>NC_091798.1:25966000-26588000 GCF_041296235.1 Equus asinus | reverse complement strand
GAAGGGGAGAGCGTAAGCTGTCAGAAGCCAGGCAGACAGGTGCCTGAGTTCCGTCTCTACCTGTTTATTCACTCCTTCAACTTTTTTTGTTTTTGAGTACTGACTATGAGTGGGACACGGTGATAAATACTGGGAAGGCAATGGGAAGCTGGAGGAGGCAGACATTGCTCAAAAAATTATATGAATAAATGGAATATTGCAGTGTAGCCAGTGCAGCACAGAACAAGTTCACAATGTAGGGAAAGGATTTGTTCTAGTCAGGTAGGTCAGCAGAGGCTTCCCGCGGGAGTGATGATCACACTGAGGCCGAAGAAGAGGAGGACTTGACAAAGGAGAAGGAAAATCATTCCAGGCAGTGGAAACAGCCAGTACAAAGGCCCTGGGGCAGGAACACTTGAGTGACTTTGGCCTGGCTGAAGTACAGAGTCCAGGTGAAGCCGTCTTGGCCAAGTGAAGCTGGAGAGCAAGGCAGGGCCAAGCATGCAGCACTCAGGGCCAGTTAGGATGCAGGCCATCATTGCAGAGCAGTGGGAATCCATTAAAGGCTTTTAAGCAGGGAGTGATAGCCATTTTGATAAGCTTACTGGCTACAAGTCAAGTGTGAAAGAAAAGAACATGAGAGGGGACTTCCTTTACAGAAACCAGAACATACAATAAAGTCACTAAAATCAGGTCATTGTGGCATTGAGGAAGGCATAGACAAATAGATCCATGGACATGATAAATAATCCAGAATTAGATCCCAGGATACAGAGGTTAATATTTGACAAAAGAGATTCCCCATCTGAGTGGAAAAAGGGATAGTTTATTTCACAAGTGGTGGAGGCCCAATAACATAGCCCTAGGGAACAAATAAACATGAACCCCCACCTCACACCATAAAATACTAAATTTCAAGTGGATCAAACATTTAAATGTAACAATTAAAATAATACAGGATATTGTAAGAGATTGTGGGAGACTGCACGTATAATGTGAACAGGGCTCAGCAAGCTGCTGACCGTGGGCCTTTTGTTTGTGTTTTAATAATAGTTTATTGAGATATAATTCACAAACCATATAATTCACCCCTTTAAAGTGTACAGTTCAATGGTTTTTAGTATATTCGTAGATATGTACAACCACCCCCAAAGTCAATTTTAGAACGTTTTCATAACCTCAAAATAACCCCCATGCCCGTTAGCTGTCTCCTATCTCCGATCCTCCGCCAGCCCTAAGCCACCACCCGTCTACCTTCTGTCTATAGATTTGTCTATTCTGGACATTTCATTGAAATATCATAGAATGTATGACTTTTGTGTCTGGCTTCTCTCACTTAGCATGTTTTCAAGTTTTCTCCATGTTGTAGCCTCTGTGGATACTTCATTCCTTCTCCTAGAGGAAGATCTTCCATTGTGTGGATACGCCACATTATATGAACCCATTCATCAGGTGATGGACATCTCGGTTGTTTCCAGCTTTGGCTGTTACAGTAAGGCTGCCGTGAACATTCATACACAAGTTTTCGTGTGGACCTACGTTTTCATTTCTCTTGGGGAGATACCTAGGAGTTGAACTGAAATAACGTTTTATTGTACACGTTTGTTGACATACAGTCTGTGGTTGCTCTCTTGCTGCAACGGCAGAGTTGAGTATTTGCGACAGAGACTGTATGCCCCGTAAAGTCTGGAATCTATACTATTTGGCCTTTTCTAGAAAAAGTTTGCCAATTCCTGATCTAGAGGTAGAGAAGACCTTTACATTTCAAGGCTGAAAACAGGAAACTGTAAAAGAAAAGAGGTATTATTTAAAAATTAAATTTGGCCATGTGTATTCATAGATAGATAGTATGGCAAAAGATACTAGAAAACAAAGTCATTGCACAAAGAATAGAGCTTGAACAGAATAACCATAACACTCTATCAGTTAGGGTCCTGGCAGGAGGGGGTGGCACCCCCAAATTGGGTGGTTTAAGGAGATATAAAGGAGGGACAATTCAGAGGGACTGTTTCCAAAGGTGTGGACAGGGCTGAGGAAACACACCAGGTTGGTGAACAAGAACTGGTATCAGAACGGAATCGTTTCTACCTAGGCCCGGCGGTCCCCAGTGGGAGCAGGGGGAGGGCTTGGGAGTAAATAACCCAACCTCTCCTTCCTCTCGCCCAGTGGCCTCCAGCTGTGCCTCCCGTTGGCCAAACTCAACCGGAAGCTGAGCACTGGTGGCTTGGCACAGTCCATGTGGTCTAAGGGGCACAGAGCAGATGGGGAAAGGCCGAGCACGGATTTGGAGGGGCGGATGGAAGACATCCAGGCTGCTTGAAATGAGAGGACATCCCAATAGAAAAATGGGCAAAGGCTATGATGGGGCAGCTGAAGACCGAGCAAGCGAAATGGGCAGCAAGCTTACAGAAAGGATCCTCAAAGTTACATTAGCAGTCAGGAAAACCCAAATAATCCCCTCGTTTTGTCTCAGCACCTGATTTGTCTGTTAACTGCACCTGTCCACTCAGTCCAGTTCAGTTATCGATGCCCACTGCACGCAAGGAAGGCCCTCAGAAGGTTTTCTTTAAAAGCCCCCGGATGAGGAAAACAGCCCCAGAAACAGCTAAATACCAAATAGTGGTGATAAGCACCCTATGAGCTGGGCAGATGAAGGCTTATGGATTTCAAAGGAGGAGGGAGAAGTTGCCCCATTGAAGAGTGCTCCTGGAAGGCGTTCGGGAGGAAGTGGCTTCTGGAGGATGGGTGGAATCTGGACACGTAGACGTGGGCAGATTTTTATTTTTATCTTTTCTCTTTTTTTTTTTTTAAAGGAAATTCTTCCCATTCTTAAAGGATCAACTCAAAGACTGCTTTCCTGCTTACTGGATCCTGCCCGTTGAACTCTTCACGTTTTCCTAGCACCGCATTAACAGAGCTTTAGTAGCAGTGCAGACTGTGCTGTTTGCCTGTTGTCTTCCTGTCTAGCTGGAAGGTTTGAGGAAGGTTTGCGGCGCCCTCAGTCTCCTGGCCCTCGAGCCAGGCAGCACACCTTCCCTGAGTCCTCAAAAAGTTGTGTGTCGAATGAGGGAATCTTTCAACTAATATTTCTTTGACCCGCCAAGATTTTGGGGAAATCCACATTTTCATGTTTCTCTGTTCAAGAACCCAGCAAGCATTTCCCAGTGTCTTTATTTGCTAAATCACCCCACGAAATACGTTTCTCGGAGACAAGGAATAATAGCTGGTGTCTGAAGCCTTCACCATCTGTCAGGCGGTGTACGAAGGGCTTCCCAGACTTCATCCATATAGTCTTCACATCAGTTCTTTCAGAAGAGGCTTTTGACCGTGCCCATTTCACAGCTGGGACGACTGAGGTGAGCAAGGCCAGAGATTCTATGGCGATGGCCCAGGTGAGGTGGGACCCCAAACCCTCGAGTGCCGACCCCCGTGTACATATAGGACTCTGTGCGTGCACCTGCGTGAAGAGTTCCCAGATTCGTAAAATGAAGGATTGGCCTCCATGACCATGGACAGCACTTTGTGCCCTGACAAGCCAAGGACTCAATTCTGTGAACGTAAGACGGTCGTTTAAACTTGAGGCCCTGGTGATCCCCGTTCGGCAAGCTGAGAAAACAGGCTCAGCAAGGCCCCCGACCGCCACAGGCACACGGGCTTCTTGGTGGGGGAGCTGGTGCAGGACCCACCTTTTCTGCTCCTCGGCCCCGGGCTCTTTCTGTCTATGTCTCAGCGCCTCTCAGTCCGGCCGCCTGACTGTGGTCTTCGTGGGGGCTGCGGGCTGCACGGCCGGCTGCAGGTCTGCTCTGGGGTCCTGGAGGTGGACGACCTGGACGGGAGGCTTTCCCCACTATTCTCCCTTATGATCCCTTTTTTCTCTTTTAGAGAATACTAAGCGCCACGTCCCAGGCATGTGCTAAGCACGTTACATTAATTCCCACTGAATAGACAGGGCACTGAGGCTCAGAGATGCTGAGGGGCTTGTCCAAGTTATTTAATTAGGGAGCAGAGGAGCTGGTCTTAGGTCTGGCAGATCAGAAGCCCAACTTTCTCAAGCCTAAGCCCAGCGTCCACAGCTCTAGCTGGGCGAGGGCCTCTGCGGGGGTGTGAGTGGTGGAGGGCATCCTTCCGTGAAATCACATGGTGACTTAAACACCTCTTCCTGTGCCCCAAGGCTTTGGGGCGTGACACTGTTTGTGGCAACTGTAGGCTGTGGTAAGGATTTTATGGGACAAGGACACTGAATGGGTGAGCAGAGAAGGATACAGCAATAGACATAAAAGTAGCTAGCCCTTACTAAACATTCCATCCCTTCCTCCTCTCCCCTCCCTCTTTCCCTTGGATGATTAAGAGCCAGACTTTGAAGTCAAGAAGACCTGTGTTAAAATGCTGGTTGAGCAACTGACTAGCTGTGTTGCCTTGGACAAGTCACTTAACCTCTCTGGGCTTCAACTCCCTCATCTGCAAAATTGGGACAGTGACAGACACTATCTCACGGTTGTTATGTGAATCAGGAAATATACATAAAGGGCTTAGTGCAGCGCTGAGTGCACAGTAAAAGCTGAATGAATAGGGAGCTGTTATCATTAATCCTTTCTGCTCCAGTTTCTGTCCCTACGTAGCTGAGAGGCCTTGGCTAAGACCCTTCTATGGGCCTCAGCTTCCTAATTTGTAAAATGAGCATGTTTGACTAGGTCAGTGTTTCCCAAGGTGTGGTACACTGGTGGTAAGCAAGACAAGTTTATGGGGTACAAAGTGAACGTTTGTTATTTTAAGTTATGAGTATGTTAATATATAAGAGAGAAAAATAAAAACGAAGACACTGAACATGTGATTTCATGGATATTCCTTGGAACGAAGCTGAATAAAACAGTAGCGATTTAAAATAAAAACCACTAGGCAAATAATAGATCAGGTGGTACCAGGCTACAGCTGAAGTTGACAAGGTGCTCTGTGAACAGTCCGGTTCAGGTAAGTCCAGGCTCGATGACCTGGCTTTGATTTTGTGACTGCCCAGGGAAACGCTGGCTCCTGAATTCTTGCCAGAGGGACCCCCTCATTCCCCCCTATATTTTTAAGTGGCCAGGCTCCCGTAAGCCCCATTGCCAGGAGTGTGGGCTAATGCCCTTTCAGTACACATTGCAAAAATAACATAAATAACTCATCCTAGGACTTCAAACATGCCACCTCAGATGTATGGTGGGAGATTACAGGTTCCCAAGACGCAGCCCCTCCATCATTCCCGTGGCTTAGCGGCTTGCTGGAGAGCAGAGATCAATGCTTGGGTTTTATGGGCAGTGGGCCACGTGACCCGCCCCAAATCCTTTGCTTTATGGGTTGTTTACACATTCCTGGTGAGAAACGGTTTACATTCTGGGCCCTGAGCACACTCCTAAATCAGCTGCTGGGTTCTTGCAGTTGGAGGTAAAAGAGATCTGTGTGTCGGTGGGCACCAGGAGGCGAGGGGAAGAACAGAGAGGCAGGCCTGGGGAGGGGTCCCCTCAGGGCCCCTCGGCTTCCTGTCTGTGGCACCTGGAACCTATTTCTGAGTCGAGGAGGGGTGTGTGCAGGGCCTGAATCTCGGATGACGCAGCGGGCGCGTATGCACGACTACACCAGGTGTGCTGGGCTCTCGCTCCGCGCGGGCCCTTGGCGCACGTTAGCTCATGGGGTTCCCACAGCAGCCCTGGGAGGTTGGAGTTATTCTCATTTTCAGATGAGGAACCAGAGGTTCAGAGAAGTGAAGCAGCTTTTCCCTGTATCACAGCTGGGGAGTGTCAGGGACGTCTTCAAACGCCCCTCGGATCAAGGCAAAAGCTGAGGTCTCCCTGCTACACTTTCTTGTCACTGGGGCTCCATAGAAGCCTTGTGGGCTGGAATTTAGGAGGTCTCCTGGCACCAGGAGGGAGGATTAGGAGAAGACAATTCCTGTCTGGGTTTTGCCCCTGACTGGGCTAAGTCAGCGTCTGAGAATCCCATGTCACAGAGTTGACCTTAGGGGTTCAACGCACAAGATGCCCTGGGAGTCATCTGTGTAAGCCCAGGAGCACCCAGCCGGCCCCTGCTTGCCCCTCCATCGCCACCCCTCCCCTTCCTTACTCCCTCCTTTCTCTTCCTTGTCCTGACCCCCTTCCCTTCCTGTCCCCCTCTGCCCTGAGAGGGTCCTCACTGTCCATTAGTCTTTCTTGTATCCACTGCCTTGTGATTTGTACCCACTGGCCCCAGCTCCGGCCTTTGCAGCTGCATAGGCTTCTGCTAGGGAGGCACTCTGATGCTGAAGCCAGCCCTCAGCCCTGAGTCTTCTCCAAGCCACCCCAGTGCCTTCAGCAATCCTCCAAACAACGTGGTCTCTGCCCCCTTCTCATCCTAGCTGCTGCCTTGTAAGGTCAGAGCAGGGAGATGACCCAAAGTTGGAGAGGAGAGTCAGCAAGCCGCCTGGATTAAGGAATCTTCTTCTCCCTTTGGACTGAGAGGCAGCTCGGTCTTGCGGAAAGTGTGCAGGCTCTGGGGTGAGGCAGACATGGACTACAGTCCTGTTCTAACGTTGGCTCACCTTGCTCGAGGCAGGTGATCTCTCTGAGCCTCTGTTTTCTCCTCCATAAAATAGAAGTAACGACTGTAATGGACAGCCGGGCTTTTTGCTGTCCAACAGACTTCTACCTTTCCCCTGGTATCCCCAGTTTCCTGTAGGGCACCGTTCCTCTTCTCCTCTCAGCCCATATGGTTTGGAGGAAATCCCACCTTCAGCTCAGGGACTAAGCTTCTTGGCACTTCCCTCACCCCTCCCTCCAGGGATTGGTTCAGGGGTGCACATGTGACCCAGTTCCAGCCCGTGAGCGTCCAGCTGGGAGGGACAGATGCTGTCTCTTTTCAGTAGGTATAAAGCTGTGAGGATGTGCAACAGGAAGTCACTTTTGTTGTTTTGCTACTGTGAACGAAAAGTGTGTCTGAGGATAGAGCAACCCATGGAGCAGAGTCAAGCCAGATGGCGATATTATTTGAGTGACTGCATTAAGCTGTACCTGAAGCCAGATCCTTTTGATTTTCCAGATACACAAACCAGTAAATTCCTTGAGGAAAATTAAGTACAAAAATGGCCACACTTCTCTACCCCTCCCTGTATCCACATCCTTGCAACTTGGCTTTGCAGGAACTCCCATCAAGAGGCAGGCTCTATTTCCCACTCTTCGAATCTGGGTTAGTCTTGGAATTTGCTTTGGCCAATAGAACATGGCAGAAGCGAGAGTGGGCCAGTTCCAAGCCTAGATTCAATGGGACTTGCACACTTACAATCACTCTCTTGGACCTGTAAATAAGCCTCGGCTAGCCTGCTGGAGGATGAGAGACATGTGGAGGTGAGCACAGTTGTCCCAAGCAAGGCTATCCTGGACCAGCCTACAGCCTGCTGGCTGGGAAGGCCTGAGAGAGCCCAGCCAAGATTAGCAGAGCTGACCCTGAGGCTGAGCCCAGCAAGACCAGAAGACCCACCCAGATGGCCTGAGCAATAATTAATGCTTATTGTTTTCAGCATTGCATTCTGGGGTGGTTTATTATGCAGCAATAGCTGACAGATTGCCTTGTTTTGCTTAAATTAGTCCTGATTGGTTTTTCTGTCATTTTCAATCAGAAAATCCCAAATGATACAACTATAACGCCTACCAAGTAGGACTGCTGTGAAGATTGCAAATATCGGCAGAGTGCCTGGCACACTTGAGGTGCTCTGTAAATGATAGCTGTTGTCATTAGTCCCTGCTCATCCTCTCAGGTGCATCCTCGTTCACATACTCCAACCAAAAGCAGAAAGTTCTCTGCCAGTGTGGAGAGCAGAGGCAGGGAAGAAGACAGGTGGCCATGCCGTGTGGTACCCCACTTCCTTGGCTATGAGCCTGATCCATTCCCCACCACAGAAGCATTTGGACCGCCTTCAGGCTCCATCTCCTGGGGCACATCAAGGTGATGCATCTCCCCTGGCAACAAGTATGGAACTCAGCCCTCAGAACTAGAGCTGTGTTACCTAGAAAGAGAAACCACGACCCACCACCACTGCCATTGTGGACACATGTTCGACATGTGTGGATGCTCTGTTTCATCTGTATATGCTTAACAAGTCTATACTTTATACTTAAAAGCATGCTATATATTTAATAAGCATACAAGAGGTCCCGTGTTACTTGAATACTCATTATCCAAAGTGAATCATTTGAAACATGAAACAACTCCCTAATGGAACTGATGCTTTTAAAAATTAGTCCTCCCTCCCAAGATGCCTCTGGAATACAAACTTCTATCCCACCCACCACATCAACTCAGCTTCTCCCTGGTCATTAGAAAGATGCAACAATAATAATACAAATTGATCACAGGGTGAAATTGCAAGTTTGTAAAAATATATATATATGGATTTCACAAAATCAGTGAAAATGATGTTTGTGAACTGCTCAAATCCTTGCAATGTTGTGGACAAACACGGACACAGCAGAGCGAGGCCAGTTAACATTGTGAGAGAGGAAACTGGCAATAGGGATTTCCAAAGAGAACAGTTTGAGTGTCCAAGGATTACAAGAAACCCTTGGGGAAACTGATAAAACGCTTGAATATTCTCTCAATAATGAATTTTTTCATAAATCATGCTGAGACAAAGGTAAGGTGAAAGATTTTGTGTCATATGATTTGATTAGGAAAAATGTGCCACCAAACCGAAAACGAGCAACATTTGGTTTCTTTGTTCATTCTAAGAATTAGCGCATAGTGGCAATTATTAAAAATTCAGTTAAACATATTTCTGCAATGTTTTGTGTCACTTTCCAAGGTGAAGTCCCCGTCAGACCTTCTCCCCCAACAGATGCACACGCTGGTGTGAAATTGTGGTCCCCGTCTTCAGAGGATTCATGTGAAGCGAGTCTTGTACCATTTTTCCTACTTCCTTCTATCTCTGAGAGAATGAGGAGGAAAGCAAATAGTTTCTAAATAAATGGAGCAGAGGGAGAAGCAAGCAGGGTACACACCATAACTGGTAGAAAGAGGGTTCCCTAGGGGGGTGTAGCACTCAGAAAGAGAGCAAGGGTCTTCCGTTCAGTTCCCTGAGGGAACCCCCAAGTGCCCACACTGACGAGAATGAGATGCTACCTCATGGGTGGAACTGAGTTGCTGTTTAAAAAATCCTCAGTCAGATTTCCCTAGGATTGAACTCGCCACTTCCTACCTGTGTATCCCTGGGCACGGTCCCTCGCCTCCCTAAACTTCAGCTTCCTCATTTATGAAATAGGATCTAAAACAATGACCGCTGCAGAGCGCATGGTGAAGATTAATAGGATACTGCGTGAAGAGGGGCTGCCCCAGGCCTGGCACAGGCTAAAAGCACGGAAAAGGTGAGCAATTGCCGGCAGCATGCTGCTCATTGTCGTTTGGCTTTTGTTTGTTTCGCAAGAACTCTTTTTATGATTACAAAAGCCATGAGTGTTTACTCGTCAACTAACCTAAAAATTACCCCAGAAATACAAAAAGATCTTATAAAACCCTTTTCCACATATATGTATGCATTAAAAAAAATTATGTCCATACCATGCATTCCGTCCCCTGACTTCCTTCCTTCCTCCAGCAGTAGATCCACACAGCTCCCAGCGGATTGTTATTCTTAAATGCCCATCACAGTCTGCTTTGCTGGGAAGAGGGAAAGGAGAAACTAAATGGGGTTGCAAAGAGAATGGCCCCGCTTCCTTTGGGGAAGCACTCAGCCTCCCTCATTATGGGGCCCCTGGCCCCTCACACCCCTTCCCGGAGACATTGGTGGGCAGTTCTGCCCCACGCCGGTGTCCCGGGTCCCGCCTCCTCTCACCGCTCCATGCTCACCTCCCAGCTGCCCGCCTCTGCTTTCTTGCCCTGCCCCTCCCAGGTGTTAAATGAGGGGAATTTCAGTCTGGAGTGAATGTTTACAGCTTACTTGAAACCCTTAAAAATAAAAATTCATCATAAACTGACAGATCTTTAAATTTAACTGCGCAAACAGTGCCGCTGTAATATTTAAAGCTCCGCTCGAACGGACGTTCTATCAAAACCACATGGGCTCCCACCTGGCTCCCTCTCTGCTGAATGTGAGGAAACGCTGGCGGGATGTTTATTTGGGCTGAGGGCACAGATTCTGCTCTCTCTGGGTTAACCTCTTTTACAGGGCCTTTCATGTTACTTGGTCGACAGCCCCGGGCCTTGGGCCTCAAGTTCTGAGTTTCCTCCTCTGCATTCATACAGAGGAAGTGTAGAGAGCATAGCGGACAACTGACAGTGTGGGCTTCAGGCTTGCTTGGTCGGAATCTTAGTTCTGCAAGTGACATGCTGTGTGACCTTCAGAACTTTACCTGACCTCTCTGTGCCTCCACTTCCCCATCTGTAAAATGGGGAGTGGTAACAATAGTTCCTCCTTATTATGAAGCCCAAATGAGTTCATTTATGTAACACACAACAATAACTAGAATATCATATGTCCCTGATGGATGAGTGTGTTCACACATGCATATGTGTGTGATCTTAGGGACAGAGGGTTGAGTTCATATAACTTCTCACCATCCAATTGAGGAACTCCAGGTTGCCTTCAACTCGGCCCCACAAACAACACTACCTTGAACATATGGAGCCTGTCCTTTAGGGACCTGTGTGAAATTTTCATTAGAAAGTTTCATCAGATAATATACATGCACATACCTAATTTGACTAAGAAGTGTAAACTGCTCCCTCACAGCCTTGGCCAATTTCCCATTAAAGCTCATTTTCTTGTCAATTGTCAAGAGTTACTTTTTATTCTTGTGGGTTTTTGACAATGCAAATTATCTTCCTTCCATCCGTCATGTCTTCACTATGTTACTCTCCATTTAAAAAAATCCCCAATTTTGATATATTCACGTCCTTTTTCCTTACGTCGACTGCTCTGTAGCTTTACCTCATTTCTAATGAGTTACAATATACACACAAGAAACGTGCAGAGGTTAAGTCAGATGAGTTTGGACAAGCGTGTTCACTCCTGTAACACTACCACAAAAAAGAGACAAAACATTTCCATCACTCGAGAAAGCTCCCTCTGGCCCCATCCAGTCCATTCCCCACAAAAGAGAAATACTGTCCTAAGAGTCCTCACCGTAGGTTAGTTTCTCCTGTTCTAGAACTTCACACAAAAGGAGTCACACGTACGTTTACAGCTGATCTCTTCATTCAATGCGTTTTCAGATTCATTTATGTCATTGCAAGTAGCAGTAATTCCTTCTTTTTTGCTGCTGGATAATGTACCATTCTAAGAAATTGTTTATCCATTCACCTGATTATGGATGTTAGAGCTGTTTCTATCTTTTGGCTACTATGAATAAAGCTGCTATAAATATTCACATAAATATACACACATATATATAATATTTTTAAAAATTTCATTCCTAGGAATGGAATTGCTGGGTCATAAGGTAAGTGTATTTCATCTCCAAATAAACTGCTGAGTTTTTCAAAGTGGTTTTACCATTTTACACTCCAGCCAGAAATGGAGGAGAGTTCCAGTGGCTCCACATCCTCACCAACACTTGATATTATCTCTGTTTTTAGTTTTAGCTATTCTGGGATGTACTGAGTATCTCGTACTGGCTTAAATTTGCTTTCCACTTATGGCTGATGATGCTGAGCACCTTTCTGTATGATTCTTGGCCATTTCTACATCCCTTTTGTGGGGTGTCTCTTCAAGTCTTTCACCCTTTTTGTTTTAAATTGGGTCGTCTTTTTTATTATTGAGTTGTAGGAGTTCTTTATACATTCTGGATGTAAGTCAGATATATATATTGCAAACATTTTCTCCCATTCTGTGGCTCATCTTTTCATTTTTAAATGATGTCTTTTGATGATCAGAAGTTTATGTTTTTGATGAGCTCTGATTTATGCATTTTTTAATAGATTACTTTTTAAGAGCAGTTTTAGGTTCACAGCAACATTGAGTTGAAAGTACAGAGAGTTCCCATATATACCCTGCCCCCACACATGTGCAGCCTCATCACCATCACCATCACCATCAACATCTCCTGCCAGAATGGTACCTTTGTTACAATTGATGAACCTACATTGACACACCATTATCACCCAAAGTCCGTAGTTCACGTTAGGATTCACTCATGGTGTTGTACATTCTGTGGGTTTGGACAAATGTTGAATGACGGGTATCCACTATCATAGTGTCCTACAGAATAGTTTCACTGCCATAAAAATTCTTTGTGCTCTGGCTATTCATCCCTCACTCCCCCAACCCTTGATCTTTTCACTGTCTCCATAGGTTTGCCATTTCCAGTATGTCATATAGTTGGAATCATACAGTATGTAGCCTTTGCAGATTAGCTTCTTTCACTCAGTAACATGCATTTAAGTTCCTTCCACATTTTTTCATGGCTGGAAAGCTCATTTCTTTTCACCACTGAGTTCTTCCATTGTCTGAATGTACCATAGTTTATTTATTCATGCACCTGCTGAAGGACATCTTCATTGCTCCTAAGTTTTGGCTATGATTAATAAAGCTGCTATGAATATCTTTATGCAGATTTTTACATGGACATGTTTTCAGCTCCTTTGGGTAAATATCAAGGAGCACAATTGCTGGATTATACAGTAAAAGCATGTTTGGTTTTGTAAGAAACTGCCAAACTCTCTTACAAAGTGGCTGTACCATTTTGCATTCTCACCAGCAATGAATGAGAGTTCCTGTTGCTCCACATCCTTGGCAGCATTTGGTGTTGTCAGTATTTTGGATTTTGGCCTTTCTAATAGGTGTGTAGTGGTATCCCACTATTGTTTTAATTTGCGATTCCCTAATGACATAATGTTGAGCATTTATTCACATGCTTTTTTTGCCGTCTGTATATCTTCTTTGGTGAAGTATCTGTTCAGGTCTTTGGTCCTTTTTTTTTTAAAGACTGGCCCTGAGCTAATATCTGTTGCCAATCTTTTCTTTTTCTTCTTCTCCTCAAAGCCCCCCAGTATATAGTGGTATATTCTAGTTGTAGGTCCTTCTAGTTGTACCAGGTGGGACATCACCTTGGCATGGCTTGATGATCGGTGTGTAGGTCCACACCCAGGATCTGAACTGGTGAACCCCAGGCCACCAAAGTGGAGCACGTGAGCTTAACTACTTGGCCACCAGGCTGGCCACCCATTATTTTTTTAAAGATTGGCACCTGGGCTAACAGCTGTTGCCAATCTTTTTTTTTTTTAAGGATTGGCACCTGGGCTAACAACTGATGCCAATCCTTTTTTTTTTTCCCTGCTTTTATCTCCCCGACTACCGCCCCCCAAGTACACAGTTGTATATCTTAGTTGCAGGTCCTTCTAGTTGTGGGATGTGGGACGCCGCCTCAGCGTAGCCTGACTAGCAGTGTCATGTCCACACCCAGGATCCGAACCCTGGGCTGCCGCAGCAGAGCGCGCAAACTTAACCACTCGGCCACGGAGCCGGCTCCTGGCCACCCATTTTTTAATTGAGTTGTTCATTTTCTTATTGTTGAGTTTAAGAGTTCTTTATATATTTTGGACAACAATTCTTCATCAGATATATCTTTTGCAAATATTTTCTCCCAGTCGGCGATTTGTCTTCTCATTTTCTTGAAAATTTATCAATTTTTATCTTTTATAGATTGTACCTATTACAACCTCTCCAAGAAATATTTGTCTACCTCAAGGTTGAACATGTTCTTCTATTTGCTTCTAGAGGCTTTATAGTTTTAGCTTTTGTATTTAGATCTTTGATTCATCTGGAATTGATTTGGGGTAAAATATGAGGTAGGAGTTGAGATTCATTTTTTCCACACAGAAATTTAATTATTGCAGCACGATTTGTTGAAAAGTCTTTTCTTTCTGTATTAAATTACCTTGGAACATTTTTTGAGAATCAATTGGCCATCTATATATGTGGATCTGTTTCTGGACACTGTTCTGTTTAAATGATCTACGTATCTATTCTTAGGCTACTACCACATTGTCTTGATTATTGTGGCTTTATAACAAGTCTTGAAATCAGGTAAGATAAATCATTCAACTTTTTTCTCCTTTTTCAAGGTTAATTTGAATATTCAGTTGTTTACATTTCCACATAAATTTTAGAATTAACTTGTGCTTCAAAAAAAATCCTGCTGTAATTTTGAATGAAATTATGTTGAATCTATACATAAATTTGGAAAGAATAAATATCTCAATAATATTGAGTCTTCCAGGCGAGAACATCATATAGCTCTCCATTGGTTTAGATCTTTTCATTTTTTTATCAATATTTTGTAGTTTTTAGTGAATAGGTATTATATATCTTCTGATAAATTTATTTCTAAGAATCTTTGGGGTTTGGGAGCTATTGTAAATGGTATTATTTTTTAATTTAATTTTTTTGTTGTTGTTGAGGAAGACTGGCCCTGAGCTAACATCCATGCCCATCTTCCTCTACTTTATATGTGGGATGCCTGCCACAGTATGGCTTGCCAAGCTGCGTCATGTCCACACCAGGGATCCAAACCTGTGAACCTGGGGCTGCCCGAAGCAGAACATGTGTACTTAACCACTGTGCCACTGGGCTGGCCCCATAATTTAATTTTTAATTGTGCAACTATAGAGATAAAATCGATTTTTTTTGATGAGGAAGATTGGCCCTGAGCTAACATCTGTTGCCAATCTTCCTCTTTTTGTTTGAGGAAGATTGGACCTAAGCTAGCATCTGTGCCCATCTTCCTCTATTTTGTATGTGGGATGGCACCACAGCATGGCTTGATGAGCAGTGTGTAGGTCCACACCAGGGATCTGAACCTGTGAACCCCAGGTTGCTGAAGCAGAGTGCATGAATCCAACCACTACACCAGAAGGCCAGCCCCTAAAATTGATTTTTTAAATATTGACTTTGTATCCTGAGTTTAGTAGTTTCTATTGTAGATTTCTGAAGTTTTTCCACACACAATCACATTATCTATGAAAAAAGATAATTTTATTTCTTTTCCAAGCTGTACCCCTTTTATTAATTTTTCTTTTCTTACTGCAATAGCTAAAATAACCACTTTAATGTTGAATAGAAATGGTGAAAGTGGACATCTTGGCTTTGTTCTTAATTGTTTCCCAGAGACTTTATGGTTTTTGTTATCACTTATGAATGATATTGTATTTTTAAATTGTATTTTCCAGTTGGTTATTGCTGGTGTAGAGAAATGTTATTAATTTTTGTGGGTTGAGATAGATTTTTCTAAGTTAATAGACACACTCACTGCAAATAGCGATGGTTTTATCTTTTCCTTTTCAATCCTTACATCTCTGAATTCTTTTTCTTCTCTTATAGCTTTGGCCAACTCCTCCAGTGCACATCTAACAGCAACTCCTGTGAAATAGGAAGAACTTAGCACTGTTTTTATCTCCATTTCAAAAAGGAGAAAACTAGCCCAGAGAAGTCATTTGTCCAAGAGCTCATAAATAACTTCTGTTTAAAATATAAAAATTTAGTTTTTAAAATAAATAATCTAAGTTCCTTGAAGCAAATCTGGGAAATAGAGACAAAAATAAATAAAATACCTGTGTAGTGCCCATCTGGACATTTGTGCTACTAGTATTTTGGGTTATAGCTTTCCAGAGTTTTTAAAATGCATGTATATATTTCTTTCTGAGGAATATTTGCCCTGAACTAACATCTATTGCCAATCTTCCTCATTTTATTTTATTTTATTTTATTTTATTTATTTTTTTTTTTAAAGATTTTATTTTTTCCTTTTTCTCCCCAAAGCCCCCCGGTACATAGTTGTGTATTCTTCGTTGTGGGCTCCTCTAGTTGTGGCATGTGGGACGCTGCCTCAGCGTGGTCTGACGAGCAGTGCCATGTCCGCGCCCAGGATTCGAACCAACGAAACACTGGGCCGCCTGCAGCGGAGCGCGCGAACTTAACCACTCGGCCACGGGTCCAGCCCCTATTTTATTTTATTTTTACTTATCTTCTTTTTGAGGAAGATTAGCCCTGAGTTAACTACTGCCAATCCACCTCTTTTTTCTGAGGAAGCCTGGCCCTGAGCTAACATCCGTGCCCATCTTTCTCTACTTTATATGTGGGACGCCTACCACAGCATGGCTTTTGCCAAGTGGTGCCATGTCTGCACCTGGGATCTGAACCGGTGAACCCTGGGCTGCTGAGAAGCGGAACATGTGCACTTAACTGCTGCGCCACTGGGCCATCCCCATTCCTCTATTTTATATGTGAGCCGCCATCGTAGCATGGCCACTGATAGGTGAGTGATGTAGGTCTGAACCCGGGAACCAAACCCAGGCCACCAAAGCAGAGCATTCCAAACTTAACCACTAGGTCACCAGAGTTGGCCATAAATGCATCTATATTTTAATAAAAAACAAGATTATACTGTAATAATGTTTTATACTATGCTTTTCTCACTAAGCATAAATGTATTTTCAATTCAGTTAAAACATTTACTGTTTGTTATAATATTCCATCTTCTGGCTGCACCATAGTTGAGCATTGAGTTAAGCATTCCACAATTGTTAGACACCTACTTTGTTTCCAATTTTTTGCTATTATAAACAACACTGTGAAGAATTTTATGGTGGCTAAATTTTTACCAAAAAACTACGACAATTTCCTTAGTACAAATTCTTAAAAGTGGAATTGCTAGGTCAAACAGTATGCAAAATGTTCAGGCCTTTGATACCTGTTGGTAAGACACAATTTTCAACACATATATAGTAGATAATAAATAATTCTATGTTAACTTTTTTTTCCTTCCCTTCATATAGGACCCACTAGTCTTCTCACTGGCTCTATCCATCCTCTACCCTTTCCTAATTGGACATTCCCAAGCCTAATCTTTCTTCACCCCACTTCATTCATTCAACGTTCAATGATTACGTATTGAATACCTACTATTTTCCAGATTCCAGAGATATATTGATGAACAAAACAGAGCCTAATGCTCAGAGACCTTGCATTCTGGTGGAGAGAGACAGACAAACACACCAAGTAAGTAAATTATACGGCACGTTAAAAGATGTCAAGTGACAAAGGGAAAAGAAAACTAGAGTAGGGTGATGGGGATCAGGAATAGTGGGCGAGAGATGGGGAGACAGTTTGCAATTTTACAAGGAGGATCAGAGTAGGTCTCACTGAGCAGGAGACACTTGAGTAAAGACTTGGTGGAGGAAAAGGAGGGAGAACATTCCAGGCAAATGGATCAGCAAAGGCCTAAAGCAGGAAATTTTCTGGTGTATCAGAGAAGAGCAAGGAAGTCCATGTGGCCAGAGCAGAGAGAGGACTGAAGAAAACAAGGAGATGAAGCTAAGGGTTGATGGGAGGAACGACAGATCGGGTGGGGCTTTGTCGAGTTTCATCAGAATTTTGGCTTTTACTCTTAGTTTGAAGATTTCAAGCAGAGGAGTGACATGGTCTGACTTAGAATCTACAGGAATCACTCTGATTGTTAAGAACAGACTGTAGAAGGTGGAGATCAGCTGAGAGTCTCTTGCAGTAATCCAGCTGAGGGGTGATGATGGCTTGGACGGGCCTAGCAGTGGAGGTGGTAAGAAATGGTCAGAGTCTGTGTATGTCTGAAGGAGAGCCAATGTTTCCTGTGGAATGTGTGGGTATCTTCTGTGTGCCCCTCTGGATTCATTCTCCAGCTCGCCCCACCCTGCTCTGTGCCCTGCAAGGCTGGCCTATATGAACTGCATCAAGAGTCTCTTTTGCCCTCCTGGGTTCAGCCAAAGGAGTCCCAGCAAGAGATCTGAGGGAAGGAAGTATGAGGTTGGGATATTTGTCTTTGACTCCCTCCCTGTTGGTTTGGCTGAGCCCTCCACCCGCAGCCCCCCAGCTCTAATCAGGCATCCACTCCAGAAAAGCTCCTCCTCTGGGTTGGATTATGGCTCTCTCCCTTTGCCCCTCAGACCTAGGTGGTAACAGCTCCCTGCTCCCACCAGCCCCAGAGTACTGCACTATAACTGGTTGCTTTTCCTAAACCCTGCCAATAAACGTTTGGATAGTCCCTTCATTAAACTTTCCTCAGATCACCCAATTTGAGTGTGCCACCTGTTTCCTGCAGGGACCTGACTGATAGACTGGACACAAGTTATGAATGAAAGTGGAGTTAAGGGTGGCTCCTTTGGTTAAGTGAAATGAATATGATAAACCTCAACCAAATTGGAGTCAGAAAAAGCCCCTAAAGGGAACTCTCAGGCCTCTACACTTGCAACCTCAACAGGAAGTAGAACTACCTTACTACTGAAGGAAGATTTCTCTCTGCACTGGTAACAGCTCAGCCAATGAGAAACATCACAGTCCAGCCAATGAGGAACGATGCAGCCCAGCCAATGAGAAACATCACAGCTCAGCCAATGAGAAGCCATTGCCGTCCTGAACGTTACTTTCCCCCAATGGACTTTTGTTTAGAACAGCCCCTCCCTATTTCCCCTTTTTCTCCATAACAGGAAGTTCCCCTTCTTTGTTCTCCAGGTTTGCCTATGGTTAACCATAGCATGCACATCCTAAATTGCAAATTTTCTGGCTATTCCTGAGTAAACTCATTTTGAGGGTAAAATAACAGGTGTGTTTGCTTTTTAAGTTGACATAAATGGTGTCAGAAAGTGGGATCCAAAGGAGATGACCCCTTAGAGATGGTGACCCCCAGAATGGAGCAAGGTATCCACATTGAATCTTTTGTGCTCATTGCTTCTGTGAGTGGCTGCCCACTTTGGGTTTGGTAAGTCTCCTCTCAGATTCTAAGCTCCACTCTTTTTGTGTTCTGAGCTCTCTGACATTCTTTGGGATTGGGAGAGGCTTTGTCCTGTCAGAGGACTTTGTCCTCCCAGTTGAAAACTCTGTCCTTGCTTTCAAAGCATCATCCTTGGTGAGTACTCAGTAATTTTCTGAAGGAGGCATAGTGACGCTGGGGTTTGGGCTTGCTGAGAATTCAGCAGTTTTTCTTTGGTTTTCAGATTCCTTTTGGGGATCAGGGCTAGGACTCTAGCAACTTTCTTGGGTTTTCAGAGAAAATTTCAGGAATTTCAGATCCCAGTCATCTAAATGTTGAGGGAAATCCTCCTTCAAGGACCTCAGCTGGGTTTATGTTTAAGAACTTTGGGTCCCCTACATACACATTTTTAACTGGGTGGGGCAAACTGACCAAGAGTAGTCCAGAATTACAATGGCCATTGTGGGGAATTTTTTAATCTCCCCAAACTCACTCTTCTTAAAACCAAATTGGAAGACCACAGCTCTAAAATTAAGCAAAACAAATGGCATGTCTATTTTCGTTGGTACCTGGAGGCTTCTGGATGCATACAAAGCTCTAAAATTGCCTCACTACAAGATACCATCTCTAAATTAGCAGAAATAACTGAAAAATCAAGGGGGAAAGGATGGCTTCCTTAGCCTTGTGTTCCCCTCCTCCTTTGTCTCAGGCACCATCTTGGTTGTCTTCCCAAACTTTTTTGTCTCAGACGTCACCCTGACAGCCATCTTGTGCCCAGGTTCCCCCCCAGAGGCCATCTTCCTCTCTCCCTTCTGGGAAAGCCTCTTTCAAATCAGACCCTCTGAGGATTCAAATGCTAAACTCTTATTTACTACTTCTGAGTTAGCTGGAACAAATAAACAACTAGTAGGAAAAATTTAAAAAGCCGTTACTCTAGACTTTTGATAATAGACAAAATGACTCCTAAAACAGCTCTAAAAGGATCTTCACAGCGTGCAAATAAAAATCTCTAGTAAAAGACTTTGGGAATCTGGAGAAGTAACCTTAACTTAGTCCATCTGCCAGAAACACAGTTAGGATCCAACTACTGAGTTATACTTGAGTTTTGTACCTGAGACATGGCTAACAGTTTTTAAACAGAAGCTATAACAGCTATAACATCTCTGTGTCTGTCTATGCATCTATGAATATATGTTATAGAGATGTGATATTTTTCTACCTCCAGATGGTATTGATAAAATTAATTTGTAAAAGAGCTCTATTTAATTGGCTTAAAATTAAGTGCTTATAAATTAAGTATTCCTACACCTCAGAAATACAACCAAACTAACCCAAACGTTTTGAAGTTTATGTGATCTAAGATTAATCTCTAGTAAATAAACTGTAGCTGAAGGTTGTTAGTTTAATTGAAACAGGTATGTCTTTAGAATATCAACACTGAATGTAATGCAGTCATGCAACTTTCATTCTACCTGGGTTTATTAAACTCATGTTATCTCTGTTACAAAATTTGTCAGCAAGAAAGTAACTTAGGATGATGGTTGGCAATTTAATGTCTAATCCAAGCGTGTTTGTTAAAAGCAAGAAGTTCAAATAAATGTAAATAAGATCCAAGTTTGTACTGGTTAGATTAAATAACAGATGGCCTTTCAATATCTAAATCATTTCCAAATGAGCATTAATTACTGAACACAGATTTATCTACTTTGGGCTTCCTATTGCAGAGAAACTAAAGATATTTGAGTCTATTCGTGAACATGTTTTGTGCTGTGATGAGAAATTTTCTATGAAAAAAGGCATGCTTATGGAAATTTATAAAAGGTATTTATAAGTTTGTCAAGCTTCAAAATGCTATTACAGTTCACAATTGCTTACTTCTTAGTTTTCACTAGGAATTAATAATTCTAAGGGTTAAGAATTCTAATACAAAAGAAACATCTGCATATGCAAGGAGAGTAGGATGTGTGTTTCTATAAAAGAAGGTATGAGAGATGGGACACATTTTGTTGAGGGAACAGAAAGCAATTAAAGAAAAGTTGGTTATTTCGAAATGAGAAAGAGGAAAACACAGGACAAAATCCAAAGGTAAAAAGAAAGTGCTGGTTTGTGGAAAGGAATCTTGGGAAAAGAATTTTAATGTGTAATCAAACTGGCTAAGATTAAAATAAATTTATTAAAGTGAGTTTTAAGACAAAAATGAGCTGATGCAATTTAAAATTTGGTTTTCTTTTCTGTTGAAAGGATGAGGTTATCTTGGGCTATTGGTGTGCTTTTGATAATAGATTGTGAAACCTTCTTTACCTTTAAGTAATGTGCCTGGAGAACAGAGATTTTGTGTTTTATCAAAATAATTTACTGTATTATTTCCATCATGTCTTTAATTACTTAAGAGAACTGAGTCTTCTTAGTATTAAAGGAGTTAAGTTTGCTTACAATCATGTAAACTTTCATATTTGCCTTTGAAACTTTTATTATTACTTTGGTCAAACAGATACCTAAGTATTATTTCATAATGATCTGTGATCCTATTTGGTTAAGTGTCTGAACCTTTTGATATTTTTGACAAGCTTTCCAACATATTCAAATTCTAAATGAAGTATTTTCAACCTGGATGTAACTTTGGGATTTTCCAGAGGGCACCTGGGACATCTCAAAAGATTTGTTCCCTCTTCTTATAAAAAGAGAGATATTACACTAATTACGCTTATTTGGTGTGTCAAATTATGTGAGAAGCGTAATAATAAGCAATAATAAACCTTTTTATGTTATATTGTATGGGTTACTAAAAAGTATTCTAGAATTTGTATGAAATTCCTAAAAATCTTATATATCCTAATGCAGTGTTATTACCTGTAATTCTAGTTAGTGTCTAAAATGTATGTCACAAAAATACCCAAATTTTCTTGTCAGTTGCCTTTTTTAAAGTCTTTTGTCAGTTACAGATAGTTATTGTTTTACTCCGATGCTTTTACAAATACATTTCATTTTCAAAGAGATTCGTGGAAAAGACCTTGACAAGTACTCTGGAATATAGGTTTTAGTAACTTTAAGATCATAACACTGAACTGGGTGGGAGTTTCTGGAACTCAAGCAGAGGAGTGATTGCTTTGATGTTTTGTTTTCCAGATGTAAAGCTCCCCCTTTCCTCCTTTCCTTTAAGCTATCTATTATTTACAAAAATTTGGTAAAGTGTATCTTTGCAACAAGGGTTGAAACCTTTATCTTTTTCTCCCTAGCTAATCCCGCCAGAATTCAGAAACTCTTCACTATTCTTTCATGTTGATATATGTATTTGCATATTTCTGTGAAAATCCATTCTCTCTATAGCAGGGCATAATCGTACATTTTGGCTAATATTACCAAAGCTTGGACTAGAGTGTCATATTTGAGAGAGATATGGAGACTCAGATATGACCAGACTTTAAGGAACTCCTTGGAAAAATCAGTCTAGTACCTTGCTTACAAGCTTTCAGCAAAGCAATCTTAAAAAAGAGCATGTATGGTCAATCACTATTTTTGCTGCATTAATATAAATAATCAGGCCAAGTTTAATACAAACAAATTAGCTTTTCTGTGATTATCTTTAATAAAAGTGGGGGTAATTGTGGAGAGAGAAATTATGTTTACACCTTTGTGAATATTAAATTCTAGTCCTATTAATTGTCTTGAAGGTTTTGTTATATATCTGTGAGCTGGACTGGATCCTAAATTCTTCTAGTTTCCTTAAATGTCTGGCTACAATCCTCCAAACTGATGTTTTCAATTTTACTGCCCTTGAAATCTCCTTGGAAGGGACTACACCAGGTTCCTCTCAGTACCCAGAAGGCAGCTAAACTTCAGGGACTCAAGCCTTGGGTACACATCTCACAGCTAAAGAAGGCTCGAGTTGACAGCTAGTCCTGTACAAACTCTGGGGACCTCCAGATCAAATTGACCTGGAAGAGAAGCAGCCAACATCTGAGGCACACAGCTTTCCCAGGATGAGGGGACCAGGCCTGTGTACCTCTCTGTCACGGCTGTCTCTTACTTTGTTTTCTCCCTCCCTTCCATGGAGAGGCAACGCCCTTGCCCACATTTCCCAGTTCCTTCAGAAAGGGGGAACCTCTCTGATTGCTGGATTTGCCATCAGAAACCTTGGTCTGTCCAAGACAGTAATGACCCCTTAGTTCATGCAATAAATAATTTCACTAGGATTCCAGATGCTGTTGTTGGTCTAAATTGCTCTGCTGGCCCATTTTACTGAGGCAGGGTGATATGCCTGCCAAAACTCATGCCTTGCCTTAGCTTAACCCAGCCTCAGAAGGGAAAACAAGATCTTTTGAATATTTGTATAAAAAATTTCGTGGACCATCAATGTAAATTGAATTGTTTGTATATTTCTTAACACGTCCATGTATTTAGGCAACCTCTCCATATGTAACAACATAGTATCTGAGCCTTGGTTACGTAATGCTAGTGCCTCTGTGCCTATGAGCGAGTCTATAGGTGATACACTTAGCCGGAGCCTTATGTACACCCCCTGGTTCTGTCTTCATCTGGGGAGGTTTCAGTAATGGCCTTTATACTTGAGCAACTCATGGCCTTGACAGGTAGGGAACACAAGGGCAGTGTGCCTTTGCTGTTTTCACTGTCCTATTCTTTCTACAGAAGCAAACAGAGCCTTGCACTGGTCCAGTCCATTAAACCACTACAACCACTTTAAACAAGAACTTCCAGGAAGCGTACCTGACTCTGGGTTTGCCTGTGGGAAGAGCTCTCTTAACCCGGGGATCACAGTGAGTGCCAACGGACGAATGATCAGGAATCTCTCGCTGACACTGGAAGAGTTGGCCGACTCCACAGCCAAAGCAATGTCAGCCCAGCAACGGTGGCTCAACTTACTGGCCAACGTAGTTTTGCACAATAGTAATAGCCCTTGATTTTCTACTTGCTGAGCAAGGAGATGTCTGGGCAGTGGCAAAAACCTCCTGTTGCACGTGGATCAATGTCTCCGGGAAAGTAGAAACCCAATTACTTAAGATTAGATAGCAAACACAACGGCTACAACAAATTTCACCTAACAATCCACTGTCTTTTTATTTGTTCAGCTGGTTGCCTTCAGGTCTGGGCTCCTGGTTTAGAACCATCCTGTAAACTGGCCCTATAGTATTGCTCTTAATCTTACTCTGTACATTTATGGTAAAGTTCTGTACCTATTGCCTGTCAAACCTCTGTGAAAATGATGCACCTAATAAGGTGATGCTGGCTCAGCACTTTGAGATGATCCCCAATGCCTATGACCCTGGAGAAATATAGACTCTAGATGGGAAATGCCTGAGAGTTCTCCCTCCTAACCTTCCTTGTTACCCAAATGTGGTCTAAATGGTTTCTAACCGCTATGCACTTTCCCTCCAACGCGGGACATGACAACCAGGAAAGGTCCTTCCCGGGACCAAGGGACAAGACCACTATGTGCAGACAAGCTGACTATTGATCAGTGATGCTTTGGGAGGAAGATCTTGATCAAAAGGGGAAATGTAAGGGCCAGCCCAGTGGCATAGCAGTTAAGTTCATATGCTCCACTTTGGCAGCCAGGGTTTGCTGGTTTAGACCCTGCGCATGGGCCTACATACCACCTATCAAGCCATGCTGTGGCAGGTGTCCCACATATAAAGTAGAGGAAGATGGGCACAGACATTAGCTCAGGGCCAATCTTCCTCGGCAAAAAAAGGAGGCTTGGCAGTGGATGTTAGGTCAGGGCTAATCTTCCTCAAAAAAAGGGGGGTGAAATGTGAAATAAATAATAGAAACCTCAACTAAATTGGAGTCAGAAAAGCCTGTTGGGGGAGCTCTCACACCCTATCATGCATTGCCCATTCCTCCAAACAGGAGGAGACATGTGCTTGTATCTTGAACAGGAAAATCTACTTTATTACTGAAGGAAGACTTCTCTCCCCACCTGGCAACAGCCCAGCCAGTGAGAAAATGCTATAGCTCAGCCAATGAGACACCGTTACTGCCCTGAACTGTCACTTTCCCCCAATGGACTCTTGTTTAGAACAAAACTCCCCCTTTTCCTCTGTAAAAGCAAGCTCCCCTTAGAAGTAACCAAAATGCACAGAGCTTCAAAAGAGTGGAAGGGAACACTGAACGTGGCCACATTCTCCCACCCCTAGATCTTCCAGACAAGGCTTGGTGTGGAAAGAGCACTGACCAAGAAGTCAGGAGGCTCCCTGCTCTGGTTTCTATGGATTAACTCCCTGAACAACCATTAGCAAGTCACTTGACTGCTCAGAACCTCAGTTTCCTCATCTACAAAACTGGTAACCGGGGCCGGCCCAGTGGCATCCTGGTTAAGTTCCCACGTTCCACTTCGGTTGCCCAGGGTTCACCGGTTCAGGTCCCAGGTGCGGACATGGCACCGCTTGGCAAGCCGTGCTGTGGTAGGCATCCCACATATAAAGTAGAGGAAGATGGGCATGGATGTTAGCTCAGGGCCAGTCTTCCTCAGCAAAAAGAGGAGGGTTGGTGGCAGATGTTAGCTCAGGGCTAATCTTCCTTAAAAAAAAACACCTGGTAAGAATGAAAGCTAACTCAAAGAATTGTGGAGAAAGATCAAATAACCATGCATGCCTCAACGGCTTGTGATCTGGTCTGTGAGCTTGGGAGGCAGAAGGCCACCATTTGTATTCTGACCTCATGGTTTACAAGCTGCATGAACTTGAGCAAGTTTCTGAGCCTCAGTTACGTCATCCGTAAAATGAAAATAGTACTAGCATATTCTCCAGGGCAGTGGTGTGGAACTTAAATGAAAGGACGGTGCACCTGGCAAGTAAGCATTCCATAAGTGTTATATAGTTAACAAATATTAAATTGCTTCCTTCTCCCCTTCAGTGAAATAAGGGAATTGCACTCATTGATACATATAACTTTCTTTGCTGATGCTAAGTCTAGATTTCTTTGAAAATTTTATTATGTAGTTTTTCAAAATTATACAGAAATGTATACATGATATAATGTTTGTTATATCCATGTACCCACTATCACCTTAAAAAAAATTACCAGGGTAGATATATAGATATGTAATGATTTTCAGTGTTTAAAATGTTGTAGGATTGCTATCATAGGCTTTCATGGCAACTTGTGTTATTTTTTTCCCTCAACAACGTGTTTGCGAGATTCATCCATTTTGATATGTGTAGATCTTGGGTACTGCTTTTCCCTGTTGTGTGTATTATTACATTGTATGGATTTGCGACCGTTTATTCATCCTTTCTCCCTGTTGATGGACATTCACATTGTTTCCAGGTTTGGGGGATTACAAACAATGTGGCTCTGAACATCCTGTTAACTGTCTCCTCCCGCCCACGTACAGGTTTCCACCGGAGTTTGTGAGTTTCTTTGTAGGCCTGCCACATGCTGGTGCGCTCCAGCTGAGATGGGGGAAGGGAAGGGAGGCTGGACTGGGGGCGGGGGCGGGGGGATGGGGGAGCCGAATCAGATTTAACCGGTTCTGAAGCCTTTGTAAGTAACAGCTCTTCAAACACAATATTTTGAAGATTTAAGTGTAAATGAATCAGAGCCATATGGATTACATTTGCCTGAAATTACAGAGGATTTAGAGCGGGGCGCAGAGGGTGAAGGTGCCGCTGTCTCATGGGTTGCCTCCTTTACTCGCCAAGGACCTGCACTTTCCCACCATCCAGTTGTCTGCGAGGGGGCGCAAACGCTAGCTGCCCAGGTGCCCTTCCTACAGCCCCAGGAATTAAGCGGCCCGCACAGCCTCAGGCTGCCTAAAGGGAGCACTACGGAGCCTTAAAGTCAGAGCCTTGGGACGCTGGAGTCCAGGTTCCCACTCTCCCACTACTTTGCTGTGTGGCCTTGGGCCAGATGCCCTGCTTCTCTGGGCCTTAGTTCCCTTATTTGTAAGATGAGACGCCTGAGAGGTGGTATAGAATAGCGATTAAGAGCCCAGGTTTAAAACCATCCTCTAACCTCTTTCTGGCTGTGAGACCTTGGGCAAATTGTTACTTAGCCCCTTTGTGCCTTGGTTTCCTCATCTATAAAATGGGAATACTCATAGCATCCACCTCGTAGGTGGTTGTGAAGAATAAATTAGCTACTCGTACACCTAAAATGTGCCTGGCTCCTAGTAAGCAGTCGAGTGGTACCACTTTTGTTTTGTTACCAAAGATGGGTCCAACTCTGGTTTTCCTTGGCACTCAGAGATGAGGGAAGGGAGCCTGAGAAGTGAGACAGGGTTACACAGCGGCCAGCCATCTCCCATTCTCGCAGCAACCACATCTCCAGTCCATACCCTTTTAAATGTGAACGCGTACTCACGTGCTTAAAAAATGAATCCTGCGGGGTTATAATCTGCTTCTTTCACTTTCACTATATCGTGCATATGTTTCCATGTCATTAATATTCATCTACAACATTTTTTTATATCTGAACAGGGGCACAGCAAGCCAACCTTTACCAAGTGCTAACCGTGTGCCAGGCGCGGTGTTAAATGTTTTCCAAGCATGCCTTCATTTAATCCTCAACACAAGAAAATGAATTTGGAATTATTATCATCCCCATTTTACAGCTGCGGAAATTGAGGCTTAGAGAGACTAAATAACTCGCTTAAAATATCACTCCAGGCCAGATGTGCTGACTCCCAAGCGTCAGTGCCGACCTGTTCCCAGGCCCTGTCTGGAGATTGAGATGCGTCTTGAAGTGACTTCAGGCCCCTCTTCTCAGACTCTCGGATTTTTTTTCTGGCTTCTCACTCCTATCCACGGCATGTGATGAACATTCTTGTAGGAAGATCTTTGCCTTCATCGTGATGGCTTCTTCGGGATCAATTCCTTGACATGGATGACCCGATGTTTGGGGCTGTTTTTTTTGGAAATGAGGAGAAACAGAGGACCCCAGCCCAGCTGGAGGCTGGACACGAGGGAGAGGCAAGCAACCCTCCGGGAAGTGGGCGCGACTGGAAAGCCAGGATGCCTGACTAATCCACAGAGCACGCCGCCTCGGTTTATCTGAGCACTGCTTTCCTGTGCCCCTCGGGCTCGCCCAGAAGCCCTTAGGAATCTAGTTTATTTCCATCCTGGTTTTGCTGACTTGACTGAAGTTCTTGCTCTGTGGATCGGCTGCAAGACACAGGCTCTCTCACACACACGCACGTGCACACTGACCTCCAGAAATCAAGCATGAGAGAGACAGTCATTGGGAAGAAACCGAGAGAACCTACAGAAAGTGGGGGACCCTTCTTTACACAGAAAGAAAATTCCCTGGAAAAAGCTGTTCATCAAATTTACATAAATCCTTTCTTCTCTTAATTGGGCTGGGTTAGTTTAATATTTTTACAACAGCTTTATTGTTTTTTTTTTAAATACATCTTCATTGATTATTTTTTAAGATTGGCACCTGAGCTAACATCTGTTGCCAATCTTCTTTTTTTTTCTTCTCCCCAAATCCCCCCATTACATAGTTGTAGATTCTAGTTGCAGGTCCTTCTAGTTGGGGTATGTGGGACGCCGCCTCAGCATGGCCTGATGAGCAGTGCCATGTCGGCACGCAGGATCCGAACTGGTGAAACCCTGGGCCACAGAAGCGGAGCGTGTGAACTTGACCACTCGGCCACAGGGCCGGCCCCTCATTGTTTTTAAAAATTCCTCAAAAATACGTGAATATATTTGAAGATGTAAAAGCATTTGAAATTCTCATTTCAGACTGGCGGTATAGAGCAGTGCTTTCCAAGTGCGTGGCATGTTATAAAATGCAGATTCTGATGCAGGAGGTCTGGGCGGGGCCTGAGAGTCTGCGTGTCTCACCTGCTGCCAGGTGAGGCTGATGCTGGTTCACGGACCAGTCTGCAAGCGAGGGCACAAGACATGTTTGGTAAAGCAAAGATTCTTCTGTTGTGGAATTGCCGCTCCTTGGTAACTGCTCGAAATGTTTTTATGTCTGAGCTAGAAGGGTCTTAGAGATCATTTGTTCGGAGTCTCTGTTGACAGATGGGGAAATTGAGGCCCGATGGGGGGATGGGACAAGCCCAAGGCCAGGGAGCTTGAGCCAGAGCATGACTGAGGGCTCCAGGTTCCTTTTGTTTCCACTGAACTCAAAGCTTAGTCAGTTTCAACTGTGGGACCAGCAAAGGCTCTGAGAGTGGCTGAGGGGAGTGGTGGCCTTGTAGGGAATAAGGCCACCAGGTAGAGTACAGACCCCACGCCAAACCCCATGTGGATGCTTTCCAGGCGTATGCTCTCAGAAAATCCTCACCATAACCCTGCTCAGTAGCATCATCAACTCCATTTTACACAGAGAAATCGAGGCCCAGAGAGCAAAGTAATATGCGGGAGGTCACACAGCAGGGGGTACAGCGCTGGCACCAGTCCTGTGTGGGAGACGCCCCAGCTCTGTCTCCCAAAGTCCTCTTTCATCTCCTACCTTCAAGTTCCCTGCCTTACTGAGCTTGAACACTGGTTCACTTTCCATCAAGGGAAAACCAGGATTGTTTGAAAGACACTGTAGGAAATAAATACAGTGAAAACAAAACAATGTTACTAAAATCTAGCTGGATTTTATCCCCTGCAGAGCCCCAGGGCTGCTCTCTTTGTTAAAAGGGGAGATTAGCAAACGTTAGAGAGATCTCAGAGACAGACTGCCACATGCTGAGGCTTTCCTCTAGATGACATTCGAAGGACTGAAAGAAAACTGAAGGGAGAATAATTTTGCAGGACATCGTCCACCTTCTGCACTGCGCTGTATGAATTTCATCTTTCTTCCATCTCCTGGGCCAGCCATCTCACAGGGCACTATACTCCCTTTCGGCCCTGAAGCAGGACTGGCTACCTGGAAGAGGCACCTGGACCACGTTTCACATCATGAGAGGCTTACACATACAGCATCTCTACTTCAATTTCCCTGTGTCCCAGGAGGTGCAGTCCACACTCCCCCCAGGGGCGTGGCAGTGAGTCAGCAGGCTGCCTGGAGCCGGGGCGTGCTCCCTCCCAGAGATGACCCACCAGCCTGTTTGCCTAATGTGACCACTTTGGAAAAATTGTTTGTTCTCATCCTACTAAAAACAGCTTCAAAGCGACTCCCGTCTAGACTGTGCCAGGATCGATTATCACATCCCGGACCTGATCGAAACCACAGGGGGGCATAGTCATTTGCTTTAATGCAGTTAAAGCAAAATATAATAATGCACCCAGGCCAGGGAGGAGAGCAAGGCTCCCTGGATGGTGGAAGGAGAAATGAGTTCTGGATAATTTCTTCTCAGCTCCAAAGGAGCGAGTTTAGACTTTTCCTGCCTCCATCTCTGAGGCTGCCTTGGGCCCTGGACTGTCCTTTGCAGAGGGCCACCAGGTGAGGGTGACCTGGCAGGATGGGGAGTGGGGACGAAGCCGTCTGGGGGTGGGATGTGGTGGCGTGGGGGTGTGCAGAGCACAGTCCAGGAGGAGGGAAGCCAAAGAAGAAGGAAGGGAAGGACGAGAAAAAAGCTCTGAGAGAGTAGGAAATGGACACAGCCAGCCTGGTAATTCCTGGAATCCCTGACAAATCCCTGGCCCCAAGGAGGCCAAGTTGAGCCTTGCAGGTCCTCCCAGAGGACAATGTGTGCGATCAATCCAGCTTCCATAAGAAGGCACCAGGAAAATGCGTGTTGGCCTCTCAGAGAGCCATAACGAGGAGAAAGAGCGATCAAAAGCCTTGGCCTGGTGGTCAACACTGCCTTGCCTGCCTCAGGACTTACGTCCAGCATCCCAGGGTTCTAGAGAGGAACCAAGTGATTGCTGACACCACTCCCCCCACCTCTCCAGGACAGGCGGGGATGGGCAAGCCTTCAGGGAGTTCCTCAGTGCTTCCTGCGCACACGGTCCGTGGGAGCTCCACACACCGCCCATGGGGTTACCATAACCAAGTACTACCAATGGGATGGCTTTAACAACAGAAATTTATTTTCTTGCGGTTCTGGAGGCTGGGAACAAAACCAAGGTGTCAATCAGCAGGGTGGTTCCTTCTGAGGGGTGTGAGGGCAGGATCCTTGCTGGGCCTCGCGTGTAGACGGCTGTCTCCTCCCTGTCTTCACGTTGTCTTCCCTCTGTGCCTGTCTCTGTGTCCATATTTCCCTTCTTATAAGGACACCAGTCCCATTGGATAAGGGCCACCCTAAGGACTTCATTTTATCTTGTTAAGACCCCATCTCCAAATAAGGTCACATTGCGAGGTACTGGAAGTTAGGACTTCAACACATGAATTTTAGGGTGGGACGCAACTCTGCCCAGAGCACTGTCCCTCGGGAGCTCCTGCACCCGCTGCCTTGTGGGGAGTGAGAGAGGAGACCAGGCTCTGTGAGGTCGGCTCTCCCCAGCTCCATGACCTTGGACAAGTGACTTCACCTTCAGGAGCCTCGGCTTGCTCATCCATGGAGTGGGGATGCTAATACTGCCCCCACTGAGTGGAGAAGAAGCGCGTAACTCCAAATGCCCTCCTGTTACAGTGACGTGATTTTCCCAGCTGGGAAGCATCCTCGGAAATCGCGGGTGCTCTCCCTTACCAAACTGAGGTCCCCTGAGAACTGAGAGCTGCTCCTCCCCAGAAAGTAAGACTCCGGTACCTTTTCTTCTCCTCTTCTTCTTCCTCCTCCTCCTCCTCATTCTCCTCCTTGTCTTGTTGATTCCCAAAGGCTATTGTTACTTTATTGTTGTTTGTTGTTATGGCCCCCATTTGTTGAAGACTTCATTGTGTAGACGTTGTGCCAAGTGCTTTGCTGTCTTTATCTCATTTTATCCTCACAATAACCCTGCTGGACAGGAACCATTACTATCCCCATTTTATAGATGAATCAACTGAGGCTCAAAGAGTTGGAGTAAGGCCCAGAGGACTGAGCTAGGACACTAATGGGAAATCTCAGGAAGGCAGCTGGCAGTTCACAGAAGGAAGGTGTTCCTCATGGGCTGCCTGGAAGGGAGGGAGGCCCCTGCCCTGGAGGACCAGGGGCTCTTACTGTCTTGGGGTGAAAGGGGTCGCCAAGTCCAGAGCCGCTCCTGAGCCCCGTGCAGGAACCCCTCTCTAAGACCTGGAAGCCTCAGCCAAGGAGACCCCTGAGGGGAGAAGTAGGGATTCTTGCAAACCCTCCCAGGCCGACAAGCCCAGTTGCCCCTCTAGCAACCGCCCAGCACATAGCAGTTACTCAATAAACACGTAATAAATGAGTAATTATATCGATCAACTGCAATCACAAAAAACAGCCACTTTTGTTGCAAGATGACATTGCCAGGCTTGGGCTAAGCCTTTGATCTATAGTTTCTTGTTTCATTTCATCTTCTCCCAAGCCCTACAGGATAGGTGCCATTATTATCCTGGTTTTACAGCCAAGAAAGCTGAGACCGAGAGAGGTTTAGTAACCTTGGGCAGGTTAAAGCTCTTAAAACCTCTGTGTTAGTGGATCTCAAACCCTGCCCACGGAAGGGGGCATATTAACTTAACCATTCAAACAGCCTTGGGTCCCCAGAAACCCTTGGCACACAGTGGGTGCTTAATAAGTACTTAATGAATTAACGAATTGATCCATTCATCAAACCTAGCCCTCGAGGTAGACATCTGACCAAACAAACAACAGAATCTCTGGGCCCATAAGATTCCCCCAGCCCAGTTCCTGGCATACAGTAGGTGCTCAATAAATATTTGTGGGCTGAATGGCCCTCTGGCCCCTAACATGGGCAACTCTGACCATAAATTTCAGCTCCAGGCACTTTGAAGTTCCCCCAGGGGACAGCTGCTTTTCTTGTTATCGAGGCCCTCTCAGCCCCCACCTCCTAACCCCTCCCGGCCCCCTGGGCCCATCCAGGCCAGGGACCTGGGGCCGCCAGAGCCGGGAGATAAGGATGATGGATGGCCAGTCGCCTGGCTCCACTGAAGCCTGGGGTTTCCTGGGAGCGGGAGACAGTCTAGTGATTCCAAAGCCTCTCGGAATTCGAGTGGAGAGAGCTCCAGGAGGGGGTGGGGGCAGCATCCGAAGTGTCTCTATCTCCTCAGAGATGCTGGACCCGACAGGAGGTTTCAGCACCCCCCGGCTGCCTTGATCTCCTTCCATGTTGACAAGGCTTCCTTTCAGCATGTGGTGGACACCAGGACTCATCTTTGGAGCTTCCAGTAGGAGGCAGGAGGATGGTATCCCCACCATCCCAGCCTATCTCCTTCCCCGGGGCATTGGGTCCAGGATCTGGAGGCTGGGCAGGCTCGCTTCCCGCTTTGTAATCCCAGGTCTGCCATTAATTGAGTCTTCGGCAAATTGAGAAATCACAGTGTGGGGGCCCAGGTTTGCCCGTTTGTAAAATAGGTCTTGAGGGGGGTGTTTCCTTCCAGCAACGCTGAGACAGGATTCTAAGTAGCTAAAGGAGAACCAGCTGGGGCTGAACGGGATGGAAGCCGTCCCAATGGCGAGGCCAGCTTGTGCTTGGATCCAGGCAATAATATTCATTGGTTTAATTTAAAATCTCTGATCCCCAAACCAACATGCTTCCCAGCTGTGGACAGATTGTAGTGCCTGAGCGTGTTAGACTTTGAAGGACTCTGGAGGGACTGAAACTTGTCAATTTCTTTTTGCCCTTCCCTTCTCTCTGAACTTAAGTTTATTTTAAACTTTAAAATATATATATATATATTTTTTTTATTGCGAACAATACTGGAACATGTTTTTCTTCCTTAAGAAAATACGGATAAAGTTAAAGTGCCCCAGACAAGGTACCCTCAATCCTGGACTACTCCCCTCTATTTCCAGAAGCAATACCATCATGTAGGATGCGCCCCCAACCCTCCTCAGCACCTTCTCATAAACCTGTTTACCCACAGCATGGGTGTGGGGGGTTTATTTAAAGGAATCAGCCCACATCGGTCATGTTTTTTGCATCCATCACCCAGCCTGTGGCTTGGAGACCCACCCGTGCCGGGACATATGGATCCATCTCATTTCCCCTAACTCGTGTTCAGCCTACGACTCGCTGGACCTGCCTTCCACATAAGCTCCAAGAAGGCAGAGGTTTGTTCTCTTGTTCACAGATGATTCCCAGTGTCTAAAACAGGGCCTGGCAGTCGTTACTCGATAATGATTCCGTGAATGAGTGAAGAGAGGAATAAATGAATGACCCGATGCAGGTAACCCACCCTCTACTCTCGGGTATGTCGCTTCCTTCCAACTTTTCACCAACACAAACAGTGCTGCAACGAGCACACCCGAATATGCTCCTGGGTTCACTTTTGAGGAGCAGTAACTGGTGGGGGCTCCCTGAAGCCTCAAAGAGCACAGTTTGAAATCCTCTTGTCAGGCCAAAGCCTTCATTTCATGGATGAGCACAGAGGGCCCAGAGAGGGCAAACAACTCGGCCAAGGTCACCCAGCATATTAGGGATTGATTAGAACCTCAAGGATAGTTTGAATTTCTCTTCCTTCATTGACTCTCTTAGTACTTATATTTTCTCTCACCCCTAGCCTGTGTAGCTCAGGAGGGTGACTTTAGGAGCAGAAAGTCTGAGTCACTTGGCATAGAGAAGACTCTCCAGAATCAGGAGTCCGGGGTTTTTGTCCTGGTATGGAATTGTCGAAGGATCTGGGTAAATCACGTCCCCTCTCTGAGCCTCAGTTTCTCTAATCTGTAAAACTGGCCTAGCACTTCTTGCCTAACTCTTGAAGTGAGGACGACAAGAAGAGTTGATAAAATAGAGAAACAGCATAGGCATCTAAGAGAGGGCTAGTTCAGTTTAAAAGGTAGAATTTTTTAAAACAAATTTCAGGTTAAAAGATATGGTATGTTTCCACTTCTGTAAAAGTGAAAAAGAAAAAAATAAGTTTGTATAAATACGGAAAAAGTGACAGCCGTTACCCAGCAAATGTTAACTGTCAGCGGTTTCCTGGGAGTTCAGAACTGCAGAGAAAGGAAGGGGAAGCTATTAACATTTTCTTGCTACCCTCAGTTTTGTTGATTTTGTAAAAGCTTGACACAACAAAAGATGTATTTACATACTAAGCATGTGAGCTCAAAAAATCAGAAGTGAAAAGATAAATATTGTTATAGAAAAAAATTTAAAGCAGAAGTCATGAATAATCCATTTACGAAAGCAAAAATACAAATAGCTAAACAAGAAAAAGGGCCAAATCTTAGGGTGATCAAATACTTACAAATGAAAGCAACAGTGAAATTCCTTTTCTTTTGCTTATCAAACTGTAAAGTGATATGAAATGGAGACGAAAATGTTTTCGTTTTTGCCCTGGAGAGAGGGAGATCAGAGTGGGGATTAGCAGGAAGGTGGGGACCCCGCCCCCTCACAGTGATGACATCTCCATCCTGTCCTGCTGCCCTGCGCTCTGATAGAGCCATCCCGAGACCAAGGAGAGATGACAGGGGAGAGTCACTGCTTCTTTTGGCTTCTACCTCCTCCGACCACGGCGTCCTCTGGCCCCCTGCCCCCAGCCAGGGACACTCTCCCCTCATCAGAAATAAATCCCTTTCTTCTGATAAGAGTCCTGGATCCTGTGACAAAACCAGAAATGATTGGGAAAGTGCCTGGTGAACACAGATCGTGTCCTTCTCCGGAAGGAATTGCTGGGTTCAGAGCAGAGAATCTCGGTTGTGGGGTCAAAGGTCATCTCTGCTAAGCCCCTGCCTCTAAGCAGAACTGCCCTAAGGGCTTTATTTTGGTGGTTTTTTGTGGGAATCCAATGACATGCTAGAACAAGCCATTAGCAGTCATCTGGTCCAATAGCCTCATTTTATATAAGGGGAAACTGAGGCACAGGAGGGCTTATGAGAAACCCAAATCACCCAACCAGTTAAATGGAGCTCGGTCTAGAACCAAGGTCTTTTGACTCCTGGTCCAGTACCCTTTCTGCCTAGATTCATCATGGTCATATCTTTTCTTTGTGGACTGGACCTGTTCTTTAATCCCTGTATATTGAAGTCTATTTTCTCCCTAATTGTGGCTAAAAATCCCACTTGTTCACTTGGGAAAGGAAGTGGTCGTGAGATATATGTTCACAATGGAGATCATATATTTAAGAGAGAAAAGATACAGTTCCGATACAGTTCTAATAAACAGCATTAATCATAAATAGTAAATTTCAATCAGTAAGTACTAAAATTAAATTGTGTTAAACAATAAAAAAACTTAAATAAAACAATAAAAGTCGCCTGACTCTATCACAATATACAAATGCACAACACAGGGCATTGTTATCGTGCTTGGCACACGCCTTTGCCTTTATTTTGCTCAGCACATTCCCCTTGGCCAGGAAGATCTGCCTGGGGAAGAGATGGAGGGCAGGGTAAGACGGCCCAGCAGCAATTCGGTCTCTGTCTGTCACAGAATTCCTGTCAAGCGCTTACCTACCGGCTAAAAACGTGTCTTGGTGTTAAGCAGATTCTCTTTTAAAATTCTCAAGTAAAGACTATAAAATGTCAAGAGTAGGGCTAGGCAAACTTTTTTGGTAAGTAGCCAGATAGTAAATGTTTCCGGCTTTGCAAGTCCTCTAGTCATTTTGCAAGGATTCACTCTGCCACTGTACCTTGAAGGCAGTCACAGGCAATATGTAAACAATCCATCATGACTGTGTTCCAATAAAACTTTATTTATAAAACAGGCAGTGGGGAGGATTTGGCCCTTAGGCTATAGTCTGCCAACTGCTGGTCAAGAGCGTGGGCTTGGGAGTCAAACTTGAATCGGAATCCCAATTCTGCTGCTGCTTCGTCTGTGAGATCTTGAACTGGCATAATTATTCGAGCCTCATCTGCAGAATGAGGATGCTAATTGTACCTGGTCACAAAGCAGCTACTCAGTGGTATACCACTCAGCTCTGGCATGTCGCAGATGCTCAATAAGTGGCACCTAAACAGGTAGGACACAGTCCACTGTGCTGGAAGACACCAGAGTTCCGATTCTAAATTCATTGCCCCTACCAGCCGTTTAACCTCAGCCAAGTATGTCACTTACCAGCTCCAAAACTCTGCTTCCTCCCCCCATAAAATGGGAAGAGAAACTCATTTATTGCCAGAACCTTCATATACATTCTTGCTTAACTCTCACAACAGCCCTTGTAATTGTTACTATCTACAATTTACAGAAGAGGAAACTGAGTCACAAAGAGGTGAAGGGCCATTTAGCTAGTAAGTGATAGAAACCAGATATTTAAACAGAGACTGTCTGACTTCAAAGGTCGAGATATTTCTTTCCACTCAACTGTGTTGCCTCCCTAGAAAATGAGAAGAGGAGAAGAGGTGTAGGCTGCGTACAGCGTTCTGATCTGTACATCTGTGAACTGCTGCATCGCCCATCTGGTACCTGAATCTCCTCCCAGCATCCCTGCCCAGCCTCTGCGTCTCCTCCACCAGAAGATGGGGGGTCAGTACTGGACTGAACAACCCATTTTCTCTTTGGTCAACACTGACTGTGGTAAGGTCTTGGATTGAATGAACCTCCATCCCCATCATTTCTGCCCAAGGGTCCAAATGCTTTCTTTGAGGACCCCCCAAACCTTGATCACCCTTCTTCTACAGGATGCTCACCCAAGATTTGATCATCCCTTGATTCCACAGCTCTGTTCCTGCAATTGCGCCTCCTCCCAGAGGACGTGGCATGGAGGCCCCCCTGCATTCCCGCTGCCCCACCCTGGGAGACTGCTCCGATGTGTCTATACCCCTGGAATACTGTGGCGCCTAGATCTGCGTTCCTGCCCAGCGGGCTGAGATGTCACGAAGGTGAGTCAGCTCGTGCCCATGATAACATCTACATAGCCAGCCTAGGAGGCAGGTATTTCTTGCACTGGAGCGATGAGTTTGGGACACAGAGGAGCCTATCCTGTGCTTGTTGAGCCTTCCCCTGCGGGGGGCGGGGTGGGTGGAGAGAACGTCAAGAAGAAAGGCCACTCTTTCCGAGAACAACCTTTTGAGATGGGAGGATCTTGGTCTGACTCACAGAAACCAAGTCTTCAAGAACCTGTACCGAGAGGTGGGGTCGGAAGCACTGACCAGGCAGGCCATAGTGAAAACCAGCTTTGTGCTTTCTGAGGCTGAGAGCATGTGGAAGGTCTGCTAAGGTCAACGTGATCATTCAGAAGGCATTGATACCCCAGCTGCTGGGCAGGGCTGCTGGGCTGGAGCCAAGATACTGGATTCTATTCACAACCCCATTGAAAAACTCCTGTGATGTTGGGCCAATCACATCTCCTCTCTGGGCTTTGGTTTTCCCATCTGTGGGATGACTGGGTGGGAACTCCTTAGCTTCTCAGAGAGACAGTATGGCCCAGTGGTAGGAGCTCAGAGCTCTGGGGTCAGACAAACCTGTACGTGCACCCAGCTCTGCCTCTTCCTGGCTGTTTGACTGCAGGCAAGTTACTTAACCCCTGAACCTTGGTCTTCTCATCTTTACAATGGGATAACAGGTGCTCGCTTCAGCAGCACCTAGGCTAAAATTGGAATGGTGCAAAAAAGATTAGCATGGCCCCGGCGCAAGGATGACATGCAAATTCGTGAAGTGTTCCATATTTTGTTTCTTCGTTTTTTGATATCTGCAGGTGGGGAAACTGAGGCTAGATAAACCAAGTGACTTACCCAATGGAGGACACTTCTGGGTTCAAATCCCATCCCCTCCAAAAATAAAAAATAAAAAATAAAATGGGATAATGGTAGAGTGCTCCATGTGCCTGGCCCTACTCAGCACTCACTAAATGGGGGGTGTTGTGGTGGTGATCCGAGGGCCATCCACCTCAGTATTCTGAGATTCTACACGTGGAAGTGCGAGAGATGGGGTGCATACATGGGACGGGGCTATTGGTAAGACCCTGAATGACACCCCGGTCCAGTTCTGAGGGACACTGGACCTCCAGCCATCTCTGCTACCTACACATGTCCTGCATGCTCCTCCTGCCAGGCCTTTGCCCTCTCTGGTTCTCTCCTGAGTCCAGAATGCCTTTTCTGCTTAATAAAATATGTCTGGCAAAAAAAATGGCAGCCAGAAGGCACATGCATGTGCCTCTAACATTCAGGCAAGGGTCTTTCCTGCACGCCTTTTTTCTGTCTTCAGAATGTGCCTGAGCAGAATCAAACCGGGGTGCTTAGAATCACAGACTCATAGGAAGAGAGTTGCAAGGAATCATTTATTCATTCCACAAACAGTCCTTGAGCACCGACAGTGTGCAGGCACTGTGAACGGGACCTTGGAGAACACCACCAGGGGCTCTTACAGAGGGTTCTCAGAGGAACTCCCAAGGTCTAAGAACCCCTGAATGTATAAATAAAGTTTGAAATCTGCACATGTAAAATGTCCTTCCAAGACAGACACTCTGACATCAGACTGCCAAATGCCGGTGTCTCCAAAATGTTAAGAGCCACTGGTTCAAGCCCACCACCCAATAGGCCTTTTTCACAGTTGGGGAAATTGAGGCCTAGGACAGGGAAATGACTTGTTCAAGGTCACACAACTAGTCAAGGGCCCAGGCAGGCCCCTCCAAACCTCCACATCTCCAAGAGAAGACCCCTTCGTTTGTTGACAGGGGGTGGCTGCAGAAGGACGAGCAATTGAGCTGATTCTCTGGATTCTAAGGAGCCCCTCTTCTGAACCCTCCACTCCCCACCACACACCCACAAATACACACACACACACAAATAACACACACTCCCAGCGTCTTTCGCAACATCCTACAGGTTCACCCACCAGAGGCCTGGTGTTGGGCCTGCCTCAAGTCGAATGCAGATAACCTCTCTCAGGATGTATAAACATCCAGTGGGCGTCCAGGGCAGAAGAATGTAGAAATAGCTTCTTTTCCCTGTGACCATTGGACGTCTTCTGCCAGACCGTGTCGAAGTTACAGTGACCTCTCAGGCCTGGGCCTGAGGCCCTTTGAGTCCCCGTCTAGTGTCCCCCAGATGTTTTCTCACTGTCGATGACTTCTGCAACCTCAACAAAGAAGGCTTCTTAAGCGCCAGGATCCTACCCCCTCTCTCCACGCGCCTTTGTCCGAGCCCCACACCTTCCATGGCTTGCAGCCGAGAAGCCAGGGGTTGCCAGCTGTGGGCTGGCGCTTCCTTCAGAAGGGTGTTAACGGCGGTTTCGGGAGATTTTATGTGGAGACAAGTGGTTTGAATTTAAAGGGAGGGCACAGGGGAGCTAATTAGAAAGCCTACTTGTGGTAAATAGATATTTATTTTATCCTACTTTTTAGAGAACTAAATCTTAGAAAAACAGAACTGAGCTGGAAATGAAAGCAACACCTTTTTTTCCCCTTCAGCTACGATTTGTTTCCAGGTTTAAAAAAAACAAAAGCCCTCCAAAAATTTGGTCAGAAGAATCAAGTAGAAATGCGCTGAAGCTCTCTCCGAACGGAGGAACGAGAAAATGTGGCAGACCGTCCTCCCTGCGACTCCAGGGACTGTGGGTTTGGTCTCAGCTCTGAGGAGGCAGAAGGGAAGCAGGCACAGGCATACGTGGAGAGCTTCGTGGAACCCTGCCGTCCGCCCGGCGTTCCAAACACAGTGTTGCAAACTGTTGCCCATGTTTGGAAAGAGAAAAAATGGAATCTCACCCCCATCTTTATTCAATTCTTCTGGTTGCTATTTGCCAATTCTACTTAACCTAGGAGAAATACGGGGATGAATTCTGGATGTGTTCAGAGTGGCCTGGGATCCATTTTTGGAAATAGAGACTGTGTCATTGAATTACATGATACTCCTTGCATGGCCCGTGTGCCTGCACAGGCGCGCGCACACACACACATACACACACTCAGCTCTGCTCAAATGCCACCCTCCTCACACAGCCTTCTCCTTGGCCCTCCACCCAGACTCCCCTTCTGTTTCCTCAGGACTTGCAGAGAACTTGGAAGCTTCCTCTCTTCTAGAACTTTCTATGCTCAGCCTCACATCAGAATTATTCATGCAAATGAAAATCTCCTCCAGTCGTCAGGAGAGAATTCAAAGGCCCCTTCACACAGACAACAAAGAATAAACAGAATCAAGTTCCTTAGAGTCAGAAATACTAATAGAACCTCCTCACAGTGCTGTTGTGAGAATTAAGTGCCTGCAGCTTGGCCTAGAACATAGTGAGCGCTCAGCAAATATTTGATGGAACCCGTGATGTCAGGAAGGACATGCTTGAGGCTGTCACTTCCAGACAATACTCCTTCCCCATAACAGAACTGAGACCGTAACATATTGAGGGCTCTCGATCTAGGTGTCCAATGACATGCCTTTTGACCAACAGACTCAGAACTATAAAAATGAGAGTTGAAGGAATCATTTATGGAGTTATGAATTCAACTAATATTTGGTGGTTACGTTATTGATCTTACAGTTGGATCCTAAATCTATATAGTCATTCACTCCAAGTTGGAAAACATCTCAGAAATTCATCTTTCTGTCTTACCCAGGCGTCTCCCTGATGGATGGCCATTCAGCCTCCTGAATACTTGTGGCGATGAGCCTCCGCTGTCAACACTGTGAGGAGTCAGAAAGCGTATTCTGGTGTTGGGCTGAACTCTGCCTTCCTGAATCGTCCACCCACTGGTCACCCACTTTCATCCTTCATGACTTCTTCCCCAGGGGACCTTTGAGTTATATGAAAACAGCTCTCCCGGCTGTCCTACCCTACTCCAAAACTCTAAGTCTTTTCAGACCCCAAATGGAAATTTCTGGAAAAGACAAGAAAATTCTCTTGTGTCATTGTGGTTCAAATGACCTCCCAAGATGCATGTGTATCTTTCGTTTTTATCTGGCAAGAAAGGCCCAAGTTGTCCCCAAATCCTGAGTCCATGGGCTCCCGTGGCATCTCTGGGCTCTGGTGGCACATCTCCCAAAGCCTGTGTGAAGCCAGGGTCACCACATTTGTGCTACCTCCCTCTCATCTCATTCCCTCAAGGCCATGTCCAGTTGAGAAAAATCCCTATTTCAAAGAAGGAAGAAAGAAAGAATCTAAATGGGGTCAGGAGAACTGGGTTCCCCCACTGGCAAGCTGTGAGCTTTAGGAAAGTGCCTTTCTGGGACTCAGTTTCTCCATTTGTGTAATGGACTGAGTGATCCCTGAGGGCCCTTCTGGAAGTAAAGTTCGGACAAAGAAGAGGGATATCAGATCTGGATAGAGGTGCCTGATGCTGCCAGATGGGGGTTGCCATGGCAACCACTTTCTCCATCTCCAAAGTTCTCCCATTCCAGAGGGGACTTGCAGCTGTGCCTCCTGCCTGGAATGGTCGTCCCCCTGCTTTGCACAAGGCTGGCTCCTCTCATCCTTTAGTCCTCTTCTTAAACGTCACCTTCCCTGAAGGACTTTCCCGGCCACCTCCAAACAAGCTGGTCTCCCCCACGCCCTGTTTCTTTCCTCCCAGCACTGGTCACCATCAGAAATGATTTTACAGTAGCCCCTGCTTTTCCAGGAGGGGTACACTCCAAGACCCCCAGTGGATGCCTGAAACCACAGACAGTACGGAACCCTGTATATATTATGTTTTTTCTATACATACACACCTATGATAAACCTTAATTTATCAATTAGGCACAGCAAGAGATTAACAATAACTAATAATAAAATAGAACAATTATAACAATATACTGTAATAAAAGTTACCATAGATCTTAGCAACCTCAGCATACAAATTTTTTCTTTCCTTGTTAAGTCAAGGATTTTCACGTTTTCACTTAAAGGAAGCCCTTTATGGCTTCTTGTTGGCATATCCAAATTGCCAGCATCACTACTCTTGTGCTTTGGGGAAATTCTTAAGTAAAATAAGGGTCAATTGGACACAAGTACTGTGATACTGCGACAGTCGATCTGATAACCAAGACGGCTACGAAGTGACTAATGGGTGGATTCACAATTCAGGCAGGGCCCAGCTGGATGGCAAGAGATTTCATCATGCTACTCGGAATGGCATGCAATTTAAAACTTATGAATTTTTTATTTCTGGAATTTTCCATTTAATCTTTTTGGGCGGCAGTTGACCATGTGTAAACTGCAGAAAGGGAAACCTCAGGTAAGGGGGGACTACTACATTCCACTGTATCTGTTTGTAACATCTGTGTCCTGGTAGATGTCAGCTCCACGAGGACAGGAACGCTGCCCTGTTCCCTGCTGCATCCCAGGTCCCCAGCACAGGGTCCGGCATGTAGTGGGGATTCAATACATATTGAATGAATGAACACATGAATGAATCAATGAATGAGTGAATGAGCCTATGGACCACGCCCCTCCCGGGAACCGCTTCCTTCTCGTCCCTCCTCTCTGTCTCCTTTCTCCCTTCCTTCCTCCCCCTGGTTCACCCCTCCTTTGCCCTCATCTGACATTTTTATTTCAACTGCCAAGTGTTTTACTCCTGTTCTTCCTTCTCCTCTTCTCCACCTGTCCACTTCACATGCACCCTCAAAACCAACGTGTACCCTGCCGCCACCACCTCCATGAAGCCCACCAGGATACTTGGAGGGCTGTAGCCCTCCAAGCTGTAGCCCACAGAGCCCTCTGCCCTTTCAGTCATCTAACCCCCTTATTGATCTGGAGCCCTGCCATTCACCACGGGCTTTCCTGGACAGCCTCTAGAGGAGGCAGAGCAGGCACAAGTGAAAACAAATGTACTACGCCCCGTAGACAGCGTTCCGAGACCCATTTTCCTGACAAGTAACTCCGGATCAAAGTCTTCAATACTCTGTCTAAATGCACCGGCTTCCCTCGCACTCGGTGAGCTCCAGCCCTGGCCGTTCACTGTTTTAACTTCAATTATGAAAATTTCGCACATAAACCAAGAAGAATAGTACAACAGACATCTATAGGTCCATTCTGTGGCCTGGTGTTTTAGCCCTTCGTTACCCACTGCTCCATCCTCCAGGATGAATTCTCACGTTTGGTTCCTAGACCTCAAATTCAAAGCATCAACTTAACCACCCTCCTGTGTTCATGACATTTTACCACCAGTGGTCTTTGCTGCCTGGATTTTAGATCTTTATTTTCTCCATTCCCTTTTCTCTTCATTGCCCACTCTTATCCCACACGCACGTGCACACACACGTACACACAGGCACTTGTTCTATTGGTTTAAGCTACACCTTTTTAAAAAATAAAATGTGTATTGTTGTCTTGTGTGTTTTCATTGTGATAAAATATAGGTAACATAAAGTTTACTACTTTTCAATGTATGGTTCAGTGACATTACGTACATTCACATTGCTGTGCACCCATCACCACCATCCAGCTCCAGAGCCTTCCCCTCACTCCAGCAGAAACCCTGTGCTCCTTAAGCAGTGACTCCCCATTCTCTGTTCGCTCCAGCCCCTGGTAACCACCACTCCACTTCCCGTCCTGTGGCCAGGAAGCCGTCCAGGAAAGTCCATGGCGAATGGCAGGGCACCAGATCAATAAGGGGGTTAGATGACTGAAAGGGCAGAGGACTCTGTGGGCTACAGCTTAGAGGGCTACAGCCCTCTAAGTATCCTGGTGGGCTTCATGGAGGTGGTGGTGGCAGGGTACACGTTGGTTTCTAGATATCTCATATGAATGGAATCATACAATCCATTTGTGTCTGGTTTATTTCACTTAGCATTATGTCTTCAATGTTCACCCCTCTTGTGGCGTGTATCAGAACTTCATTCCTTTTTATAGCTGAATAATATTCCATTGTATGGATAGACCACATTTTGTTTATCCATTCATCTATTGATGGACACTTGCATTGTTTCCACTTTTGGCCATGGCGGATAGTGCCACTATGAACATTGGTGTACTACTATCTGTTTCAGCCCCTGTTTTCAATTATTTAGGGTATATAGCTAGGAGTGGAATTGCTGGTCATATTGTAATTCTATGTTTAACTTTTTTAAGGAACTTTCAGTTTTCCTTAGCAGCTGCACCATTTTACATTCCCACCAGCAATGCACAAGAGTTCCAGTTTCTCCACATCCTCACCAATACATGTTATTTTCTGGCTTTTTATTTTGTTCTGTTTTGTTTTTAATAATAGCCATCCTAATAGGTGTGAAATGGTATCTCATTGTGATTTTGATTTGCATTTCTCTAATAACTAATTATGTTGAGCATCTTTTCATGTGCTTATTGGCCATTTGTATATGATCTTTGGAGAAATGCCTGAATAGGTCTGTTGCCCATTTCTTAATTGGGTTCTTTGTTTTGTTGTTGTTAAATTGTAGGAGCACTTTATATAGTCTGGATATTAACCCGTTATCAGATACATGATTTGCAAATATTTTCTCCCATCCTGTGGGTTTTCTTCTTACTCTCTGGATAGTGTACTTTGATGCAAAAAAGTTTTTCAATTTTGATGAAGTCCAATTTATCTCTTTTTTTTTGGTGGCCTGTTCTTTTAGTGTCGTAGTTAAGAAATCATTGCCATATCCAAGGTCATGAAGATTTTCCCCTATATTTTCTTCTGAGAGTTTTGTAGTTTTAAACCTTAGGTTTAGGCCTTTGATCCATTTTGATTTAATTTTTATAAATGGTATATGGTGAGGGTCCAACTTCGTTCTTTTACATGTGGACATCCAGTTTTCCCAGCACCATTTGTTGAAAAGACTGCCCTTTTCCCATTGAATAGTCTTGGGGCCGGCTCCGTGGCCGAGTGGTTAAGTTCGCACGCTCCGCTGCGGCGGCCCAGGGTTCGGATCCTGGGCGCGGACATGGCACCGCTCGTCAGGCCACGTTCAGGTGGCATTCCACATCCCACAACTAGAGGGACATGCAACTGGGATATACAACTGTGTACAGGGGGGGTTTGGGGAGATAAAGCAGAAAAAAAAAAAAAGGAAAAGATTAGCAACAGTTGTTAGCCCAGGTGCCAATCCTTAAAAAAAAAAAAAATTAGTTAACCATGCGTGCGAGGGTTTGTTTCTGGGGTCTCTATTCTATTCCATTGGTTTCTGTGTCTCTCTTTAGGCTAGTACGAAAACTGTTTTGATTACTGTGGCTTTGTAGTATGTTTTGAAATCAAGAAGTTTGAGACCTCCAAATTTGTTATTTTTCAAGATAATTTTTGGCTTTGCAGGGTCCTTTGAAATCCCATATGCATTTTAACGTGGTCTTTTCTATTTCTGCAAAAAAATACTGTTGAGGTTTTGATAGGATGGCATTGAATCTGTGTGTGTCCATCTGTTTTTAAGTTATGTGATTGTTACTCTGTCATCGCTATCTTTTTTTCACTCTACTTTTGAGACCCAGCCATGTTGCTCTGTGAACATTTAGTCTGTTGTATCTAACTTCTGCTGAGCCCTCATGGTCACCCATCCTCTGCTCTCTAAGGGACACAAGGTTCCTTTCAGTTTCCCACAACCACAACAAAGCGGCAACACGCAGCCTCGGGCAGGCCCCGTCCGTGCGAGGATCTCTGTGCCGTAGCCCCGTGCAGTTATCCAGGCAATCATAATTGTGACTTGCCAACACTTAGGGATGGACCCCTTACTAGGTGCCAAGTGCTATGTAAGCACTTCACATGCCTTCTCCCTTTCTGTTATTATAATAACAACTCTGTGAAAAATGTATTAATATTATCGCCATTTTACACGTGGGGGAACTAGGCTCAGAGAAGGCTCAGTTAGGAAATATCTGAGCCAGAATTTGAACACAGAGCCGCCTGGCTCTGGTCCCTGTGGGTCACATCACTGAGCTCCAGGGCCTATCCTCACCACGGGACATCAGGGCCTGGCTTACAATTCCTGTAGCTTCCCCACGTGCTGACTGCACGCCAACTGCCCAGTGAACACCTGGGTCTGGGAGACCTGGAGCCCAGATAGGGAAAGGGACCAGCCCCATGTCACCAACAACAACTGAAGGAGCAGAGTGGGGCCTGGAACCCAATGGACAGCGTGACCCCTGCCCATTAGGATGCTCCAGGCTCGTGGACAGGAGAAGGGTTACAGCGGCGCATCTGCCGTGGTGAAAGGCCCCTCTGGCAGCCCATAAATCCGGCTGGACCCTGCTTATCCTGTTTACTGGATTAGTGGAGTGGGCGTCTCCGTATAAATCATCCAGGGTGATTTATAGGGAGGCCCTGGAAGGCCCAAAGGCCCGACTGACGTGGGCCCCAGGGGAGAGGCAGATAAGTGCCGCCGGAGCCCGTTTGGCCAGTCTCCTCTTCCCAGTGAGGCCCGATGACAGGGATGCACTGCTCCACCGCCCCCCCGGGGGTGAGTCACTCTATGTCCGTGTTTAAATCTGCCCATCTTCTTGCAGGCTCCCGGCATAGTTTTAAAGTTCCAAAGGCAAAGATTCTGGCACCGTTAGGGACAGTCTCTATTGAATAGTGTAAAGCAGAAATGATAAAATATGATAGTCAAATTGTGAAGGAATTGAGGTTATAATCTTTATTAAATAAAATGAATAGCTAAGTTTTATAGATTGCTTACCCTGTGCCAAGCACCAATCTACGTTTTTTTACATGGATCATCATTTTCCTCCACAATAAACCCATAAGACAGGTACTCTGATTACCCCATTTTACAGACGAGTCCGCTGAAACACAGAGAGGTTAATCGACTGGAATAGGGCCAAGGTCACAAAACTTGAGTCTCAGTAGTCAAGGTGCTGTTCCAACCTGGCAGTCTGCCGCCAGAGCCGTGAACTTCACCATTCCTCCTTCGGTTCATTCAGTGCACACGTGGAGACAACGACACCAGGGTAGGGAAGGACTAAGGCAGAAAGTGGTACAGGGTTTAAGCAATGGGCTTTGTGGTTGGAAAGACCAGGATTTAGGTCTCAGCTCTGCCATATACTAGCTAGTGACATGGATAAGTCACTTTAATTCTCTATGCCTCAGTTTTCTCATCTGTAAACTTGGGGTAATAATGGAACCTCCCTCCTATGAGGGCAGGTCCCCTTCTGTGTATTTTGAGTAATAAATAAGACAATGTATTAAAAATGTGCTTAGCACAATGCCAAGTATGTAGTTAAGCATTCAATAAATGGCAGCCTATTATTGTTGGTGGTGGTGGTATTTATTTACTTACTTATTTTCACCTTGATCTTAGGAGTTTATGAACCAGTGGTGAAAATTCAAATTTACACAAGGAACTCCAAAGAGGATAGAGCATTGTAGTGCAAAATGAAGGTTCAAACTAGAAGGGGTAGTGAATTCTAAGAGGAAGGACCAGAAACCTCCTCTTGGAGAAGGTGTCTGGGACCTGAGCTGTGAAACCTGAGCAAGATTTCCTAAAACTATGAAAGCAGGGAAACACTGAGAGAGCTTCCTTAGCAAAAGTACACGGTGATTGATGGAGGACACACAGTCAACTGCCATCCCATACACTAACCGTTTGCACCTGTCTCTCCAAATCAGTAGAGATGGTGTCTAATTCGTCATGGAGTTTCCCCCATGCCTCCTGAATGATAACAGATCCTCAGTACATGTTGTATGGATGGATGAATGGATGATGGATGGGTGGATGGATGGATGGATGGATGGATAGATGGTTGGATGGGAGAGGTGAATGGATGGATGGATGGTCAGATGGATGGATGGACAGATATATAGAATGGATGGACAGGTGAATAGGTGAATGGATGGATGGATGCATGAATAGATGATGGATGAATGGATGGATGGACAGATAAATAGAATGGATGGACAAGTGAATAGGAGGATGGATGGATAGATGAGAGTGTGGCTGAGGGTCAGGTGCGTAAGTAGTGGCTACTTAGTGAGTTCCCACCTCAAGACCTTTGCCTTTGGGGTTTTCTCTTCCTGGATTATTCTCTAAGATATTCCCTTGGCTTAGCTCTCCCATGTCATTTAAGGCTCTGGTTAAATGTCACGTCCTCAGGGAAGCCTTCCTGACCACTCAGTCTAAAATAGAAGCTTCTTTGACTCTGTGCCCTCGTATATTTTTAATAGTGTTTATCACTCCCTGGCATAGTAGATATTTGCTTGTTTGTTCTCTCCCATCAAACGTAAATTCCATGGTGGTCGATACTTTCTCTGCTTTGCTCATTCCTCCATCACCAGCACTTAGTACCGGGGCTGGCACACAGTAGGCCTTCAACAAGCATTTGCTGAATGAGCTAAAGGATGTAATAATAAGGTAGGTAGGAAGGGTGAGGTCCAATCTTGGAAATCTCCAAAACTTCTTTGCAGAAGTTGAAAAAGTGCTCTACCAACGATAATGCTGATATCTTCTCTTGTTCCACAGTTTACGTCACAAAGGACTTTTTCACTCATTATTCCATTTGCACACATCTGAAGTAGGCAGAAAAGACAGAGAACAATTTTTTTTCACAACAGAAATATCTTTATAGCTCACAAAGTGTTGTAAAGTTTCCACCCGATACTGAAGGGTAAAAAATATAAAGTGAGATTCTGCCCATGAGCCTCCCTCCTTCTCTCTACTCTGAGATATTCACTGTTGAGAGTTTGGGGCTAGGGTTGTAGTCTTCACTCTAATGGATGGGTTAGTGAGACAGAGAAGCTAAGAGACTTGCCCAAGGTCACACAGGTACTCAACAGCAGAGCCAAATGTTTTTGTCCCTTCTACCTCGATATCTATTAAGTGCCAATCATATGGTCCATGAGATATTATTTCTTGGAGCCTCAGTTCCTCTCACTCCGGGTCCATCCCAGGCGTGGCCAAGAGGCGTGGGTCTGAGGCAGACTGAATTGGCTCCAAGCACAACAAGCGGAAACACTTCTCTTGCTCACCCCCATCCTGGTGAAGCCTGCTCAACTCCACGTGGCTCCTGGGCTGCCAAGTTGGGAAAGGATGCTGATTTGGGCTGATTGGAATATTCTCAGCAATTCAGCTGGGCTCCCTCAGCCGCCCAAATATACTGTTTCTCCTTTCCTGTTGACATGGTACCCACTGTGGTAGGCACTTTCCATGTAGTATCTTACCTAATTCTCACAATACCTGGGACCTGTTATTATCCCCATTGAATGAGGATGAAAGTGACGTCTGGAGAGCCTAAGTAGTTGCCCAACCAGCGAGAGCTGCGACTTGAACTCTGAGCCTCTATCCCTCTGGCTCTGGAGCCCGGCTCCTTCCCCGCTCCTCCTGCACCCCACCCTGGGCCCCTTCCCCTCCCCCCTGCCCCTGTCCTGCCCCTACTCTCTGCGCTGGGGCCCTGCGGGTCCCTCACCTCTCTTCAGGACTTCTACCCTTCTTCCCTGTGCCATCAGCTCATCTTCCTTAAGGCCACGCCCCCTCTGACACCGATCCTGCCCTCCTCGGAGCCTCTCCCTCTGCAAGTTTCTTCCCTCATGGTCCACAGACGTCCTCAAGTTTTCCGCATTTTCAAAAGACAGCCCTTCTCAGTTCTTTTTCTCCTTCTCGCTACCACTTCCTCCTCCTCCTTTATTTCACCACCACACTCCTTCGGGCAAAAAGGATTGTACGTATCCTTTCCAGCCAGTGTCCCCATGAATGACCTGGTCATTGGGCAGACCTGGATTCCCGTCCTCACTCTGCCCCTAGGTAATGGTGTGACCCTGAGCAAATGGCAGTGCCTCTCTGAGCCTCAGCTTCCTCGCCTGTAAAATGGGGACATTGAGACTCTTCCCTCATGGGTCCTTTATGATCACGAGATGAGATAAAGAAGGTAAAGGGCTTAGTGCCTCCTCCAGCATATGGCAGGCCTAGTTACTCTGTCATTCCCACTGTCCCCCCAGCCCTAGCACAGTGCTGGCATGGACAGGCTTAACATAAAATATCTGATGGGTGAGAAATTGAATGAGTTAACTTAAAATGTACTGTTTTAACCCTTTTTACGGGGACAGTTCAGTGGCATTAAGTACATTTGCATTTGTGTGCAATCATCGTTACCATCCATCTCCAGAACTTTTTCATCACCCCAAACTGAAGTTCTATACCCATAAAATAACGGCTCCCCCTTCCTCCCAGCCCTCGGCCCCTCGTGACCGTCGCTCTGCTCTCTTTCTCCGTGGATTTGACGATTCCAGACATTGCCCTTGGGGATGGTTAACGTTGTGTCACCTGGCTAGGCGAGGGCAGCCAGTTGTTTGGTCAAACACCAGCCTAGACGTTGCCGTGAAAGTGTTATTTAGACGTGATTGACATTTAAATCAGTAGACTTTGAGTAATGCAGACTACTCTCCACTGTGGGCCTCATTCAATCAGTTGAAGGCCTAAGAGGAAAGCCTGAGGTTCTCCAAAAAGAAGGACTTCTGCCTCAAGACTGCAGCAGAGAAATTCCGCCTGGGTGTCCAGCCTTCAGACTCCAGCCTGCAACACTGACTCTTACCTGAATCTCCAGCTGCTGGCCTACCTCACAGACTTCACATTTCCCAGCCCCCACAATCACAATATATCTTATTGGTCCTGTTTCTCTGAGAGTCCTGACTAATACACTGGCCCTGCTCCATCTACACAGACCTTATCCACATCTCCTCCTCAGCCCAAATATCCCCTCCTCCAGGAAGCCTCCTGGAGCATTCTCTTGTGGGATACCTGTCACATGCAGCCTAATGAAGTGAGTTTAATCCTTGTGACAGGGACCATTTGTGCTCCTTGCTTCAGATGTTCATTTACCTCTGCTCTCTTGGTGGTACCAGGATGGCTGGGCTTTGTGGCTGTGCATAGTGTTTGTGGAATTTGGTCAATTTGTGCAATGGCTCCAGGGAGCCCTGTAGGAACACGCTCTCAAGCTGACTTGGGGCAGAACAACAGCTAGGGGTTAAGTCCCAAGCCACTCTCCCCAACCCAATTCCTGGGACGATCCCGCTCTCGGCGGAGAACCAGAAAGAGCCGTGGGGCCCGCCTGCATGAAAGAGACCTTTCCCTCCCTGACTCAGCCAGGCAGCCAGATGGTTGGAAAGTACCTGCTCCTCCACTGCTCCACCTCGGCGCCGCAAGGAGCCTTGAGTCCTCCAGTCGGAAGGCCCCAGGATGCACCAAGGATTCCGGTCAGGCCTGGGGTCTGACGGCAGGACCACTCTCTGGTTCCCTGATGCCTGCGGAGGCTGTGTCAAGGATGAGGACAGACTACCCCTCAAGACCCCAGCTCCCAGGCCGGTGCTGCACAGTGATTGGGAGCCGGGTTTGGAGCAGAAGGTCTGCTTTTGAATCCACAGTAAGCTCTGCCACTTACCAGTCATGTCACCTTGGGAAAGCCAAATAACAGCTCAGACTACTTTCCCATCTCTGAAATGAGAATCACACTGCTTATCTCAGAGAGTAGTGGAGGATTAAATGAGCTAGCTTGCAAAGCGCCTGGCACATAGTAATCACTCTATAAATGACAGATATTATTGTGGTTGATGCTATTTTTTTTATTGCCCATGTGACTTCGGGCAAGAGGCTTAACCTCTCTGTGCCCCATTTCCTGATCTCTAAAAACAAGGATAAAAACAACAATAAATGCTCCACAGGGTGGCTATGGGCATGAAACGAGATAAAACATGTAAAGTGCTCTGAGGGTGGTGATCCCTCCATACACAACAGTTACTATTAGTCATCAATATTTATTATCATCGTTACTATTATTTGGGCTGGCCAACCAAGGTAGCCCCTTGTTCTCTCCAGCTCTGAGGGATCTGAGGCTCCGGGTGGAGGAAAAGCCCCCCTCCCCACCCCGCCCCGCCCCTCAGGCCCCTTTGAAGTCCCCAGGGGCCCCGGGGCCGTGATAAATGTCCCAGCCCTATAGGTTATGACTTGCTGCCAGATTTGACGTTAACCATCATGCCCTGGCCGGGTGTTTGAAGAAAGTGGCTAAATGCTGCTGAGGCTGATGGGGGAGATAGCAGCGAGGCCGGTCTTTGAAAGCCCCCGGCCGCCCCGGCGAGAGGGAGCGAGGAGGCCGGCTCCGCTCCAGCTGTTTAGTCTACCAATCACGGTGGTGACAAGGAGTCTGTGCTGGCGTGGGGCGGACTGCGCCGGGGCAGGAGGGGCCGCCTGCTGCCACTAGGGGGTTTCCTTGGCTTGCTTTCTTTTTCTGGGGGCCGCGTATGCGTGTGCGCTTTTCACACCTTCCGGGTAAGAAGGGAGAGACGTTGTAGGGGAGAGAGAGCGCTGGACTGGAAGCCCGGGGACCTGGGCTCCCCGCTGTCTGGCCTCCTCTCTGTTTCCCTAGGAAAAAGGACCATGTGTCATGAAGAGGTCCATATCCTGTCGGCTTCAGAGTCACCAAGGCCCCCGGCTCCACCTCTTCTTGCGGTGAGTCCTTGGGAAAGATCCTTGACTCCCTCAAGCCTCAGTTTCCTCATCTGTAAAGTGGGCGTGAAGAACAGCACTCCCCCCATAGGGTTGCGTGAGGTTTAAGGAAGCTGATGTGTGGAGAGCATCTCGCACAGAACCAGGCACGCCGGGGCGCTCAGTGGATGGAAGCCAACCTCCAGGACTGGTTGGAGACACAGGAATAAAGCGCCAAGCTTGCTTTTTGGCTCCCAATATGCCCCCCAGATCCCTCATGTCAGCCTCTAGTTCACTCCACCCTTCTCCATTCATTTGTTCTTTCAAACAGCTTTTGTCTGAGGCAGAGAAGCATCATAATAAAAAATAACAGCTACCGTTACCGAGCACTTCCTCTGTGCCGGGACTGTGTGGAGCATGTCACACGTCACAGCTGACCTGGGAGGACAGCACTAGATGACATAACAGGGAACGGCACCTGGCACTCAGCCAGGTCTTCATAAATGGTAGCTGGTGTGATTTCTGAGCACCTCCTCTGTGCCAGCCTGTGCTGGGAAGTGGAGACCCAAAGTTCAGTGGGCAACGGGCTCTGCCTTCAAAGCACCTGGGCAGTCAGGACAAGCCGGGTTATGCTGCAGTAACAAACAGCCCAGTACTTAGCACCACAAAGGCTCAGGGTCCACTCACGCTGTGTGTCCAACAAAGGCAGACAGGAGTTCTGTTCACCCAGTCCTTAGGGACAGCGGCTGGGGGCCCCTCCACTTGACACGCATTTCCCAGATCACTGGTGAAGAGAATACAGTGAACCACACAGATTCGTAAAGTTTGTACAGCCAGCATTCGTCAGCTATGGTAAATCGCATGTTATACCCAGTCTCAGAGGGAGATACGATCGTACCACGTGCTGGGAAGGAGGAGGAAGGTGACTGCCACGAGTCCCACAGTCCAGGAGGGGAGGCGAATATGTGAACAGTCACCCTGGTGCAGTAAAGTCCTCACTAGGCGCTGTGGGAGTACAGAGAGACGACTTTGTCAAGAGGTCTGGGGAGGCTTCACGGCAGAGGTGGCCTGGCAGTTAGACCAGGGGATGGCTCTTACGTTGGGGTCAGGGATCCCCGGTTGGCCTTCAAGGATCCAGGAACCGCCTGAAACTGTGCAAAATCTTGGAGGAGGTGGGTTAGAGCATTTTTCTGAGAAGAAAGTCTTAACTTTCATTAGCTGAGACTTAGGCCACCAGAGGGTCTCTGTGCCTTCCTCCTGACGTTGTTGGTCCCTCTATCACAGTGCATCTTAAAGTGCCACCTTCTAACCGCCCAACAGCCAGCCTGGGCCATTGTCAGAAATGCATAGTCCCCGGCCTGGCCCCAACCAACGGAATCAGAATCTGTGGGGCTAGGCGCGGCCATCTGCATGGTAACAAGTTCTCCAGGTGTCCCTGTTGCCCCTGAACTCTCAGGCTCCCTCTGTCAGTCAGGCTATGAATGAAGCGGGTGAGGGCTGCGTGGTTAACAAGGACCTCTGAGGCCAGAGGGCACTTTAGAATTTCCAGAGTGCGGCACGCAGCGAACCTCATTCCACCGTCACGGGGAACTGGTGGAGTGGGAGGCACCAGGCTCTCTGACGGGCACATGGGGAGTGTTCAAGGAGTGTCACTGAGGGAGAGAAAGACAGGAAATGAAGAGGGAGCGAAAAGGGACAGATTGGCCTAAAAATACGCGCTCTGGAATCAGCCCTGGCTTCAAATTCGCGGCTCGCCAGGCACTGGCTGGCTGATCTCAGACAAGCTCCGCACCCTCTCAGGACGCCACCCTCCTCCTCTGTCCTTGGGATCGACAGTCTCGCCCACCTCACAGGACTGCGCTGGCACACAGCCCAATTCTCTAAAGGGTTGCCAGAGGATAATAACTGTTTTAACAAGTCCTGCGCTGGGCCTCATTAACTCCCTTAGAGGTGGGCAGGGGGAGACCCTGGGACGGTTCCACTGTAAGTGCTGGTGGCAAGGGTCAAGCCCAGGCAAAGCCCCTCGCCTCCAAGCCCGGGGCCTAGTCCCCTCATCCCAGAGCCACTCAGGCCAGATGCGAGGCTGCCGTGCTGTCAAGGTGGGCAGTCAGCCTCCTCCCTGACACACGCAGGTGCATGCGCGCACACACACACACGCTCACGCACTTTGTCCTCGATAACACCTGTTGAGGCCCCACCTGACACAGGTAGGCAGAACCCCAGGGACAGGATGCTGATGTTAAGTTAGCGGTCCCCAGCCCTGGCTGTGCTGCAGAAAAACCTGGCAAGTGTGCTCCGAACCCAGACTCCCAGCCTCACTCCCGCTGGTGCTGGTTCTGTAAGTCTGGATCGGGGCCCCAGGAACTGCATTTTAACATGTTCCTGGGGATTCTGATCCCCAGCCAGGCCCTTGAACCCCTGAACTCCAGTGGGTTCAGAATGGGCCAGCTTGGAATGTCTGATATGCAGATGGGGGCCCTGGCCCACACAGGACCCGGCCCCCTCAGTGATACTGCTCCAAGATGAGCCCTCTCCCTCCCCAGGAAGCCACCTGCCCCCTCTCCGGACGCCCTGTGCTCAGCCCCCTTTGTGGCCTGAGGTAGAGAGAAGGGGCAACTGCATTTTTAGGCGAGATGGGGTGGTGCAAAGAGAGCTGAGCAGGAGTCAGGAAACCTGCGACAGGGACTCTCTTGCTCCATCTGTGACTGTCAGGCCCTCAGCTTCTTTCTCCCCTGATGGAAGGAGACCAGAGGTGGACACTAACCCTGCAGCTAAGAGGCTGACACCTCACTGCCTCCACCTGCACAGGGCCCCTTCTGCAGCCCTGTGCCTGATTTTGTTTTCTTTAAATGGGCCCCATAAAATCCACACTGGGCCCTGGCGGAGACAGGGCTGTGAAAGCGCCAAATGAGGGACAAAGCCTGCGCTGGCTCTCACCGAGGAAACGCACCACCTGAGAAAGGAGACAGAGAGCCCTCCTCAGGTGCTCCTGGAGTGCCCCTCCCCTGCCCGCCCTGATTTCTCCACTTTCCTCCCAGCCAGAGACCTGCCTGGCAGTTTATCAGCGGGGAGTGGCAGGGCCTGCTAATCAGAGGCTGCTCCGGGCCCAGGGGATTAACTCTGCAGACCCCAGGCTGGCCCGGGTCAGGCGCCCTGGCTACCAGCTGTGCCCCAGGGTTCTCAGCTTCAGAGTTGCTAGTTGGGGGGGGGGGGGCTGTGTGTGGTGACGGGAGCCTCAGGGAGGGACCCTCAGCAATCTTTCAACAGAACGACCAGGGACCAGAGAGATTAAGGCTAAAGGGAACCCCTCACTCTCCTGCTCAGGACCCTCCAGGGGCTTCCTCTCCATCTAGAATAAACTCCAAACCCGTGCCCCGCCCACAAGGCCCTGCTGCCTCTCTGAACGCAGCCCTGCTCAGCCACACCTGCCCTCTTTCCCTTCCAGATCCTCCCCCACCCCCCGCAACTTGTCCTTGCCCTGGGACTTTGGCACTGGCCCTTCATATGTCCAGAGCCCCCTTCCCAGATCTTCAAAAGGCTCCTCCTTCAGATCTTTTCTCAAATGTCATATCCCAGAGAGGCCCTCGCTGGCCACCTCTCTAAGGGAGCCCCCTCCTAACCCACTGTCACACCATCACATCCCTCTGTTTTATTTTTCAATCAGAGACTGAAATTCGTATCTGTTTTCTGCTTATCATGTGCCTGTGCCACGAGGAGGGAGCTGAGATTCTCTCCCCAGTGCTTAGGACAGTGCCTGGTACCTAGTGGGGGCTCAGGAGCAACTTGTGGGATGAAAGGATAAAGGCCACGGACCTGTCAAGCCACCATCCTGGGCTCTGGGCAGGAACTAGGATGGGGAGATGGGGGGCGCTGAGCCAGAGTCCCTGCTCAGAGGAGCCCACGTGCTTCCTATCGTGGGAGAGCAGACTGGGTGGGTATTTGGAAAGGCAAGTGACAGCTGCTGGCTTCAGGTGCAAGCCCTGAGGCTGGCTTGGAGGACATGGCTCCATCCCTGGCTGTGTGTTAAGATGCCTGGGGAGCTGGTTAGAGGGATGGCCGCCTGGACCTCCCCTCCAGGAGCAGTTAGGATTGGACGGATTCTTGGACCGCAGTGGTCAGGGAAGGCTTCCCAGAGGAGCTGTGTTGTGAACAGGGTGAACAGGTACCTCTAGGGGCCATGGGGAATAGGAGAGACAAGGAGAGGTCCCAAGGAAGGCTGGGCATCTCCCCTTGCCCCACGTCCAAGACCTGAAGGTGAGATATGGCAAGACCCAGGGAGGTCCTGGAGAGAGCAGACCGGGCCTGGCTTCAGACCCACTGCTGCTCCTTGCAGCCACTTCTCCCTCCCAGGAGCCCACCACCTCCTGTCACAGATGCAGCTCCGCACCCCCAGCTCACAACTGCTGGTGTCAGAGACCAGCTCACAGCCTGCCTCCAGCCCACTCCCAGCAAGACCGGGGGTGGCTCTCAAGCCCTGTTTCCCCACCCTGTGCAGTGATGGGCTTGGTGGTGAAAGCACTGCTTGGCCCTCTGAACTGGGCTGCGGCCATGGTCCCGCCATACACAAAGCTGACAGCCATAGGAATGTTACTTTAAAAGACTCTCTGAGCCTCAGTTTCTTCATCTGTAAAATGGGATAATAAACAAGATAATGGGAGGGTTAGACAAGCTAATGCGTGAAGGGCCCCAGCATAGCTCTGGCACCCAGCAAGCGCTCCATAGCTGGAGAAGACGGTTTGTTTGCTGTTTCCCCAGTGCCCGGAGCCCCCAGGCTGGCCGGGCGCCTGCCTAGGCCTGGCCTCCAGCGCCACCTACTGGCCCAACGACAGAATGACGCCCTCGGCAGTGCCCGGCGGAAGGAAGGAGCCCAAGTCTCAGATCTGAGGCGACTACCTGCGCGACGCGGGACAGGCCCTTCCCTTCTGTAGGCTTCGCCTCCCTCATCATGCGAGGGGGGATGGTGCTGTCCCTCCGCCCTCACGTCAGCTTGGTCTGGGGGTCTCAAAGAGTCTTGGCAGGGAAGGGGAAAGAATGCTTTCCTCGAAGGACTGGCTCAGCTTTACTCAGGAGGATCCCCATGGCGAACGTGGGGGGTGCTGCGTAGAGCGGGTCCCACTCCGCCCGCCGTGGATGAGTTGATGCGGGGCGAGCGGCGGCTGGACCCAGGACCCAGTCCTCTGGGGTTTAACACGGGTTCAAGGCTCGGCCTCGCCCCTCCCCAAGGCCAGACCCACAGCTGCTTGCCCCGACTCCCTGGTGCCCAGAGAACAGGGGGGAGCGGGTGCTCCAGAACCCCCGTTTCACCTACCGCACGAGCACACATACACGCGCGCAGAGACACACACACGCCGTCTCCCAGACCCAGATACACGCACCCAGGAGGTTAATAATTTTTTCTGGCTTGATTTGTTTCAGGTTTCTTGCCTTAACATTCCCCTTCCCCTCAGTGTCAGCTCCTGGAGGGAGCTTTGTCACCCTGTATCCCCGGCACCCGGCAGGCACACCGCCAACTCTTCACGACTGCTCGTTAATAAACAGAACTACACTCACGACACCCACAGGCACGCCCGATCTCAAGCACACTCCACCGGCGCACGTGGACTCACAGAAGTAGACGAACCCGCCAACCGTCAGGGTACACACACGCTCCGGCGCACGCGTGTGCACGCCCTTTGCGCACGGCGAGCGCATCTGGTTTCCATCCCAGCTCCCCGCTCCCTCCTCCGCCTTTGGTCCTAAAGGCTCCGCCCCGCCCTTTGAAGACGCCGGGGGAGGGAGTCCGGGGGCGCCCCCGCGACCCAGAGGCCGGCGCGAGGATTTCATGAACGTGCTGGCTGTAAATTTCTCCCAAAGATTCCCACCCCGACCCCCGCGCAGCCTCCCCACCCCGCTCCTGGGGGAGATTCCTCGCCCTCTGCTGGCCCGGCCGTTCGCCTCACGCTGGTCAGCACGGCTCAGACCGGACCGTTCACCTCGCGGTCACACAGCGCAGCGCCACCGCCGCCCAGACGGCAGTGTTTGATTCTCCGCTGTGCTCTAACCAGGTGGGTGTCAAATGGCCTTGACCCCTTGGACAGTGACTTGACCTCTCTTGGCCTCAGTGACTTCCTCTGTGCAGTGTGACTAATAATAGTACTTACTTCCCACCGGAATAAGCGGGAATGAAGAGAGAGAAAGCGCTCAGCCTTGTCCCGCCTGCCTGTCACCTGTGAAGGGCTCAGAAAATGGAAGCTTTATAGAGCCCTTAATATGATTATTCCTAGGATGCTACTGAGACTTAAAATAGCAGAGCTGGACAGGCTCCCCCCAGCCTCTTCCTAGATCCCCAGCGGTCTCTGACCCCCAGGTTAAGAACCCCAATTTCTATCCTAGCCTTGAATTCCAGACTTTTCCCCTGATGGCTCACAGGCGCTTAAAAAAAAAAACACTACAGTTTTACTAAGATATAATTCTCACACCCTTTGAAAGTGTACAACTCAGTGACTTTTAGTATATTCAGAGAGTTGTGCAACCATCACCTCTGTCTAATTCCAGAACATTTTATCACCTCAGCTGTCATGTACCTATTTCCCCAACGCCTCCCAGCGCCTGGCAACCGCTAATCTACTTTCTGTCTGTCCGGATTTGCCTGTTTCCGACATTTCATGCAAATAGAACCATACAATCTATGACCTTTTGTGTCTGGCTTCTCTCATTTATCATAACGTTTTCAAGGTTCATCTATGTTGCAGTATGTATCTGCACTGAATTTCTTTTTATTGCTGAGTAATATTCCACTGTATGGCTATACCACGCATTTCCCCGTTCATCGGTTGAGTTGCTTCCACCTTCTGGCTATTGTGAATGCTGCTGCTGTAAACGTGGGTGTGCAAAGATCTGAGTGAGTCCCTGCTTTCAGTTCTTTCTGGTATCCACCCAGGAATAGAATTGCTGTATCATATGATAATTCCATGTTTAATTTTTTGAGGAGCTGCCCAGCTGTTTTCCACAGGGGCTGTACCGTTTTGCATTCTCGCCGGCAATGTAGGAGAGTTCCAGTTTCTCCACATCTTCCCCAACACTTGTTTTTGATTATAGTCGTCCTGTGTATGGAGTGATATCTCATTGTGGTTTTGATTTGCATTTCCTGATGGCTGAGTGATGGTGAGCATCTTTTCAAGTGCTTTTTGGCCACTTGCATATCTTTTCCGGAGAAACGTCTATCTTTATGCCAGTACCACACTGCTTTTATTATAGCTGTGTAGTAAATTTTAAAATCAACAAGTGTGAGTGCTCCAACTTTGTTGGAAAAGCTTCAAGATTGTTTTGGCTACACTGGGTCCCACAACTTTCCATTTGAGGATCGGTTTGTCAATTTCTGAAAAGCAGCTGGCTGTGATTTTGTAGAGATTGCTCTGAATTCGTAGGTTAATTTGGGGGAGTGTTACCCACCAACCTAGGATGTCTTTCCATTTGGGTTTTCGATTTCTTTCAGCAATGTGTTCCGCTTTTGTTAAATTTATTCCTATTTTATTCTTTATGACGTTATTGTAAGTGGAATTGTTTTCTTCATTTCCTTTTTGTCTTTCTTATTGCCAGTGTATAGAAATACAATTGATTTTTGTGTATTGAAAAAAAATCAGTGTATCTAATTTGCCCGTCGTGATGCTGATTACCAGGCCCACCTGCATAGTCTGTAATGGGCCCTGGAAATCTGCATTTCAACCTTCAGTCCCGCCTCCCCTCCCCCCCAAAGCAGTATGCTTTAGGAAGGGTTAGGCTGGTCCTCTCTGATATTGCGTTCAGTCTCCCTTCTGGGCCTCTGCACATGCTTGGAGCACGTTCTGTCCAAGTTTCTATCTGGTTAAGACCTACTCATTCTTCAAAACCCAGCTCAGATTCACCTCCTCCAGGAAGCCTTCCCTAGTTACCTCCTCCTCCTAACTGGATTGGGCACCCATAACACTCTGGGCTTCCACCTCTCTCTTAGCATATCATGTTGGGGCCCGCCCAGTGGCATAGCAGTTAAGTTTGCATGCTCCACTTTGGCAGCCTGGGGTTTGCTGGTTCGCATCCGGGGGGCAGACCTACACACCGCTCATTAAGCCATGCTATGGTGGCATTGCACATAGAAGAACTAGATTAACCTACAACTGGGATACTCAACTATGCATTGGGGCTTTGGAGAGAAAAAAAAAAAGAGGAAGATGGGCAACAGATGTTAGCTCAGGGCCAATCTTCCTCACTAAAAATATATATATATATATATATCATGTTGGTTGTCCTTTTAAAATTCTGAACACTTGTAAAAACTTGAAAACATTGCAGGCAAGCCCTAAGTCATCTTGACAACCAGCCTCACAGTTTAGTGTTTTGTTCCCAGACGTGTTTCGGTGCATTTACAAACATCTACCCAACTAGAGTATTTTATTTTGCATAAGTGGTATCATATTGTGCATGTTGATTTTTTACTGATAGCATGCCCAGGAGACCCACTGGTGTCAGTATCCAACACGTTCTGTTTAGTGCACAGCACACTGGAGTGTGGCCGTACCTCAGCTGACTTCACCATCCCGCTACTGATGAGTGCTTGCCCTTCACAACTGTATTTTGTGTCTCTGTCTTTCTCACTAGATTGTCAGCTCTTTGAACAGAATACACAAGCTCTGCAGACAGACTGCCTGGGTTCAGATTGCAATTCTGTCATTTAGCAGTCCTGCCACCTTGGGCAAATTCCCAACTTCTCTGTCTCATCTGTGGGATGGAGGCATTGAGAGTTGAGACCTCGCAGGGCTGATCTGAATTACAACATAGAAAGCACTTAGCACAGGTGCCTGGTATACAGTAGATGCTCAATAAATGTTTATTAGATGAATCAGTAGATGAAGGTGGGCAAACTGCAGGCACCTTTGCATCCCTCAGAACATAATGCCCCGACAAAATAATGAAAAGTGCCATGGTTAGCAGAGGCTAGGAAATGGCTGGCGCTAGAATGCCTGTGCTTTCCACAGGCTTGGGGGCACAGGAAGCTGGATAAGAGGGAGTTCCTTGTGGTCAGCTTGTAGGTCTGTTAAGCAGGCTTTGCCATGGGCTTTTGTAGTGCTTGTAGCACAGTCATAAGGACCTACATAGTTCACAGAGCCAAGATTTGCCTAGTGGCAAAAGGTCCAGCCTCGGAATCAGATAAATTCCAGACAGAACTGGGCTCAAGTCCTGGTTCTACCACTTGCTCGTTGCATTGATCTTGGGAAAGTCATTCACCTCCCTGAGTCTCAGCTTCTGCAGAATGGGAAGATGATGATGCTTATTTGGAAGGATATTATGAAGATCACATGTAAAGAGCTTGCCTTGGTGCCTGGTATATTGATGATGCTCAATTTCTTGGACCTCTGGATCCAGCTGTGCCTGAAGCTGTGCTCTCCTCAACTTTTTGGTTAAGTGAGCTAATAAATAATTTTTGCTTAAGCCCATTAGAGTTGAGTTTCTGTCCTTTACAACTGAAAGAGTTTGGCAAATTTACAGAGTAACTTTTGTTGTAAAGTTCCATATTCTGACCCACTTTCCAACTCCCAGCTTACAAGTGACCCTGAATAAAACAAATAGACATATACATATAGGTAGTCACTTTATAAAAAATGAGTTCATGTTTCCCAACTCGTTCGCCCTTGTTTAAGCCCCATTTCACATGGTCTTGGGAAGCAGTATTCCAGCTAGTCACAATAAAGGCATGATCTTTCATGGTGCTTTCATCCTGGCCCTGGGGGAACACTTTAATGAGCCTTTTCCACAAAGCTTCCCCCCAATTCCTTCCAGCTGAGGATGGTATCTCTCTCTGTTTCCAGAGGCATCATGGGAAGGAGGAAAAAGGAAAACTATGGAGCCAACAGTGCTTGGTGTAAAACCCATTCTGTGCTTGCTAGCTGTGACCTTGAGCAAATTACTTGCCTCTCTGGTCTCCATGACTTCAATTACAGACAAAAAAAATAGAGACAATAATATCTATCTCAGGATATTTTGACAAAATGTATATAATGCTAGCGCAGAGCCTGGTACATAGTAAGTACTCAAGAAAGGGTAGCTGTTGTTATTGTTAATAATGATAAAACATTTAGCACATTGTCTGGCATGGAGCAGTTTGGAACTCAATAAACATTTGTTGAAATGAGTTAAATTCAAGTCAATGTCATGAAAATTGGGGGAGAGGGTGGTATATTTTTAAAGACTTTAAAAAAGATTTAAGAGAAATAAATAAATATGATGAATAGACCTTATTTGAACCTTCATTTGTATTAACCAACTAGGAACAGAGATTTTTTGACAATTGGGAATATTTTGATTTGACTTGAGCATCAAATGACATTAAGAAAATTTTAGGGGCTGGCCCCATGGCCGAGTGGTTAAGTTCATGCGCTCTGCTTTGGCGGCCCAGGGTTTCACTGGTTCGGATCCTGGGTGCAGACAAAGCACTACTCATCAGGCCATGCTGAGGTGGTGTCCCACATGCCACAACTAGAAGGACCCACAACTGAAATATACAACTATGTACTGGGGGGATTAGGGGAGAAAAAGCAGGAAAAAAAATGGTAACCCTCCTACCATCTCCTATAAAAAAAAATTTAATTATGGTGAGTGTAATAATCACTTTGTGATTATGTAAGAAATTGTTTCTCGGAGAGGTGTCAAGATGGTGGTGTAGGCAGACTCTGAGCTCACCTCCTCCCACGGACACAACCAATTTACAACCTTACTGGGAACAATTACCCCTGAGAGAGAACTGAAAACTGGATAAAAAGAACCCCTACAAAAAGGGACAGTCCTGACTGAAGTGAAAGAGGCAGAAATTCCTTTCTGGAGAGAAAAAGAGCCAGCTTCACAACCATGGTGCTTCATGGCTGGCTAGGAGCAATCCTGAGGTATGCAGCCCTCCCTGGAGGAGTGGGGGATGTGAGCAGGGGACGGTTACTGCTATTAGCGACCTTTGGACTCAGCACAACAGAGACAAGTGTCATAATATCTGGCTTTGCTGGCTACTAACAACACCAGGGAATACCCCCAGAAAAGCTCTTGGACATAAGGGGACAAAAACCAGCTCTTAAAAGGCCCATGCATAAATTCACCTGTTTCGGAAAGCAACCTAAAATCCCCAGAAAGAAAGGTGCACAGTCCTTTGGTGAAAAGAGACTCACCAGATAGGCTCTGAGTGCATCTCCGTGAGAGGCGAGACCTCTCCAGGGACTGAGACATTGGCAGCAGCCATTATTGTGACCTAGTACAGGCGTGCTGACACAGATGCTTGCAGACACCATTGGAGTTCTTCCCCTCACCTGTTAGCCCAGGGTCTGCCCCACCCACTAAAGCCCCAATTTAATCAAGCTGAGCCAGGGCAGGCAGCCCGCCCTAGGGACTAGACCCACCCAACAGCACCTCGGGCAACTTGTGGGCCCACATAGGTGGAGTGCCTGGAACCTCTGCAGCTGGGCAAGTGGGCCCACCTCTGCTGGGCAGGGCATGCATGAGGAGCCAGTGGAGTGTATGGGGCATTGGTGGAGTGTGTGGGGCGACTGGGTCTGCTTCAGGGGGTTGGGATGCACACACAGGGCAGGACTGTGTTGATGGTGTATGTGCCCTGTGGGCGGTGGGACTTGTCAGCTGTAGAGACTTGTGCTTCTCAAACAGCCACATAGGGGATTGGCCCCATCTTCCAAAGCCTGAGACAATTGGGTGCTCCCATGCTTGGGGCCAGCTCCTCAAGCCTTGAAGGCCAGAGGCCTACAGCAAGTGTAAGCCCCTAAGCCTAGCAACCAGCCACTCTGGGGACCTACACACTTAACAGAAAAACTACAACAGGAAAGTGCAATTAGACCGTGCAGCCAACTGTTTTTGGGGCTCCCCACACCCGGGAAAGTGACTGAAGGATCCATAGCCGCCACATGCAGCTGAGAATTACAACCAGCAGGCCAGGGGGACAGTCTAGCCTCCCTGAGCATCAGCAGAAGAACAACCCTGCCACAACAGAAGGACACACATAGCCCACACAGAGGTTAATCCTGGAACATTTGGAACTGGTAATGAGAAGGAAGTACACTACTGTGCCTCATGAGGCCTCTCTTACATAAGGCCACCTCTCCAAGATCAGAAGATGTAGCTGACCCCCCTAATATGTAGATATAAGCACAGAGAAAGAAGCAAAATGAGGAGGCAAAGGAATACATTCCACATAAGGGAATAGGACAAAACCCCAGAAAAAGAACTAAATAAAACAGAAATGAACAATCTACCTGACAAAGAGTTCAAACTAAGAGTCATAAGGATGGTCACTGATCTTGGGAGAAGACTGGATGAACACAGTGAGAACTTCAACACAGAATTGGAAAATATAAGAAAGAAACCATCAGAAATGAAGAATACAATGCTGGAAATGAAAAATTCACTAGAGGGACTCAATAGCAGAGTATATGATACAGAAGAACGGATCAGTGAGCTGGACAAAAGACGAGAGGAAATCACCTAAGCTGAACAGATAAAAGAAAAAACAATCATAAAGAACAAGAATAGTTTACGGGAACTCTGGGACAACGTCAAGCACACTCACATTCATATTATAGGTGTCCCAGAAGGAGAAGAGAGAGACAAAGGGGCAGAGAATCTATTTGAAGAAATAATAGCTGGAAACTTTCCTAATCTAAGGAAGGAAACACATCCAAGTATGGGAAGCACAGAAAGCTCCAAACAAGATAAACCCAAAGAGGCCTACACCAAGATACATTATAATAAAATGTCTAAAATTAAAGATAGAGAATCCTAAAAGCTGCAAGAGAAAGGTAACATGTAACATACAAAAGAAACCCCATAAAGCTATCGTCAGACTTCTCAGCTGAAACCATAGAGGCTAGAAGGGAGTGGAATGATATATTTAAAGTGCTGAAAGGAAAAACCCTACAGCCAAGAATATTCTACTCAGCAAAGGTTATCATTCAGATTGGAAGGAGAGAGAGTTTCCCAGACAAGCAAAAACTAAAGGACTTTATCACCAAGAAACCAGTTTTATAAGAAATGCTAAAGGGACTTATTTAAGTGGGAAACAGAAGACCACAAATAGGAACAAGAAAATTATCCAAAAAAAAAAAGGCAATAAAATCAGTAGTAAAAGCAAAAATACAGTAAATGTAGCAGATCAACCACCTATGAAGATAATATGAGGGTCAAAAGACAAAAAGTACTAAAATTACCTATTTCAATGATAAGAGGGTAACAGATACACAAACACACACACACAAAGAGGTTAGATACGATATCAAAAACATAAAATGTGGGAGGAGGGGAGTAAAAGAGTAGAGCTCTTAGAAAGAGGTCAAGCTAAAGAGACCATTGACTTAATATAGATTGCTATATACATAGCTTATTATATATGAACCTTACAGTAATCACAAACCAGAAACCTATAATAAATATACAAAAAATTAAGAGAAAGGAACCCAAACGTAATACTAAAGAAAGCCATCAAACCACGAGGGAAGAGAGTGAGAGAAGAAGAAAAGAACAGAGAAGAACTACTAAAACACCCAGAAAAAAAGTAACAAAATGGCAATAAGTACATACTTATCAATAGCTATTTTAAATGTCAATGGACTAAATGTCCCAATCAAAATGCATAGGGTAGCCAATTGCATTAAAAAAAGACTCATATATATGCTGCATACAAGAGACACACTTCAGGCCTAAAGACACTCACAAACTGAAAGTGAAGGGATGGAAAAATATACTCCATGCAAATGGCAATGAAAAGAAGCTGGGGTAGCAATGCTTATATCAGAAAAAATAGACTTTAAAACAAAAACTGTAACAAGAGACAACGAGGGGCACTACATAATGATAAAGGGAACAATCCAACAAGAGGATATAATAATTATAAATGTCTATGCACCCAACATAGAAGCACCTAAATATATAAAGCAGTTATTAACAGAGATAAAAGGAGAAATAGACAGTAACATAATAATAGTAAGGGAGTTTAACACTCCACTTACACCAATGGATAGATCATCCAACAGAAGATCAATGAGGAAACATTGGCCTTAAATGATACATTTGACCAGATGGACTTAGTAGATATATACAGAACGTTCCATCCAAAAACCGCAGAATACACATTCTTTTCAAATGCACATGGAAGATTCTCCAGGATTGATCACATATTAGGCCACCGAACAAGTCTCAATAAATTTAAGAAGATTGAAATAATACCAAATGTCTTTTCTGACCACAAAGATATGAAACTAGAAATCAACTACAGGAAGAAAATCAGAAAGGCCAAAAATATGTGGAGATTGAACAAAGATTTGGTTAATGAAGAAATCAAAGGAGAAATAAAAAAATACCTGGAGACAAATGAAAATGAAAATAGGACATGCCAAAATTTATGGGATACAGCAAAAGCAGTTCTAAGAGGGAAGTTTCTAGCAATACAAGGCTACCTCAACAAACAAGAAAAATTTCAAATGAACAATCTAACAGTGCATCTAAAGGTACTGGAAAAAGAAGAACAAACAAAGCCCAAAATCAGTAGAAGGAAAGAAATAATAAAAATCAAAGTAGAAATAAATGAAAGAGACTAAAAAACAATAGAAAAAATCAATGAAACTAAGAGCTGGTTCTTTGAAAAGATGAACAAAATTGATAAACCCTTAGCTAGACTCACCAAGAAAAAAAGAGAGAAGGCTCAAATAAATAGAATGAGAAATGGAAGAGGAGAAGTTACAATGGACACCTCAGAAATACAAAAGACTATAAGAGAATATTATGAAAAGCTATATGCCAACAAATTGAATAATCTAGAAGAAATGGATAAATTCTTAGAATCATACAACCTTCCAAAACTGAATCAAGAAGAAATAGAGAATTTGACTAGACAAGTCACCAGTAAGGAAAGCAAAACAGTAATCAAAAACCTCGCCAACAATAAAAGTCCAGGACCAGATGGCTTCCCTGGTGAATTCTACCAAACGTTCAAAGAAGAGTTAATACCTATCCTTCTCAAACTGTTCCAAAAAATTGAAGGGAGAGGGGGCTTCCTAACTCATTCTACAAAGCCAGCATTACCCTGATACCAAAACCAGACAAGGACAACACAAAAAAGGAAAATTACAGGCCAATATCACTGATGAGCAGCAATGCAAAAATCCTCAACAAAATACTAGCAAATCGAATACAACAATACATTAAAAAGATCATGCATCATGATCAAGCGGGTTTCATTCCAGGTATACAAGGATGGTTCAACATCTTCAAATCAATCAACGTGATACACCACATTAACAAAACAAAAAATAAAAATCACATGATCATCTCAATAGACACAGAGAAAGCATTTAACAAGATATGGCATCCATTTATGATAAAAACCCTGAATAAAATGGCTATAGAAGGAAAGTACCTCAACATAATAAAGGCCATATATGACAAACCCACAGCTAATATCATTCTCAATGGAGAAAAACTAAAAGCTATCCCTTTAAGAACAGGAACCAGACAAGGATGCCCACTGTCACTACTCCTATTTAACATAGTATTGGAAGTCCTAGCCAGAGCAATCAGGCAAGAAAAAGAAATAAAAGTGATCCAAATTGGAAAAGAAGAAGTAAAACTGTCACTATTTGCAGATGACATGATTTCATATATGGAAAACCTAAAGAATCCACCAAAAAACTTTTAGAAATAATAAGTGAATAGAGTCAATACAGGATACAAAATCAACATATAAAAGTCAGTTGCATTTCTATACACTAACAACGAAGTAGCCAAAAGAGAATTTAAGAATACAATCCCATTCACAATTACAACAAAAAGAATAAAATACCTAGGAATAAACTTAACCAAAGAGGTGAAAGATCTGTACACTTAAAATTATAAAACATTGTTGAAAGAAATTGAAGAAGACACAAAGAAATGGAAAGATATTCTGTGCTCTTGGATTTGAAGAATTAATTGAGTTAAAATGTCCATACTTCCTAAAGCAACCTACAGATTCAATGCAATCCCTGTCAGAGTTCCAACAACATTTTTCACAGAAGTAGAACAAAGAATCCCAAAATTTATATGGAACAACAAAGACCCCGAATAGCCAAAGGATTCCTGAGAAAAAAGAACAAAGCTGGAGGTATCACACTCCCCGATTTCAGAATATACTCCAAAGCCATAGTAACCAAAACAGCATGGTACTGGCACAAAAACAGACAAAAATCAATGGAACAGAATCAAGAGCCCAGAAATAAACCCACACATTTATGGACAGCTAATATTCAACAAGGGAGCCAAGAGCATACAATGGAGAAAGGAAAGTCTCTTCAATACATGGTGTTGGGAAAACGGGACAGCCACATGCAAAAGAATGAAAAGATCATTATCTTACACCATGCACAAAAATCAACTCAAAATGGATTAAAGACTTGAATGTAAGACATGAATTTCTAGAAGAAAACATAGACAGTACACTTTTCAACATCAGTCTTAGCAGCATATTTTCAAGTACCATGTCTGACTAGGCAAGGGAAACAATAGAAAAAATAAACAAGTGGGACTACATCAAACTAAAAGCTTCTGCACAGCAAAGGAAACCATCAACAAAATGAAAAGACAACCTAACTGGGAGAAGCTATTTGCAAACCATCTATCTGATAAGGGGTTAATGTCCAAAATATACAAAGAACTCATACATCTCAACAACAAAAAAACTAACAACCCAACTGAAAAACGGGCAAAAGATATGAACAGACATTTCTCCAAAGGAGATATACAGATGGCCAACAGGCACATGAAAGGATGTTGAACATCATTAACTGTCAGGGAAATGCAAATCAAAACTACAATGAGGGGACAGGCCCCATGGCCGAGTGGTTAAGTTCAAGTGTTCTGCTTCGGCAGCCCAGGGTTTCACTGGTTTGGATCCCAGGTGCGGACATGGCACCATTCATCAAGCCATGCTGAGGCGGCATCCCAGAAGGACCTACAGCTAGAATATACAACTATGTACTGGGGGGCTTTGGGGAGAAGCAGGAAAAAAAAGAGAGAGAGAGATTGGCAACAAATGTTAGCTCAGGTGCCAATCTTCACACACACACACACACACACACACACACACACACACACACAAACTACAATGAGATACCACCTCACTCCCGTCAGAATGGCTATAATTAACAAGACAGGAAACAATAAGTGTTGGAGAGGATGAGGAGAGAAGGGAACCCTCGTACACTGCTGGGGGGAGTGCAAACTGATGCAGCCACTGTGGAAAGCAGTATGGAGATTCCTCAAAAGATTAATAGAACTACATACAATCCAGCTATTCCACTGCTGGGTATTTATCCAAAGAACTTGGAAACACAAATGCGTAAAGATACATGCACCCCTATGTTCATCACAGCATTATTCACAATAGCCAAGACTTGGAAGCAACCTAGATGCCCATCAAGGGACGAATGGATAAAGAAGATGTGGTATATATACACAATGGAATACTACTCAGCCATAAGAGATGATGACATCCGGCCATTTGTGACAACATAAATGGACCTTGAGGGTATTGTGCTGAGTGAAATTAGTCAGAGGGAGAAAGTCAAATACCGTATGATCTCACTCATAAGTAGAAGATAAAAACAACGACAAACACACACATAGCAACAGAGATTGGATTGGTGGTTGCCAGAGGGGACATGGGGAGGGAGGAGGACGTAAGGGGTGATTCGACACATGTGTGGTGATGGACGGTAATTAGTCTTTGGGTGGTGAAGAGTAATCTACACAGGAATCGAAATAGAATGATGTACACCTGAAATTTACATAATGTTATAAACCAACGTTACTGCAGTAAAATAAAAAGAAATTGTTTCTCTAGTTTTTTGAGACATATACTGAAGAATCTGACAGTGAAAGATATGATGTCAGAGATTTGCTTTATAATACTCCAAAAAAAATTAAAAGTGAAGAAGGGTAGATAAAATAAACGTGGCAAAATGTAGATGCTTGTTGAAGCTGGGTAATGGGTACACGGATGTCAGTTGCACTCTCTGCTTTTGTGTGTGTTTGGAAATTTTCACCATTTTAAAAAAAACTTAAAAACAAAGAAATGGGTTAAATTGACTTCGAGCTGTCTGAGAGAAAGATGGCTTCTGCTCCTTGTCCAGGATGCCCAATCTCACTGCTCGGGTACCGAGACACAGAACTGAGGTGGGTTAAACGCCATAAACCCCAAGATGCGCGATCCTAGGGATAAGGGGCGCTCAGCCACGTGGGGTTCCTGGTGGGGACGTTTCCCATCTGGGAGCCACACAGGCCGACAGAAGACCCCCAAGTGCCCCATGCCACCCGCTCTCACACACACAAAACTGGCCCCAGGTCTAGTGGGAAACCAGAGCAGCTTCTGATCAATTAGACGAGGGCTGGTTTTGATCAAACTTCCTAAGTAAATTATTATTCAGGCTAGAGACCCGTTGTGAAGTGGCTGTTTATGATGGAGTCTACAATTTGTGGTCATGTCAGAAGCACCTGAGGTTTGAGAAGTTCACCTCAGACACCCAAAGGCTCCTTGTGGGTCACGGGGGTCCCTGACCCAACCTGGAGAGCTCCTGGCTAGATCCAGAGGAAGAAACACAGCCCTGACAGCACTGGGTGGGGCGTCAGAGCAGGAGCCCATCCTGGCAAGACAAGGCACTCAGCGAAGGGGTATGGGGGGGGGGGTCTCTGCAGCCCACAGACTGGACAACAAGCAGGTGCCAACCACTGTGGAGCAAAAGTGATGTCCAGGCTCCTCTGCTCACTAGCTGGGTGACCCTTGGCCACCTACTTGCCTGTCTGAGCCTCAGTTTCCTCAGCTGTCAAATGGGGAGGTGGATCTTCCTGGGTGTGATCCAATGCCACTTCCCTGACCTCCTGAAGGGGGTCCCACTCGACTTCTGCTCCTGCCCCAGCGCTGGCCCAGTTTGCAATCACACAGTGATCATCTACTTGCTTATTCCCCGTGTCCCTTCCCAGCCCTGCCCCCAGCTCTAAGCTCAGGATGGTTGTGCTCTGTTACTCAGCCCTTCTATCCCAGCACCCAGCCTGGGCCCGGATGCAATGGGCCCTTCATAAATACACACGTGCTGGACGGATACACAGTTGGGGCTCAACAAGCTATAGCTATTCCTATTATTCTTGACATTACTATTATAAGTCCCGAGCTTCAGTTTCTTCTCTATAACATGAAGATGCTCCTATTTATGTTTGTCCCCAGAATTGTTCTGAGGATGGACAGGGTTAGTGTTTGGAGGGATTTTGACTAGCTGAGGTTAATGCAAACGGTTGCTGGCCAGCATCATCTGCAATGTGGAGTCGATGGCAGTGAGCTGCCAGGCCTCAGGAAGCAAGGCCAAACGCGTGCAGGGCCACAGGCAACCTGGCACAGCAGGGCAGCCACCTCTGTGGGCTGGCGGGCGCGGTCTTCCTCTGCTTTGTTTTTCATTCTTGACGTGAACGTTAAGACTTTTACCCTGTTGCAGAGAGTACAAAAGTGATTTATATTTCACAGTTTTCAAGTGTCTCTTAACCTTTCCGGCATGTGTCTGACAGCTGTGGTTTCACCTTCTAGAACACAACCTGGAGACGCTTGGGGAAGAGGAAGGAAGTGAAGGGGAGACCTGTCCACTCCTGGGGGGGGGGGTATAGGAGATAAGGCATTCCCAAGGCAGTAGGAGGCAAAGGTCAGTGGGAATGGTGGAACAAACTGCTAGTGTCCTACCTCCATTATCTGTTCTCTCCTTCTTCCTTAATAACAGAACCCCAAATTTCAATGTGGCCAATTGGAAAACTGAATTTCCCAGCATCCTTTGCAGATAGAGAAGTCCAATAAGATCTAAGCAAAAGTCATTGAGTAGGACTTCCAAGAACTCTCTTGACAGACAACTGACTAATATGAGAAATATGCCTTTTATCCTTATCCTTCTTCTTGTATAGAACTCAGATGTGATGGCTGGAGCTCCAACAGCCATCTTGGACCATGAGGTGACCTCAAAGATGGAAGCCACACACTAAAGATGGCAAAGTGGAAGGATCCTAGGTTCTTGATGATATCATGGAACAGCCACCCCAGTCATAGACTTCCTAGCTCTAGATGTCTCATTATATGAGAAATTAAAAACTTTAGTCAGACTTTTCTAACTAGAAGCTCAACACAATTCTTTACAGACCAAGAAATGATGGAGGAAAGGCCTAGCACAGCACCCAACATCTAGTGAGTAAATGGATGAAATTATTAGTCAGTAAGATAGGGAAGGAGGAGGGAAGGGAGGGAGGAGGGAGGAAGAAAAGCAAAAGGAGGAAGGAAGGAAAAAGAAGGAAGAGGAAAGAAGGAAGAGAGGAAGAAAGGGGCAGTCTATGATGATGCAAGAATAGATCTGGAAGTGGGCCAAGGGTTTGAAAGGAGGGATCTTTCTGGCAAATTCAAGCCCAGACCCTCTCCGCTCCTCTCCCGTAGATCACCCTCTTAGAAGAAGCCAGTGATGCCCTTTGTCAATTCCCACCTCCCCCTCCACCCCTCACCCACCCACCCCACCCACCCCCCAGTTCTGGTTGCTGACTCCCTCAGAATCAAGGGAACATGGAACTGGGCGCAGACCAGGAGAAGCCTGGCCCCCAGGCTCACATCTGCCACAAAAGGACCCCACACAAGTCTCCTTCCAGTCTGGGCTGGTTTCTCCATCTGGACAGTAAGGCAGGCCCTCTGGAAGGCTCTATCCAGCTGTGACTCACCCAGTAAGATGTTTTCAAACTTGCTCCAGAGATGGTGTTTCCTATCACAATTGCAGCCACTACGTGCCGAGGAGGCACGATTTCTCCTATACTCCTCAGGATAGCCAGAAAGGTTAATATTATTATAACAGACCCGGTAACCAAAGCCCAGCCACGGGTATAACATCCCAGGGCCACATGGCCAAGGAGGGCAGGGCCAGCTCTGGACCCTCCTGGGTCTGACACCAACGTCGTGCTGTCGGCTCCTGCCTGTCATTCCCTTTCCAGAGGAATGAATTTCATCCCCTTTCCTCTTCACCCCTCCCTCAGTTGAGACCCGACCAGAGGAAGGAGATGGGTGGGAGCTGGGGACAAGCCGAGGATCCTCTGTGCTCTGTCACACCCCCTACCCGCGTCTGGCTTCAGTGCAGAGGCTGCCGGGCTGCTCAGCCCAACCCAGGCGCCTCGCGGGGGCGGGGGGGGGGGGGGGGGGACGGACACATAAAAATAAAAGGGTAATAACTCGGCCCAGCAGTACCTGGGCAACAGCTTTAGCCAATTAACATTCCTCTGGGGTTTGGGGCGGGCGCCCCTTCAGCAGCACCTCGTAAATGTCAGGAGGGGTTTGGGAACGCCCAGGGTGTCGGGCAGCCCGGCTGAGGCCCGCCTGGCCAGCGCCTTCCCCGGAGGCCAGCCTCCCAGCATCCGAGAGGAGCCCGAACGAACAAACGATGGCGGCTGGGGAGTGCTAATCGGCGTCACAGGGCGGGCAGAGATTTATGGCCGTCCCTGGAGAACTCGCCCAATCACGACCTGGAGTTCGTTAAGCCTTTCACGTCAGCAAAGAGGGGGACAGACACAGTCTGCCCCTCCGCACCTGGATTCCACGTGGATAAAAGATGATAAAGCCTTGTCCAATGTCCTCACAGTGCCCAACGCACGCATTTCACAGATGCGGAGAGTGAGGCCCAGAGACTGGACGGGACTTGCTCAAGGTGCAGGAAAGCCAGTATAAAGGCAAGGAACAAACCATCCTCGGTGCCCTCCTTCCTTCTACTGTGAATGCCCTCTCCCCACACCTTAGCTCCTGGAGGGGCTCTCCCCAGCTCCTCCCACCTCCTCCCTCTGAGCTCAGCTTCCCTGACGCCCCAGGCAAGATCTGGACCCCTCTGATGCGCTCTTGTTCCTCTCCACATTGTTCTTTCATAGAACATCTTCGATTGAGTATTGGTTACTTTCTGTCTCCCTCACTAGGCTCTAAAGTTGTAAGGCAGAGGCGGAGTCTGATCTGCTCACTGTTGAGTGCCCAGCACAGTGCCTTGTGAATGGATGAATTAACAGGTGGACAAATGTCTCACCTCTGCCTGAAGGCTCCCATGTGCAAGGTGAGACAGAGGATTTCCTGAGGCCCCTGTTTGGGCCCTTTAGGGCAGCCCTTCTCACAGGCAAGGCTCCCAAACCTGCTGGTACATCAGAATCTCCTGGGGCTGCTTGTGGAAATGCGGGTTACCAGTCTCCACAGCCAGACATCCTGAAGCGGGGGGGCTGGGAAGCTGCAATTAGCAAGGGTCTTGCGAGGTGAAGAGGAAAAACAGTGGCCTCTGGCGGGCGGGCCAGGAACCTTCTCTGTGCCTTCCCATCTCTGCCACAGGGCCTAACCCCGTGCCCTGCTTGGCAGAGGGTCCTGGCAGATGTGTGTAGAACAGACGGGAAGCCATCGAGGTCTCTGGTCCTACCACAGCCAGAGAGGTGAGTGGAAAGAACGGGACCAGAAGTTGCATGGGTCTGAGGTCCATCTCCACTTCTGCCTCGTCAGGGGCTGCATGACCCCTGAAAAATGGCTTCCCCTTTCGAAGCGTTGGTTTCCTCACCTGTAAGATGGGAGGAAATAAAACAGATCCTGAAGGGCTGCTAATGGGAGAGAGTGGATTTTATAAAGGGCTGCGCAGTCACACACAGTGTATTACATTGATCTCACCGTCATCGTCACTGTCATCATTAGTGGTAGTTTGGGGCGGGATCGGAGGCTCAGAATAGCAGGGTGAAGGATGAAAGCTTAGATTTAATGTCACACAAATGTGTTTTTTCAGTCATTTATCTACCTAATGCGTGGTACTGTGTCCCTATCATGCTCCAGGCCTGCTGCTGGACACGCGGGATACGGACACTGCCCCTGCCCCCCAAGCAGTCTGTTGCTTAACCAGGAACCGCTGTGTTCACAGTGTTCACCGTGTCCACAGGGCCGGGCAGGTCCCAGGGGTGGGTGGGTCCCGCAGCCAACCAGCAGCCAGCGCCCCCACCTGCAGAGCACGGCGGTCCCTCTGCCCTACCCCTCGCAAGTCAGGCCAAGGGGGGCGGAGCTTCCAGTTTTACAAAAGAAGCTGGAAATATGTGTGTGGTTCTCATTTTTTAAGTGTTAGCCTCTAAATTCAGAAAATGAGCTTAAGTTGAGAACTGAAGAACTGAGTGAGAATTATTAGGCCCTAAGGGAGGAAGCCAACTGCCTGGAGTGGGGTTGGGGTGTCCCAGGCTCCTGGGGACTGCTCCAAACAGCAGGGACACAGGCTCAGGCAGTCCCTCCTCCATCCCTCCCTGGACGGGTGCCCACTGGGACAAGGAGCCAGTCCTGGCCCAGCTGAGAAAGCTCACCGGGAGGAACACAGAGTCCAAGGAAGGACTACAGTTGCTTCCAGAGATGATCATCCAAGTGAGAGGCAACTTGGGAATGTGAAAGCTTGAGGGGATCTCCCAGGGAGGCGGAGACAGAGGTCCAGATAGGGGCTGGACCAAAGCAAGGTCACACAGCAGGGAACTGCCAAGCCGGAGTCAGAACCAGCCTGCAGGCTCCCTGTCCAGTGCTCTTTCCACTCTCCCAGAAAACCGCACAGGTGACTTGCTGCTGCTCTCTGTGCCCATCCTGGGAGATGCTGGGATTAGGGTCAGCCCGGCCTGGATCAGAAGGCAAATAAGTTGGACACCTGCTCCACTTCTCCAAAAAGCAGATGTTCTAGCATGGGGGGAATGGAGGGGGCAAATGGTCAAAACATAAAAGTGCTGAGGACTAGAAGCCACTAGAGGACGGAGGTGGAGTCTGATCTTACTTCACAATCTTCCCCGCCCCCCCCCCCCAACCCCCTACACACGCAGGCAACTCAGCACGGAGCTGGGCACATGAGAGAGGTGGAAATTAAACGCGTGCTGACAAACTTGTTCTCTCTGGCTAAGAGCGACCCCACGCCTCTATGCTTGGCGGGTAGGGTTCGCGAAGGTATCTCCTCTGTTCCCCCACATCCACTTTGGGGAGCCCAGAAAACTGCGGAGATTTCTCCGAGCCAATGTGTTTGAGGCGCCGCGATCACCGTGACCTCAGTTGCTCTCGGACTGGTGGCACCTGTGGCACGGCACCAGCTACGAGCGCGCGCCGGTGTGAGTGGGGCGCGCTAGTAAATCCCGCCAGGAGGGCACGGTAAACACCAAGACAGGCCGCCGGGGGGCTCGAGAGCTCAGGATCCTTCACATTCGGCGCATTTTGGGGCGCCTAACCCGCCGCGAGCCGACCTTAGATCGTGCATCTGCTGGTGCTCCGGCGGCTCTTCCGGGCGCGCTCCCCAGGGTTTGGGGGGGAGGGGGCACTCGGCAGAGTTTGGGGGTATGTGTGTGCGCTCCGCCGCAGAGTTTGGGGGTATGTGGGTATGCGCTCCGCCGAGTTTGGGGGTATGTGTGTGTGTGTGTGTTCCTCAGAGTTTGGGGGTATGTGGGTGTGCGCTCCGCAGAGTTTGGGGGTATGTGTGCGCGCTCCGCAGAGCTTGGGGGTACGCGTGTGCGCTCTGCCGCAGAGTTTGGGGGTATGTGGGTAAACGGGGTGAGCCCTCTTGGCGAAGACTCGTAGTCCCGAATCCTGAGAAAGAGATGGCGCACTTGAAAAGCTGTCTTAGTGGGCCGAGGAGGGTAGAAAGCGATGGAATATCGGGGAAGGCTCGGGTCTAATTGATGAATCTCCCATCAATCAAGGTGCATTTGGACGCTTCTCGTCCGTGTGTCTTTGTCTCCCCCTACTGGAAATAGAGGGAGCTGTAAAACCTTTTTATCAAGTGAGCTTCCCTTTTTTTCTTTTTCTGTCAATCCCTCCCTTCCTTCTTTCCTTTCTTACCATTGCTTTATGCTTCCTTTTGTTTATTTTTTCTTTTTTACAATTAAATTGCCGTCGATAAAGAAATGGAGTGTGAGACAACAAATAAAATGCTAAAATGTGTCTGGTTCCTGGCAGAATTCCAAGTCATGCTGTTAATTTATAAAACCCAGTTATATGTATAATATAGACACGTAGCTCCATGTGTGCGTGCGCATGTACGTATGTGTACATGGGTATGAATGTAAATGGCCCCGAGAGTTTGGGAAAAGACCTGAAAGGACGGACGCACACCCGTAGTGACTTCTGGGGAGCGTGAGGCAGAGATTCGACCTTTACCTGGAATGTTTGCATTGTTCGACGAGAATGCACCATGTGAAGTGAAAAGTTAATAAAAGTAGCTCTTTTAGTTTAAAACTAATTTGTGCTTCCTGAAAAAATTACAGTTTTCAATATACAGTTAACTAAAATGCTAGTTATGAAGTAACACATATGGTATAATTCCATTTCTTTTTTTTTTTTTAATTTTTCCTTCTTCTCCCCAAAGTCCCCCAGTACATAGTTGTGTGTTCTAGTCGTGGGTCCTTCTGGTTGTGGCATGTGGGACACCGCCTCAGCATGGCCTGAGGAGAGGTGCCATGTCCACGCCCAGGATCTGAACCAGTGAAACTCTGGGCTGCCGAAGCAGAGTGTGTGAACTTAACCACTCAGCCATGGGGCCAGCCCCCTCCATTTCTTAAAATAATGTGTGTGCCAGAAATTTCTAACATGCACAGAATAAGGCTGGAAGAATGTAAACAAAATTTTTACCACTAGTTGTTTTTGAGTGGTGGGGTAAGGCCATCTTTAATATTTACTGAATAATCCATGTCAATGCTATAGGTCTATGTTATCATTTTTATAGTTTATGATATTCTGTTGTATGGACATACCATAATTTATTTAACCAATCCCTTATTGGTGGATATTTAAGCAGCTTTCAACATTTTCCTGTTATAAACAATGCTGTGATAAACATCTTTCATTAAATAAGGATAAATTCCAGAGGGGCAACCTCTGGGTCAAAGAGTATAGCACATTCCATCTTGATGTATATGGCTGAACGCTGCCCAGGAAAGTCTGACTCATTCTCAGTTTCCTCATCACAACACCCCCACACACAGCAGTATAGGAAGCATCTGTTTTCCCACTTATCCCCCAACACTAAAAATTGTCATTCTTAATTTTTGCCAGTCTGATAGGTCTAAAAGACTATCTTGTGTTTCTTTCATAACCAAACTGGTGAAATAGGAAGATAGGTTTTCCTTATGCTTTGCCTTTTCCTAATATGTATTCCTGGTACAGTACTCTCTTAATTATATATAACAAGCCTTTATACTAAGTCTTACTATTTGATAGGAGAAGTGTCCCTTTTAGATCTTCCAGTTTCAAAATTTATTGACTATTGTTTACTCTTCCATGTAATTCCAGAATAAGTGTATTAAATTCTGCAAAAGACCTTAGTGGTATTTTGATTGTATTGTTTTGCACTTATAAACTGGAAAGAACTGACATCTTTTACCGATGATCAAGATATATCTTCTTATAAATCAGTTTTGTTTTGCATCCTTCAGGAAGGTTTTATACTTGCCTTTAGAAAGACGTTTTTGGTTATTATTTCTAGATGTATAATTTCGTTTGGGTTCTTGTTTTGTTTTGCTTTGGGGAATGTGGTTTCTTTCCTATTACATATTTATGATTGATTATTATTGATGGAATTCAACAAGGCTAGTGAGCTTTCTGGGTTAGTCTCCTATCTAACCACTTACTGAAATCTGTAATTGATTTTAAAGCTTTGAGCATTGATTCTCTAGGGCCTTTAAGATGCTTGATCCAATCACTGACAAATTGTTTTCTCTTCCTTTCAAATATTTACACTTCTTTTTTCTTTTTCTTGTCTTATTGCACTAACCTCTAGTACAATCTTGGACAGAAGCAGTAACAGCAGGCATCATTGTCTTTTCCTGCCATGTGTAGGCATACTTCCTTCTAAGTTTTCTCAGTGAAAAATGTTTATTACACTATTCCTAGTTTTAGCCTTTCAAGATCAATTTTCAGTATTTTGTAACTGCCTTCCTTCTTTTATCCCATCATTGTCTTGATATCAACTTACACGGGAAATGATGAAAACAAGACAATATTCTAAAGCTGTGCTACCAGTAGAAATTTCTGAGATAATAGAAATATTCTATATGCACTACTGTCCAGTATGATAGCCACTAGCCACGTGTGGCTCTTGAGCACTTGAAATGTGGCTGGCTAGTGCAACTGAGGGGCTGAATATTAAATTTTATTTAGTTAAATTAATTTAAGTGTAAACTTAAAAACCAATACTTGATTCAGTTATTGGAAAACTTTTAAGTATGTCTGGAACAACATGGGTATGTGACTCTATTTTTCAACTGTACATTTTATTTATTTTTTATTGTTCTTTATTTTTATTTTTTTGTGAGGAAGATTCTCCCTGAGCTAACATCTGTGCCAATCTTCCTCTGCCTTATATATTTGGAGCCTCCACAGCAGGCTCCACACCCAGGATCCGACCCTGCGAACCTGGCGAACCTGGGCTGCCGAAACAGAGTGCTCAGAACTTTAACCCCTCGGCCACAGGGCTGGCCCCTCAATTGTAAATTTTATAGTTTAAATATTGATCAAGCATTTCCATGACAATTTAGCATCCAAATTGAGATATGTTTTAAGTACAAAATAAACACTGGGTTTCAAAGATTTAGTTCAAAAAAAGAATGTAAAATATCTCATAGATAATTTTATAGTGATTACATGTTAAAATGTAATCTTTTGTATATAATGGATTAAATAAAATATTAAATGTATTTTCACCTGTTTTCATTTTTCTTCATATGGCTATTAGAATGTTGAAAATTACACTGGTGACTTGCTTTGTTGTTTCCATTGGACAGAGTGTCCTAAAGAAGCTGGAATGGCGAGAGGAGTTGGTGAGCCTAGGCTTGCCTTCTGACCCTGTGACCTTGAACAAGCCCTCAGGCTCCGAGCGTTGGCTGCCTTGTGTGAATCAATAGAGATCCTAAATCGTGCCCTGCACACCCTCGCCATGCTGTTGTGAGACTCAAATCAAATAACGTGTGCAAAAGTGTTTTGTAAGCTGTAAGAATCATTAACGGCAACAACAGGATATTGTTGGCTTTTGCTCTGGGCTAAGTGCACACGTGGGTCAGCTGACTCAGGCCCCACCACAGCCCTACGTACGAGGTTGGTACCAGGGCTAGTCCCATTTTACAGAGGAGGAAACTGAGCCTGAAAGAGGCTGAGTGACCTGCCCAGTGTCCCAGAGCTGGTATGACTGCCAGGATCCCAAACTAGGCAGACCAACTCTGGAGTCCACAGCACACGGCAAGAGAAGCAAAGACAGCCACCACCACGTGAGAGTTGACAAGCAGGACCCGACTCCTAATAGGCTCGTAACCACATGCACCTGTCCACAGTTTTGAGGCAATGGAGGGTTCTGCTGAAGAGGGCCGGCTGTGGGTTCCATCACTCTCCACCCGGACAAGCTTGGGCAGCTCACTCAGTCAAGCTAAGCTTTAGTGTCCTTGTGGGTAGAATGGAGTTAGTGGTAGTGGCCAGCTGTGTTGGTGATTAAATGAGATAATGCCTCTGACAGCGTTAGCACAATGCTGGCATGCAGGACTAAGGATTTTAAAATGTGGCCTTTCCACCTTCCAGCTCTGGCACCAAACACTAGCTGTGTGTTTGGCCATGCTGGTCAGCCTTTTGGTTCCCAGGTTCTTTCTTTTATGAACGGGGATGACGGTGGCATGTACCTCAGGATTTTGTATGTGGGTTGACTGGGAGTAGATACTCCTGGATACAGTAAATACTGACAAAGGCGCCATTCCATCCCAGTGATGTCACTGGCCAAGCGCTCTGCTAGGGTCTGGGGATGCAGAGGAAGCCCCAGGGTGTGCTCCCCAGGAGGGAAGGCCTAGGTAAACAAGGGAAGATGCAGTAAAAGGGAACACGCAGCGGAGGGACCCTGGGGCCCGGCTGAGGAGGGGCTGAGAAGGGGGCATGTTTGGCGAGAGCAAAGAGGAAGGTGGAAAGCTCTGAGTTCCCAAGGCTGCCTTGGCTGCCGTCTCTAGCCTGTCCTGCCTTTGTGCTGGGGCCATGTGGCCCGAGGGTACCCTGACTGCTGCCTGTGCAGTGCCACCTCTGGCCCCTTTTGGAGGGATGAGGATGGCTGGCAGCCTTGGCCAAGTGACAAGGAGCATTAGCATCAGAACTGCCCCCCTGAGGATTGACTCTGGGTCTGGGAGACTGGCCAAAGGACCCCAGGCCAGACCCTCCTGCTTTCACTTTGAACCTCCCTGGGCCTCCTCTGAGTCCATTTCCCCACAGCCACGCTGAGTCACTCTGTGCAGGTTGCTTAACCTCTCTGGACCTACTTGCTCAGTGCTCAAATGAGAAACGGCAACCCTCTTCCTCCAGCCCCAGCCTATTGAGACTATGGGTTTAGCTAATGGATGTGGAAGGGATTTCGGTGAAAAAGCCCCCTGCAGATGTTAATCTCCTTTCTAGCCCTTACACCCATCACTTAGCCTTACAGGGCCTGGTTTCCTTGTCTAGGAGATGGGGGTAAATGTGACACTTATGTCACATATGCATTCATTCGGCCAGTGTACTTTGGGAAGTACACTGTGGGCCCCATGCTCAGGCCAACCCCATCTCCTCCTTTCTTTGCTCCCCCAGCTGGTGTGCAGTCCTACTCCAGGTGGAGGTTGCCACTGCTGGGCCAGGCGCCAGAGCCCTGCAGAGCGAGAAAACTCCAGACTCATCCAGCTATATTTATTCAGTCACTAGGGACTGTCCTTTATTCTGAAACTCTCTCTCTGTCTCCAGTTGCAAAAATGTCCATTTCTTTTATGGAATGATGGTAACCAGAGGTGGGAGTCGGTCTTCTAAATGTTCTTCTCCGGTATAATGAAAAGTCGGCAACTCTGATGTGGCAGGAAGGCTCTAGAATGGCCCCCTGCGATGCCCTCTTCCTAGTATTCAAGCCCTGTGTCGTGCCCTCCCTTGGAGGAGAGGCTGGGCCTGGTGACTTGCTTCTAAGGAATAGAATACAGCAATAATCACTTCCGTGATTAGGTTACAAGAGGTCGTGACTTCCGTCCTGCTGGGGGACTCCTGCTCTTGTCTTCTTGTCTTGCACACACACTCTGATGAAATAAACTGCTGGGGAGGGGAGACTGACGCTGTGGCCAGGAACTGCGGTGGCCTCCGGCCAACAGCGGGAGGATGTCAGTCTCTCAGTCCTCAAGGATGAATCCTGCCAGGAGCCAGGTGAGTGTGGAAGCAGAGAGCTCCCCAGGGGAGCCTGAAGATTACTACAGCCCAGCTGCAGGCCCTGGACCAGGGGGAGGCGATGGGGGCACCTGGGATGCAAAGTTGGTTTGGGGGCAATTTGTTATGCAGCAATAGCTAACCAATGCATCTGGGTATTTTTAAATTTTCCTGGTCTGTGGATTCCAAAATTCAAGTACCAGTGGTGGTGAAAACAGCTCCTTACATCTCCTTTTCAGGTGAACCTGTGAGTTGGTGTCTTAAGGGTGGGGAGGCAGCTCTGAGGCAGACCTGGATTCTTAACTCAGCCCTTTTGTAGCTAAATAGCTTCCGGCAAGTTACTTTGACTTCTCTGAGCCTCCAGTTCCTCATCCATGACATGGGTACCATACTGCTTTGCTAAATGAGATAATGAGTGTAAATACCAATCATGACCACTTCTAGAACATTCCTTTGTGTCAGGATCAGTGTCAGATGCTTTACCTGCATTATTGCATTTTATCCTCACAAAAGTATCAGGTAAGTTGTTATTACTCCCCTTCTTGAGATGAGAAAACCGAGACTCCTGGAGGCCTGGGTGTACTGAAGCCGGCCAGACTGCAAGGCAAAGGCACGGACCTGTGCGTGACTGACGCTTCGTAAGCCATTGATAAATTGTGACTTAAATGATTAAAGGGAGGAAGGGAGAAGGCAAGCATTCCCATGCACAGACGGTCCCTGACTTATGATGGTTCAACTTATGATTTTTTTGACCTTACGTTGGTGCAAAAGCCATACGCATTCAGTAGAAACCGTACTTCGAATTTTGAATTTCAATCTTTTTCTGGGCTAAGGATAAGCTGTATCATACTCTCTCATGTGCCAGGCGGAGGCAGCAAACCGCAGCTCCCAGGCAGCCCCACCATCCCGAGGATGAACAACCGATACACTGACACCCATTCTGTCCCCAGACAATCATTCTGGTTTTCATTTTCAGTACAGTATTCAATAAATTACATAAGATATTCAACACTTTATTATAAAATTGGCTTTGTGTTAGATGATTTTGCCCAACTGTAGGCTAACGTACGTGTTCTGAGCTAGTTGAAGGTTGGTTAGGCTAAGCTATGACGTTCGGTAGGTTAGGTGTGTTAAAGGCCTTTTCATCTTGTGATATTTTCAACCTTCAATGCGTTTAATCGGGATGTCCCCTCGTCTGAAGTCGAGGAAGATCTGTTTTCTCACTTGTGACCACTAGATGGCAGCAAAGTCAGGCAGACGAGCCTCCACCACTTAAAGCTTAGCTGAAACTTGAGGCCCGAAAATAAATTTGTTTAGCGGAAAATTGATTCCTGCCTCATTTCCCTAAATATTTATGGAATGCTTGCGTGCCAAATGATTTACAAAAATTAGTTATATTAATGCTCATCACAACCCTATGAGGTTTGTTATCACCAACTTACAAAGGAAGAAACAGAGACAGAGTTCTTGCTTCCCAAGGACACACAGCTAGAAAATGGCTTGAATTAAGTTAATCATTTGGCCTGACTCCTTCCAGAACTTTTCCATGCCAGTGTACGCGAGTTGCGTATACATTTGTCAAGAAAGGGAGAGTAGTGTTTTCAGAATTCTGTTCATACTTACTCTTCAATTTCCTTCCTTCACCTGCCAGTGAATCTTGGAAACATTTTCAAGGGAGTCCGTGCCTTCTGGCGGCTGTACAGTATTCCATAGTGTGGTTGGGTCACAAAATGGCCAGGGAATCAACCCTCTGTGGATAGCCATTTGAAATACTTCCAATATTGTTATGCTTTTACAAAAGATAAAAAAGAAAGAAAAAGCGTCCACAAACATCCATGAACAGACACGTCTGTGGTAGCATCTCTGTCCCGTAGCTTCCCCGGAGTGTGATCCCTGGGCTGCGGGTAGTGTGTGTGGTCGTGTGTTGATGGAGATGCTAATCCCCCTCAGGTGGGTTGTGCCCATTTTCAGTCTCACCCACGGCATGGGAGTAGCCCGGCTCCCAGCATGACCAATCCTGGAGGTTATCAATGTTCACAGTTCTTGCCAGTTTAATATAATGACCTTTCGGGTAAATATTTTAGCCGTAGACTGAGCTATGTTCAGCTTCGCCCTTCCCGGCAGGGGAGGGGTCAGAGTTTGGGTGACCAAGAGAGTCCTGGGAGAGAGGTGAGAGAAGAAAACGTCTCTGCCGCCCTCCCAGGCAGACACTGCTGTGTGTGCACGGGGCGCACGCACACTGAGAAGTGCCACTCTTTTAGGTTTTAGCGTACAAATCCCATCACCCCAACCAGACCAGGAGCCCCCCAGGGTACGTTCGTGCCTTCGTCGACATCGACCTACGAAGAATGAGTGATTCACGACGCGGAGCACTGGGGATAGGGAGCGGTGACCAGGGGGGAGAAGGCAGGATTTGAAAGCAGTTGGGAGACATCGCAGGGGGAGAAAGCTGAAGGGGACGGGCGGGACTTCTAGGCGCCACTCTGTGACTCCCAGACTTAGACGGGAGATGGCTGAGCCTCCCTACCGTGCAGTGGGGGCTTCGAGAACCCGAGCTATCCCTAACATCAGAGACGCCTGTGGGAGGTCCCTTCCACTCGCCCGACACCAGCGTGCCTTAGCGTCCTCGTTCCTGTCTGCACCCTGTCAGGTGAGAGCTGTGATCGCCCCCATTTTACAGAGGAGGAAACTGAGGCTCAGGGAGGTGGCATAAGGGAAGTGGCAGGCAGTGCAGAGCAGGCCGAGGCTCAGCGAAACCCTGCTGAGCGGCCTCCTCGACCTGCAGGGGGCGTAGAAACGCCTCAGGCAGCGCCCACGGCGGGGAGCGGGCATGGGCTCCTACAGGAGGGCAACCTGGGGGCGTTCTCGCCCCGCCCTCCCCGGTGGCCCGCCCCTCCCAGGGCCCGCGTTATCTGCATCCTGGACTCGCAGCTGCACGCGCTTACCCCGCAGGCTCCTGCCCTGGCAGACAGCCTCTGACCTTTGGATATGTAAACAAGCCACACAGCAGGGCTCAGGGTGACCAGGCGTGTCCTTGGAGCCTGAGCTGTGGGCATGCCCAGGCAGGCGTGTGCGCGTGTGCTCAGGGTCATGAGGGTGCCTTCTGGCCTCCACATGTCCACTTGGACTGGAACCTAGGGGCCGAGGACATCATACCCCTCCTGCTGTCTGCCCATACGCTGGGGACTTTCAAGGATGGTTTCAATGCCCAGCTTACTTCCTAGAAGAGAACCAGGCTGGACCAGCGGACCCTGAGGATCAAAGAGGGGATGACAAGCACCCGGGGCCACACGGCAGACAGAGCCGGGTCCACAAGCATAGACCAGGCAGGTGACACCTTCTCTGGGTCTTAGTAGCCTTATGTGTCCAGTGCGGAGAGGCCTGCCACCATCCCTGGCTCATCATCCACCTCCTTGCTGCAGACCCTCACCGACTGGTCCTCACCACCCACTCCCCACAGCTCGTTATCTCCATGGTCCCGGAGCCTGCTGATTCCTGGGACGGGACCCACCCTCCCTGGGGGACCAGATGGATGGGATGACAGGGGCTGCTCGTGCCTGATATGGGGCTCAGCCAGCCCTGGCCTTTATCAGTGGGGCTTGGGGCTCTGGGAAGGCATGTGGCCCCGTCTGGGAGAGGCAGCAGTGGGGAGGGGTGCCCAGGTCCTGGGCAGTTGAGATACAACACAGGGACTTTTTTTAGTAATTAAAAAAAAAAATCTCCGTGGCTTTGTCTGATTAGAAAGCTAATTCAGGCGTGTTACAATAAGTTTGACATAACCAGAAATAGATGGTATTGAAAGTGAAAGTGGCTATGAATCCACCCCTCAGACATAATCTCTGGGCCCGGTTTGGGGTCCTCTCTCCAGATTTTTTCTGCACATAGACTAACACTGTCAATTATTTCCTGGACTGGAATCATATAATAGAGCGTGGTGTGGGGGCTCACCATGTGTCCCGGGTCTCATCTTGCCTTTATTTTTCATGTAACAACACAACATGGACATCATTCCATATTGGGCCAAATATGGAGCCCACTCCTTTTGACCGTTCAGAGCTTTCTTCCTATGTGTGAATCATCATTTATTTTTTAATCAATTTTATTGTGGTATAATTTACATACAATCAAATGCACCCATTTTAAGCCTACAGTTCAATGACTTTCAGAAATTTATACAGTCGTGTAAGCAGCACCATAACCAAGGTCTAGAACGTTTCCATCACCGAAAAGTTCCTCCTGCCCCTTTGCAATCAGTCCCTTGTCCCTTCGTCCAGCCCGAGGCAACCACTGAGCTGTTTCCAGTCGGTACAGTTGAGATTTCCTTTTCCAGAATTTCTTTTAAATGAGTTCATGCAGTAGGCTTCCTGGTGGCAGGTCTCCTTCACTCCACTTGATGTTATTCGGGTCCACCCATGTGGTTATGTCACCAGGTGTGGGTTGCCGTTCGTTGCAGAGGAGTGGTCCATCGCAGGGGGGGTGCTGCATCGCGCATCCCCTCCACCTGTTGATGGGGGTTTGGATTATTTCCAGTTTGGGGCTATTAATCCCTTATATTTAAAACTGCAGTGAGGAAGGACATTGAGATTGTTCCAAATATTTACTATTACCTTATAAATGAAGCAGCACTGGGTAGCTGTGCACATGTCTATGGTCATTTATTGCTGGAGGGAAGTCATGACACTCAAGATATGATAGAAAAATTTTTAAAAAGAGACCACTGTGTTCCAGCCAGGGAACCAGAGGCCCAGACATGGCAAGTGACGTGCCCCAAATCACCCTGTGAATCAGTTTCCAGGTAGAGACCCGAACCCAGCTTGGCCTTGCCCCGTCTCTCTCCAGGACCTTGCACAGAGCACAGCAGGCCCTCCACGAGGAGCACCCATTGCTGATGAGATGATGATGCTGCTGATGGCAATGGCAATGTGGTCCCAGGGTTAACTGCCAGGACTGCTGCTCAGCAGTGTACTCAGTGCTTTTTATGCATCAGCCCACTTTAGCCACCCAGTATCCCAATGAAAGAGGTAAAATTATTATTCCCATTCTATAGATAAGGATACTGAGGCACAGAGAGGTGACCCACCTTGCCTGAGGTCACACAGCCAAGAAGAGGCAGAGCCCAGACTCACACCAGGCAGTCAAGCTCCAGAGCTGCCTCCCTCAAACCACATGGTCACGGTCCCTACAGAGCAAGGAAGGCGGCATCGTGGTGGATGCAACCCAGGTGGCCTGGACCTTTGGCAATGTGATGCTAGACCATTTTCTAAAGCTGAGATGACAGGAGAAAGAGGGAGCTAGACCTCCTGGCTTCACTCCCTGAACGGAGTCAGGAGAAGCAGGCGATTGGTGGCTTTTCCAGGCTGGAAATTGAAGGCCTAGTCTTGGTCCCCAGTGGCCAAGCTGGTGACCCTGAGCAAGGGAGGTGGCCTTTGTTCCGTGGGGCAGTCGAGGCTGGCCTCCTGTCACACCATATTTCACTGCTGGCTTACACGCCTGAAATCCATGGAGCCAGGTGTCCGTCTGTGCCCACCACTGGAGAGCAACCTGTTCCGGGTCTCGAAGTCCTCCTTCGCCCTCCAAGCCACTCACCTTCTCCCTCCCCGGCCCCTGCCTTCAGGACCCCTGTGACAGGTGCCCCCTGCTTCTCTCCAGATTCAGCAATACCACATCAATGGCCTTGTTCACAAATTTATACCCACTAAAAGATGTATGCTGTGTACAACATTTATTGAGCACTGTTATAATTTAAATGAATTAACATTTAATCTTCCTAACAACTCTATGATGTAAATATCATATTATCACATTTTACACAGGAAGTGTCTGAGGCTCAGAGAAGTTGAGTGCTTTGCCCCAGGTCACCCAGCATGTACAGGGCAGAGCCAGGATGTGGGTCCTCTCAGACTGTTCCTGAGCCCACACTCTTAACCACCACACTACATCTCCCTCCCCACTTAGGGCACCCAAGAATCCCGGGCTCCCTCCGATCCCATCCCTCCTACAATATCTGTCCATCAGCAAGGGGCTAGAGTACAGCATCACTGTTAAAAACACAGTTCCCTAGAGTCAATAGTCTTGGGTTCAAATGCTGACACCACCATTCACTGGCTGTGTGTCTTTTAGCAAGGCTCATAACCTCTCTGAGCCTCACTTTGCTCATCTATAAAATGGGAATGACGACAGGATCCATCTCACAGAGTTGTGAAGATTAAATCAATAGTGTAGACCACTGGTTCTCAAAGTATGGTCCAGGCACCCCTGAGGATCTCCAAGATCCTTTCAGGGGATCCATGCGAGCAAAGTTGTTTTCATTATAAGACTAAGGTGTTATTCGCCTTTTTGAGTCTCATCCTCTCATGAGTGAACAGTGGAGCTTTCCAGAAGCCACATGTCATGGGATTTCACAGCAGGTTGACAACAGAAGCAGAAACGAGAATCCAGCTGTCCTCTAATAAGCCAGACATTAAAGAGATTTGGAAAAATGTGAACAATGCTACTCTTCACACTAACATTTTTCCAAAAATCTGGTTATTTTCATAAGAGAGATTATTTATGTTAGTGTTTATCATTATTTTTACATTAATTAATTAATACTTATTAAAAGTTTCAGTTTCAATTTCTAATACAGTCAATGTTGATGGACATAACCACCATGAACTAAAGATCTGTGGGGTCATCAATAATTTTTAAGAGTATGAAGGGGTCCTGAGACCAGAAAGTTTGAGAACAGCTGGGTGAGTGCAAGGCGCTGGCTGTGTCTGTGGAGGGAGGCACCCTTGACCTTGGACTCGCAGAAACTCGTCTTTCTCTTTCTCCAGGGCTGTGTCTCCCTCCTCTGCCAGCCCTGCTGGAGCTCATCGCTAAACCGCAGGTGGCTGAACCTTGACCAAGGGAGATATGTCAGCCCTTGCCCCTGGGTCCACCATGGCCGATTGCTGTGTGACCCTGGACTAGGTGCTGGGACTCTCTGGGCTTCCCCTTTCTTCATCTGAAGGGCAGGCAGGGTTGGCCAAACAGGTTTCTGCAGCCCCCTGAACTGCTAACAGTGGAGAAAGGGGGAACAATAAATCTTAAATCTGCCGGCCTCGAGGTTGGAGCTGAGAACACCAGCAGGAAGGCAACAGTGTGCCCCCAGCCTGCGGAGGTGAGAGGCACTACGAGTCTGTCAAGAGACAAGATGAGAACATGGGAAAAGCTCCACACGGGACTCACCAGGTCTGGGCGTCTAGCCCCTGCAAACTCTCGAGGCTGCAGGACCCTCAGCCTCAGGGCACCTCAGTTACGGCATCTGTGAAATGGGAAGGTTGAACTCTCGGGTTGCCGATGTTCTAGCTGGAACATGGGACGTTCTAGCCCTAGGCGTCCAGGCCTCCTTTCCCTTCGTCTTTGCACCAAGAAGGCCACAGGTGCGGAGAAGAGAACACGGACCAGGGAGAAGCGCTGCGTGGGGAACTGCCAAGATCCCCCCTGACCTCAGGCAAGTCCTGTGCTTCTCTGAGCCTCGGCTCCCAGGAATTTAAAACACGGACAGCGTAGTCCAACTGAGAGCTGGCTTCTGTCTGCCCTGCAAATCCGACGGCTGGCTGGGGATTCAGCAGACCCTCGATCTCAGGGCCTCATATCCCAGATGGAAGTGCCATCCCCAAACCTCTCTGTCCCTCTCCAGGGCCAGGCCGTTCCCGAGTCACTCTACAAAACTTTATGTAGCACCTGCTGTCACCAAGCCATAGGGCAGACTGGAGCCCAGAGGAGAGAAAAACAGGTATTTTCAATTCTCTGTATTCCATTCCGCTAATCAGGATTCACTCCGCAGGAACATTCACTCGGGGCTCAGGGCTGTGCTAGAGATAAGAGAAGAATGAAGTGTGGTCTTTGTCTAAAAATGAGCCTGGAACCTCACTAGGAGAGGCGTTTGTTTGCATACTCATTCATTCATTCATTCATTCATTCAACAAATACCCACTGAGGACCTACTGTATGCCAGGTCCTGTGCTATAAACACAACAGACGCGGGTTCTGCCCTGGTGGAAATTACAGTTTAGCAGAGGAAGCAGATGTTAAACAGATAAACACACCCTTACAGAGACTATTATTCATTCTGATGACTTACATGAAAAAAAAAGGTGTGAGATGGAGTAATAGGAAAGGATTTTTCATTGGAGATTGTGAACAGCTGTTAGTAACACAGACCTTGAGGACAGTGGAGTAATCAGAGAAGAGTTTATTTCCTTCTCATAATGAGAAGTCTGGAGGTAGTGGCTGCTCATGTTGGGTTAGCAGTTCCAGGATGGAGGTCTCTCTTGTATCTTACGTTCCCAAGATGGCTGTTGGAGTGTCAGCCTTCACGTTTGTATTCCAGATGGGAGAGCAAAAGGCCACACCTTGGTTCTCTATCCCCCTTTTAAGGAGCCTTCTCAGAAATCCACACATCTGCTTATATCTCATTGGCTAGAACGCAGTCACATAGCCACACCTGGCTGGAAAGGAGGCTGGAAAATGAAGAAATGAGCTGGACATCCTGAATGAAATAAGAATTCTATCAGAAGAATGAAGAGAGAAAGGATATCGAGTAGGCGTATTAGTTTCCTATTGCCACGGGAACAAATCGCCCCAGGCTTGGTGGCTTAAAACAGTAGACATCTATTCCCTCCCAGTTCTGGAGGCCAGGAGTCCATAATCAGTATCACTGGGCTGAAATTAAGGTGTTAGCAGGGCTGGACTCCCTCCAGAATTTCTAGAAGAGATTTGGTTCCTTGTTTTTTCCAGCTTCTGGTAGCTGCTGGCATTCCTTGGCTTGTGGCCACATCACTCCAGTCTTCAAGACCAGCATCTTCAAATCGCTCTCTGCTTCATCTCGCATTGCCTTTTCCTCCCTATAGGTTCCCTCCGTTCCTCCCTTATAAGGATACATATGATCACATTTAGGGCCCAGCCTGAGAATACAGGATAATCTCTCATCTCAGGGTCCTTAATTTGATCACAGCTGCAAATGGCATCCTTTTTCCACATCAGGGAACATTCACAGGTTCCAGGGATCAGGGCCTGCTATGTTTGGGGGCCATTTCTCAGCCTACCACAGTATATAAAATCACTTTCTATTCCCAGGGACTTCATTTATACTGGAGGGTCAGAGAAGGCCTCTCCAAAGATGCTGCACCCGAGGTGGAAAGGAAGTGGAGGACCTAGCATGGGCAAGAGTGTCCTAGATCAAGGGAACAGCATGTGGGACGGCTTGAGGTGAGAAAGAGCTTGCCATGTGGCTGGTGGGGCCGGCAGGGGTGGGCAGGACAGTGTAGAAAGATGAGCTGGGGCCCAGGAGCCCTGCAGCCATGGCAGGGGGGGTTGTCTTTATTCTGTTTTTAAAAGATCATTCAGGCAGCCGTATGGAGACTGAGACTGCTGCGAAAATCCAGGTGAGACAGGGCCATAGCTGGGGGTTGGAGGCCCTGGTCAGAGAGGGCACAGGGCGTGGTGATAGTTTGCATGGGGTGGGGCTGCACCCTTGATACTGGACCATAAGGATTCAAGGCTCTCTTAAAAATAGAAAGAAAAAGACAGAATCCTGTAGTTCTATAGTTGAAAGAGACCTTAGACATCATTTTCCAGTTAGGCAAATTTCCCCCCAGAGGGGGATCTTGACTCCCCCTGACCACGGTGAAAGAAGAGCAGAGTGGGGACATTAACTAATTGAGTGAGGCAAAGAAGAAGAGGCCGGAGTGGGCCCATGAGTCCTGGGAGGCTTCCTGGAAGAGGCGGAAGTTGATCAAGACCTGGATAGAAAAGGGAAGGGAAGCTGAGGCACGTGTCGCATTTGGCCTTGTAACAGCGCTGCGTTTCTTTCAGGTTTCACATCTCGCCTTTTCCTTGCAGCTTGGGAGCATTTTGGGCTGGGGATGTGTTTGAGTCTATTTACCAAACCCAAGGGATGTGTGTAGGGCAGGGTAGTGTGAAGGTCACAGGGAGAGCAGATGACCTTCGACAACCCGTTCCCTTCCTGAGCCTCAGTTGTCCCATCTATGAAATGGGGTAATAATGGTGCCTGCCAGATAGGCTTTGTTCTGAGGATTCAATGAGACAAAGAATTAAATCTAGGGGTGGATTTAGAAGGCGCTAATGAAGCTTAAACTTCAGGACCCCTCACTTGCTCTGGGAGGGGCCCTTGACATGTGTTCACACAGTGATCCCAGGATGTGCAGCCAAAAAGATAGGACGAAATATAATAGAGGTGTGTCGGGCAGTCAATTCATAGGAGTGTTATCTTATTTCTCTGGATTTTGTGATGTTTATGGAATTGGTAGTTTTTAAAAATTTGCTATTTGCTGTGCTTTCCTTTCCCATGCTAGTAAACATTCATGTTTGCACTAATTTTGTATTTATAATTTTGCATTTTGAGCTCTTTTTCCTAAAAAAAGGCTCCTGAGATGGTGTGAGCTTCGGGTTCCACCAGACCCGCAGTGGCTGGCCGGTGGTGCATGCCGTGCGAATCTGCTGGCTGCCGGCCTCAGAAGGGCAGGCTGCTGGCAGCCTCGCCTGGTCGGCAGCCAAGGCCATGAGCACTGGGGCCTTTTCTCTTTCCACCTTCAGTGTCTCTCCCCAACACTGAGCTCCGGGAGGGCAGGGTCTCTTCCTGTCTCTCACTGGACCCCCAACACTCACCACAGCATCTGGCACGGGGCAGGTCTTCAGCCCACAGGAGGCGCGTGAACAAACATGAGATGAATGAATGAAGGCTGCTGCCGCCTGGTTTAGGTGGGGACCAAACCTGAAGGCGTGACAGTGCATGAGCAGGCTGACCTGAGCTTGCCCAGGGGTTCCTGGGCAGGGCTGACCCTGGATTAAGGTCCCTGGGCGCTGATTCAGAGGGAGGACAAGATGAGACAACTTTGGCCTTGACCTTGACCTTGGTCTTGACTGATAAAAAGGAGAACAAGTTCTTCCCCTATCACTAAACCACGAAAGCACCTCTCAGAGAAGACTTCTCTAGTCAGGGCCACCGCGCTCCTGACCACATACCACTGGGCCCTGAGTGAGAGCCTCCTTTGTCCCCTGACCTTAGACTGAACTTCAAACTCCAGAAAGGCCACTGGCTGGTTCTCAGGACACAGGGTGGGCAGAGAGCAAATCCCTCAGGCAGTGAAGTGGGAAGTGTCATCGGTTACTTAACCTCTCTGGGCGTCAGGTTCCAGGAGATGTGTAACTTTGAGCAAGTTACTTCACCTTTCTGAACATCAGCTTCCACATCTGTGAAATGGGGCAGTAACAGCATCCACTTCACAGGGGTGTGGTGAGGATTAAGAGGGATAAGGCCTGTAAAGCATTTAGCACAAGGCTTGGCACACAGTAAGTGCTCAGTAAATATCATTTATTATTATTCCTTCTACTTAGGATTCCCAAATGCCAGTCTGTGGAAATTTTTTTTGATTCAAAGTGAAATGAGAAAAACTAGTATGGAGGAAAAGTTCAATTTATTAATATCTCCATTTTCTTCAGTTTATCTTTTTTTCTAAATTTCCATTAATATATTACTTTTACAATAAGAAATAAGGAACAGAAGTCATGTATAATTAGAAATATACATACACCCTATATATATAAAACTGTAAAGAAATAGCTGAAATGTTAACAATAATTACCCTTCTGGGTGGTGAGAATAAGGGGTGAGTAATTTTTATTCTGTTCTCGATAAATTTCCAAATTTTTTGCAATGAGTCTGTGTTTCTTTTACTAAACATGTTATTGGAAAACAGGAATAAAATTTTATTAGACCTATTCTGAGATGGTGCCCTTCCCACTAATTTCATGTGAAAATGTCCCCTCTTTTTATGAAATCATGATCAGAATAGATGACAACTGGTTTGCTTAAAAGCCATTCTGGGTAAAATTTAAAATGGACATCCCTGTTCCCAATTTCTTTTTTCCTGAAATTTCAGTGGTCTGTGAATCCTGTTGTCTGATAGCCATCCACTATTCTAGACCAATTACCTCATTTTAGACATGGGGAAACTGAGACTGAGGGAGACGGAGCAAGCTTTCCCCCTCTTCATTCTAAAAACGTAAAAAATACAAACGATAACATGACAAACATCCAAGTCCTCCTGCTCAGAAGTGACAACCATTCAAAGTTTGTTATGTTTGCTTAATCCTTTGTTTTTATTTTTTTTATTACAAATGGAGTCAAAGCCCCATTTCTCTCCCGATTCTCTGTCCAGCCCCTCCCCCCACTCCCCCTTAACCCCCGCATCCACTCTCATGTGTGGCATATGCATCAAAGAACCACATGTGTAGTGTTGTTTAGTGTGTGTGTTTCAAAATGACATAAATCGTATCAGACTGCACAGATCATCGGGCCAAGTCGTTTTTTCTCCTTTCAACATTACGTTTTTGAGGTCTATCTGTATAAATAGAAACGCTCAATCATTTCTCTTTAGTGTTTAGTATTCCAGCTGGTGTATCCATTTCCCTTCGAGGTACATTTAGGCTGTTTCCAGATGACTTTTCCAAGTTTTGACACTGACAGGAGTCAAATGCCCTTTCCACTGCCCGAAGGCACAGACGCAGTCACTCTGTGGCTAACACAGTTCTGAATTCAGAGCTCCACCCACAGTCCCCCCTGCACAGGTCCAATCCAGCCATCTCCCTGGACCCATATCCTCTGTTCTCCTTGTCTCCTGGGGCCCCAGAGACTCACGGCAACTGGGCTTCATGGTGTGGGCACGACGGGGTTTAGAGGCAGGGGTCTTTCCTGGGGAAAGAATGCTAAGGGCACTTCTGGCCTGGACTCAATTGTTCTAAAATGTGGTTAGGATTGTCAGCCTCTTTCTCAATGGTCAGCAGAGGACACAGCCTGTGGTGGTCATCAGTGCCGCTCACCAAATATTACAGTTCTCTCCACTGGGGGCACATGTCCTTTCGGGGTTAAGCATGCCTATATGACTTGCTTTATCAAAAAAGCAAAGTGAGAGGAAGGAACGAGTCCCTTCCAGGCAAAGCTTTAGGATCCAGCACGCAATTGCCTACATGCCCTCTGGCCTCCTGGAATGGCGACTGGCGGTGATCACGCCCATGGCTGCTCTATCAAGTTGGGGCCCAGAGTAAGGGCAACATAAAATGGAGCCCATCACATTCCCACAATGGATGTTTTAAGCCACTCTCTTGGGATCGTTTGTTACCACAGCATAACCTGGCCTTTCCTGACTGATGCAGGGCCACATCTGGTGAGCCCTGGCTGCTGTGAGCCTGGTGGTAACCCGTCAAGAGCTGTCCTTTTGTTAAACCCGGGTTTGCAGACTCCAAGCCCTCTGGTCTCTCATGCACCTGCTGCAGGGGAAACACAGGCACTCCTTGGGGGCTCTATTGGAAGGAAGATCTTCAGGATGGAGAAGGTAAGAGACTCTCAACCCTTGAAAGGCACTCTATTAGACAAGTAAGAGCCTGAAAGTGTCATTTCCTAGCTGGGTGTCCTCAGGCTGGTGGAGGATTAAATGTGGGACACACATCAAGTGCTTAGCGCAGCCCCTGGCATGTGGTGAGCCCTGGGCAAACACCTGCACAGCAAAGATGCTCGCTGACGCCCCACTGTTAATAGTGGAAAGCAGAAACTGAGTATCCAACAACAGGGGAAATCATTGACCAATTATGGTACGTCCTTAAACTACTAAGTGGCCAAAAAAGAGACAGAGGAAAAGGAAGGCGGTAGAACCACGTAATGTGTAGATCATTGCAGACCGTTATTAAGAAAAGAGCTGGTTGTCACACAGTTTCGCTTTGGAGAGAGACAGAACTGAGTGTGGGTCTCAGCTCTCCCAGCAGTGTGTTTTGGACAAAGTTCTTAACTGCTTTAAGCTTCAGAGACTGACAATAATAGGAGGTCAATAAATGTGAGCTATTATTATTATTTTATTGTTATCAGTATGAATAATAAATCTAGGGGTCAACATTGGCAGATCACCTGACTCCTATTATCATTGCTCTGTCATCCTGTATTTCATCTCCCTAACGACCCTGTGAAGTTGATCTCAATCCATTTTACACCCGACCACACTCAGGCTCAGAGAGGTTAAGCCAATCGTCCAGAGTCCCCAGGTCATCAAGAGGGGAGTCAGGATTTGAACACAGTTCCGTCTGGCTGCAAAGTTCCTGCTTCTTCCTATGCATCTGTGCTTTGCTGGCACCTGGCACAGATAACGAGCTTTCAGTGTCATGGGATGGTAGAGCTTTATTTCTGATGGGGTCATCTTGGGACACTGCTGGAGTCATGGACCCCCAGGGGACCCCACAGGCAGATACAGATGAAATGAAGCCATTGGATGAGCAGCTCCCAACTTTTTTGTGTTCGCAGCCCACTTTTGAACACTGGATTTGATTTGAGATCCAGAATCTTCCAAATAATAGTAAACAAGTCAACAATGATGACCAGTGTGATAGCCCACCTCCAACATGGCCCCATGATCTTCAGCTCCTCATATTCACTTCCTTGTGTGGTCCCCTCCCAGCAGGGCTGACTCGCGTAAACAACAAGCTATTCAGGAAACCATGGTGCATGACTTCTGGAGCTAGGTATAAAACACAATGTGGCTTCCACCTTGCTCTCCCTGGCTCTGGGGGAAGCCCATCTCCATGGTGTGAGGATGCTCAAGCAGCCCCATAGAGTGGTCCTCATGGCGAAGAGCTGAGGCTCCCGCCAACAGCCATGCGAGCGAGCCATCTTGGAAGGGGACTCCCCAGCTCCAGTCAAGCCTTCAGATGATTTCAGACCTGGCTGGCATCTTGATTGCAACTTCAGGAAAGAATCCAGGCCAGAGTCTACACAGCTAAGTCACTTCTGACTTCCTGATCCACAGGAACTGTGAGATAATAAATATTTGTTTTAAGTCAATAAGCTTTGGGGTAATTTGCTACATAGCAATAGATAACTAACGCAACTACGCCCTCACAGTACAAGGACAAACGATGCCTTGTATATCCTTAAAAGAAAACAAAACAGTTATCACATGACTTTCTTTGTCCACTTTGGCACACGTGTTGGAAGAATTAACCCTTCCACACCAACCATTCTCTCTCTCTTGTGTGCTCACCTGGCCAAGTTCTCACCGTTGCCGGTAAACACACTGTCTTCCTCTGGCATCAGCTCTAAAACGGGCCTCCCCCCGTCTGTCCTCTGACTCGTACGTAGCACGGCAATACCTGTCTGCCTCTGCCCTACCGTCCAATTCAAACAAAAAGCACTGGAACAACGTACACCCTGGCTTATAATAAACTTTACTCACTGGTAAAAACTTGGGAACACCTCTTGGAGGTCATGACTCCACAGCCCACCGTGCTAGGTGATTTCATCAAAAGCTGAACAAGGGAAACTTCACTCTCTCTGAGCCAAACCCCTCCTCCTGCCCAGGCCCCTCACTGCCTTCTTCTCCAGGCCTCTCCAATTGCCCCGGGAGACGCAGGCTGGAGACGAGCCCCTCCTTCCCAGGGGAAATCTGCTTTCAGAGGAGATCAGGGCAGCTGGGCTTTGCAGGGACAACACTGGTTCAGATTCTCAGCGCTGTCACCCCGGTAAGTTACTTAACCTCCCTGGACCTCAGCTTCCTCTTCCCTGCTGTGAAGCTAATAAAAGCACCTTCCTCCTAGAGCTGCAGAGCGATCAATGAGAAAAGAATTGTCCAGGGCTTAGCACATTGCCTGGCAATTCGTAAGGGCTCATTTGCATTTCACTGTCAATTAAGCATAATAGCAATAATGGCAGCTGCAATTTATTAAGGGCTTACTACACGCCTAGCATCCTTTACACGGAGTATCTCATTTAATCCTGCCAGATAGGGCCTCTTTGTGTGCCCATGTTAGAACTGAGGAAGCTGAGGCACAGAGAGGTGAAGTGCCTTGCCCAAGACCACACAGACTCAGGTGATGAGGTGGCAGAGGCCTCACCCTTAACCACTTTGCTCTGAAGCCTCCCGAGGGGATGGAGCAAGGGCCTGGTACACATCAGGGACACTGCAGGGATTGCGCGAGAACAGAAGAGCAGAGAGAGGGATGGTGAAGCAAAGGGACAGAGTCAAGATGGGAAGAGAGTTTCCCGAGTGGCAGAGACAGGGGTGGCATGGAAGTCCCCCGTGGGCTTTGTCACCTGCATCCTGTTTGTAGCAGGAGACTCAGGCCTCCTGCTCATGTGCAGAGCCACGGCACTCCCAGGCTCTCCCGGGCCACGCCATGGTGGCCAGCTGGCCCTGCCGCAGCATGGACACCCTGCTGGAGCCCGGCCCAGGTTCAGATGCCGAGAGCGCTGCTGACGGCTCCACCTTGCCCTTCCTGAGCACCTGCCCTGTGTACAGTGCAGCACTGGCTCACTAAAATCAGGTTCTGCTGGTGGGGAAAGTCAGGCTGTTTTATTGCAAAGATGAAATAGCATAAATATGATAGCATCAAATGGGGCCAGCTTTGGCCCCACACCACAGCATTGTTTTCTTCTCGCTGAACCAGAAAAGCAAACTCGCAGAACCAGCAGAGTCCAAAGCTCTGGGCCAGAGAGGGCAGCTGGCTTGCAGCCCTCTTCCTCTTGGCTCTGACCCCAGGGAACCCCCGTGACTCAATCGATAATAATAAGGGCTATAGAGGTATCTCCTGAGCCCTGTGCTTCCTATGGCTGGGGCTCAAAGAAGTTGAGTTTCTGGGAAAGGTGGCCCAGCTGGTAAGCCTGCTGTTTGACCGTGGGAGAGGGAAGGGGCTACCTGCATGGAAGTGACGATCAGTGTGGAAGCAGAGGGACCGTGGAAGCCACTGGACAGGGTGGGGATGGTGCCGCCCTCAGAAAGCATTCGTCCAGAGAGGCAGGAGAGTCTAGCCCACTGGCTCCCAAGCAGGGGTGATTTTTGTCCCCAGGGGACATTTAGAAATATAGAGAGATATTTTGGTTGTCACAGCTGGGGAGGGATCACAACTGGCATCTAGTGGGTAGAGGGAAGTGATGCTGCTGAACATCCTACAGTGCACAGGACCGGCCCCTACAACGCTGGATCATGCGGCCCCTAATGTCAGCAGTGCGGGGCTGAGAGACCCTGGTGGAGCAGTTGAACGGGCACACAGCCTGTGGGGTGTGAGGCACCCACGCCAGCTGTGTAACCAGGAACAGGCACCACACCTCCTCAGTTTCCCCCCGGAAAATGGGGGATACTAAGTTCCTGCCTCCTAGGGGCGAACCAAGTTCAGTGCTTTCCAGGGCAGACACACAGTCGGTGCTCTGTAATGTTGCTACTGTTAATGACCAAGGACATGCGCTCTGCAGAAGACCACTGACAAGGTGGACCAGAAGGAGGCCACCAGAGAAGCAGACCTAGCGCGTGAGAGGGTGGAGGAAAGCGGAGCAGGCGCCATAACTGGTTCCGGCATTAAAAGCTTCTGCCTTGCTTCAGCCTACATCGCCAGCCTGGAGAGTCCCTGGGCCAGCACACCCCAGGCTTTTCCTATCTCCACAGTCCCCACGCCCCCCAAGGACCTCCTCCTCTAAGAAACGCCTTAACCAGCCCAACCCTTAAGAATCCCAGGCCCTCATCACAGACTGAATCAGGGCTCCAGAGATACATCAAGACACACACACAGTCACATCCACAGACTCTGAAAAACACATCTGTTCTCATCTGTCACACACACACACACACACATAACCTCAAGACACACTCCAGCTCTGTTCACAGACTCGTTAATGTATTCCCATATACACACACACAATCATAACACAATCTCACCAAGACACACGTAGTCCCACATACACACACACATACCCAACACTGGCACAGGAAAGCAATACATACCCAAGGCATGCAGTCACGTACGCAAACCCACACATTCACCTACATACACAGATTAAATACAAACTCAGGAAAGTCCATAAATCTCATGTAGACGCACATACTTAACATTTACGGACATAAAGAGAAACACCTGTGCAAACACAGAGGCCCATTCCAGGCACACAAACTCATATACAACTATCACTGTGTTTATATACATGAACATACATATACATACATCGCTCAAGACACACACGTGTACTCCTATATATCCTCCCAAACACACATAAGCGGACATACAAAAAGACATTAAAATAAACCTGTCCCCTCATACACACACAGATATGCTTCCATAGCACATTTCCTTCATTCCTCGATTCATTTACATTATAAAAAGTTGCTAAGGAAACTTCCTTGGGGCACCTTCCAAATTCAACCTCGTGTTACGGCTACTTGCACGCGTAACCCAGCAAAATGCTCCCCCAGGTCTTTTCTCCTTTTATATTTCCACTTGCGGATAGGCGGTGTGGCTTCTCTCTCCCCCGCAAGGCCCCGGAAGCAGGGCTCCGTCTCCTTCATCTCGGTCCCTTTCTAACTGCCCTGTGCCCCGAGGCCTCGCGGAGAGGTGCTCTCCAAGGGTCCGCGTCTAAAGATGCATTCCCGGGCACTAACCCAACGACGGCAGGGGGTGGCCTGTGGGCGTGGCTAGGAACCACGTGGTCACCAGGGCACTCGGGGATGGCGGATGAATGGGGGTTAGCGTCCAACCTCCTTTCTCCGCTTCAGCCCCGCCCGCCCTGCTATTCTCCTAGCCGCTTCTCCCGCACAACCTACGGGGGGAGAGGCGGGGCTGGGGCTCCAGCCGCCCTAGGAGATCCTCCCCTCCTCCCGCCTGCTTCCCCGCCTCGCTCCCTCTCCCGTCTTTTCTCTTTCCTCCTCTCTCCTCCCCACCCCCCCCCGCCACTGGCCCCTCCCCGCCCTCTCCCACCTCCCTCCACCCTCCCCCCTCCTCCCTCCGCGCCTGGGCCGCTGAAGGCTGAGTCATCGCTGCGGCGCTGCCGGGAGAGCAGGCGAGCAGGTAGGGGGGGTGTGAAGAAAGCGACGCCGTGCGACCCGCCACCGCCACGACCAACCGGGCTGAGAACTCGCGCACGACCCTCTCCCGACCGATGGGGACCAGGGCCGCAGTGGGGAGGGGCGACCGGCCCTGGAAGGCCCAGATTCCGCCCCTGAGACGGCCGCCGCCTTGCAGCGTTCTGGAAGAGCTACACATCGGATGGAATCGTACGCTTGTACATAACGTTAGGGCGGCCTCCAGGGCAGGCATCGCAGACTGGTGGCCCACGGGCCGATGTGGCCTGCACCTGATCTGCACACAGTGTTTTTTGTTTGTATGTTTAAGTTCTAGCTGGATTTCAGTGTTTAAGTACCGTCCAATATTTCATAGGGGGAAAATCAGATTCCCGACTCTTGAAAAATTAGAATATATGGTCACACTGGACCCGCACCTCCCATGACAGCAATAGCCTAATGCTGAGTGGGGCTGCCTCTTTCAGTAAGGGCATTGCATCCTCTAGTTTGCCGCAGTCCCCACTACTCCCTCCTATTCTCCTAGGCAACTGAACTGCCTTTCTGTTACCTGCTGATCGCTTGATCTAGCGATTCCTAATGTAGTCCATCCTACCCATTTCTCAGATGGAGATGGGGTAGTGGAGGTGGGAGTTCACCAAAGGCACACAGCAGTGGCAGCCTTAACGCTGAAGGAGAACCCAGCTTTTCCTCACCCACTAGTTTTTTCTACCAAACCATTCTGCCTCCTTTGGTATGCAAGCTAAAAAGGGAAGTTGTTTGTGAAAAGAGGGTCCCAGAACAAGATCTGGGGGATCAGAGTGGCTCCCAAATAAAAGATGATTTGGAGCAGTAATTAACCAGGAGAATGGTCAAACGGCTTTAGATTTATTGCGAGATGAGGGCAAATAGAGTAAGGAACTGAGCAGAAGCAGAGTGTACGGCAGCCCCTCTCTGGAGTTGACGTAGCTCTTCACAGTCTTTCCCGTTAGAGTCACAACAGAAGACAAAACTGGGGTGAGTGGATAGATGCAACAGTTGGCCATTCCGTCAAATTTGGTTGTAATAAGTTGTTTTCAAGTCACTGGAGCTCAGGCCTGTTGTATAAGGGCTGCAAAGGCGGTCTGCCACTTTGCTTAGACTAGCCTCTAGTCGGCTGCTTCTCCGCCTGTAATGTGTCCATGATTGTTGTAAAATGCAGACTCTGATTCAGTAGGACGGGGGTGGACCTCGAGGTCCAGCCTTTCTGACAAGCTTCCAGGAGCTGCCAATGCCGCAAGCCCCCAGACCCCACTTTGAGCAGCAAAGCTCTGGACTCCTTGTGCCTTCTGTTTGGTAATGATGGTCCTTGCTGCATGGCAGCCAAGAGGAGGGGCTCAGAATCCCACAGACCTAGGCGTGGATCCCAGCCTGCCCCTTAATAGCCCGGCAACTTTGGGCAGACAGCTCATCCTCCCTGTGCCTCAATTTTCTCATCAGTGCAACTGGAATCAAAGAATACTTACCTCCTTGGGAGGGTAGGGGAGGAGGACCGAGCTGGACGTGTGGCCCCAGCACAGTGCATGGCTCGCGGTCGGCACTCTGTGAAGGCAGTTTCTGTTACGGTGCGCTCTCTGCAGAGTACCCACAGGCAGAGACACCCATGGCAACGTGGTTAAGGAGGGGGATCTATAACACATTTCAGGATAATAATTGAACCCCTTAATGTGGCCTTCCAGGCCATGATGTTATGGTCACTACCAGGCAACCCCTTGCCGCTCCTCCCCTCTCTGTCCACACTTCAGCCACACTGGCTGCTCATTAGGTCCTTCACCGTGGTACTTTCCTCAGAGGCCTTGTACATGCTGTTCCTCATACTCCTAGTGACTGGCCCTTTCTTATCCCTCAGTCTCAGCTCCTCTGTCACTTCCTCAGAGATGCCTTCCTTGTTCCCAAGGTCTCTAAAGTAAGGATTCAGGGGTTGTGTTCTGGAAGAAAGGGAGCACAGGGGACATTTCTTGGGGCTGCATATATATATATGGAGGTCACTGTTTTTGCTTGGATTGTACATTTATTTAGAACAGCTTTTGGGGGGCAGATGGAGGGGAGGAGGAACTAAACACTGCCCCTGCTAGTCTACACAATGCCTTTCTGCAAATTAGAAAAAGGCACAGCCTGGGCAAGCAAGCAGGGACTGGATTTCAGCTCTCGCCTGCCCTCTCAGCTAGTTACCTTTGTGCAGTATACAAACTGTGCAACCTTATGTGGCCGCCCTAGTGCTAATGCTCCCCAGGCTGCCTTGTGACCTGCTTAATCCTCCTGCCTGGATTAAGTTCCTTTTATAAACTTTTCTTAACTCCATAAAACTCATCGCAATTGGAATTAGGTATCTTGGGAATGATTTATGTAAAATCTGTCCCTTGTACTAGACTTTATGCCATATAGAATTCTCTAGACTGTATCACCAATGCCTAGCCTGGTGCCTGCAACAAAGCAGGTGCTCCATAAATATTTGTGGAATATTTCAGGAGCTCACTGTCTACCAGGAGAGAGAGGACTCATCGAAGTAACTATGGCATGAGATGGACAGGCACAGAGCTAAATGATTGCAGCCCCAAGGACGATGTCACTTCTAGCTGAGATCATTGGGGGATGCTCATGCAAGACGTGGTGTTTGGCCCGGGCAGGATGGAATAGGTGGAGTTCATTAGACCCAGATGAGTGGGAAGGTGTTCTTGGCAGTGCGAAAAGCAAAAGCAAAGGTATGAAGGGAGAAAAGTTCAATGTGTTCCTATGACAAGTCACAAATTGTGATCAGCAGACTAGCCAAGTGTGTTTTGTGAATTAACTGCCGATATTTAAAAATCAGGAGATTTCACTTATGGTCCAGATTTCTCAATTCTCTTGAAAAACTGGAAGATCCCACCAGGCAACAGTTGACTGGCACTGAGAAGTGACAGGCCCTTTAGAAAGTCTGTGCTTGCTTCAGTTTGCCACAGTGCCAACCTTTCCCTATTGCATTCTTACACCCAGCTCTCTTCGCTCATTATTGTCCCTTCCTGGCCTGGCTGTGCAGCTGGCTAGCAGACCATTTGACTGATGCATGGGAGCTATAAGGAAAATTGGTTCAGATCCTCTGGGCCCTTAAAGTCCAAACTAAGGAAGTTGGCCAATATCCACCCTGAAGGAAATTAGGAGCCACTGAAGGTGTTTGAGCTTCTAGGTTTAGTAAGGCTGTGGGTGGCTTTAAGAAGGTCCTCATGGACTGTGAAGAACATACAGAAGAGGCACAAGAACCCAAAGAGGGGACACGCGTGCCACCACTTTTCTTTTCTTTTTTTTGTATTGGTGAAGAACAGGCCTCCTCAGCTACGTAAATAAGCTGGTGACTCTGCAGGGATTTCCAGGGTCTTCATCTCCACAGAGCACAGCCCACAGCTCCCCTGGCCCAGCCAGGACGGACTGTAAAAGGAGGAACTTCAGGCAAGGAGGCTGGTGAAGTTCTGGAAGCCAAAGGAGTGGCTTTCAAAGAGAAAAACACATGGGCGGACCCATGGCTGGGGGACAGGAGCTTCCAAAAGGCAGAATTTCAATCTTAAAGGTTTCTGATTATTCGCACAAAGTGACATATAACTAGCTTTTGCTTAGCTTGAATATTTCCAGACACATCCTTATTTTTCTTAAAAAATAATTGTAGTTTTATTCTGTTTATAAAAATTATATATCCTCATTAGAAAAAAAATTGGAAAATATAGAAAAATCAAGTAAAGATAATAATCACCAGTAGTCCTATCACCCAGAGGTAACACTGCTAATATGTTGGTGGATTTCCTTACGTTTATTTTTTTCAGTGTATTTATACTTTTTTAAAACAAAGTTGGGGTCACACTTCATATACAATTGATTGCCCTTTTTTGATTCACATTATATTGTGACTCATACCAGGAAAATGTATTAATGCATCTTCTTGTAAAAATTTCAAATAAGAAATTTAATTCAGAATAGAAAAATAAACACTGTATAGTGGCATCATTTTTCCAGATTATTAAATATGCTTCGAAAAAACATTTTGCTCATTCATTTCCTTCCATTGTCAAAGTATAATCAGGGAATCAGAATTTTTTCATCTTGAAAAACAGGTAAAAGAGGTATTGCCACATTCATTTTACCGAGGAAACTGAGTCACAAAGATGAAGCGATTTACCCCAAAGCGAGTACCCAGCAGCTAGCCCAGGGCTGGACTACAACGCCCGGGCCTCCGGGCCTCCGAGGCAAGGTTGGTGCTGTGGGGGAAGGGTACACAGGCTGCTCGCCCCACCCCCACTCCAGTTAGTTTAGATAATGTCGACCGTGCTGTTTACATTCTGGGAATCAAGGAGAGCTTTAAATGGAGTGCAGTTGATCTGGGTGGGCTTCGTGGAAGAGGCACGTTTTATGCAGATCTTGAAGGTTTGTCCAATTCCTAGGTAAGTGAGTGGCAGTCACCGAGCCTACTGATTCCCAGGCTAATGATAATAGCCAGCCTTTGTCGTGTGGCAAGCGCCTTCCTAAACCCGTGAATACTGCTTATGTTATTTAATCCTCACACCCAACCCTATGAAGTGCTGTTATTTTCAACATTTAAAAATGTAGAAACAGAAACACAGAAAGGGGCAGTGACGGGCTCAAGGTCGGACAGCTAGTGAGTACCAAGGTAGAGATCTGAAGCCAGGCATCCCGGCCCCAGAGCGGCTCCCGCCCTCCATCTGCGCACCCGCCCTGCATAGGCTGAAGGATGAGCAGTAGGGCCCAGGCTTTGTGTCGCGGCCGTCGCCGACAGCCGGGAGGCCGGCACAAAGGACCCACCCCCGGCTGGCGGTGCGCGAGGGACGCGCGGGCAGTGCCTGGGATGACGCGCTGGCTGAGGGGCTGGGCGACAGCAGCCAGCAGGGGAGGGCGCCCAGGGCCGCTGTTTCCACCGCCGCCCGGTCCCTCACAGAGGATTCCCAAAGTGGGAAAATATAAATAAAAAATGAAGGATTCCCCAGAGTGTTTGGCATCCGGCGGCCAGTCCTCAGCGATTGTCTTGATTGATTCTCTGATTCTCAAATAAATTCCATTCTAAAAGAAGTGAGGGCTTAGAATCAAGAGGCGCGACTCGAGTTCTAGCCCTGCATCTGCCACAATCTGACTGTGTGATCTTGGGTCAGTCGCTTCCCCTCTCTGGGCCTCGAGGTTAAAGCTGGTCCTTTCACCCGCTCTTTGCAGCTCACATCCCACCGCGATGTGGCCGACAGGATTCCGGACTTTCGGGAGAATATGGTGGAAACTGGAGCTGTTCGCCGTGCACGGGGGTCCGCAGGTACCGCGCCCACCCGGCTCCCTCCCAGCTCCAGCCTCTGGGCCCACAGAAGGGTCGGGGATGTCCCGCCGGGAAACCAGCTCCGCCCCGCCCCCAAAGGCATACCTGCCTTCCGCCCCCATCCCCGTCCCGGTCCCCAGCCGTGCCCACAAGAGCGAGGGTCTGCGCACCGGGGCGGGCAGGCTTTTGAATTCCTCCCTTGATCTGTTCCCTGCGGCCCAGCTAGCCCAAAGGAGCGCCCAGCCTCCACCTAATGGCTCACCCCAGCAGCCCTCCTCTCATCCTTCAGAGGGTGGCCTGTGAGCGATCTCAGGCACAGCCATGCCCTCCCCTACGAGGAAACCTTCCCTGGCTCCCCACTGCCGCTGGAGTAATGTCCAAACTCCTTAGAATGACCAGGAAGGCCTGCCTCCACCTGCCCCCAATTCATTTGCCCTTAACATTGTCACCTTAATGTAGAGCTTAGTGATTTTACAAGCAGGAGCCAGGCACCCCGCTTCAAATCCTGAGTCTGCCTGCTCCTGTATGACCTTAGGCAAGCTCCCACAAACCGCTGAACCTTGATTTCCACACTCTTAAAGTGGGGGCGGTAGCACCCGGTAGGACTGTGTGAGGAATTAAGTGAGTCACTTTACATAGTTCCTGGAACATAGTAAACTCCCCTTGAGCATTTACTGTTATTATAACAATTACCAACCACATTCGGCTACCACCTCCTGCTTCCTGAAGCTCATCACTCTTTCCCAACCCTGTGCCTCCGTGTGTACCTGGAGAGCCCTTCCCCTTCCCTTCTCTCCAGCCAGTAGGCTCCTACACACCCTTTAAAGCCCTATTCAAAGGCCATTGCCTGTGAAGACTTTCCCATCCTTCCCAGTTCCTTCCTCCTCTATCTGCTTGTCACCACCTTAACCCACGGACCACACTTAGCATCACCAATGTGGGACAGCCAGCAGAGCGTGCCTCCCCATGGGACGCAGTAGGCTACACAGCTCCACCTGTTTGGGCTCCTGCCAAAAATGTGGAGCCTGAATCTAACCAGGGCTTCAGAGCTGGCTTCAGTTGAAAGGAATTTCAGGGGATAGAGGAACACATTAAATAACACACAGAGAAGCAATCAGACAAATCCAGAATGTGGGGCAGTTTATAAGACAAGTGACATGGTCTCTTAAAAGTCAATGTTGTGAAAACAAAACAGAAGCTAGAGCGATGGGGGAGGAGGTTCTAGATTGAAAGAGATCCAAGAATCTAACGACTAAACGTAAGATGTGATTCTATGAAGACCGTGTTTTTAGCCAATGGGGAAAATTTGTCTATGAACGGTTTATTAGATGGTATAAAGAAATTATTGTTAATTTTGTGAGGTATGGTAAATGTCTCATGGTTATGGAGAATGCCATTATTTTTTGGAAATGTATGTTGAAGCGTTTAGTGCTAAAGTGTTAGAATATCTGTAATTAACTTTAAAATGGCATAGCCACAAATTTTATATATAGTCAGATGAACTAAATATGGTAAAATGTTGACAATTGTTGAATCTATGTGATCGATATATAGTTAATCAGTTTACTGTTCCTCCTTCTACTTTTCTGTATTTGTTTTTTAAAGATTGGCCCTGAGTTAACATCTGTTGCCAATCTTCTTTTTTTTATTCTTTTTCTTCTTCTCTCCGAAGCCCCCCAGTACATAGTTGTATATCTAGTTGTAGGTTCCTCTGGTTACGCTATGTGGGATGCCGCCTCAGCATGGCCTGATGAGCAGTGCTAGGTCCGTGCCCAGGAGCCGAACCAGTGAAACCCTCGGCTGCCGAAGTGGAGCTCGCGAACTTAACTACTTAGCTGCAAAACATAGGGCTGGACCCTATGTTTTGATACTTTCATAATAAAAAGTTTTTTTGACTTTTAATTTAAGACTAGTGGGTCTTGCCATTCAGCTTATAGATTATGAACTTCTGGGAGTAGGATCCAGGTCTGGATAAACTATATTTCTCTCGCAGCACCGAGTTCATAATAAATACTCAATAAACATTTGTTGAATGAATGAAGACCTTACATTGCTACGGCACATGGTTCATTAGTAAACTTACTCTTAGGAATCTCCAGAATGAGAAATGATGATGGTAAACTCTTATCAGGCATTTACTATGTGCCAGGCTTGGTGTTACGCCCCTGACATGCCTTGTCTCCTGTAATCCTCACAGCAGTCCTATAAGGTAAAGAAAATATTAATCCCATTTTACACATGAGAAAACTGACACACTGAAAGGTGAAGAAACCTGCCCCCAAGGTTATTCAGTTAGTAATGGCAGAAGCATGTGGTTCTAACCATTGTACTGTGTTGCCTCGTCCCTCTCTTGCACCATTCTATCAGCACAGGCAATTATGTGGGGACCTGTTTTAGCACTTACGCCTGCTAGACCAGGAGTCCTTCAAAAGCAGAGGAAAGAAAACATGTGCACACAAAAACATGCACACAAATATTAATAGCAGCATTATTCAGAATAGCCAAAAAGTGGAAACAGCCCAAATGTTCATCAGCTTGATGAATGGATAAACAAAATGTCATATAGCCATACAATGGAATACTATTCAGTCACTAAAAAGCATAAAGTACTGATACATGCTAAAACGTGGAGGAACCTCGAAAACACAATGCTAAGTGAAAGAAGCTAGTCTCAAAATACAACACATGTATCATTCCATTTAATTGAAATGTCCAGAATAGGCAAATCCACAGAGACAGAAAATAGATCAGTGGCTGCTTAGGGCTGAGGGATGAATGGAGGATTGAGAGATGATAGTTAAAGGATACAAATATTCTTTTTGAGGTGATGTAAATATTCTAAAATTGATTGTGGTAAAGGTTACACACTCAATATACTAAAAACAATTGAATTTATATTTTAAATGGGTGAAATGTATGGTGCGTGAATCCTATCTCAATAAAGCTAAAAGAAAAAAGCAGAAGAAGTATCTTATGCACCAATGAATCTGCCAGGCTAGTTGAGTGAATAAAATAGATGGATGAATGAATGAATGAATGAATAGCTTGTTCTCTTGCAGTTGAAAAAATCTACCATATTTCTAAAGTCTAAAATGAATTCCCTTGACAGCCTTAGGGGCGTGCTCACTCCTAGCCCAAGAACCCCTTAATGTACTCATAAGAAACCTGATAATTCAATAAATAATTCCTGAGGTTGTTAGTGCCACTCCAGAAGAAAAGAGAAATACGCAGATGATTTCTTCCGGATACACACTATGAGATGGCAGAGCAAGGGACTGCCTGGATGTTCTGTCCGGGAAAGGGCCCCCGGAGATCTTGATGCGGTCTGTTTCCACTTGGCAAACCTTGATTCATTTATCTGGGCTTATCTAACTGTTCCTGGGTATTTTTCTTCTCACCCTGGTCGTTCAGAGGGACTGTTGTCATGAAAGCTCCAGAATAAAAATAACTCATGAGGTTCTGTGGAAATAACTTAATTGGGGAGGGCCCAAGCCCTTCAGTGGACATCCATCAACTGGCAGGGAAGGCGCTCGTTCAATATGCTCATTCCTGGGCCTCATCCCTGGAGATTCAGATTCAGTAGGACTAGGGTGGGGCCATGGAAACTGCAGTTGAAATAAAGTGTCTGAGGTGTCCCTGATACAGAAGATTACTGGCCACCTGAGGAACGCTGACCTAAATGAAGGACAGAAGACACGAGGAACTGAAATGTATGCATTGTCTCAGCCAGAAAAATGAGTTTGCTTGGGGATCTTAGAGAGCATGGAATTTAATGTTTTTCAAACTGTGTTCCCCGGAACTCCTTGGGGCTCCGTGAACACTCTGAGGGGGCTGTTGAGTTGGTGGAGGGACAAAGGTGCACATGGGTCTACCACAGCACACGCCCCCTTCCACAGCTCCATTTTTAATTTGTTTTCTAAATTAGGAGATTAGGTTCTATTGCTTGACAACCACTAATTGTGCCCTGTCCCTTCTGTGCAAGTGGAAAAACTGAGAACTAGAGAGAAAAACAGATTTTCCCAGGGTAATAGAGTGACAGCACACTGCCAGCAGAACCAGAGCTGGTTGCAGGCCTACAGCGCCCACCCAGGGCCCTTCCTACTAGGGAAGGCCAGTTTGGGATGCACGCCTTCATTTCAGGGGGGCATTCCGTCTCTGCCCACAGCAACCGCACAGAAGACAGCAGGGCCAGGCCTAGGGTGAGGGGAATGAGACGACTGAAAATTTAGAGTGGTGCCAAAAAATTCAGTAATCAAGATAAATAATATTTGAATGCAACATCTTAAAAATCAAAAGGAATGCCAAAAAAATTCATGATGAACAAAATATCAAAATTTTAAATAGAAGCGGCATCAGTCGTTCTGATTTTTCCTTTTGTTGGTTAATATGGCTCTCGACAGCACTATTGCTCATCCTGCTTTTATTTAAAGTTGTGGTATTTTATTCAGCATGGATTTTTTTGCATTAATTTTGGTTTTTAAAATATTGCATTAAAGTATTATTTATCTAGGTTACCGAGTTTTTTTGTGCCTCCCTTAATTTAGTGCTCAAGGCAAGTGCTTCCACTAGCCTCACCCTACCGTGGGCCCAGTCCTTGAGCAGACAGGTGAGTAAGGCCCCTTGCCCTCTGAGAATCCCTCAGACTCTATCACTTTATTCGTCTGACAGAATTGATGTTTGTTCAGAATCATTGTAACATTGCTCTTATCACCCAACCGACCGACCGACCGACCGAAGAGAAGTTTGCAATCTGTTGCGCATATTCGTTTTGCTGACCCAGCAGCATTCTCCATTCTCTGGCAACAGCTACCACATGTTGCTTGGGAAACTTCCTGTCCCCACCTGCAAAGCTGATTCCAGCCCACATCCTAGAGGTGGGCATGTGACTCAGCTCTGCCAATCAGAGCCTTGTATCCCCTGCCACAGTGATTGGTTCAGGAGTGGTCATGTGACTCAATTACAGCCAACGAGAATCCATTCTGGGGGTTTGGTCTGAACTTTGGGGAAAGGGGACTTTCTCTTTTCTGTGGTAGCTGAGTGAATGGGATGTAAGCCGCCTTGGGGGCTGAGCCTCTGTGAGACAGAGAAGACAGCAGTGTAGGGTGATGGAGACAGGGAAGAAATACCCCGATGACATTGCTTGAGCTCCTGGATCCAGCTGTACACAAAGCAAGTCTACTCTCTGCATATAAGGGATGTGTGGGCCAACTTTTGCCTAAGTCAGTTTGAGTAGTGGCTCTATCACTTAGATGAGTCACTCCCTCTTGCCTGCAGTCTGGCCAGATTGGCCCCAGGGGATGCCTTGGTAAAGTCCAGCACCTGTCACCAGACTTCCACCCTGCAGATCTTCCTCCAAGTGGTGGCATTCAAGGTGCCCTTTATCCAAGGGCAGCCTCAGGAGGCAGAGTACTGACAGCAACCGTAACAACTCTTACTAGCATTACTGAGCACCAGGGCTGTAGTCAGGTGCTATAGTAAACACTCACACATTTACTAAGTTTGTCCTATAACAACTCTACGAAGTAGATTCCATTGTTCACTCCAGGCTGGAATCTAGTATATTTGCCCCCAAGCCAAATGTCCCAAATCACCAACTAGAGGCAAAGGAAAGGCCCCGGTGACCACCAGATGAGGCTGCTTCCCACTCCATTTTGTCTTTCTGTAAATAGATCGACTTTCTATGAGGCAGACTCTTTCTAAGAACTGCTGAGCCTGGGTATTAGCAAACCCCTATCCCCACAATTCCTCATAACGCTGTCAGCATCTTGAAGTAAAGAACCTTAGGCTAGCTGCTTTGGGCCTGGGAGAGGGGCTCAGCACCTAGGGCAGCACAGCCCTTCAAGATAGGCAGGTGGGTTGACCCACGGACCATGGCCATCTTTGCCAGCTATGCTCATTTATTCATTCAACAAACATTTATTGAGTGCCAGCTATGTGCCAGATTCATTCTGAGCGCTGGAGATATAACTGGTGAACAACCCTGGGGACAATCCTTACCCCCAGGGAGCTGACGGTCTTATCGGGGAGGCACACTTTAAACAAATAATTGGACCTACAATTATTTAATTACAAGTATGATGAACACTGAGAAGGAAAAGTTCAGGCTGTTATGAGAATGTGCAATAGAAGCATCTGAACCTCTTGGCTGACTGTCTAACTAAGTCACTTTAATCATTTGACAGATGTTTTTTGATTGACCACTCAGTGCTAGGCACTGTGTTTGCTGCTGAGTGCTGGGCAGAGTGGGAAACAAGTTCCTAGCTCCTGCCCATGAGGAGCTCACCGGGCACAACAAATACACCGTCTGACCAGCTGTCCCTCTGGCCTGCAGCCTGTGAGCAGCTGCAAGTTTACAGCTTTGACATCCGCTTGAAAGAACAATTTCACGCCTGCTTCCACAGGTGACCAAATATATTTCATTGATTCCATTCACCTCATATTGGTCTCACCATGTCTTTCGCTGATCCTCAATGGCTTTTTCTCTCTAGAGTTGGGGAAATTGGGACAAACGGTCACGGGGCCTATAGAGAATGTTTTATTAAGCTCTGTAAAAATAGGGTCTTGGGTGAAAAATATACATGGTCCCATTAGGACAGGAAGGCATTAGGAAAAAGAAGGGACTGGGTATGAAAACTCCCTGGGTCCTATGGCTCCAGTGTGCTGGGGACAGGAGCCTGGCTTTGAGGCAGGCCTTTTGTGATCTTTCTGGCTGCCTGGCCCCAAGGGTTCAGACCAGAGTGTGGTGCCCAGCTCACCAAGGGGAACTTTCTGGATGGATTTATTATTCAGAGCATATGATGCTTTGACTCCAGCTGCTGGAGACAGTCAGCGATTCTGCAGAGCCGAGAATGGGGTTGTCACCAGCAGAGGTGAGCCTGGGGGTGGGTTCAGACATAGGAGGTTGGCTCAGTCCTTCTTAGAGCCAGCCTCCCTGCAGGACAGAGCCAGCCCACTGGGCCCTGACCCAGGTCTGAAATGTGACAGTATGGGGAGAAATGGAAGGAAGGAATGGCCTCTGACTGTATCGCCCTGGACTGAAACACTTTGAGGGGGGAGTGTGGTTGACCCTTTTCTGTATCTCCAGAGCCTGACACCCTGGGATAGGTGTCCTACATCATCGGCAGCATAGTTCCCGTATATTGAGGGCTTACTATATGCTAAGCATTAGTTCATTTAATCCTCACAACAACCCCATGAGATAGGGTCTACGGATAATAATCTCTTGAGCCTCAAGATGGTGGAGCAGGATCCGCACAGATTCCAGAGCTGTCATATCTCAGCAAGAGCCTCAGAGCAGAGACAGTTAGCAGAGCAGGAGGCTGGTGAGGAGTCCCACACACGCCTGCTTGAGGGGGAGCCTGGAATAGAAAGCAGTGAACTGACCTGGGACGAGCCTTCAGCTTGGTACACAGCCTTGGCCATTCTGGTTGTGACAAGTGTGGAGTTAACTATTTCAGAGCAACATAGAAAATAGCATTTTGTCCTTTTGCTAAGGCCTTACTTTATGTCAATGATGATAAGAGTAAATAACCTATCTGTTGAGGTCTTAGTCCTTTTCAGTCACTGGGTCAATGCTTTATGCATATCATTTCATTTAATCCTCGCATCAACCTATGGAGTAGGTATTATTATGCTTCTGAGGAAAGACACAGGAAATAACTTGGCCAAGGTCACAGCTAGTGAGTTACAGAGCCAGGATTCAACTCAAGAATGTGTGGCTCCAAGACTTCCTGATTCTGCTGAGCATCAGAGACCTGGCTCAATTCCTGTTTGTTCCACAAACCAACTGTGTGCCCTTGGCAAGTTGTTTAACTTCTCTGGGCCTCATTTTCCACATCTGTAAAACGGGTAGGTTGGGCTAGCTGCTGCGTTAGGCTCCCTCCAGCTCTGATATAGACTTTGAACCCCTTGAGGTACAACACCTCTGAATCTCCATCACTTAGTGGAGGGCCTGACCCAGAGTAGGCACCAGGTCAACGTCTGTTGAACTAAATCAATCCTGATGGGGCCCCAGCTTCTAGCCCCACATGTAGTTGCCATTTCCAGATCTTTGCATTTTATAGCCTACTCCCACCCCTTATTGTCCAAAGTTCAAAATACTATCATTTGTCCATTTTGGTTGTTTTCCATTTTTCCTATTAAAAAAATGCTTCTTTATATCTTTTAATGGACTAGAGTTTCTCTCGAGTATATATGCAGATATGGAGTTTGGGGATCATGGAGTGTACCAGATTGTTCTCAAAAGTTGTTGTAGGAATTTATATTCCCACCAGCTGTGGGAACTATCCTTTTCCCATATCCTTTCCAAAATTGGGATTTGTCAGATTTTTAAAATTTTTGTCAGTTGGATGAATGTGAAATATATTTAAAATAATTTTAACTTTTCATAATGGAAATTTTCAAGTATTTACACAATAGAGAGAATACTGTAATGAACTTCTATGTATTTATCATCCACCTTCAACAATTACCGACTCCTTACCAATTTTCTTCCCTTTCTATTCCACCATCCATTATTTTTAACCCAATCCCAGATATCACACCATTTCATCTGTAAATATTTTGGCATATATCTCTAAAAGATAAGGACTCCCCTTTTTAAACATAACTACAATATATCATCAAACACCTCCAAATGTCAACAATAATTCCTTTATATTTTCAAATATTTGAGTCAGTGTTCACATTTCTCCAATCGCCCTATAGTTTCTCTTTTTATACTTGTTTAAATTAGGGTTCAAGCAAGGTTCGTACATTGTGATTGGTTAATATTTCTTAAAGTTCTTTTAATTGATAGGTACCCCTTCCATCTCTCTCTTTCTGTGTAATATCTTGAAGTTCATTTGTTAAAGAAATCAGTTGATTTTCCTGTTGGAGTTTCCCTCTGTGTGACTTTTGCTTATTTCCTCCCTGTGGTCTCATTTCATGTCTTCCTTACCCCTGTGTTTCCTATAAATTGGAGGTGAAGTCAAGAAAAGGGGTTAGCAAACTATGGTCCATAGGTCAAATGTGGCCCCCACCCTTTTCTGTAAATACGATTGTACCGGAACACAGCCATGCCCATTTGTTCAGCTATTGTCTCTGGCTGCTTTTTGTGCTGCACCAGCAAGAGTTGAGTAGCAACCGAGACCATGGAGCCTGCAAAGCTTAAAATATTTATTACTTGGCCCGTTAGCAAGAAAGTTTGCCAACCCCTGCTCTAAAGACTTGATCAGATTCCTGCTTGATTTGGGGGCATGATTTCTTCATAGGAGGTCGTGTTTAATGCCATCAAGAGGCCCATTATGTCCAGTTGTTTCTCTTTGTGTAATATTATTAGTTAGATCAACTCACTCATAAGGAGTTGCAAAATGGTGATCTTCTGAGTCAATCCTTCTTCATTCCTTTTTCATTTTATCTGTCAGAATGCTTCTGTAAAGAGGAGCTTCCTCTCATTTACCATTTGGTCGCCTGGGGCACAGTTTTTGCAGGAAAGACAGAATAAATGCTTAGTTGTTTCCTTTTGTTTACTAGTTTTCAAAATAATGAGTTGATTTCCTAATATCTTCCAAAGATGATCACTGAGGTCTTTTGTTTATTTTAAAGATATCATTGTGAACTCATGGGTTTAAATATATTTGATGTTTTTCAACTCATTGCAGTTATTTTCTTTGATGATACTCAAATTGTCCTGACTTGGGCCAATGGGAGTCTCTTCAAATTGTCTCCTGAGTCCCTTTGCCACAAATCTAGCTTGGCCTGTGGCACTAAAACATAGTCTAAGTACACGTTGTACATTTTCTGCCCCAAAGCTGGGATCAGCTATTTATTTTTTCCAGGAGCCCTGGTTCCTGTAAGTGAGAAATAGTATTTAGAGACCACAGTCTGGGCACTTAGGGTGCTCATTAAAGTGTTGATCATTGTTTCTAGACCTGAAAATAGTTGGCAGAACTAGGAAATATGGTGTTGGTTGTTTCCAGATCAGCTACATCAAAAATTCATACTTCAACTTCCAATTCAAATCCAGGATTATATGGTTCTTACTTAACCCCTTTCACCTTTCATTTGTATCTCCTTTCTCTTACACCGAAAGTCCCAGTTCTCAACACCACCAACATAATAACTCATGTGTTTTATCCCACACTGCCTCTCTAGCAATGTCCACGTAACAACCTAAGACTACCACTAACGATATGATGACTGAAAACAGGCAGCCCTTTTTAAAAGCCAGAGTAAAAAATTCTGAAAACAAAAGTGGAAAGGAATTCAGCAGGAAGTGTCTGTGCTGACTCCCTGTGAGTGTGTGGCAGTTTGCATTACTGCTGGAATTTTTAATACTACATTCTGGTGTTCAGAATTTGGTTCTTCCGTGTGGTAAACTCTTAAAATCATAATCCTTGCCCCCTGGGAATTTACACACGTCTACAGAGTGGAAGAAGCATGAGGTTATAGCAGTGTAGGCTCATGGAACGATTGTCGAGTTGGTAACTCAAGTAGACTGGTGAGCTCCAGGCTTCAGTTTCCCTCCTTAATACGTGAGGATAAAGAAAGGAAGGAGAAATTTGCGAGAGGAACTTAGGTAAGTCAAGTCACGTCTCTAAATCGTTTCCTTGTTTATTAAAAAGGGGTGCAGGGATTGGACTGTATCCTAGCCACAGCAGCTTTCTTTCTGTTTTCCAATCACACCTGCCTCAGGGCCTTTGCACTTGTAGTTCCCAGTGCCTGGAACACTCTTGTTCCTGCTCTTATAATGATGGGTTGCTTGTCATGACTCATGTCTCAGCTTCAACATCACCACCTCAGAGAGGGCCTCGTTGATCACATAATCTAAAATAGCCACTCCCCATTACTTTATCATATCAGCCTGCTTCATTTCTTCGCAGCATCATTACTTATCTAATCTGTTTACTTGTTTATGTCTATCTCTCCCCTCTCTAGAATGCAAACACAATAAGAATAGGGTCCTTGACTTCCTTGTTCACTGATGGATCCCTAGGACCTAAAACAGGCCTGGTATGTGATAGCTGCTGAATAACAACGCCTGTTGAATGAATGAATGCCTGCTAAATGAGTGGATGGACTAGATAATCTCCAAAGTCCTTTTCAGCTCTAAGTCCAAGACACACTCAATATATAGTCACACTGCATAACAATGCTTTGGTCAATGACAGACACGTATAAGATGATAGTCCCATGAGATGTACCATACGGCCCAGGTGCGTAGTGGGCTATACCATCTAGGTTTGTGTAAGTACACTCTGTGATGTTCGTGCAATGATGAAATCACCTACCAATGCTTCTCTCAGGACGTATCCCCGTTGTTAGGCAATGCATGACTGTAGACTCACATACAAGCGTGACTGTACCATTTAACAGATGTGGAAACTGAGGCAATGAGTGACCTGCCAAAGGTTTCACAGAGAGGGAGGTGATGTGGTCCAGTAGCACTAAAATGGGAAGTCAAAAGCAGGAGACTTGGGTTTGGGTCCTCACACCATCCTACTCTGTCAGCCTTCCTTCTGACAGCTGTGCCAACTGGACAAGCCCTTTCACCCCTCCGAGGACAGTCTCTCTATTCAAAGAGAAGACACACTAATTACTCTGGTCTGAGGTTACTGTGAGATAATGAAGCTTTGTGACTTGAACAGCACTAGGCACTTTGCAGAAATGTTTTGCCCTTGGCTCCCAGGTCATCCCCAGCGTTGGGGGCAGGGGTGAGGAAGGACGCTCAGGCCCAGGGCTGTGGAGGAAGGGAAAGCCAGCTGGTTGCCACGGTTTGTTTACTCACCTGAGTCCCCAGCCTGCCCCTAGCCTTGCTGCTCTCACCTGCTCAGGTAAAGAGGTAGGAGGAGTCTTGCTCAGCCAATGAAAGGCAGTCATTCTCTTAAAGGTATCCAGCAGCTGGCAGGAAAACCAGCCATGGGACCCGGAGAGTTCCCGAGTGGGTGCCAGGAGGCAGCTGTGCAAGCTGGATGTAACTAAGCCCTCCATGGGCACTCCGTGACCCAGGGTCTGTCACTCCGTGTCCTGGAGCATGCTTTCTTCAGAGAGGCCTCCTTCACCTTGCTCAGAACCGGCTTTCCAGGAGGTTCCCACGCCTAGCTGCCCTGGCAGACACCCAGGGAGGAAAGGCAGCGTGGCCTTGGCAGCTGCCTGCCAGTAAGGAGTCCACAGGTGCCAGGGAGAAGCCATTGCCCTGTCCTGACCCCCTTCGGCAACCCTGGTGAGTCCTGACACTCTGGGCTTCTTGAACTTTAGCACAGCAGGGTGTGGTGGGAAGATGCCTCTCCCCAAGGGCAGAAACCTTGGGTGCTGGTTCCAGCCCTGCTGTGTGGCCTTCAGCAAGTCCAGCCCTCTGAGCCTCTGTTCCCCATCTGGGAAAATGAGAAGCTCAAACTTCCACGTCAGCTTTCCCCTTTTATTATTTTCCGCTGTCACACTCCTTGTTTTGAAAGATTTTTGTCTGCCAAGCTGTACCTGTTACATAATAAGTTGTTAATTGGTTTTTCCACTTGTCTGTTAATTGGGGCCCTGGGATAGCCAATTCGTGTTTTCTGGTCAGCAAGAGCAAACCGTGGCATTACCACTGAGCTGATGTAAGTTTAACCAAAAGCAAAGAAACGTGGTGTTTTAGTCTGTCTGTGAGAGCTTATCTAGAGTCAATATTTGATTTTCATTTGGCCTTTTGAAATACGAGAAATAGGGCACTTGTGAGTAATTTCCAGAGAATGGGGACTGTCCGTGGGAACCCCTAGCTCTGGCTTGCCCGGTTTGTGAGGGCACCAGACAGAAATACTGTCTTCACACCCCTAGCCCAGCTTTGATCTCTACGATACATGGGATGCGTTCTTGAAAGTGGGGTCCTTTGGCCTGAAACTTCCTATGTGGGGCTGGACTGCTCCTAGGAGCTCCCACACTGGGTTCATCCCGCCTCCCACTGAGGCCAGGGAATCCTGGATGGGGAGCTGAGCTTTCCCTCAGGCCTCTGCTAGAGGTAGTGGGGGGAGTGACAGACAGGAAGGTGTGGACACAGGGTCTGGGGCAGGAGTATACGGTGGGCACAGCTTGGGCTGGGAATCAGGAGCCAGGACCATTCAGCGCTGACTAGCTCTGTAGCCTCAGGCAGGCTAACACCTTCCAACCTCAGTTTTCCCAGCTGTAAAATGGGGGTTGTAATCTTGGCGATGCCTGCCTACCGGGATTATCCTTAGGGCCAAACAAAATAGTGTATTTCATGGACGCTTAGAGTCCACAGATCTTAAATGCATCCCAAATCCAAAGATTGGAAAAACCTCCATAAACATGCATTTCAGAATCGATGAAATAGAGTAATGAATGTTTTATAAAATGTGACCTCCGTGGGCTGGCCCCGTGGCTGAGTGGTTAAGTTCGCGCGCTCCGCTGCAGGCGGCCCAGTGTTTCGTTGGTTCGAATCCTGGGCGCGGACGTGGCACTGCTCATCAAACCACGCTGAGGCAGCGTCCCACATGCCACAACTAGAAGGACCCACAACGAAGAATATACAACTATGTACTGGGGGGCTTTGGGGAGAAAAAGGAAAAAATAAAGTGTTAAAAAAAAAAAAAAGGGACCTCCGTGATAAAGAATTATTTTGATTATGATGGAATCATGGCTGCTTGTTGTTTAAGTTCTTTGACTTTTTTTTTTAAAGATTTTATTTTTTCCTTTTTCTCCCCAAAGACCCCCAGTACATAGTTGTATATTCTTCGTTGTGGATCCTTCTAGTTGTGGCATGTGGGACGCTGCCTCAGCGTGGTCTGATGAGCAGTGCCACGTCCGCGCCCAGGATTCGAACCAACGAAACACTGGGCCGCCTGCAGCGGAGCGCGTGAACTTAACCACTTGGCCACGGGGCCAGCCCCTTCTTTGACTTTTTTAAGATACCATTTATTGGGACTTTTTGAAATGTAGACTCATAAAAACAAAAAAGCAGGAGAAAACAGCTCACTGAGTCATATATTTTCTAATGAGTCCTGGAGCTGAAACCCGGGCCTGGAATGCGGCCCTCGTGCACGAGGCAGGGTAGCATGTGGTTAGAGCGTGCACTCTGGAGTCAATCATCTTCAGTTCAAATACAGACTGTAAGACCTACTGGTGACTGGGTGTAAGTCACCGTTCTATGCCTCGGTCTCTTCTGGATTCTAAGATTTGGTAGGGAGGGAACGTCAAAAGCGCTGGCTGAGTGGTAGCCTTTGTTGTTGTTGTTAAGTTGGAGTTTGGCTTAGAACAGGGACTCAGGACCCACATACACGTTCCACGAGAGATTTCCAGATCCAGAGGCTGCTGATCCTTGGAGATTTGAGTGGGCTGGATAAACTGATTCAGGGCAAGATGCTCTGGTCAGTTTCTCCATCTGTGAAATGGGGCCTCTCACACCCCTGCCACCATCTGGGGCAGCAGGAGGCTCCAGGGAGACGCTGGATGAGCAGGTGCTTGGGAACCGGTCCATGCCCTCCAGGGCAGGAGCTGTTGCTGCACCTTTCTTCGGGGGCCGGTCAAGCTACCGAGCCCCTTCCATTCAGTCCTTTGAGCCTCCTTGCCCTGTTCTCCCCTCTCCTGTGCTCCCTGCTGAGCAAATCAATCTCAGGGAATGCGAGTTCAAGGGTTGCAATGGTGCCCCTGCTCCCAGCGAGGCGGAGGGAGAATGAGGTGGACGGAGAGCTAGAACAGTCGTTTCCCAGGAACGGGAAAGGCAGCCACTCTTGCCCAGGCTTTGGGCAGATGGGGTGTGAGAGTGTGTATGTATGTGCGTGTGAGCACATGAGCTAACGAAATTCAAGTTGAAAAATTCTAAGGCTGTGAAGGCCGCCAGAGAGGTCCTGTGAACCAACACCAGAAGGTTTCAGCTGTACCCCAGGGAAGCCTCCTGCACATCTTCCCTTGGTAACCAGCCCTGGCATCTCAAAATCCTCCCAAGGGCGTGTGCAGGGTGTGTGTGAGCATGTTCGAGGGCCTTGGCTGTCTGTGGTAGGGTGTCCATGGACACCAAGTACCCAAACCTTGCAGAAAAACAAGTTTGTGGGGCATGGACTGGGGTGCAGTGGGGGTTGGGGGTTCCTCCAATCACCACGAAGCTTAGAGGCACTTTGTGGAGGAGCTATATTTATTGAGCACCCACTGTGATCTAATGATTGTGCTGGGTGTTTTCAGTTCATTATCTCATTTAATCCTCACAGTAGCCCATTTTATTATTCGCATTTTACAGATGAGAGCACTGAGGCTCAGAGAGGCTACAGATCTTAAGATTGAATAAGGTTGCTCACCTGACAAGTGTCAGAACTCTCATTCAGATCTGTGTACGTCTAAATCTGGAGCCTGGGCCCTCACCCATCCCACTGGAAGTTACAAATTAGACCAAATACTAAAGTCCCCAGATGCATTTTGTTTGGTCTACACAGTATTTTGTTTTTAACATTTAAAAAATTTAGATGCCCAACATTTGAAAATTGGGCTATTTAACATAAAAGTCTAGATTCTGATTTTTCAAAAGAAGTCCAAAGGAAGAGGTGACACTACCGGTCCACGTTCTCATATGCCAACAATCAATTTGAACAAATTATCAGCTGCTGCCTTTAAACAGGGCATGTGACCTCTAGTTTGCCACAGTCCCCAGCACTCCCTACTAACACCCAACCCACTTTCTTGTTTATGATACCAGCCTGGCCTTGCAGGCTTATAGCGACCTGGGCTCTGGTCCTAGCACTTAAACTGGCTGTGAGTTTAAGTAACTTGTGACACCTCTCTGGACTTTAGCTGTAACTAGCTGGGCTAGTTAACATTCTGAAATAACTTCCTAAGTGGCTTTCTATGTTGCTGGGAGAGAAACCACAAGTCCCCAACATATCCACATGTTGGCCACCTGGCTGTGTGTGATCTGAGTCTGTAAATCACATCAAGAGTGGCCAGTGTTATTTACTCTTTGTCGCCATCATTCCACTGCACTGCATGTCTGATGTTCCTCGTGACATGAGACATTTGGGGACAGGTAGGGCCTGGTAGCACCAGTCCTGGAGTGATGCCCATTTCCAACACTTTGGTCAAAGAGTCTGATGTCCACGTGACTCTGTTCATCTGTTCCAGAAAGCCTGATTGAGATTTCAGCATCTGAGTGTCCTATTCTGACCCATTTTTTGCTCTTCGGTGCACGAGAGAAAATCTACAGCCCAGCTGAGAATGTTCTCTCTTTCTCTGTCACACACACACGCGCACACACACACACACACACACACACACACACACACACACACCTCTATGGGTCAGAAATAGCTCTGCTTTATAGGTCACCTATCTAGTGTCTCGCTTGAGTTTCTGAGATCAGATCTTTAGAGCCATGGACTAGGAGAGATGGAAATGCGTAGATCATCTTGTCCAATCATAGCAAATACATTTCACTTCATTTGCTAATTTCAGTCCATCAGAAGAGTTTTGCAGAGGCTTCTGAAGCTACACAGAGGCAAAGAATGATCATACGCTGAGCTCTGTCAACAGTGTCAGCTGTGGGCGTGGCAAGGGTTGTAGCAGTACTTATGCCAGGAATTGCTCAGATGTGGAAACTGGCCTGGGAAGGGCAGGTGACTTGCCCAAAGTCACTCAGCAAGGCAGGGCAGAGTCGGGTCCAGAGGCAAGGTCTCTCTTGACTTTGAAGCCACTGTTGCTTCTACTATATTAGCTCAGAGAGGAAAACTGAGACTGGCAGGGGAAATGAGAAGCAAGAGTAGGACCCAGGAGTCCTGTTCCCCCAAGAGGCCTGGCTGGAGTTGGGGCTGAGGAGTTCAGTTCTGTCCCACTGGACTGAGCCCTGCCAGCCTGGCCTCTTGGCTTCTGCTCCACTTCTCTGAGTCCCTTTGCTCCTGCCCCAGTTTCCTGTCTCATTTTCCTCGGGCTCAGAGAGTGTACATCGGAGCACGGGTCTCCAGGGATGCTAGGCCCTACATACCCTCTTTTGGCCAGCTTCAACAAGCTCCCCAGCCCCCTCTGTTCTGGAAAAGAAGTCCTAGGACAGGGGTTCTTAACCTTGTTGATGCCATGGACTCCTCTGGCAATCTGGTAAAGCCTATGGACGCCTTCTCAGAATGTTTTTAAATGCATAAAATAAGATACATAGGACTACAAAGGAAACCATATTTAAATACAGTTATCAAGACGCTTTTCAGATTTTTATGATATAATAATATATGCTTTATCAATACATTAAAAATGAGATCTGGCAGCTGCTATGATAACTATAACATCTATGATTTCTTTTGGTGGCACAGTCACAGGAACTGTCAATATTACCATGGTCACTGCCTACATTCATAATGCAACAAAGTATTTAACTTGAGTTAGAGGTTAGTGAGAATAAGATGGAACTTTTTACATTCAAGTTCAGAGACACCCTGACTTTTCTCTGTGGACCCGGGCCGAGATCCTTCACTCTCGGATGTTCAAGGAGTCGGCTGCTCCAGTGGTTTGCAAAGCCCTGTGGGCCATGGAACCCTGGGGTTTCTGGAATTATTATGGAGGCCGCCACATGGTAGGGGCAAGCAGGACAACCGTCCAACCAGGTGGCCTCTGAATCCACCTCCTCTGCCTCAGCCTGAGCATGTTCTTTTTCATTTGAGTTCCTTTTGGTGGTTCATATAAGATTCCTTTGTAAGAAAGGGGTCCCCTGTCTTTGTCTGAATGGCGAGGCCAGCTGAGAGCAGTGAGGGGTTGCTGGAGGCATGCTGCTGTTTGGGGACAGGGTTGCCTGTGGAGGGCTGGAGGCAGCAGCGGGGGTGGGGAGCAGGGGCCAGGAGTCAGGAGACCTGAAATTGAAGTCCTAGTTCTGCCACTACCTCAAGTTTCTCATCTGTGAAACACAGACAATGATACATGGGTGTTGAGAGGACCAAATGAGAGACAGTTTTAAGAAATAAATATAAAGAACTATTGAAGGTATTTTAATATATTTGTCTCTAAATCTGAGACCCTTTTCTCAGCTCTTCCTTGGGGTCTTTTTCTCCACATCAACAAACCAGTAGTCCCTCTATCCCACGATGTATAATTCCAGTCACCCAGCACACTGATGCAGTCTGATTTGTGGTTGAACAGCCAATAGCTCAGTCACCCCGTCTGCCAGTTGACCTCCTAGATACCTCCTCTTTGCTGTGCCTACTGCCACATCGTTATCTCTGGCCTGCATTTCTCTAACAGCCCCCAGTCTCTCTCTGCTCCAGTCTGCCTTCCGTGGACCCCACACACATTCTGACTATGTCCTTCTTCTGCTTCAAGGCCCCTGGTGTCTCCTCTGTGCACGCAAGGCCAGGGCCAGCCTCCAGCGCATGGAAACCCAGACTCCTCAGGACCCGCCTGCAGCCTCCCCACGCTCTCCCTTTCCCCCGCATCCCAACCTCCTCTTGCAGGGAGGCTGCTGTGCTCCTGTTGCTGGAGTCTTTCCTGCATTCGGCATGAACCTGGACAACAGTGCAAGCCCTGGGAGCTGTGGGAAGAAAAGATGATTCAGGAAACTATGATTGCTTCTCTCCCAGACACCATTGTGGTTGGCAGGCGGCAGCTGAACGTGCAGAGGACTCAGAGGAGTTCTGTTGATGGGGACAGGGGACAGGTGTGGCTCTGCCCTCTGTTGGGGCCAGGCAGGTTATTTTCAGAGACCAGCCAGTAACGCTGGAGAGAGCTGGGAACACCTGCACAGTTGGGCAAAATCTACCATTTGCTACACTTATTTGAACCAGAGACAGGAATCAGGTCACTAGGAACAGAATACAGCTAAGCGATGAGGAATTCATAGAATCTCTGATTCTTAAAATGTCAGAGTTAGAAGAGACCATGTGGATCCTTCCTCTAGTCTAACCTCTGCTTCAGGCAAAAAAGGGAAATGACTTGCCTAAGGTCACATGGGTTTGAGTAGAGCCTGGACTGGAGTCGATCTCTGATTTTCTTCCCGATCTCCATGTTCTGGGCTCTGGCCTCCGGAGTCCCACCAGGAGACTGAACAACTGGTCCAGGACTCATTTACCAACAATGGGTTAATGTCACTTCTGGGCAATGCAATACTGGCTCTTTTTTTTTTTTTTTTTTAAAGATTGGCACCTGAGCTAACATCTGTTGCCAATCTTCTTTTTCTTCTTCTTCTTCTCCCCAAAGCCCGCCAGTACATGGTTGTATATTCTAGTTGTAGGTCCCTCTGGTTGTGTTATGTGGGATGCCACCTCAGCATGGCCTGATGAGCGGTACCATGTTTGCGCCCAAGATCCGAACCTGTGAAACGCTGGGCCGCCAAAGTAGAATGTGCGAACTTAACCACTTAGCCATGGGGCTGGCCCCACAATACTGCCTTTTACCAGGGGTTGTCAACACCTTAACCCAAAGGTCCCCAGCTGGGGGACAGTGACAGGTTACAAGTGTGCTGAGATGTAGAGCCCTCAGGTCTCAAGTGGCCAAGTGAGCCTGGGGCAGCTGGAGCCCCCAACCTCTGATGGGACAGTCACCTGCAGGCCTCAAACAGCCTCATTAGTTTAGCCCTTGGTGGGGCATCCAGATGTTATCATGTGCTGTGATGGGAAAAAGGGGGAAGCACTGCCTTAACCCCAAAGCGCGAGTAATTTCAGGGGTGGTGCGGGCAAAGGTGGGGGGAGAGAATCTAAAGACACAGGTTCTAGTTCAAGCTGTACTATTTCCTTCTGACTTCTTTATTCTGAGAGGAAATAACAGGAGAGAAAAATAAGAGGTACTATTTATCGAGCCTTACATCATCTTTCAAACAGTTCTTTAGGTAGGTACTGTTATCAACTCCATTACACAGATGAGGAAACTGAGTCAGGGAAATTAAGGGACTTAGCCAAGATCCCAGAACTAGGAAGTGGTGGTGCTAGGATTAGAACCCACATCTGTCTTTCTCTGGATTCTGTGCTCTTAACTACTCCGCCGTATGGACTTATTTGGGGACTAAGAGGAGAGAAAGATTTGGGGTCTTTCAGTCCTGCTCTCCCGACATCAGAGCTGGTGATTCTCCGTCCAGCCCAGACTACAGGGGGGCCTTCAGCAGGAGGGAAGCAGGCAGTAGGGTCCTAAAGACCCCCAAGAAGTAAAGACTAGCCCCCACCCTTGCCTTCACGGGTGTGAGATTATCAGCAGGCCTTCTGAGGGGTGTTCTGCATGAAGAGAACCATGATCCTCCAGGAGTAGAGCCCCCAGCCCTTGGGGAGGGAAGGGCGCTGAGATTTCACGGGTTGCTGCACCACCTCTGAGACTCATAGAAATAAGGCAGCTTATGCTGACCCTCCCTTAAGTAATGACTCCTAGTTACAGATCCGGTGACTCTGCCAAGTCTTTCATACACATTAGCTCACTTTATTTTTATTTTCTTATTGCCTAACATTGGATTATAACATTATATAACTTTCAGGTGTACATAGTAATATATTTTGAATTCTGTGTAGATTACATCATGTTCACCAACCAAAAACTAATTATAATCCATCATCACACACAGGTGCCTAATCACCCCTTTCATCCTCCTCTCTCCCCGCTTCCCCTCAGGTGACTACCAATCCAATCTCTTTTGCTATGTGTTTGTTTGTCGTTGTTTTTACCTTCTACTTATGAGTGAGATCATACAGTATTTGACTTTATCCCTCTGACTTATTTCACTTAGCACAATACCCTCAATTTCCATCCATGTTGTCACAAATGGCCGGATGTCATCATCTCTTATGGCTGAGTAGTATTCCATTGTGTATATATACCACATCTTCTTTATCCATTGATCCCTTGATGGGCACCTAGGTTGCTTCCAAGTCTTGGCTATTGTGAATAATGCTGCAATGAACATAGGGGTGCATGTATCTTTATGTGTTTGTGTTTCTAAGTTCTTTGGATAAATACCCAGCAGTGGAATAGCTGGATCGTATGTAGTTCTATTAATCTTTTGAGGAATCTCCATACTGCTTTCCATAGTGGCTGGGTCAGTTTGCGCTCCCATCAGCAGTGTACGAGAGTTCCCTTCCCTCCACATCCTCTTCAACACTTGTTTCCTGTCTTGTTAATTATAGCCATTCTGACCGGAGTGAGGTGATAGCTCATTATAGTTTTGATTTGCATTTCCCTGAGAGCTGATGATGTTGAGCATCTTTTCTTTTCTTTTTTTTTTAAGATTGGCACCTGGGCTAACAACTGTTGCCAATCTTTTTTTTTTTTTTCCTGCTTTATCTCCCCCACCACCCCCCACCTGCCCATACACAGTTGTATATCTTAGTTGCATGTCCTTCTAGTTGTGGGATGTGGGACGCCACCTCAATGTGGCCTGACGAGCGGTGCCATGTCCGTGCCCAGGATCCGAACCCTGGGCCGCCACAGCGGAGTGCGCAAACTTAACCACTTGGCCACGGAGCCGGCCCCTTGAACATCTTTTCATGTGCCTGTTGGTCATCGATATATGTTCTTTGGAGAAATCTCTGTTCAGAACTTTTGCCCATTTTTTAATTGGGTTGTTGGTTTTTTTGTTGTGGAGATGTATGAGTTCTTTGTATATTTTGGATGTTAACCCCTTATCTGATATATGGTTTGCAAATATCTTCTCCCAATTGTTAGGTTGTCTTTTCGTTTTGTTGATGGTTTCCTTTGCTGGGCAGAAGATTTTTAGTTTGATGTAGCCCCATTTGTTCATTTTTTCTTTTGTTTCCCTTGCCCGGTCAGACATGGTACTTGAAAATATGCTGCTAAGACTGGTGTCAAAGAGCGTACTGCCTATGTTTTCTTCTAGAAGTTTCATGGTTTCAGGTCTTACATTCAAGTCTTTAATCCATTTTGAGTTTATTTTTGTGCATGGTGTAAGATAATGGTCTACTTTCATTCTTTTGCATGTGGCTGTCCAGTTTTCCCAACACCGTTTATTGAAGAGACTCTCCTTTCTCCATTGTATGTTCTTGACTCCCTTGTTGAATACTAGCTGTCCATAAATGTGTGGGTTTATTTCTGGGCTCTGAATTCTGTTCCATTGATCTGTGTGTCTATTTTTGTGCCAGTACCATGCTGTTTTGGTTACTATAGCTTTGTAGTATATTTTGAAGTCAGGGAACATGAAACCTCCAGCTTTGTTCTTTTTCCTCAGGAATCCTTTGGCTATTCGGTGTCTTTTGTTCTTCCATATAAATTTTAGGATTCTTTGTTCTATTTCTGTGAAAAATGTTGTTGGAACTTTGATAGGGATTGTGTTGAATCTATATATTGCTTTAGGAAGTATGGACATTTTAATGATGTTAATTCTTCCAATCCAAGCAGTAGCTCACTTTAATCTTCACAACAGCGCTGTCTTGAGTAGCTCTTATTATTGTCATCTCCACTTTACCAGATGAGGAATCTAAAGCTCCGAGAGTTCGTGGAAACTGTCCAAGGCCCCACAGTTGGTAATGGCAGAATTGGGATTTAAACTCAGGTCTGCCTGACACCCAAGCCCATGAGGCTCTTGACCGTTATATTATAGCACAATCTGGCAGAGTGGGGAAAAGTGCTCTTCTGGATCTGGATTCAAGACCCAGATAGATCACTGAGCTCTTAGTGGGCCTTAGTCGGGGAACCTTTGGGAAATTCTTCTCTGGGTCCAGTATCGAGGACTATAGAAAGGTAATTCCTTTTCTGCCTATAGTTTAAGATTATGAAAGTGAAAGCAATTTACAAACTGTTATCCATTTATTCAATTGATGTCCATTAAGAACTTAAAGCAAGAGAGGCCCTGGTACTACAGAGAGGAATGAGGTGTGGTTGCTGCCCATTGGAAAATATAACATAAATGTTACGTGAGCAAGGGTCTTTTATTTCCAATAATTACAGACTAGCTTGTTGAAGACCAACATTCCCACTGAGAGTTGTTAAAAGAGCTGAACAAAATTAACCTGTGTATGTGTGTGTGTGTGTATTTGAAGGCATTAGAGAACTACCAGAGCAAAAAGGGCCTGAGGGGCCAAGATTCTGGAGAAAAGGGAAATGCAGAGAGGTGAGCGCCATATTCAGCTGCCACTTTACCTTTCAAGCCATATGCAGTTTCTCAAGAGATGGCTAAGAAGCTGAGCAGAGCATCTGGAGATATTATGGAGCTGGAGTATAAAAATTGGGTTTCAGAATCCACCAAACAGGAATGTCCCTGATAAACACCCAGGCTTTCAAATGGAACCCCCAAAGGGCTATTCCCTATGAGTAGAGGTGAATTAGAAATAGACCAGCCCCAACAAAACTGAAGACTATCATCTAATTAATTCAGTTCCTTATAGGGCTTAGATTTAAATGCCGGCCAGAAGCAAAAGTAAAAATCTCTCTGAAGGAAGATAATGCTACTCAGGGCCTCAAATTTTCCTATAATTGTTTCATACACAATGTCTGGCATTCAATGAAAACTTACCTGACATCTGAGTAGACAAGACCAAATGGCTGAAAACGAAGAGAAAAAATAGACAATAGAAATAGGCCCACAGAAGATCCACATATTGGCATTATAAGACATGGACTTTAAAACATACATGACTGATATATTCAAGAAATTATATGACAGGATGGAGAATTTCAGCAGAGAACTAGAATATATTAAGGAGAATCAAGTGAGAATTTTAAGCCTGGGCCTCTAATCCTCAAGAGGGCTTGCATTTTCAGCATTCACACTTTTGGAACCTGGCTGCCATGTACAAAAATTGAGCCTATTCTGCTGGAGACTATGGAGAGAGAGGCACAGCCACCAGCCAGCACCCACCACGAGAGAGATGAGTGAGGCATGGATCTGCCTGGGTCCAACCAGGAGAGAAACCACACAGTATTGGGAACAGGGAAAGTTTAATATAAAGAATTATTTATTATAACAGGGGCTTGGAGTAAAAAGGGGCTCATTAATAAGAAGTAAAGAGAACTCTAAAGAATATAGGAGTAGCAGGTGTAAGGAGCAGCCACTATCCCTAGGGCTGACATAGGATACCCAAGGAAGAGCCCCTTAGGGCTGAGATCCAGATCTCATTGGAGAAGACACGGCTGTGGCCCACTAAATGTCAGAGAAGTTGCCATGGTACCAAGACAGACCAGTGGACTTCATAGAAATCATCCTCTGAAAGTTGCTGGAAATGTGCATTCTTAGGTACTAGAAAAGCCATTCATAGGGAAATCTCCCAGCAGAGACAGTTTGTTACAAAATTGCTTAAGAGGAATTCCTGAGGAAGCCGCTGGCTGCCAGGTGCTGCCTGCTGCTGTGCACTGCAGGAGCCTGATACTGGAGAAGCCATCCACTGCAGGAGCTGGGCATGGGGGACCCACACACACTGCAGGGGCCTGGTGAGTTGGCACACTGAAACCAGGAGGCAAAAACTCGTTTTTTTTAACTTTAATGTCTCTCCAGCTCCCTCTACTGACAAAACTGAGCATCCTGCCAGCTGGCAAAGGAAAAGGATATCTAAAGGGCCCAGATCCATTTATCTAGAGCAGGCAAAAAGGGTAAACAGCACAGGCCACCTTGGTATATCCAGCCCCAGTCAACCTCCATGACTACAACTGCATGAGTGACCCTAGATGAGACTAGAAGCACTAGCTAGTTGAGCCCAGCCCAAATTGCCAGCTCTCAGAATTATGAGCAAATAGATGTCATTGCTTTTAAACCCTAAGTTTTGGGGTGGTTTGTTTACACGAAATATTGTAATACCAATGTTGCAAGCAAGCTGGATTGTCTTCCACTTCAAACTCTTGAGACTTTGTGCTGTTCCCTCTGCCCAAAGTGACATTCTTGGCCCTCTCCTCCTGATGGATGTATTTTCCTACAACAACTTAATTAGTTAATGTTTTGCTGACCTATGGCATGTATGTAGGAAAGTAGTCAAGTCATAAATATACAGCTTGATACATTTTCACCAAGTGCTTATTCTGTGTAACCTACAGCCAGATGCCTCCCCCTGTATTCCCTTCCGGTCACTAGCCATCCCCCACGGGCAGGCATTGTTCTGACTTCTTATACCCTGGGTAGCTTTGCCTGGTTTTGCACTTTAGATCAATGGATCATACAGTATGTTCTCCTTTGCGTCTGGCTTCTCTTGCTCAACATTTTATTTGTGCGATTCATCCATGTTGCTATGTGTAGCTATAGTTTATTTTCATCGCTATATAGTTTTCAGTTTTGTGAACATATCACAATTTATTTATCTATTCTGTTGATGGATATTCAGGTTGTTTCCAGTTTGGGACTGTTATGGGAAGTGCTGCTTGCACACGCCTTTTGGGGAACATATATATGTATGCATTCCTGTTGGTTACTCTCAGGAGTAGACTTACTGGGTATGGAACACTCTTATATTAAAACTTTTTAAAAATCAAAATATAAAATGACATGCATAAATTAACAAAATCCCTGTGAAAGGAGACAAAAACCAAACACCTATGCATGGAGTAAAGAAATATTAGAAGAGAAAAATAAAACAAAATGTTGACATGCTTTATGGGGGAAATAGGAGTGATTTTTCCCCTTGATACTCTGTCTTTCCCAATAATTGTGTAATGACCATAGATTACTTCGATAATCAAAAGAAACATTTAATCCTATTGCTTTCCAAAATCTTGCTCAAATGCCACCTCCTTCCAAGTAGCCTTAGCATAGCCAGATCACTGTAGCCAGCTAACGTCTGTCTTCATTTTTACACCGGCTAGAGCAGAGACGCATTGCAGCAGGAGCACAGTAACTCATCTAGAAGAGGGCCTCTCAAAATGTCCGATCCTTTCCCTGCAGGCATAGAAATTTCAGCAGCAGCTCACATTTCTCAAAAGAGCACTTCAACTTGCCAGTAAGAGAGGCAGGAATATGAACCCAGATTACCGTCTCCATTTTCAACTTGAAAATACCTGATATTGAAAGAGGTTAGGCCACAGGCCCATTGTCACTCAGCAAATCATTGGTCGAGGCATTCTAAATAGCTCCTTCAAGAAAGGGGAATCTGGTGCAATACATATAATCCACCAAGTGTGTATATATATATATATATATATATTTTTTTTTTTTTTCCTGTGAGGAAGATTGGGCCTGAGCTAACATCTGTTGCCAATCTTCCTCTTTTTGCTTGAGGAAGATTGTCACTGAGCTAATATCTGTGCCCATCTTCCTCTATTTTATGTGGGATGCTGCCACAGTATGGTCTGATGAATGGCGCCAGGTCCACGCCTGGGGTCCCAATCTGCGAACCCTGGGCGGAGCGCACAACTTAAACACTATGCCGCTGGGCCAGCCCCCACCAAGTATATTTTGAACAGAGCTTAGAGGCAGAGGAGGAGATTAAGAAAAAAGCAAAAATTTGGAAACCTCAGCTTTCCATTACTGGCTGCATAACTTTGAGCAAGTTAATTTACCTCTCTGAAGTTCATTCCCTACTCTATCACACTGGAGGGATGGGAGTGGGCTAATTTCCAGGATGGCAAGCAGGATTTGACTCTGACTAGGTGGTGGTGACCGCCTAGAGGGCTATGTTGAGAAAGATTCTGAGGACAAATCCAGGCTTAGTGGGGAAGAGCGCTGTGACTGATTAATAACTTCTGCCACGAGGAGGGAATTTGAAATTGATGTTATGTTTATTAGATATTTATTTGTCTTTCCTGGACAGATTGCTCTTCAAGCTCCTTCCCCAGGACCAGCCTGGTGGCACAGTGGTTAAGTTCACATGCTCTGCTTTGGTGGCCCAGGGTTCACCAGTTCAGATCCTGGGTGTGGACCTATGCGCTGCTTATCAAGCCACGCTGTGGCAGGCATCCCATGTATAAAGTAGAGGAAGATGGGCACGGATGTTAGCTCAGGGCCAGTCTTCCTCAGCAAAAAGAGGAGGATTGGTGGCAGATGTTAGCTCAGGGCTAATCTTCCTTAAAAAAAAAAAAAAAAAGATCCTTTCCAGCCCTATGTTTGGGGTTCCTAGGTTTAGAGCTATTCCTGGGTCTGAGGGGCATACTATTCATCCCACCAGCAATCCTCTTAATTCCAAAAGGGAAGGAATTTTAATTATCTTCTAAAACTATAACTTTGTCTCCAGAAATGTGTTTGATATATATTTAAATAATCTGTAAGACTTGCAGAGATCCTTAGAGATGAAAAGGTCTGACTAAAAAGTATTAATTACATAATCATGTCATAATCGTTCTTTTGAGATAAATTATATTGTTACAGTTACCGTATTCAACAGCCTTTCCTGTCTGCACATTGCTGTCCCCTCAGGTTGAAGGTGGTGCTGGAAGGTGGGTGTGTTGTAGTGGGTAGTGAAGTTAGTGTATAGATGAAGAGGGTGAATGTCCTGGGTACAGTCCCATGATCCCAGGCCACTCAGAGTCCCCAGGACTAGCTTATTCATGAGCTCTGTCTGGACCTACCCAGAATGTTATGTGGCTTGGGATTTCTGGAGGGAGGTTGACTTTTGTCTTATCCTTTTTTTTTTTTCCTGAGGAAGATTAGCCCTGAGCTAGCATCTGCTGCCAATCCTCCTCTTTTTTGCTGAGGAAGACTGGCCCTGAGCTAACATCCATGCCCATCTTCCTCTACTTTATATGTGGGATGCCTACCACAGCATGGCTTGCCAAGCAGTGCCACGTCCGCACCCAGGATCTGAATCGCCGAACCCCGGGCCACCAAAGTGGAACGTGCAAACTTAACTGCTGCACCACCAGGCTGGCCCTTTGTCTTATCTTTGAAACGAATCTCCTACAGCCATTGAGAGAGTGGTAGGGGTGCTATTTGAACAATTTAAGTAACACATAAATTATATGCTAGTGGCTGCTGAAGGGACCCATGAACGTGACGACAGGTAAGTGTGTCATGTGAGTCTAGCAGAATAGCCAGGCTATCAATAACACAGGCTTTGGAATCAGACTACTGTGAGTTTGAACATAGCTCTGACATTTTTTTTTCTCCCCAAAGCCCCAGTACATAGTTGTATATCCTAGTCATAAGTCATTCTAGTTTCTCTATGTAGGATGCCACCATAGCACGGCTTGATGAGCAGTGTGTAGCTCCGTGCCCAGGATCTGAACCAGGGAACCCCGGGCTGCCAAAGTAGAGCACCAAAACTTAACCACTTGGCCACAGGGCTGGCCCCAGCTCTGACATTTTTAAATGAGTTTATACCAGTTACTTAACCTCTGTTTTGTCATCTGCAGAATGGGTTTAATAATAGTGCATACTTCAAAGGGTTCTTGCATGAGATGATTCATGAAAAGCACAAGTGTCTGGCACAGATGGAGCTTGCCCTGCATAGGAAATATTATTATTATCTTAAAATTAATTATTAGCAGTGATTTCTAATTATAAAAAAATTAAAACCTCAAAAACAAGAATTCAACTTATGTAAATTTTATAGACATCAACACAGGAGCTCAAATGGAGTGAAGTTTTTGTTGTTGTTGTTTTAGTAAGTTACAAAATGCTCCTTTAAAAAAAAGTTAGAGGGGGCTGGCCCCGTGGCCGAGTGGTTAAGTTCGTGTGCTCTGCTGCAGGTGGCCCAGTGTTTCGTTGGTTCGAATCCTGGGTGCGGACGTGGCACTGCTCATCAAACCACGCTGAGGCGGTGTCCCACATGCCACAACTAGAAGGACCCACAACTAAGAATATACAACTATGTACCAGGGGGGCTTTGGGGAGAAAAAGGAAAAAAAATAAAATCTTTTTAAAAAAAAAGTTAGAAAATACAGATTGGGGAAAAAAGAACAAAATCAGTACTCAGAAATAACCACTGTTAATCTTTTGGTCTATATCCTCACGACAATAATGTATATATATTAGAACAGAAAAGGACATTTGACAAAAATTGAATCATACCGGACAGGCCGTTTTATAACCAGCTGTTTTTCAGTGAGTGAAGGGAAGTCTACAGGAAAATGTATTGTTTCGTTTGTTCTTTTTTTTATTGTAATAAAAGACAGCTAACATAAAATTTACTGTTTTTAAGTGTGCAGTTCAGTAATGTTAAGTATACTCAAACTGTTGTAAAACAGACCTCCAGAACTTTTTCATCTGGCACGTCTGAAACTCCGTACTCAGTAAACAGCTGCCCCTTCCCCCTGTCCTCCAGCCCCTAGCAGCACCTTCTCCTTTCTGTTTCTATGAATTTGACTACTTTATATTCCTCCTATGAGTAGAATCATACAGTATCTGTTGTTTTGTGACTGGCTTATTTCATTTAGCATAGTGTCCTCAAGGATCATCCACGTTGTAGCATGTGGCAGAGCTTCCTTCCTTTTTAAGGCTGAATAATATTCTGTCATGCGTAGCTGCCACATTGGTTTATCCATTCATCCATCAATGGACATTCGGGTTGTTTCTATCGCTTGGCTATTGTGAGTAGTGCTGCTATGAACGTGAGTGCTGATGTCTCTTCAAGACCCTGCTCTCAACTCCTTTGGAGATACACCAAAAAGTGGGATTGTTGGGGCTTGTGGTAGCTCTATTTTTAGTTTTCTGAACGAGCGACATACTGTTTTCCATAGTGGTTGCAGCATTTTCCATTCCCACCAACAGCCTACAAGGGTTCCAAATTTCTCAACATCCCTGCCAACACTTGTTCTCTTCTCTTTCTTTCTTTTTTTTTGATACTAGCCAATCCTAATGGGTGTGAGGTGAACAAATGTATTGGTTTAACACAATTCTACGGTGAATGTTTAAAACCCTCAAAAGAACAAACCTTTTTGATATCGAGAAGAATGGAATCTTCCTTTTTATATATACATGACTAACAAACTGTTCTGAAAGTTATCGAATTTAATCTCATTAAACATATCCTGCTTTGTGGATTAGCCTCCCCCACCTCCATCACTCCAAATTTTGGGGTGCTTACTTATCAAAGGGCAATCATTAGTTTTGCGATGCTACGGCAGGTCCACCCGTGGTACTTGCTTTCTCCTTCTCAAACCCAAACTACCTCCAAATGTCTCTCTCTTTTTATCTCACCTCCCTTCCCTGGTTCCCCACCCCTGCCCTCTCCTCTTGAATGAGGTGTTCTCTGTTCTTTCAGCTTTCCAGCTGTGCTCTGACCCCCTGCCCCTCAGCCCTCCCCGTCAGAGGCCATGACATTCCCCTGACTTCTCTCACTCGCTGGGGCCCAGGAACTCTCAGATCCTTCTCTCCAGCTCTAGGCCTTCAGTTAACCTGTTCCAGGAACCTGCTCAGGGAGGTCTGTGTGCGTGTGTGTGTGTGCGTGTGTGTGACAAGCCTCAGCAGTCTTAGTTCCCACATGTGCATCTCACCACCCTGAATATCAATCACCCTGTTGTGGAGATACTTTCTTTTTGTCACAACCTGACCCCTACCTGCCAGCCAGCGTCTACTCTAGCCCCTCTGAAGAAACAGCGAGCTGTTACAACACCCGCAGAAACACTGAGAGACGAGGCTGGCTCCAGTGTGCTGCCTTCCTAAGGGGTTTTCTTGAGCCCTTTAGAATATACATTATTTTTGCCCTAAATTCTGACCTTAGACACTGACCCCTTCATGAAACAGGATGCTTCCATACCATTTTATCATTTTTTAAATTGAGTTATATTTAAAACAGTGGACGGTACAGGTTTTAAGCGTGCAGTTCAATGAGTTTTGGCCAATGTAAACCCCAAGGCATTACACGATTTTGATACACAACAGCTAACTTAGAGCAATTGCAAGATTCCGTAGGCCTGGAGGAAAGAGCATGGAGTCTGGCCTCAAGAGACCTGGTTACCTAGTCAAGCCTCTGCCATGAACCAGCTGTAGGACTTCGGGCACGTGCTGTCCACTCTCTGGGCCTCGGTTTCTGAGCTGTATGATGAGAGGGCTGACTCCAGGTGCCTCCTCCAGCCCTGGGTCCACAGGACATGACAGGTATTGAGCAAAAGTCACACAAGACTTCCTGAAAGTATGCAGAGCTTCTGTGTGCTGCTGACATCTGCCAAGTGGATGTGTCTCACCTGGATCCTTCCAAATTCCTGAAGAAGAGAAACTGAAGAAATAATCAATAATTTTAACAATCAACAAAGATGGCGGAATCAGCCAAGCCAAGCCCTGCATCCTGTTGGAATGTACCAAATGCTTGTAAATAAACCCTTCTCAAGTTTGTTTGCTCTGGCACAATATTGAAAAAAAAATATGAAGAGATTAGCTTCAAATTCACGACAAGTACCAAAAACACGCTGTTTGCCAAATAGGTTGAGTTTAGCTATTTTGCTGTTTGGAAGCTAATGTGCGTTGTTAAAAGAGGAAAGGCCTTCTCCAACAGGATGAGATGAATCCCTCCCATTTAGGCAGCATTCTCCCCTTTTCAAGGCCTCCCTGTCCGTCTCTCATACGGTCTATACATCAGCTCTGTGGCAGGAAGCACGATGGGGTAGTCTCCTTTTTGCAGGTGAGGACCCTGAGGCCTGGAAAGATGGCGTGAATATTCTCCGTCCCCGGCGAGCCTACCCCTCTGAATTCTCAGCCCAGTGTCTTTGGGCTGAGCCCCACTGTCTCTCTTGTGAACCAACCAACCAACCTAGAGAACAGAGTCCAAGAAGATCTAAAAATAATAACAACAACAGGAAGAACACTCATTGGTGGCAGCTAACAATAACAGACTTTTATTGCCCTCCCACTGGGTATTAACTCTTGTAATTCTCCCAGCAGCCCAACGAGGGTTCTCCTTGTTTTATGGAAGAGGCAATGGAGGCACAGAGAGGATTCATAGCTTGCTCAAGCTCACACAGCAAGTAGGTTGCAGAGCCAGGATTCCACCCAGGCCCTTTGCTGTATGCTGCTGATTAAAGAAGTTCCTCAACAAAGCTGTTCATTGGCGAGTGAGCAGCCCTGAGAGGTGATGAGGTCCCATGCCACACACTTCAAGTGGAGTCCTGGTGGTGGTGATCACTACTGAGCAATGTTTAGAAGGCAGCTAGGCTTAAGCATCCCAGAAGGTCCCTTCTAACCAGAGATTACAGGACTTGACAAAATCTCTCAAAGATTCCAGTCTTTCAGTTCAGGACAGTGACAAGTCCTCCCGGCCCTTGGGCTTCCAGATTAAACGTCCTCCCCCAGCCTGTCCTGCCTGCCAACCATCCTCTCCTCATGGGCACTGGATCAGTGAGCTGGGAGAACAGGTGGCTGTGCATGGATCATCCTGGAAATCTGACAGCGTGGTCCTCAGCCCAGGAACTGGGAGGGGGGACGGCAGAATACTAAATTACGGGATGTCTGCTGCGTGATTAAATCAGTGCACTGTGTGCCGTGCTGTGGAGATGCAACACACCAGGCTTACTCCTGGGCCTGAGGCCCAGATGTTACTCACAGAACCGCAGTCAGAGCGCCAAGGACTCTCAAGGGCACCTCATCCAACCATGCATTTCACATGTGGGGATACGGAGGCTCAAAGAGGGGAAGCAAATTGCCAGAGGCCACACAGCATTTATTAAACAAAATATTAAGTGCCTCCTGTGCCAAGCACTTGGGACTGGGAATACTAAGGGTGAGCAAAGTAGTCACAAGCTCCCGTCCCACAGAGTTTATACATTGGTGGAGGAAATGGGCAAAAAGCAGGTAAACACATAAAATCAGAGATTGTGATCTGTGCTATGAAGAACATGGAGTACTTCAGCCCAGCTGGTCGAGGGAGGTCTCTTTGAGAAGGGACCATTTAAGCTGAGGCTTGAAGGAGAAGTGGATGGTGTTTGTGTGTGTGCGTGTGCTGGGGGGATGTGTTCCAGGCAGTGGGAACGCTGTGCCCTAGAACCCCCAGGCTGGGATGAGCTCCATGTGTTTGAGGAGCTAACACCTGACAAGGACAGGGGAGAAGAGCAGAGAGGGGATGCGGGAGGCGGATGGAGGATGGAGCACATGGGGTCTTGTGGGCCGAGGTGAGAGGTCTGGACTTTGTTCATGTTGCAATCGAAGTTATTGGAGGGTTTTCAAGAGGTTGGCAGACACGCTGTAACATTCCTGCTTTTCCCAGTCCATGGGCCCCCTGGGAGCCCTGTCACCCTGAGGGCTTGCAGAAAACACACCGGGCAGTGCTACTCACGCAAAATGAGCCCGGCTGTTGCTTTTCTTTATCAGTGATCTCTAGGCACTTTACCCACATCAGGGGATTAGACCACTCACATTATTTGATGATCCCTCTTCCTACCATGTGTCACAGATCTAAAGAGTCAAGTGCTGTGAGACCCCGTGGGAATTAGCAAACCCCTCTGATCCAGTGACTATTGCTGAGATGGGCAGACAGGCAGCCTCATCAGTTTGCCACAGCCTTTCCCCACCTCATTCCTGTGACCTGCACTCATCCTCTTTGCCATAGAGGTATGAAACATTAGAAACAGTTATCAAAAAAATTTTAGCTGGTGGGGCTGGCTCCGTGGTGGAGTGGTTAAGTTCACGTGCTCCGCTGCAGGCGGCCCAGTGTTTCGTCAGTTCAAATCCTGGGCGCGGACATGGCACTGCTCATCAAGCCACGCTGAGGCGGCGTCCCACATGCCACAACTAGAAGGACCCACAACTAAGAATATACAACCATGTACCGGGGGGCTTTGGGGAGAAAAAGGAAAAAAATAAAATCTTAAAAAAAAAAAAATTTCAGCTGGTAAAAATCGTATTTCTGTATTTTAGATAGTTGAACCAAACTTGATCTTTAGCTAGAAGCATTTCTTTTAACTCTTGATTGATTTCATTTATATTTTGTGTGTAGTCCTAAACATTTTCCTATGACTTTTATTGTTCAAGTCAACAATATTGAAGTATAATTTATATATAGTAAACTGTATTCATTTAAATTGTACAATTTGGTAAGGCTTGACAGTTGTATGCTATGAAACTACCACCACAATAAAGATATGCATCATTTCCATCAAAAACAAAAAAGGAAACTGTTATCAAGACTGCTAGGGTGGGAAGAAACTTCCAGAACATCCAAACTTTTTTTAAAAAATGGGGATACTGAAGTCCAGAGAAGAAAAGGGACTTTTCTAGGTTCCATAGGAAGTAGCAGTAGAGTGGGAACTGGAAGGCAGACTTCGTCCTACATCCCACCACATCTGGTATGGCCCCCGCAATAGGGAGGCAGCTTGGCAAACCTGTCGGTGTTTCTCGAAAGGGGTTCCATGGAATAGCCATCTGGGATTTGCTCTATATCTCATGAGTCTGGGGCGTGCTGCAATCACTTCCTCCTTCTTGGAGATTCACCACGAATGGTAAAGGCCCTGAGACATCCAACAGCTAAACATTCATTTAATGTTGCTTAACCCAGTTTCCCCAAATGATGAGACAATGGAATCTATCTTGGTGGACTATCTATTTACATTCTGGGGAATACTCCTTGGGAAGTGCCACCTTAAGAAAAAAGCCCCTGTCCACAGCCCCTGCCCTTATCTCATTATTATTCTTGCTATTATTATCTTTGAAGGCCAGGGCCATAGCTCATACTTGGGCTCATGTGATCACGTCTCCCTCCAGGTGCCTTGCACGGGGCCGAGTCCTCAGGGATGATGACATAGATCAATTAATCAGCACACACTGACGATGCCTGTTGACTCTGGATCTCCTGACTCTTACGGCCTCATCTGAGATAAAGGGCAGCTCCTGTCTTTCCTCTCCTCACCAAGGATAATGCTTGGGGAAGCCTTGGCAGGGAAACTCATAAACATCCCCAAAGGTCACTGAATGCTAAAGCGATCTGCCCTACTCCCCGCCCTCCCTTTTAATCTGGACAAATCCCATTCCCAAGTGTTAAGTCCTAACTCAAGTACAGCCACCCCCAGGAAGGCTTCCCTGACTACCTCTTCCCTGTCTCTCTGGCCTGTGCTCCTCTCTGCCTCCCCTTTAGTCTCCTGAACTTGTCTGTACCATGTGTTTAGTGACCGGCTTGGCATCAGCCTGTGCGGGGATCTAAAGGAGGGTAGTAGGCTGGGAATAACGAACAGCAGAGGAGAGACGAGGCCTGAGGCTCCTAGTGTGTGCTGGGCCTATCTAATCACATTTAAATTCAATTAAAAAAAAAATACCGTGTGGGGCAAACAAAGCATGCCTGTGTCTGAAATTGTCAGAGGGCTGACAGCTTGCAACAGCTAGAATATGATTTGGAGCGGGGAAGGCACTGCATTTGGAAACTTTAGAAGTCCTGGAGCTGCCACCAATTAGTAGTGTGACTCCTGAAAAACACCTCCTCTTTCTGAGCTTCAGTTTCCTCATCTATAGATTAGGGTGAGACTCACTCTGCTTCCTTTGTGCGATTTGAAGAATGTTTCTCTTGATTCTATGCCAATGACCATGACCATTAACCCCTTTATAATCAGAGCGGACATTTATTCAGGACTTACTGTTTGTCAGGCACTGTTCTAAACACTTTGCATATATTAACTCCCTTAATCTTCACAATAACCCTATGAGGTAGGCGCTGTTATCATTTCCACTTTACAGATGAGTAAACCGAGGCAGAGAGGGGCGAAGGAACTTGCCCAAGGTTACAGAGCTGGTGGCTGGCAGAGCTGGGACTATAAAATGCTTTCACAAATACTGGTTCATTTAATGTTCTCAAAGGCATAATGAATTTTTTCAGGCAAGTATTTCCCTTTCCCCTATTTTATAGATAGAAACACTGAAGCTCAGAGAAGCAAAGTAACTTGCCTGATGTCACACAGCTAGGAAGTGGGCAAATCTAAGCCTAAACCCAACTCTTTTGACCTCAAACCCTTTGCCCTTTTTTCTGTGCCATAGGTAAAGGACAGGCAGGTGGTCTGTGATGAGAACAATGTGCTGGTGTAGGGAGTTTTGTTCCCCGGGGCAGAGAACACGTCTTGCCCTTTCTTTTTTCCCCTCTAGTCCCTAAGTCAGGGCCCTTCTCTCCTGGGAGCTTAGTGCTTGTGACTAGTTTGGTCATATTGCCAGGAAAATTGCCTCCTGCCTTCATTTTGGCTGATTTCCACCCTCTCCACGAACTTGGATGTTTCTTAACGGTGGAATGTTTTAGTGTGGTTACCTGAGTCTGGGGGTCTGGGGAGGGTTTGTATTCTCCATGGGTGCTCTCTGTCTTGCGTCGTGTTGTGCAGGGGTCTGGACTAGGGTTCTGATCTTGATTCTGCTGCTCTGGCATCCTGGAGCAAATCACTGAACTTCGTTGGGGCTCAGTTCTTTGGCTGCCAGCTGGGGACAATCACGTCTGTCCTGGTTCCACGAACGCCCTTTGGGAAATGCAGTGTGACACACAGAGAAGGGGCCTGCTGTGAGGCAAGGCACACCACAGGTGCTCAACAGACGACACTTAACTGACTGCACGGGGTCGATTTACATGATGCGGACACAGAACTCACAATACAGAGTGAAGGGTGGGAAAGAGCAAAAAAATAAAACTGCCAAATGTGCAATAGGATCTCAATTATGTAAAATATACACAGAAAAAAGACTACAGAAAAATACACTAACATGTTGCCAGTGATGGCCTCTGGGTCATGGGCTTGTATGTCAGTTTTGCTTTGCTAGACTTAAAAAATTTTCCTGTTTGCTAAAGTTAGCACGTTTTATTTTTATATTTTATCATTTAAAAGTATATATATAAATTTATATGTAAACGCATATATTTATTAAAAATCATATTATATTTATTATATATTATTTACCATGTACTATATTATATATACTATATATATACATATATAACATATTTTATAAATATAAATATAAAATTTAGTACATGACCCTTGACAGTGCTGCCCTAGTTACCAAAACATTGATGTGATCAGGTGTGATCCTGCATACATTCGTTCATTCATTCATTCATGCCTTTCTCAGGAAAACAGACTGAGGGCCAGCTGTGTAGAAGGCACCACTGATGATTACTGCAGGGGACTCTAAGAAGAATGGGGTACAGTCCCCGCCTTTAAGAAACACATCATAATCTAGATGGAATATAAGGCATAACCATAAGTAACCATAATTGAGGGTAGAAAGAAAGTAAAAAATACTATATGCTTTCGGGATATTGCTGCTAGGAGTTACGAGTAATCTCCTCTTAACCAGGAGAAATCTCTTCTAGCTGTGGAGATTAATTAAGATTTTATGAAGAAGTTGGCATGTTGTGCTGAGCCTTGAACGACAAGTAGAATTCTGGACAAGGGGAAATGGAAAGGCATTACTGGCAATAATAAAAGTAATGAAAGGTAATGTTTATTTAGCACATACTATGTACCAGGCATTGTGCTATTAAATTACACACATCAGCTCATTTAAGTCTCACTGAAGCTCTCTGAGATAAGTAGTATTATCATCCTCAATTTACAGATGGGGAAACTGAGGCTTACAGAGAGGTTAAGTATTTGCCCAAAGTCACTGGATGGTTGAGCTGGGATTCACACTCAGGACCTCACTATGAACAGCTATGTCACAGGGAGAAGAATAACATGAATTGAGGCAGGAAAACATGGGGTCCACAGAGGATTAGAGCGGGAGCTTCCTGAAGGCAGGCAACATGTGTGTTTTGCTCATCTCCCCTCGTCCAGGGCCTGGGCAATGACTGGCACATTGTAAGTGCTTATCTGTCGAGTGAAAGAAACAGTGAGTGATCCACTGTTGCTGAAGTGTGGGCTGGAAGGCAGCAGGACAGGAGAGGGTGTGAAGGTAGAGATTTTAAGCAGAGGCAGGGCCCATCAAAGTCCATCAGAGAGTTGAGAGCCTGCTCAGGCAGTGTGGCAGGCTGCATCGCAGGGAGGGGTACAATTGGTGGGGAAGCCCACCATAAGCCCACTTGAGAAGCACAGGAATGCCAGGGAGGGTAGCGGGGCTGGGGAAGAGGCTGCGTAGGTAGAATGGAGGAGAAAGAGGCTGGGATGGTGCCTGTCTAACTCAGAGTGGTGAATGTGTTAAAAGTTAACTCTCTATCAGAGCTTCATTGCAAATCCATCCTTCTCTTTTACCAACCCCCTGGGGGGGCTTGGGCTGCCTCTGAGCCCACTTCCTCATCTGTAAAATGGGGATAATCACGCTCACAGAAAACGGTTGCCCTGGGACTTAACCAGGTATTATGGGAACAGTCAGTACCCTCTCCTACTCCTTACCCCTACTCCCTTACAGGTTAACTATTGTCTGCATCTACTTCACAAGAGGAGCTCTAGGCTGAGCCTCCTCCTGTGAACTGAAGTCAATTTCCTGGCATGTGCCAGAGGCCCACGAGTCTTCAGCGTTTGCAAAAACACTCCGCGGCTGGCACTGTTTGTTTTGGCCGAGGCCCCTCCCTTGCTAACTCTGTCCTACTCCTCTGTGTCAGTATAAAGAGGCCTCACCACGCCCAGGAGCCCCTGATGTCAGAAGATAAGTGATCCAGCCCACGTTCTTCCAGAACAGAGTCCTTTGGAAAAATCAAACTCAAAGAGGAATAAAACTGCACATCCAAGTGTGTGAAATGTTCCTTCCTAATAAGCACAGATAACTCAAGGAACCATCCCTCCCCTTTTACCTATGCCCCCTGAAAGAATAGTTTCATGGAAATTTTATCTTTCTTCACACCCATGAGCCAGGTGGGCAGGTATTGTGCTTCCCATTTTGTGAGTGGGGAGATGGAAGCCCAGGGAGGCTCAGGAGGCCGCCCAAAGTCATCCAGCAAAGTCAGCGATGAGACCTCGGTTATAAACCAGGTTTCCCGGCTCTCTGGTCCCTCGCTTGGCCTCCTCTGTCTCTCTTTAGGAAGTTGTCAGCACCGGGAGCAAACAAACACGTAATTAATTACAAATAGTTATGTGGACCCACTTCCTAATTTTTATTTTTTCAGTTTGATTTTCTATGCGTCTTTGGGTTTGAGGCGCATCAGTGGTTGAAGCCCTGGGCACGGCCCAAGTTAGTCTGATCCTGTCTCTTTTTGCCTAAAGTCTATCTTGTCTTCTCTCTTTTTTTGGCCTCAGGTCACCTACTGCTTAGTTACTTGGTCCCCCCAATTAGGGTTTACCTTTAGGAGAGACAGGATTCAACTTTTTCAGTATTTTCCCTAAGCCTGTGTATTTGATGGCTTCTCCATAAATACCTGTGGCTATGGCAATGGAGGGAAGAAAGGCAGGCCTTACGGTGTGGTACGAGGGGTAAGGACAAGCCCTGAGGAGTTAGACTGCCCTGAAAAAGCCCACTCTGACAGTTAGCTGCTGCCTGTGACCCTAGGCACCACCTGACTTTCTTTTCTGAACTTCAACTGCTTTCCTTTGTAATTGACGATCATAACAGCTCAGGGCCTAGCCTGGTGTCTGGCACAAGGTAGGGACTCAATGGCTATTTGTGGGAAGAATTAATACCTATCTCACTGAGTAATTTTGAGGATTAAATGAGATAATCAACGTCAAGTATTTCTCGCAGAACCTAGCATATAGTGGCTACTCAATAAAAGTAGCTACTCTTAACTATTTGGTCATTTAATATTTAGAACTGAAGACACGCGTAGAGAATGCCATAGTGGGTCAGGAATGAAAAAAACCTGAATCCAAACCCCAGTTCCATCGTTTTATGTAGAAAAAGACACTGGATTTAGGATCAGGAGATTCAGGTGTGAGACCTGGCTCTGTCCTGAACTAGCTGAGTGACCTTGGTTAAGTAACTTCACTTCTCTGAACCTCACTGTCCTCATCTGCAAAACAAGGAGCTTGAGTAATCATTAAGATTCCTTTTTCCAGCTCTAACAGCCTCAGTCTAAGATTTAGGCTCATGCAACTCTCTTGGCTTCTCTGGCCCCAGTTTGCCCATCTGTAAAATGGCACACTCGTGTTTGGGAGTTCCTCCCCGGGGCACGACAGCCCGAGGGTGTGCAGATCCCAGTGCTCCTCCAGCCTCCATGCTGCAGGGCCTGGCGGTTCTTGTTCAGCTCAGACTGACTGCTGGGTAGTGTGGAGTGGTTACTTATCCCCCCAGAGCCCTCGTCCCCTCACAATGTGTATGGGGGCACCTCTCCCTTCTACCTCCACTTACAGGCATATAGTAAAGAATAACCAACAATGACCATTATGTCTCCTATTAACGAAGTTCAGAGAGGATCTAGTGTGAATAACCTCTTCAGGAAATATTTATCAATAAACGTATTAAGGAATAGTGCATTCCAGGGACAAGGTGCAATAATTTACCTTCTGAGTAAGAGTGTATATAATGCAGTTATGAAGAATCTTGCTTAAATTCCTTGAGATTTCCTTAATCATTACTTTTGTTGGTACCTCTTTTGAAGCACTGGCCTCAGTCTCTATAATTTACACAGCACTTGGACTAACGTTGTCCCACTTGACTCCACAAAAGCTGGGAGGGTAGAAGCAAGTCAGGCATAATTTACCTGCGTTTTTCCACCAGGAAAGGGGGCCCAGGGAAGTGTGGAGAGCTGGCCGGGAACAGAGGCTGAGTTACAACATATGGAAGAGCTGGGACTAGACATCAGATTGCCTGACTGTCCTCACTAGCACCTCGCCCCGGTAGCCCTGGTCACAACCCTACAACCAGCCTTGTCCTGTGGGACAGTTCCAAGAGGCGTTCCAGTACGCCCTCTCCTCTATCCTGCAGGTCATGTGTTCTAAGCCTTGGAGATGGCCAACATTCCAGGCTGTTATGTCTAGAGCAGATGGGATCACAGCCAGTCAGAGGCTACAACTTCTCCAAGTGAAGTGTGGGACCACCTTGGTGGGCAAGCACCCAAGGGGTCTTGTTAGACATGCAGATTTCTGGGTCCAGTCTCAGATATGCCTGATTTCAAATGCTTTGGAATCCCTGTTCAAGGTTTCCTCCTATCATCCAAACTAAAGCAGCTGATCTAGTCTAATCTATTACTGTAGTAATTATTGTCTTCATAGACACCAGACAAGCACTTGTTTATCGCTTAGTTTATTGTCTCTTTCTCCACTTTAGAATGTAAATTTCATGAGGCTGGGGACGTTGTTAACCTGGTTTATTGCCACACACACACACACACCCCCTTTCCTAGAATCCTGCAGGCCCCCACAGTACAACGTCAGTAAATACTTATTGAACTGAATGTGTACTAAAGTTTGAAACCGCTGTCATACACCGCTCCTTCATTATACAACAGGGAAACTGAGGCCCACTGAGGAAGCGACTGCTGCAGAGTTGGTAAGGGGCAGGGCCAGGGCCAGGACAAAATCTCAGATCTCTGGAGTCCCAATCGGGTGTTGGTTCAACTCCGCCCAAAGCAATTCTTTAGAAAAAAAGAAATCCACTTGTAAGAAAAGACATTTCCTGCCCATAAACACTTGGTCTCGTGGGCTTGGCCGGATTGCGGGCTGTTGGTAATTCCGTACCCACCTCCTAGGCGCCCGCTGCCCCTAAGGGTTAAGGGCCCGCCTTCCGGTCCGGGCGTCGAACCCATCTCCGGTCAGTGTCCGGGCCGGGGACGGCGGGGAGGAGCCGAGCACAGCCGGCGGAGGTGAGGGCGGTTCGCCCAAGGTCACCCGGGCGGGGCCTGGAGGGGCCAGGCCCGCTGTGCGCCAGCGAGCCAGCACCGTCGGCGCGTCCTTGGGGTGGATGGGTACCCCCCTCCACCACCCTGTAAGTGGCGGGTGGCATTAATGGCTCCTTCTCCCGAATCTGGCTCACCTAACCTCAAGAGCGCGAGCAGGCCCGGGCGGCCGCATGGCCCGTTCCCATGTGCTCCACCTGCGGCCGCTCTCACGCGCTGGCCCTTTAAGGAACCTCCCCCGTTTACCCCCCCATTTCTTTTGCCCCCCTCATCGCCCCCGCCTCCCGAATTGCATCAGGCACGTGCTCGCCCCCGTCCGGTCTGAGAACCCCTCACCCCCCAGCCCGGGAGATGCTCCGAGGAATCAGAGGCGAGGGGCGGGGCGAGGGGCGGGGCCCCGAGGCCGTGCGCGCGCGCTCCCGCCGCTTTCGCCTGCCCGCCCGTCTCCGAGGGCCGGCCCAGCGGGCGCGCCCCCGCAGCGCCGTCCCCTCCCCTCGCCCGCCGCGTCGCGAGGCGCGCGCCCGCCCGCCGCCTGCCGCGGATCGCGTGGTCTGCTCGGCTCGCCGCGCCTCTCCCCCGTCCGTCCATATTGCTGCAGCCCCCGAGCCGGGAAGCCCGGGCCGCCCCGGGGGCGGGGGGGAGGGAGGGACGGGACGAGAAGCCTGCCAGGCTCGGGGTGGGGGCGACTTGCGAGGACCGGGCGGGGGGGGACGCGCGCCGAGGAGGCCTGGACCGCAGAGTGGGGGGCCTTCCTCCCCCCCCCGCCCCGCCAGCGGGCCTTGGATCTACGGCGCCTGCATCCGACCGGGAGGGAGGCCGCGCCTAGCGTGAACCCCGACCCTTCTCTGCAGGGACTGGGGCCCAGCGCCCCGGAGGAAGGCGTCGCGGGCGCTCTGAGAGCCAAGTTCGAGGCGGGGGAGGCAGCCTCGGGCGCGCCCGGCTTCTCCGGGGGGGCGGGCGCGCAGATGGCCACTCAGGTGGAGCCGCTGTTGCCGGGGGGCGCCCCGCTCTTGCAGGCCGAAGAGCACGGGGGGCTGGTGAGGAAGAAGCCGCCGCCGCCGCCCGAGGGCAAGGGCGAGCCCGGGGCGAACGACGTCGGAGGGGGGGAGCCGGACGGCGGCGCCCGGAGACCTCGGCCGCCCTGCGTCAAGCCACACAAGGAGGGCACCGGGCAGCTGGAGCGCGAGAGCCCGCGGCCGCCGCAGCCGCCCGGCGCCGAGAGCCTGACCATCAGCGACGGCGAGGAGGGTGGCGGTGGCGAGCCGGGCGCTGGCGGAGGAGCGGCCGGAGCCGCGGGCGCCGGGCGCCGAGACTTCGTGGAGGCCCCTCCGCCCAAGGTGAACCCGTGGACTAAGAACGCGCTGCCGCCGGTCCTGGCCACCGTGAACGGACAGTCCCCACCAGGTGGGTCTCCTTCCTTTCTCTCCTGGTTGCGGGGGCCTCTTCCGGGGACATGGGCGTCCCCTCCCCCAGCGGCCTCCAGGGCCCCGGGGTCCGCCGCTGGTCGTGGTGACTCGGGATTTTTTTTATTGCCTCCTGGCTCGTTCGGGTCGGCGTGCCTTCCCCCCGACACGCTCGGGAACGTGCCCCTGCTGGAGGGCCCGGCGTGTCGGGGCCACGGCCGCCGCCTGGGCCGCAGCGGTTAGTGGGCAACGGCATGGTCCGGGCCTAGCTCGCCGGGAGAGGGTGGTTGCTGGTTTCGGTGAAAAGGGCCCTCTTCCCCCCACCGCGTGTTGGGGTGAGAGACGGTTTCTGGCCTAAACCTTCCTCGGGAAGCCCCCTCTTCCCACCCCGCCCCACGCTCCCCGTTTTGGTAGCGTTGCGATCGTCCCCATGTTGTAAATGTTTAATGGGCATATGTCATGGGCAGAAGAGTGCCCGGCGATGAGTTCACACCGACCGCACGGATTCAGGATTTAAAAGTTAACAAGTTTTGTTCTCTGGTAGGTGATATATTAGGCGATATTAGGCGGTCGAGTCCGGGTCGAGGGGTCGGTAACGAGGAGAATGGGGAGAAGAGGAAACCCAACGTGTCATTGAATTCGGTGGTTTCCCTCCCCGATCCTGGGGACCTTCCGCCTTGAGAGGGAACCGGATGGCGAGCGTGCGGGGCATCCAGTTAGGGGGTTGGCGGAAAATGTGAGGCGGGTGAGGGGGCCTGCGGCGACACGAGGGGCGTGTGGCGGCGGGGGAGGGAGTGGCCGGCTGGGCGGGCGGGTGACAGTTGGGCGCCATGCGCCGCGCCGCCGGTCCGCGGGCTGCTCGCGGCCGCTCGGCCTCTGCGTTCGGCGCCCGCCGCGCCGCCGGGGGTGGAAGGCGGGTGCGGGCCGGCGGCGCGGCGCGGCCGGGGGTGTGCGTGTGCGCGAGTGTGAGTGCGCGTGCCCCCTTCCCGGCATTCCTCCGCAGCCGGGACAACGTGGTGCCTCCCCGCGCGGGGAGCGGCATGTGACCGCCGGCCGGCTCTCCCCGGGCCCGCCCTCGGCTTTTTGGTTCTTTTGGACCCGGTCCCTTGGGGGAGGTGGGGTGCAGGAAGTCCCGGCGGAGCCGTGTCGGCGGAGGGGAGGCGGCGCAGAATATGGAGGTTTGTCTCGGCCTCCCCTCGCCGAGAATAGACCGGCGGCCTGGTGGGGGGCGCGTCCTCGCTCGTCCCTTGGCTGGCGCGCAGAGGCGCGGTGGGTCTGGATTGTTTGGTTTTGGATCTTTTTGAAGTGGACCCGCATCAAAACCTACTGGTAGCCGGGGGGACGGCCTCTGGCTTAGCCCTAATGCTTTTTCAGAATTCCTTCCCTTCTGCCGTCGCTGGTTGAGGCTGGCTGGTTTAAACCATCAAAATGGGGACAGTTGAAGGGGGAGCTTAGTGCCTTCACATTCAAGGGAGCAGAATCACTGGTAGTCCTGGGGAAACCAGAACAGCCGATTCTGTAAATGGCATGTTGCAATTTTTATTTCTTTTAAGGTTGCTTCATTTGGAGGAGGGGACATTTTGGGTTTACTAACAGTACCTCAAACCATGTTCTCTTCCTTCTGCTCTTCCCTCCTTTCTCTTCCAGAACCCTCTTATGCAAAGGGCAGTGCAGAAACCTCCATTTTCTTGCATATCCCTCCTGATCCACCCACAGAGGGAGGGAGAGCAACTTTAAGACACTCTTTGGTCCTTCCTCTCTCTTTAAACTCAAAAGGGGTATAATCATCCCCAGGAGAGAGCACTCCTCAGAAGTTTAAATGGGGCTACTCACCCTGGCTGCTGCTGCTGAGCTACTGGTGAACCTGCCTTGTGGGTTTTAGGTCAGCCATGACATCAGGTGGTATTGGGTGCCTGAGCTGGCATTTTGTGGAAGTTCAGGGGCCCTTGATAGGGTGCGTCATTGGGGTTATTGATCGTGGGAAGAAGACAGCTTGGCTGGCATCTCGCCTTTCCCTGTGAGTGGGGAAGCTAAGATTGCTTTAAGTGCCCAAGGCAAAATTCTGAGTCTGGTAGATTTGCTCTGTTCTTGTTTTTCTGGAATCTTACGGCAAGAAAGTGTCTTGTCTACTCATTGGTTTTGAACCTTTGGCGTAATCTTTGTCAGAGTAACTGAGTTAATCCGGTGGCTTTTCTGTTTAAGCCTGTTGTGAGGGCTTGGATGCTTTTTGAGGGAGAATTTCGTGATTGAATCGTCTGTCTGGTAAGGTTAGCTGGTGGCCCTTTCTTTGGAGTCTACGTGGATTGCCAAGGCGCTTTTCCAGCCCGGATTTTGTTTGCAGTTTGGACAAGCTTAAATGTGACACCAGTGGAGTGGCAGTGTGGTCTTGGGATTTTTGTGTACTGTGATGCACATGTTTTTGGGAGTCTGCAGAAATGAGTGCCTCATAAGCCAGCTAAAAGCTTTCCGAAGCTTGCTGCAAATGCCTATTTTTAGTCCTCCTTTTGGCTCAGATGCTAGTGTTTTAGTTCTTTAAGGCACACGTGCAGTAACTAGTAATAAAAGATGTTTTTTGACGTCCCCTCTTTCTTGTGGGGTTCTCTATCCTGGTTTAAGCTTCCACATCTCATGTTTGTAGATTTGTAGTCTTGGGATTTTTATTTTGGCTTTATGTTGTTTCCTTCCCTGAGAATATTTTGAAAATATTAAAATTTTTTTTCCTTATTCTAGCCACAACCCTTTAAGTGTGAGAGAGGCAAGACATCTTACTTTAAAGAAGAAATATATAGCAAAGGTCCTGGGGTCAAAACTGTGTGGGTTCAAATGCCAGCACTACCACTTGCTAGCTGTGCCTTCTTGGGCAAGTTACTTAACCATTCTGTGCCTCAGCTTCCCTGTTTGTATAATAGGAATTAAATTATGATTTACCTGCCTCATGGGGCTGTTGTGAGCGATCACTGTAATGATATGTGTAAAGTGTGTAGCCCAGTGCCTGGCATATGGTAGCTCTTATACCATGTTTGGGAGATTAAGTCTATGGGACTTTCCGGGACCCTTTCTGGGTCTCTGTGTTCTCCACTTGTAAATCAATGAAGTACTTGCCTTTTCTGGTATTGTCTCAGTACTCCATGAAATATGTAGGATCTATCTCCTTAAAAATGGACTTTTGCTTGTCCACAGATGTGAAGGGCATAGTATGGATAATCTCAAGGGTTGGTGACCTAAAGAATTGGCTGTTTTTGCTTTGGAATGTGCAGTGATTAATGTTTTAAAAATAGGTTTTTTATTTGTTCCTTTGCCTTTCCTTCACATTACCTGTGGGGAGAGCGCCTTTGTGCTCTCAGGGCTGTGGGGAGAGGCCGGTCTGACTGAACTGAAAGTTGGCCATGGCTCGTGATGTGCGGTGGGTTGAGACCTGAGGGTATCATAGCCACAAGGTTCCACCGCCAGCAGTGGGAATCGGTGGGTTGGTTGTGTGGCACCTCTGACTTCATGTAGTAAGAAGACTAACCAATGCTGTAGTCTTTTTCTTGATTCTCTTTCAAAGAAAGTCGGGGGCAGGGTCTGAGACTTGAGTGTTTGTGTTCTAGGCATCACTTTTTTCTGTGTCCTTTTGAAGTGCAGCTAACTGACGGCGTAAAATAAAGGGTTATTATGCCAGCTGACCCATGGCAACTGCAGGGTTCTTCCGCCTCCCTGAGCTGGCCCCAGATAAACCTTCCTTCTCCTCTGCTCTCCTTCCTGGGTTTGGACCCTTCCCCAGGTTCCGCCCAGTTGTACCAGCTGGGGCATCTGTGTGGATTTGGGGCATCAGGCTTCACTGTGTGAAGACCTCATAGCATCGAAGCTACTTTAGATCCTGGCCCCTTCCTGCCCCACCACAAGAAGCAGACTGGATGGAAGTGTTCTGCCCTGGAATCATAGTCTGCACTTTTGAGTCTTAGCTTTGCTTCTTTTGCTGCCGCCCCTGCTGGGTTTTTTTTTGAATTAAGGTTTACTTGACATAAAACATTATATTTCAGGTGTACAACATAATTGTTCAATATTTGTACGTATCAAGCTTTGCATCTCACTTGCTGTGCAATTTTGGGCGAATTACTCAGCCTCTCTGAGCCACTATTACCTCATTCTCAAAATGAGAATGATAGTTACTATTTCAGAGGTCATAAGAGTTAAAGAAGATAATGTGTATAAAGCCTTTAGTGTAGTGCCAGGCACAGATCATCTAATAAGTGCTGCCTTTTTAATATTGCTATTTTAAAAATCTTATAGTAAATGATCACCATTATTAGGAGTGTTCATTTCACTTCTGATTCTGCTCATGGCCAGCTTTGTGATCATCAGCAACCCCCACTTCCTTTCTCTGTGTCTCTTGTTTCTTCATCCATAAAATGAGGGAATTGGATTAGATCTAATGTGTTAAGGTTTTTTAGTATCAAAAACACTTTTTTCAAGAAACCCCCTCCCCACAAAACAAAGAAACCAAAGCAGAGCTTCTTGTATGTGTGTGTTTATCTCTGCCACGGTGGTTAAGAATTCCAGCTTTGAATCCAAGCTCTGTGAGGGCTGCAGCGGCTCTTCTGGCTTCAGCAACCTAGACTGATGGTTTGGGGTGCGTGTCAGACCTTGTGGAGCAACCAGACAGTATGTGCCTTACCGTGCGGTAGCAGGAAGTACATAGCACTGTCTGTGAACCCCCACCCCCAATACAAACTGAACCCAAACCTAAGAGAACCGTAGATCTGTGAGGATAGAGGGACAGACTGACCGTGGGGTAGCGGTTATCCACTTTCTGAACGTGAGAAATTCTACAGGACAAATTATTTTATCAAAAAATAAATGGCGGTTTTTTAAAAAGGGAACTGTTATAGATGAAAAAGGTTGAGGCATCAATCAGATGCATTGCATGGATCTTATTTGGATCCTGATTTGAGCAAACCAGTTATAAGAAGACATACTGGTGACAGTTGAGGAAATCTGATCACTTTATATTAAGTTATTTGTCAGGGGTGATAATGGTGGTCTGATTGTTTTTTGTTTGTTTTAAACTCCGTGACTCTTTATATTGTGCATCTCTGGCTGAGAACTGCTAGGTTAGCTTCAATAGCTGAGGGCTTAAAGCTGTTTTCCTGTAGTTCAATCCAGTTTCTCCTCTTCTCAAAGAAGGCACGCAATTAGGGCACCCTCTGAAGGGGAGAGCGAGGGAGGCCTGCCCCTTACCTCCTGGGCCAGGAGTTTGAGTTTGACATTAACTGGGAAGTGAGTGCCTGCTTGGGAGGGAGAGGGGCTTAGGAGGTGGTTCCAGGCCCATGCTGGCGGGGGTGGTCTCCCCGCAGTCTTGACCTCTGACCCTCCGGAGGAGCAGACTCTCTTGGCTGATCCACCCCCGGTCTGCAGTGGAACCTAGGCTAGATTAAACGTTTCAGAGCTGTTACTCAGCACTCATTCCCTCCCTTTGGGAGGTGGGAAGGGAGGGAGGAGGAGTGGGCCGAAAACCACAAGAACCTCTTTAAAATGGAGAGCTTGGCAGATGGGAGTGCCCCTGTTTACAAAGTCCAAGACAAGCTCACAGGGGGTAATTAGGGTGTTGGGGCCTTGAGAGGGCTCACAGGTGCCTCAGTCCAGGCTCACAAACCTCCCAGACTGGTCCAGAATGATCTAAGGGAGTGGCCAGGAGAGAGGACAGCCGTACCTTGCTGGGGCTTCATGAAAGGAAGCAAGTTTTGATACCTGGCTAGTGAAATTATAGGAAACAGTGGGGTGAAGGAGCCAGGGGGTAGGTGATGGGGTTTAAATCAGAGCACGGGCAGAGTACTTCTCTCTGCTCTCCCTTTGTGATCTCAGACAGCTTGCCTAACCTTTGTTTTCTTATTCACAGAATGAGACTAACTTCTGTGCTGAGGTTGTTTTGAGGGTCAAATTGGTATCAAGTATGGGGTTGCTCAGTTCATGAGTTAAAATGTCCCACACGGATTAAGTGTTTTATATTCCATAAGATGCATTCCAAAGCCAAACATATGTAGTTTGAGGAAATTACCCATTCTGAGGGGTTACCGTACCTTTCCTAAGTGAGGGTGATAATCAGCACTTAGCTTCACTTTCAAGTAGTGCTATTTGTTATGGTTGTGAGGACCCACTAGCCACCGCAGATAGCCTAGGGTGTCTCCCGTCGTATTTTCCCACAGTCTGGACCTGCTACCTTTCTTTTGGCTGTGACTTCAGACTGGCAAAGCCCTAAGTGTTGGGGGTGAGGAGTATGGGCCTTTATTGATGAATTTTGTAAAGCCAGCCAGGTAAATCTGTTGTGTATGGTGAGGGCCTGCCCTGTCTGAGTGTTAGGAACTGTCAGTAAACCCAGATGACCCCTCCAGGAGAGGTTTTGTTTACAGGGCACTTTCTAATAACCCTCCAAACTTGTTGTGGTAACTTCCTTACCCTCCAGACATGCATTCCAGCAGCTAGAGGTATTCTTTTCTCTGCTTTAAAAAGAAGTTGCCAGCTTCGCAGGAACTGAAGTCCCACTGTGGCCGGGGGCCGTCTGCATGCATGGTCCACCCTGGGCTCTGTGGTCTTGCTCTTCTTTTCACAGACACTAGCTTACTGACGCTCCTGATAACCCCCAGGAAAGCAGTGGTGATAGCGGAGGTACCATGCGCTGGGTGCCTTACCTGGTCTGGCCCACGTGATCTGCTCGGCAGGTGCTCCTGTTATCCCCGCTTCACGGATGAGGAAAGTGAGCCTCAGGAGGCATTAACAAGCAACTCTGCCCTCCTGATTGCTCAGACTAAAAACCTGAGGGTCATCCTGGCCACCTCTGTTTCTGTCACCATACTTCTAATTTACCAGTACATCCTTTTTGTTCCTGAAAACTTCCTCCAAAGCTAAATGCTTCTTACCGCCTCCTTTGTTACTCGCCTGGTCCACACACCATTGCTTCTCATCTGGACCGTTGGAGGAGCAGCTGCTAGCTGGTCTTCTATCACTCTTGCTAAAATCCTCTCACACGGCTTCTTGTAGCGGAGTTAAATCGGAGTCCTTAGAGTCTCCTCTAAGACGATGCTTGATCTGGCCCCCCCCCCCCCCCCGCCCCCCGCCAGGCGCTGACTCATCTTTCACCGCTTTTCCCTTCCAGCAGCATTGGTCCTAGCCTTTCCTGGTGCACTCTCCTGCTTCAGGGCTTTTGTTCTGGAATGTTCTTCCCCAGATAGCCACTTGGCTCACACACTCACTTTCTTCAGGTTCCTGTTCACATATCACTGTGATGGAGAGGCATCCCAGATCACCCTGTATAAAATAGCAAGCCTCCACCCCTTACTCTATTCCCATCCCTCCTACCCTGCTTCATTTTCCTCCTTAGCCCTTATCACCATCGGGTCAGGACTTCAGTTTTTGACTACTGCTGTATCCCCAACACCTACAACATGCCTGGCACATAGTAGGCAGCTTGGTGAACATTTAATTAATGAATGAATGCATGAATTTCATGCTTTAACAGCATCTTTCAGCACATTTTGAGTCCGGCATAGAGGATACCAGAGTGAATAATAAAAATCTGTGTTGGCAAGGAGCACATGCACTCACAGTCCGATATGGAAGGTGCTGTGTGAGAAAAGTGTGAGACTATTCGGGAGTGTAGCAGGGGCACCCAGTTCAGTCCAGGTCGGAGAAGTCTTTCCGTAGGAGGCAGTGGCAGTGCTGAAATGGCAAGGATGTGTTGGAGTTACCTGAGCAAAGTCCTGGAAAGAGAGCTCATTCTTGGTTTAGGATTGGCCCTGGGGTTTAGAAAACTGAGTAATTCCCTGTGGCTGTAGCATAGATGACTCGAAAGGTAAATTTGATTTTAACTGGAGGGCAGTAGGGAGCCATTGAAGATTTTAAGTGAGGGAGTGGCATGGTCAGATTTTTCCTTTTGAAAGATTACTCTGGCCACATGATAGAACCTCTTAGGTTAAGAATAGATGATTTGGGGTTTCCTATCTGATCCTTTGGAGCAAGGTTCCCAGATTACAAAAGAAAGCAGATTTCCAAGTCATTCCTGAAGTGTAGGTCTTGAGCAATTACCAGCTGTCGTTCTTTAAGGGTGGGGAGTGGTTCTGGTTTATGGGATTTCTCTGATCTTTCAGAAGGCCACATTAGCTGGAATGCATCTCACTTGCCCGAAGAAGCACACTTGCTGATGGGCTGGCCTAGGCTGAGCTCATGTTTGAGCTTACAGCCACCAGTCTGCTGGCCCCTGCTGCAGCTGGATAGGTGGGAAGAGGAGGCCCCAGAAGTAGTGGCAGGGGGACAGGCTTCCAGGTGGCATTCCCCAGCTCTACCAGGGGAGACACCCATGTGGCTGGGCTTCTAGGCTCTGCCTGCCACCGGCTGCTGCAGCTTGGCTCTCGACTTTTCCACACATAGCCAAGTGCACAAGATTTCCTTCCCATCAGAGCCACCTCCCCTCAGCTGAATTCAGCTGTTTTTACACCTGTATTGAGCACAGTGGGGTTTGCATTTGCCTGTAGAGAGGCTGCTGTAGTGACTTGCTGAGAATGCTGGGCTGTGGAGAGTCAGGCTTGCCCAGCCCAGTGCCCAGTTGTCAACTCTCTTCCCATTGCTGTGCCCTCTTTTCAGGGAGGAAAGAGTGTTGAGAGCTGGAAGGGACCCCAGAGGTCACTGAGTCTTAAACCCTCATTTGCAGGTAAGATATTACAGGCCCAGAAAAGAAACAGGAGTTCCTGAAGATCACAGGGTCAAAGCAAGGCTGAGACTTGAAGCCAAGTCTCTTGGCTCCCCCTCCATTCTGTTTTCACTCCACCTCTGGAGGAAGAAGTAGAATGGGGTGGTTGAATGTGGACTTTGGAGTCAGTCAACCTACAGTTTCAGTTAGCCCAGCCACTTACCCGCCGGGTGCCCTTGGACGGCTTGGTGACTTCTGGGCTTCAGTAAATGGAGTTCTGTCTAGAGTAGCCATGTAGTGGGATCATTGCTGGAAGTGAGCTAGGCGAATGTGAATGCTCAGCCAGGGCCTGGCACATTAGAAGTGATCGTAAGAGTGTTGATGGTGCCTCTTTTGAGGCCTTGAATTTGACCTGGGTCTTCAGTTTGCTAACAGAGGATAGGTGCTGAAGCCAGCCTTTTTTTCTTCCTGAGTTCTCTGCCTTTTGATCCCTGCTGCTTGGTCCTGAGCATACACAGGAAGGCAGCGCATGCCCTTCTTAGAGCCAGCTCTTCCGACCCTGCCCCAGGCTGCCATGCGACTCCACAGTGGAGGCGAGTTGAAGGACTCACTGGAGGCTGAGAGGAGTCACAGCCGTGAGAAGCCCACATTGCGGCGGTTGGCAGTGCCATGGTGGGAGGACGGCAGTGAGAGACAGGCCCAGGTACCTTGCAGGGAAGCCCTCCCACTCCATCTTCGGTGTCTTTCTGCAGCTTTGGGTTTGTTTGGGAGAGCGGAGGTCTCTTTGCTTCTCCTATTTTGTGTACGTACTAACAGTAATGTGAGGGAGACCAGTTACGTGGATGAAACAGCCCGCTTTGGGTTTTGCCCAAAGTGGAGCTGAGTGTAAGGGTAGTTTGGACATGGTCAGAGCAGAGTTGGGTGTGAGAGGCTAGATGCTGCTTCTAGGGAATGTGGGAGGGAGACAGGAAATCAGGAGCACACAGAGCAGGCGGCCCACTGGGACGCCTCACCTTTCTGAGGAGGGAATGGTTGAAGGCACTAGGATTATTTTGCCCAGAGAATCAAAGCTTGCAGTGGGTGGAAATGCTGGTTGTTCTGAAATAGGGCATTGTATAGACCTGCTTTATTTGGCCCTGTGGGTAAAGCTCTGAGGGCAGGTGGGAGATGGAAGGTCAGTAGGATTTGGCTGCAGTCAAGTAAATTTCAGCAGTGCCCGCAGATGGATTCAGCTGTCACAGGAGGTACTGAGTTCCTTAACAGGGTGATAACATTTAAACAGTTTGGATTGTGATTTGCTCTGGGGCTCTGCAGCTGCAAATTGGCAAAGTACTTCCTAGATTTGTTCATTCAGAAGTTTTTGAGTACTTGTTAGGTGTCAGGCCCCAGAATTCTGGGATTAAGAAAACACATGGGGCTTATATCTTAAAAGGCAGAAGTCACAATTGGGCGCCCCCCTCAACCTTACCTCTTCAGGCTCAGTGCAGTCTACTGACATGTTTTGATTTGCCTTGCTTTTAAAAACAATTTGTAGTAATCACCTATATTTTAAAATCAAGAAAATTTGTCTGGAAGCCTGGAGATTTGCAACTTCTCTTTAAAAAGTCAGACTCTTGAGTATACAAAAACCCCCAGTGAATTGTATACTTTAAATGGGTGAATAGCATGGTATGTGAATTACATCAGTAAAGCTGTTATGGGGAAAAAAATGAGAACTGGCCACATTGTGCCTCTGTTCTTTTGTGACTGCTGTCCAGTGGCAGGACCTAGTCTCCTTTAGACGAGGGCGCCAGCATGAGGCCTGTGGGCCTACCCTTTGTGTGTTTTAGCAGTCTGTCCAGCCCACAAGCTGAGGAGCATCCTTATGGGCGATGAGGAGAGGAGAGGGTGGGGAAGACTTTAAGGCCTAGGAGAGGAATTGCAGTCCATAGAGGGGACTCCTTACCCACCTCTTTGAGGGAGAGTGGGTGTGATGTGGAGACAAGACACCACTGGACATTGTGGCCTGAGGTCCCAGAGCAGCAGTAGAAAGCTGTCTGAGAGCTAAGGGATAAGCTTGCCAGGGAAGCTGAGTTCTGTTAGGCCCCAGTGAGCCTTTACTCTACTCCCCTCATCTGTGAAATGGGTATACCATCTTTGATCTTAATCTCTAAGGCCACTTCCAGCTCAAACACCCTGTAGGTGTCAGAGCAGCTAAGGCAAATGTTATTACGTCTGAAGGTGGAGAGGGAAAACATCCTGGCTAGAGGCCTTGGGCAGCATGGTCCTGCTATTTGGGCAGTGGAACTGAGACTCATTGGAGCATTGGATTCTCTCTGGGGGCAACAGATACTGGAGAGAGGCTTCTCCAAGGCAGGCCTCTCCTCACAAAACTGTTGGTGTGAGCCCTGTAGGAGTAGGGTAGAGAACTCTGGGCAGGAAAACGAGACCAGCCTTCTAGTCCCAGCTGTTTGGCTCACTTGCTGAGACACCTTGGGCAACTTAGCAAACCTCTTCAGGCTTCTTAAATGAGGGTGGTTGGGTCAGAAGAGCTTTCAGGTTCCTTTCCCACAAAGACTGCAGTTTGTTGACAGCTTTCATTGAATGGGGTTGCTGCCCCTCCCGATTAGACTGGCTGCGGAGTGCCGTCCCCGAGAGTTTGGCCAAACCTGTGGGATTCTTCTACCTAGGCATGGGGGATTCTGTCCTAGGCTTCTGGGAAATGCTGGGCTAAAATGATCTGCCCCAGAAGGTTGTGAGTGCCCTCAGCAGTGTGCAGACAGTAGTGGCCCATCTCTTGGCAGGAATGTTACTGGGAAGAGTCTGACATCCTGTACCTGGTTAGATTGGGTGGTTGCTGAGACCCCGCCCTCTTCTGGCCTTAAGATTTAGAACCTAGGTCTGGCGGAGGCCAGGATCACAGTCTCAGCCAGCTCAGTAGAAGGGAAGCTGAGCGTTCTCAAGAGACTAAGTCCTCAGAGTCCTCAGGCTTATCTAGAGAAGCAGGAGGGCTGGAGCCCATCTTTGGTGTGAAAGGAACTAAGTTGGCTGCCACCAAAGTGAAAATCATTCATGTAACACATTTGTTTGAGTAACCTACTAAGTGTTAGACCATGGGAATATTGATGGAATCAAGACAGAAGGGACCTGCCCTCATAGTTTACCTTCTGATGGGGAGACACTGTAAGCCAACAAGGTAATTCTGGTTATCTCTTGCTGCCTAACAATTCACCCCAAAACTTCGTAGCGTAAAAAAAATAACTATTTTGGGGCCAGCCCGGTGGCACAGCGGTTAAGTTCGCACGTTCTGCTTCAGCGGCCCAGGGTTCGTGGGTTTGGATCCTGGGTGCAGACGTGGCACCGCTTGGCAAAAGTCATGCTGTGGTAGGCGTCCCACATATAAAGTAGAGGAAGATGGGCACGGATGTTAGCTCAGGGCCAGTCTTCCTCAGCACAAAGAGGAGGATTGGCAGCAGTAAGCTCAGGGCTAATCTTCCTCAAAAAAACAACCACCACCATTTTATTCACTGATTTGTGTATCAGGGTTTGCACAGGGCTCAACTGGGCGATTCTTTTCTTTATGACGATGATAGAGGTGATGGGTGCCCTGGTCTGGAGGGCCCACCACAGCTTTACTCCCATGTTTGGTACTTCACTCCCATGCTTGGCAGTGATGGATGGAAGACTGAGTTCAGCTGGAACTAGAGTGTCTTCAGGTGCCCTCTCCAGCTTGGTGGTTTCAGAGTAGTAGGACTTACTATATAGTGGCTTAGGACTCCCAGAGAGTGTCCCAAGAGACAGGAAGTAGATGCTGTCAGTATTCTAAGGTCCTGGGTCTGAACACAACATCACTTTTACCTTATTCATGTTGATAGAGGTCAGGGAATGCCTCTAAGGGTGAGCCAAGATGGAATCGATTAGGAGCCTGGTGGTGAGCATTCTAGCCTGTAGGAATAGCAAGTACTAGGTGGTGATAAGTTTAGAGTTCTCCAAGGAACTGACAGAGAGGCCTGTGTGAATGAGAGGTGAGGGGCTCAATAAATCAGAAGCAAGAGGCCTTTGGAGAGCACCTTAGGGAGTTTGGATCCTGTTCTGAAAACAATGACAGAGGTGGCATGATCTGATTTCTGTTTTAGGATTACTCTGTTCTGTGGTGAGTGGACTCGGGTAGGGGACAGGAAGAGACCAGGTTGGAAGCCGGAGACTTCCGCAGGAAAGAGATGGAAAGGAATGGATGATAGCATAGTGACTTGGGCTGATGTTTTAACTAACTTGCTGTTTTCCCCCAAGTCTAAACCACTTAGAGAGGAAGTTTTCTGATTGCTGTTTCTTACTTCCTTCTCTCTGCTCAGACTCTCTAGAAGCTGAATTAGTTGTACTGTGCCCATTAATCAGAACTGTGGCCTGAGGCAGGCCAAGATTTCAACCCTGGTTCTGGGTCTCTTGGCCCCAGAACCAGGCCCTGCCTAGGCCAGCTTCCCCTGGCGTGTCCCAGGCTCCATGCCCCAGGGTGGAGTTGAGGGGGGTGTGGGTGATATAGTATGGGGGCACCAGCAGGAGCAAGGGCAGGGATGGTGGGGCCAGAGGGTGGGGAATGAGCCTGGCATGGGCTCTCTATGTCACAGATTTCTGTTCCTGACTTCTTGGTAGAAACTGCAGTGGCTTTTTTATTTCAGGTAAGATCTTCAGAGTGGGGTCAGAGCAAGCTCTCTGAGCTGAAAGTCTGGGGATTCAAGTTCTGATTTCAGTCCCACTCTCTCCTTTCTCCTGGCTGGACCTTCATTTCTCACAACTTGTGCGACGGGATTGGATGGTGACTGTGTTGCTCATCCATCACCAGTGTGCCTTTATCATGTCTGTGGGCTTACTCAGGTGTCCTAGAATCTGCCTTATGGAAGCTTGCCTCCTTGAGGACAGATGCCCCGGGGAGCCAAGCCAGACTGCCCCAGACCGTTTCCTTCTCATGTGATTATCAAACTTCTGAGCTGCCACGCGCATCTCATTTGTTTTCACAACAACCGTATGGGTTCTAGCTACGGTTATGATCCTCATTTTACAGGTGAGAAAATGAGTTCAGAGAAGTTCAGTAGTTTTCTCAAGGCTACACAGTACAGTTATGCGTTGCTTAATGACAGGGATGCATTCTGAGAAATGTTAGGGTATTTCATCATTGCGGGAAGATCCTAGCGTGTGCTCACAAACCTAGATGGTGTAGCCTACTACACACGTGAGCTGTATGGTACTAATCTTATGGGACCACCATTGTATATGTGGCCCTTCACTGACCGAAATGTCATTATGCGGGGCATGACTATAGTTAGTAAGTAGTTGGATTCCAGCCAGTGGCGGACTGACTCCAGAGTTCCTGCCTTCTCATCTGGCTTTGCCTTCTCCCAGACCACAGAGGTATACATACCCAACCTGGAAAACTGTTTCTGAGAGAAGACCTGTACAGATCTTCAGACAGCATGAATCTGTACGAGGCCATGGTGGGCCAGCCTGCAGGTTCTAGCTCTGCCCCCGGCTATCCTGAGTGGGTGTGAGCCAGGCCCTGGAACTTCTGATCCTGCTGGTGAGCCCTGACCCCTCTTCCCCCAGAGATGTTCCTCTTCAGCTCTGTCAGGCCACGTGGAGCCTGCTGGAAAGAGCCGTGCTGACCTTGTGGTTTCTCAGGCGTGGCCTCGGGGCCAGTAGGAGGGGGTGGGGAGTGGCTCTCTACAGGCATTGAGAGGCTCCCGGCTCTTGGTTACTAGAGTGGATGGGAAATACTATTATGTGTTGGGCCTTTTAACTTCTTTTGAAGGGGAAATCTTTTCAACTTACTCTAGCAACACTAATTCATTGTAGAAAAATGTCCAAATATGTTTTAGCAAAGAGAATATAAATCCCTTCATGGTCTGTCCCATCAACCACCATAATAAGTACTACTAAGATTCCATATTCTTTTAGACCAGCGTTGCCTAACAGAAATACAGTGCAAGCCAGCTATATAATTTTAAATTTTCTAGTAGCCATATTTAACAAAAGTAAAGATAGGTGAAGTAAATTTAAATAATATAACCCAAGATACTACCATTTCAATATATAATCAATATAAAAAGTATATAATTGAATAAAATATTTTATATTCTTTGTACTAAGTCTTTGAAATCTGGTGTGTGTTTTACACTTAAAGCAGTTCTCAGTTCAGACTAGCCACATTATAAGTGCTCAGTATCCACATGTGGCTAATGTCTGCTGTATTGAACAGCACTTTCTAGACTTTCTTTGTGAGTGTATGCACACACATATATATGTATATATACACACACCTTTTAAAAAACATGGGATTGTAATATTTTGTGAGCCTTATGTTTTTCCCCACTTAGAAACACTGGTTTTCACAGGCACTTATCGTGTAGCCCTCAAAACAGCCTTGGTCGGTGAGGCAGCATTTTCCTGATGAGAAGGGTTAAGGAGCTGAACAGTGCTACCTCGCTGTGAGTGCAGGTGCACACAGCCTAGCTCTGCTGCCTGTGAGGCCTCCGTTCCTTCATTGCCCTCTGCAGGCACCTGGAGTGGATCTGAGACCACTGAGCCCGGTCCAGAATTTGCACACGTGCACACACACGCTGCTGAGGGAAGCAGGCCCACATAGGGGAAGCTGCTGACCCAGGCTGCCATAGAGGGATGCACCGTTTAAAACGCAAGCATTCCAAAGCCCATTTCAGTGCTCTTTCCGCCACACTCAGCTGCCTTCCAAGAGCTTGGATTTTCAACTAGCCAAAGTACAAAGAGGAAACCAATGCACCCCAGGACAAACCCAAGTGGAGGACTTCTCCCACCCCCCCGCTGGTTTCCAGGCTCTTAACCATTGCACTGCCCTGCTGCTGGTGGTGAAGAAGGGTGATCCGGGCTGACCTTGGGGAAGTAGGCAGTTTTCCTAACTCTCAACCCAGTGCTCTTTGCACAGGGGCACCTGTTCCATAATTGTCACTTGTGTTTCTGCATTTTGTTCTTTCTGGGCGTTGCCTTAATCCCTCCGAAGAGTCCTGTCCTGAGGGTTGCAGGTCTTACCTGGGGTGAGGACAAAGTGGCCCCTGGGGGCCATTGAACCCACCATCACACATGTCAGCTCTCACGTGAACCATTAGTTTCATGGGCTGGCAATCTTACCCACTTCTGTATCCATAGTACATAGGATGGGCTAAATAGTTGTTGAGATGAAGAGCGTTTTTCGGTCATTGCAAATTGGAATTATAGATATGTTTGTGGTTGCTAACCCTTCTCCTGCCCACCGCAGACGGTACTAATTGATCCTAGACTTTTCCTGAGCCTGTTTACTGCCTAAGGATCCTCAGTACACTGTCCCAGGCGATTGAGATCAACCAGTTACAGGTGGAATTAAGATTAGCCCTTATATGAGTTGAGCCCTCAGAGGATGTCTTGTTCACCATTACTTCCCCAGTGCCTGGCACACAGGCCCCTCAAAAGCCAGGTTACCAGTGGTCAAGGTTCACGGGAGAGTGGCAGGAGCCCAGGGCTGGCATCTCAAAAAAACAAGTTGATATTCTTGGGACAAGCCAGGAAGCCCACTGTGTCTCAGTTCTATGTTCTGTAATATGAGGAGAACCACATCCACCCTTCCTACCTCAAACTGTTATTGTGAGACTTAGGTGCAGTGATAGGTGAGGGGGGGAGTACCTTATGAGCTGAGTAGCCCTGGTCACCAAGGGTAAGGAAAGGTAATTTACCTGGATGGGTGGCTTAAGCTCCATTCAGCTCTCCCCTGTGCCCTAGAGCAGGGCCTATACAAAACCCCTGCTTTTCCATCTCACATTCCCCTCTTCTGCCTGTCCTTTGCCCTGTAGGGTCTCTGCAGTTCCCTCCATCCTCCCCTTTCCGATCTCCTGGCGATGGCAAAATTCTCCTGGGCTTGGTGTGGGCCAGAGCCCAGGCCTTCCAGTTGCAGGTGGCCCTGGAGCATTGCCTTTGCAGTAAATAGTGCTTTGATTCCTGACTCTGCTTTTCCCTTCTTCCCCTGTGCTGAGTGGCATTATCCCCACTAGCAGGTGAGCAAATAGGCTTAGAGAAGTGGATCCTGGTGCTGGTGACCTCAGTCGCCTGTAGGGCCTGCAGGCTTGAGCTGGAGCACTTTGCGGACCTATGGAATCTGGTGTCTGTCTCCTGCAGTGCTGAGAGAGGCCTAGGGTAGCCCGGGAGTTCAGACCTTTTCATGTCAGCTGCCTTCTCACTGTGTGACCTTTGGCTAGCCATTTAGCCTCTGAGTTTCCTCTGAAACTGGGATGGTCCTTCAGCCATTGTGAGGATTAAAAAATATAATGCACAAAGGCCCACAGCAGAATGTCTGAGGTCAGTGCTTAGTAAGTGCTAGCCATGATTTAAGGGACCCAGACCTCAGGGCATTGGGTGAGCAAATGCAAAGCCTAGGGTAAAGCAGTGGAGGCTATTTGGCTGTAAGGAAGAGCCAGAGAGACAGCTCCCTTCAGAGCCTTCATTCTTCTGGCACAGCCTTAGTTTGGAGCTTGTGAAACTAAACCCCAAGCCCGGCCCAGCGTGATCCTTTGCGAGCTCAAGTCTGTGGAGACACTGAGCTTGTGGCTCTTGGCCTGACCAGTCTTGGTTCCTGATACTGAAGATTGGACTGGTGGGTAAATGGAGGGGATGAGCTCCTCATGCACCCCTCCTCTGGCTTCTGTTTGTGTAATTAAAACATGCTGCCTCTTGCTCTTGGGAGCTGGTTAATACCTGTCTGTAAGCATGAGACCCTGGACTGGGGGTTGAAGACCGAGGTCCCTTCCTGGCAGTCTCACCTATTGGCAGCTCAGTTCTCAGAAATTAATTGGCATCAGCATTGCACGTGAAATTTGTTAAATCTACAGATGGCCAAGCTCTGTTCCCCTCCCCAAACTGATTTCTGGAACTTGAGGGAAGGCAGGAATCTGCATTTTTAACCAAGCCGGCCCCCACTTCCCGCCCAGGTGTTCTTAGATTATGGAAGTGGTATTGCAAGCCTACTAGTTCACTGGGCCCCATTTCCACAGTTGTGAAGTGAGGGTTTTTCATACAGGCTTTCTGCTCAGGAACTCCGGCTGAGTTGGAGGTAAAGTGGGAGGGAGCTTGGGTCCCTTGTCCATCCGAACAGCTCTATCATTTACTTTTCTTTTCAAGGAACTGTTAAATATTTAATGCAAAAGAACATAAATATAGGGTCCAGCCCCATGGCCTACCGGTTAAGTTCATGCGCTCCACTTCAGCGGCCCAGCTTCACGGGTTTGGATCCTGGGTGCAGACCTACACTACTCGGTGGACAGTGACCCACATACAAAATAGAGGAAGGTTGGCACAGATGTTAGCTCAGGGTGAATCTTCCTCAGCAAAAAAATCAAAAACAAAAATGTGAAATAAAAAGAAAAATATTAAAACAAGAACCCATGTACCCACTACCAGTTTAAGAAGTGCAGGCATGATTTTAAAATATTAAATGTGGTGGTGTGGTTCTGGGTAACTCCTGTCAGAATTAAGTCGACACTCATTGGGTTAAATCAAAATAACTCCAAGTATGTCCAGAGAAAACCTACTTTAGAATTACCTAGCAGATTCCTGGCCCCACCATTCCTGAGCAAAAATCTCTGGAGGCAGGATCCAGGAATCCACATTTTGATAAGCTCCTCAGATGATGGAAAATTCTTCTGCACTGGTTTTGGAGGTAGCTTATCCACTGGAAAGCTGGCTTCATCTAAAGTTGTGGTTAGGATGATCAATGAGTGTAAGGATAAAATCAAAGGATGTTGGGACTGGACGTACTGCAGATGACAAGATCCCCCTGCCCACAGGCCTCTGAATGGAGAAACTGAAGACCCCAGAGGGGAATTCTTGCCAGGCTCCCACAGCAGGGGCTGTAGTGCCTGTGCCAGGACTGGCATCTGGTCTTCTGCCTGCTAGCCCGGGGCTCTGGACACTACCCCATCGTCTTAGTACCTGGGGCAATGGTCCTTCCTTCCTGTGGTGGCCAGGTTTAGCAAATAAAAATATGGGGTGCCCAGTTTAATTTGAATTTCAGATAAACAGCAAATAATTGTTTCAGGAAAAAGTGTCCCAGATAGTGCATGGGACACACTTGTTCTAAACAATTACTTGCTATTTATTTGAAATGGAAATTTAATTAGGTGTCTTTAGCAGATTCAAGAATCGCCTCAAAGGTAAAAAAAAGATGATTATGTATTTATGGTAGTTTTGTGTTTAATAACTATGACCTCATTTAAGCTGTTAAACAATCCTGTGAACTAGCAGCTATCATACAACAGAGGTCTAGGATCTTCCATGTAAGGTGCCTTTCTGCCTCCTCAAGAGCCTGCTTGCTTGGCCCTCGTTCCTGTGTGGCTGGTTAATGCCTGTTGAGTGAGAGGCTGCGTGAGAGATTGGTCAGATTTGCCCATCTCCTCTGGCCTTGTAAGTTACTTATTTGATGGCCGCTGGTGGTTAGAACATCCTCTTGTGGACTTCAGTGTCTGTGCTGTCACCTGCTGCTCTGTCCTGCCTCATAGCCCAGCGGCCTAGTAAATTGTTGGTGGGGTGGGTTTTGGGTAGGGATCAGACCCCCTCTACATTTGCTGAAGGGGAAGGGAATGAAATAGGGTACCTGCTGGTGTCTCGAGGGCATCTGTGAGCAGGCGTGGGGAGTCTGCAGGTGGGGCCATCTCTGTCTCCACGTCCACGGCATCCTAGGGTTCTGCTCTTTGCCAGTGGGATGTAGTATGTAGTGCTGAAGGGGCCTCTAAGACTGGCCCAAACTCAGCAACAGAGGCAAATAAATCAGCTGCTTCTAGGGGGCAAAGCCAGCCAGCTGAACTAGGTTGGGGGAGCTAGTCTGTACCCAAGAACTCCTCAAGTTCCTCAGTCTGCTTTTGGGACACCTGGCAAGTCTGTTTCCTTTCTGTTGGAGTTTTCCGGTTACCAAGTGTCCCCAGTGTGCAGGGCTGGTGCTGTTAGGGCTCAGTCATTTCGGAGAGCAGGAAACCGAGGGTTAGTGAGAGTGTCTGACCTGCCGTGCTGGTAGCTAGCTGCTCAGGCCCTCCGGGGCCTGCCTGCCTACCCCGGGTCTCCCAGAGGGAGCTGAGAGGTTCTGCCTGCTCTGGAGGAGCGGGAAGATGTACTGTTAGAGGAGAAAGCAGGGCTTGGCTCCCAGACCCACTGCAGCCAGAGCACCCCTTCTTTTCTGTCATGTGTCCAGTTCCACGTGAGAAGTCATCTTCCTGAAAAACAGGGATGTTTCAGGACTCTGTTACAGGTGCCATCAGTAGTTGCGGGGAGCGGTTCCTGTAATGCTTGGGTCCCTGAGGTCCCACCCCCCACCCTGTGAGTGGGTGCCCCTGTGCATAGAGTATATTTTGTTGGGTGGGGAAATTGACTTCCCAACCTGAGGGAAAAGCTCTCGATCACGAGGCGGGACTTTGATGTTCAGTGCCAGCTCCACAACAATTCGCTGGTCACTTTGGGCACAGCCTGGTCCCTCCTGGACATCAGTTTTCCTGTCTGAACATTGGGGTGAGTTCTCAAGTCCCTTTCAACCTCTCCACTTCAATAACAAAGACAATCCAAAGTAATTTCTTAGGGATTCAGAAGCCTCTTGCAGCACAGAATGCCCTAGATTTAGAACCGTAAGGATGAGTTTGCATTACTTGAGGTGCTGGGTGACTGACTACCAGGGACAGGGGAAAGCAGCTTTGAGATGAGCAGGCTTCTGCGTCGGGATAGCGGAGTCAGGCAGGCAGTGGAGCACGGCCTGTGCCTGCAGCTGCCTGGGAGGATTGGCTCCTGGACCCAGGGCCCAGCCACCGGGTGATTGGCCTGTCCATCATGGCCTAGGAAAGCACACCAGGGCCAACAAGCCAAATATGGCCCCAAGAAGGGTTTTAAAAATGTGAATTGATTAACAGTATTTAGAAAGCAGGAAATTTCTCTTTGCTATACACTTTACTTTTATGCTTTTCTTGAAAACTCAGAAGCTCTGGCAGCACTAAGCCTATGTTTGTGGGTGCAGCCTCGGCTGCTCTTGAGTGGTTGCTGCCCCCTTCCTTGGCTGGCGCCTGTGCTCCCCAGCTGGCGTGGTTGCCAGCCAGCCTTGTGATTTATGGTATAGCCTGGGGCCTCTGGGGAGTTCCTGTGCTGTTTTGTCTGCTGCATGCACCCTCTCTGTCCTCTGTTGCCCATAGCTGGCCCCTGGCATTTGGATTGAAGCGCACTGATTAGCATAGATGTAGACTCCAAAGGGGTTGGGACTACCAAACTGCACAGCTGTGCTGTTCGCTCGTAATGCAAAGAGGTAATTAACCTCTCTTCCCAGAAGAAAATGCTCTGGAAGTTTTTTGAGAAGCACCCATACCTATGTAAATTCCTATGTTTAGCAAATATTTACTGTGAATCTGCCATGTACAGGCTGCAGTCCTGGGTTCCAGGGACCAGTGAGCAAGGTGGAAAAGATCCCTACCTTCATGGAGCTCCCAGTAGTTCTCAACATAGGATGTCTTTCAGGCTGGTACAGCCCAGAGGTGGGGTCAGGCTGTACCTGGGTTTCAGTCCCAGCTCTGCTACCTAGTAGCCAGGTCACCTGGGGCAAGTTATTTAGCCTCTCTGAGCCTCAGTTTTCTCATCTTTAAACTGAGAATCATCATCACCTTACCTACAGTAGTTGTGAACAATAAATGAGCTGCTGCATGTAGGGAGCTGTGGCACCTTGCCAAGGACATGGTAGGTCTTGGTAATTAGTCAGTCTTGTGGGATTGAGATGCACACAAATGCAACCATTTCAGGGGGTGGTGAGTGCTCTGAAGAACCTAGATTACAGACTGAATTAGAACTTGATCCAGAGTTGCTAGTTGGGCAGTCAGAGAAGGCTTCCTTGAAAAGAGTTTATGCTGAGATCTGTGAATAATGTCACACAGAATATATATTGTGTGACCTTGGGTGAGTCTCTTCACTCAGTTTCCTTTTCTGAACAACTGGAATAATGGTGTCTTCTTGAGGCAATTAAATGAAGTCACACATAGAAAGCAACTTAGATCAGTTTTTGGCACCTTGGCACCTCAGCACCCAGTAAAGGGTGGTTATTATTATTTCTGTTCTGTCTAGAGCCAAATGTGCTCTTCTGAAAGGCCGGGTTAAGGAACTAGCACTTGGAGGCTGGGGGCTTCACTGGTTGCTGATATGTTTCAGCTGTGATGACTATTAATTAGCTTTTGGGTAGGACTTTAGGGACTGGTACCAGCAGTCGGGGTGGCCACAGCCACCCCAGAGTAGCAAGGCCCATGTCTGGGCAGGGAGAATGGAGACATCAGGCTGCCTGGGTCACCACCGGCTAAAGATAGTTCACTGTGGCTGGGCCTGGGCCTGCGCCAGCATGGGCATCATGTGACCAGAGCCCAGTGGCTTCTGCCCCTCCTCTTGGGCTGGCCAGGCTGGGCTGGACTGGGCGGCATCATGTGACCGGAGCCCAGCAGCCCCTGCCCCTCCTCCCAGGTCAAGGGGCGCAGACTGTGCTCCTGGGCTGGCTGCTGGCTGGCGGTTTCCTTTGAGCAGAGCCTCAAGATGGTCTGACTTCTGAAGGTTTCCCTCTCTGCCTGCCCACTCCTCCCCACAAGAGCACCCTTCAGCCCCCTCCTAGGTTTCATCAATAGGTCTGGGGGAAACCAGGGAGGGAGGGGAGGGCTGGGCAGAGAGAGGCCTCTGAGAGGTGGCAGCAGCAGCAGCGGCAGCGGCGAGAACCGGGGAACAAGGTGAGGAGGGTTAACCTGGCATTCTTTTTACTCTGTAGAATGTTCCTGCCTAGGGAGTGTTAGGGGCAGTGGGGATGGGATGAAAGGCCTGTGGTCCCTAAGCTCCTCCTCTATGACTCCACCCTGTCCCCAGGCTGGGTAACAGCTGAGAATACACCAGGCTTTCCAGACTCTTTCCTGCCTGCCTAACCCTCCCCTTAGATGGTGTCAGGTCCGGGCTGCAGATCAGGCAAATGGTAGGTGGCCTTCCCTGTCTGGGGAGGCTGTGGGTGGGGGCAGCCTCCGACCTCTTTGGCGCAGAGGCAGGAGTGGAGGCACTGGGAGGTGGGCGTGGAAGCAATACCTCTTTCCTCACAGGGCTGCCAGGGTGTCAACTTCAGCTAGTCGTGCTTGGTGGCAGTGTCCCTTGCCTGTGTCTGGTAGGAGAGAGGGGGATTGTTAGGTTGCTGGCGTTCAGTACTAGGAGTGTCGCTTGCCCTGCTCTGTGGCCTTAGGTTTCCCTGCAGTGGGTCATGGTTTTCCTCAGCATGTAGAATGATGCCGCTGCAGCCCTGCTGTTCAGGGCCTGCCCTCTTGCACATAGTGAGGAGGTAACCTGGGCCCTCCTCCTGGTGGTTAAGAGCACGGGATTTAGAGTCATACTGCTTGGCTTCAAATGCTGTCCTACTTGCTGGCTGTGATTCTGGCCAATAACCTTTCACCATGTGCCTTGGTTTCCATTTGTAAAAAGAGAGCAGTTAGAGGAACTAATTCCGTGTTAGAACAGCACATGGCACCTAGTAAGTGCTCACTATGTATTACGTGCGCTTGTTAGTATCATGACAACCACAGCTTGTTGCTGGCCTCCCCTGCTTTGACGAACAGTCTCGGTGGTTGAAATCTTGTCTTCTCTCCCCTCGTACCTCTAGACCTAATATTGCCACATGTTCAGTGGAGGAATGTGAGGCTTGGGGAGCGTGGTAGTTAGTGTCCCCAAGGCTCCACAACTGATGCAATCTGGACCAGGACCCAGCACTAATTTCAGGTAATCGATTGCCTCTGAATCAAGGCGGGGCTTGGTCATGGCTTCCTCTGGGAGTCAGCAGTGCCTAGGACACTTGTCTCTCCGCCAGAGGAAGGCTCTGGAGGAAGGCTGAGGCTTGAGGCTGTAGTCTCAGGAATTAGCGCTTGGAAAGCAAAGCCTCTCTTCTTCTCTGGTGTGAAATTATAGAGGAGATGGGTGTGTGGACTCGCCATTTTGTTAAACAAACGTCAGCTGTGTTCCAGGCCCTGCGCTAGACGCTGGGAGTACTGCTTTGAAAGCAGCCTGGTTCCTGCCTGCCAGGAGCGGAGAGTCTGGGTGGGGGCAGGTAGATAAGTAACCAGGCAGTTAACATGTGGGGCGCCGTGAGAGCACGCAGCAGGCGCGCTTCACCTGGGGTCTGGGAGGGCTACCTCAAGGAGGTCGACCTAATAGTGGCCAGGCATAGGGCAGCAGATGGGTGAATGTGGACTCAAGTAATGTAGCTCCTAACCCAACAAATTACTTTGTTCTTGAAGGTAGAAGTTCTTTGCAATCAGAGTAAACTCAACCTTTTCAGATGCCAATCTCCAGGACATGGTGCCAGCCCCAAAATAAACATTTGGCCTTCCCCGTTCTCCTGGCACTAAGGCCTGAAATCTAGTAGTCATGTCTGGCCACCCACTCTCAGTCCTGCAGGCCTTCTCTCATCTAGGCCAGCCCCATCTCGCCTTTCACCCACTCTGGTCGCTTACTTTCAATTCTAGCTTCTCCCTTCCCCTTACCACTTCTTTTTACCATGACCTGATGAGTTTGACTCACCTATGTGCCTTTTCCCCCTAAAACCCTTCACTAGTTTCCCAGTGGTTGACCAAGTCCCTGCTTAGACTCTTAGATCTGGGTAGCTTGTATTTCAAAAGGTCAGCAGCTTTAGGATCTTTCTGGAATAAGACAATATAGAAAATACTTTATCCTTGTATTTGGCTTTCTACTGGGTGCTTATTGGTTTGAGTTGATGGGTCTTGGCCTTTGTAGGCTGAGAGAGACTCCTTGAGGCCGGGCCCTCTTCCTCTTCCATGCTGAGTAAAAAACTGAGTGACTCAATGTTTTAAATTGAAAGGGAACTCCAGGCCTTTCCTCTGTCACTGCGGCCCTGTGAGGTGATTCTGACTTCAGTTTTACAGATGATGAAAACTGAGTTTAGAAGGGCTCTGCAAGGGGCAAGGTATGTAGGGACTCCAGCCCAAGTGCGTCAGGTAACAAAGTCCACGTGCTTAGTGATGGGCTGTTGTGCTTTCCTAGACAGTGCTCAGGTGAAGAAGGGGTGTCACAGACCTGAAAGTTGGGGTGCAGAGAATCTCAGGCGGTTAGACAGTCCAGGTGGTGTGGTCCTCCACTCCACTTGGCAGGGGAGCCGCCCTCTCTGCTCCTGCCACCCTGCTCGTTAATCCCTCTTTGCCCTGCCACCCGGTGGCCCTCGTTCCCTGTCATCCGGCGCTGGCTGCAGTGGTTTAGCTCCCCGCTCCCCAGCACTTGCAGTAATCTTAAGTAAACATAGTTTGCCATGCAAATACAGCTTCATGAAAAGGCTCCTGGTGCCCCACCACAACCACCACAACTGCACTTGGAGATTCTAGTGTGCTTCATTCAATACACAAATGCATGTGTGTATTTAGGAAGCCCCTTGACCCCCTGGAATTAGAGTCAGTACTGGCTCCTGGCTGACTGTGGTCCCATGGGACAGAAAGTGGCTTTTCTCCTTTTCCAGATACACATTAGCCCCTATCTTGCTTAGTCCAAGAGGAACACATTCCGAGGGCCTCTGTGTGCCATCCTCGTCCCCTAGCATGCTGGGCCCCAGAGTCCTGTGGGCAGGTAGACTGCAACTCCTTCCTGCCTGGACCCCATGTAGGGCCTGCCTTGCCACACTTCTACTGCCCTCTCTCCCTGAGAACTTCTCTCTGCCATCAGTAACTCTGTTTACGAGGAAACACCAGGGAAGTTCTAAGATTGCACCGGGAAGGTTTTTCAACCCATTCTCCCACCAGTGGATGCATGAGATTTCTGGTGAGCTGGAAGGACCACTGGACAAAGAGAGTTGAGACTTCTAGCTCCCATCCTGGCTCTTCCTTGGGGAAGCCCCTCCCCTTTGGGGACCTCAATTCCCTGTCTACAAATGGAGGGGATTGGAACCGTGGTCCTTTTTGCTGCTCTAACATTCTGTAACTTTTTCCTTGGGCAGGTGGAGGGTGGTGAGTTTAGTGTTTACTGAGCTTGGCTTGGGTCATTGGTGGCTGGCACAACTTTCAGAATGCAGAGGTGGGAGGAGGGGGCTTGTCGCCTGATTTGGCTGAAATGGTGCTGGATGTAGGGACTGGCAGCTGCACAAAGGATTGGTTTTCATGGGGAGCCATGTCAGATGCCAGGCCCCATATTTTGTGGAACCGTATCATATGTGCGTGTATGTGTGGTGGTTGCCTGGTGAAGGTGAGAGGCTGGGAGGGGACCCAGAAAGGGATATGTAATTGAAGCCAGAAATCCTAGTCTTCTCGCCTCCTGCAGGGTTAACAGCAGCTCCTCCGAGCCTCCCTGAGTTTCCCTAGGCCCCACAGATCCTAGATTTTAACAGATCAAGAAATTTTGCTTGAAGGCAAAAGTAGTTCTCTCTCCCCAGTGCACTTCTGTCTCTCCAGGGCACTTTGTCCTTCCTTGGGGCAGGGACAGCCTGAGGCCCTCTCTGGGAGCAGAGCAAGAGCAGGGCACTGTGGGTCCTAGGGATGGGGCTTTTTCAGCAAACCTCACACAGGACTAATTGAAGAATATTCCTGTGTATGCACAGACTAGCCACATTCCCTTGGTCAGTTTGGGATTGGGAGTCTGGGGGGGAATCAGTGGGGTGTTTTAGTGGCAGGAGGGCTCTCCTAGTAATTGGAGGCTGAACTTTCAGTACTTTACCGTGTCCCTTTGTGATCTTGGTGAACGAAATGTCAGGCAGGGTGATTGTAGGATCTGACTCTTCCCAATTTTGAGAGAGTTTTTATTAGAAGAAGTAGACAATGGCCTGGAAAACTTTGCCTCACCTTTTTGAGGAAACTTCAAGAACACCTCTCCCTCTGAACCTAATTCCCCTTTCCGACTTCTTGTTAATGAACTTGACGTTGCAGGCTCTTTGGCCTTCTCTTCTCCTGGTAGCACGCAGAGAGTGTTGTTGGGGGCTGGAGGATGGGTCCCTGGAGAAGTGATTATTGGCGTAGCGCAGGTGTAATGGAGGGAGATGATCCTGTAACAGCTGCCTCTGCCGGGGCCCTGTTGGAAGCAGCCTGGTCAGGGATCTAGGTGGTGTTAGGCTTCTCTAGGCCAGCCCAGGATTGCCAAGAAAATTGGGACAAAGTAGCTCCCTTGGCCTAGCAGCTCTATCCTCTTGGGACTGAGATTTTCTAGTTCTCTAGAACTAGTTCTTTAGAAATCTCCAGTTCATCCAGCACTGGGCATGGGGGATGCTATGGGCTGGGTTCCACAGCACCAGCTCTCAGAAGGTATGTGGGGTGTCTTGAGGGGGCAGTGTCTCCGGTAGGGAGTGGAAGCCAAGAATTCAGTGGCCTCATAGTTAGGAGCCAGGCAAGGACTCTTTCTACTCATTAAGAGAACATGGATCTGATCAAGGAGTAGAACATTCCTTTTGAGACCAGCTGGGCAAATTTCTCTACTGAGAGACTGGGGGCAGCTCTTGCTCTGGCATGGTTGGCCAAGAAGGGAGACACAATGATGGGAGAGAAGTGGGTGAGCAGAGCCGCAGCATGTGTCTTTTCCCATGGGGCTCTGGAGGAAGCCTTGGTCTTCAGAACCATATTGGGAAAATAAGTAGGTACAGAAGAGACTAGGCCTATTAGAGCCACTTCCCTAAAAACACACACATTTGTTTTCTTTTTAAAAAGCCCATCTTGGGGCCAGCCCGGTGGCCGAGTGGTTAAGTTCGCACTCCGCTTTGGCCACCCAGGGTTTCACCAGTTCGGATCCAGGGTGCGGACATGGCACTGCTCTTCAGGTCATGTTGAGGCAGCATCCCACATGCCACAACTAGAAGGACTCACAACTAAATAAAATATACAACTATGTACTGGGGGGATTGGGGGAGAAAAAGCAGAAAAAAAAAATTAAAAAGCCCGTGTCTGTCTTTGTTGAAACTACTGGAGAATTCCAAACAAAATCAAATCACTGTAAATATACTACTTAGCTCCCGATAATACTTATATATCCTTTCAGAGTTCCTGCTATGTATATGTACATATGTACATTTTTGACTTGTTTTATAAAAATAGGATTGTAACTTTTCTCATTTATTGTGTTTATCTTTTCACAGCAGTAGAGTTCACTGTCTTTTCAATGGATATAAAAATGGTTAAACTTTATTTAGCCAATTCCCTACAGTTGGACATGTAGGTGGTGTCGATTTTTTGAAGTTATACACAACACTTCGGTGGACATCTTTGTACATAACTCTAAACACTTGTCTCATTTGTATCATTAGGATAAATTCCTAAAGGTGGAACTATTGAGTCAAATGGGGTCTCACTTTTTCTTTGGAAACTTAGAAAGCAGACAAAATCTTTCCTGAGTGGCTGACCCTTCTCTTTTTTTTTTTTTGTTAAAGATTGGCACCTGTGCTAACAACTGTTGCCAATTTTTTTTTTCCTGCTTTATCTCCCCAACCCCTCCCTGTACATAGTTGTGTATCTTAGTTGCAGGTCCTGCTAGTTGTGGGATGTGGGACGCCGCCTCAACGTGGCCTGACAAGCGGTGCCATGTCCGCGCCCAGGATCTGAACCCTGGGCTGCCACAGCGGAGCGTGCGGACTTAACCACTCGGCCACGGAGCCAGCCCCTGACCCTTCTCTTGACCACAGGTCATTGAGGACAGAGCTGGCCCTGGTGTGGGGGCTAGGAGGAGATCCTTGGACTTCTGGATTGCCCACTTAGGGTCTTTATCTTGCCTTCTGCATGGTCACTAGCCCAGGTCAGCTCACACACAGACTTCTTGAATGTGAGAGCCAGAGGCGATCTTTCAGACCCTTCCTTTGTAGACTCCGCCGTGATTCGGGAGCCCTCACTTACCGAGCTAGTTCTGGCGTGGACTCAGCTTCCATGGGCTTACCCTCTCCAGGCCTCGGGCCTGTTTTTATAAGAGAATCTAGAGTTGTGGGAGCCCCCTCCTCAGCGTCGGGTTCCTGGAATTTTGGCTGCCAGTTGTTTGCATGATCTCACTTTCCATGATTTCTTCAGAAGAAGGCTGGTAAAATTGTTACTTGTGTTTGAGCACCTGTCCTTCCCCTCTCCACCGTGCCTTCCTCCTTTGGGGACTGGCAGGTTGCTTGGTGGAGTGGGGGTGGTGACGAGGGTCAGGAGCTGGTGGTGGCTTCTTCCTATGGGCTCTGCATAACCATCTCTCCCTTGTTCCCACAGAACATTCTGCTCCAGCCAAGGTGGTGAGGGCAGCCGTTCCTAAACAGCGCAAAGGCAGCAAGGTAAAGAATAGGAGTGGGCAACCTAAGGGGACTTCCTGGAGGTGGTGATCTCGTTCCTGTACTAGTGAGTGCTTCTTAGCTTTCAGGTAGTTCTGGATTCTCTCTGAATAGCAGGGGAGACCTTTCTGGGCTTCTGGTGTGGATGGTCCTACTAGACAGACTGATTTTGGCCTCTGATCTCTTGGTGAAGCTGTATTTTGGGGAGGAGCTGAATGGCAGAGGCAGGCTCACCCCAGGGCTCTCATAGAATGTGCCTTGCAGGTTGGTGACTTTGGAGATGCAATCAACTGGCCCACACCTGGAGAGATAGCCCACAAGAGTGTGCAGGTGAGTCTGGGGGAGGGATGGGCATGTTTGACCTCTATCTATAATATGTACATTTGGCTTCTCAAGCTTTCAGAGCTTCAGGTCTTACTGTTTTCAGTTTTTTAAGAGGAATGTTTGGTGTAATGTGAGCAGCATTGAAATAGCGAAGAATCACCATCATTTGAGCCCTTGCTGTGTGTCAGGGACTGCCAGGTGCTGTCTGTTCGTCTCTTCATCTAACCCTCACAGTGTTGGAGATATGTCCTTTAATAATTCCCATTTTACGGATGAGGCCGCTGAGGCTGGGAGAGGTTAATCACTAGCGCTTGATGGCCAAGTGGGGCCAGAAGTCAGGTGTCAGGTGTGTTGTATTATTCCACAGCCTGTGTTCTGCATCACCACACTTGAACTGCCAGTGAGTGAAGCCAGAGAGTGGTCTTTAGGCCAGGTACCCACACCCAGACCACATGTCTTGGGGTGGCTTATATAGCTCTCCTTAGTCCCAGCAGAGGAGGGACTCCTGATCAGTCTTGTTCTTTCCAGAACTTTTGTTCTGGGCTAACAGCCTAGGTTCCTCACTGGCTGAAGCCAGGGGCCGGCATCTCTTCCATCCCACAGACTACCTGGACAACGTGATCCTGTTGGAGAGTGTAAACATTTGGGCCCTGTAGGTCCCAGCCCCTCTGTCCAAGGGGTTGTTTGTGTCACTTAGACTCGAGGAAGCTGGAGAGACAGATTGTCTCCCACCTCCTGCCTGTTTGACCACGCTTCCCAGTGAAAGCATCTCAGGCGTGAAAACAGGACTTTTGCATACATCCAGTCTAACCTGCCGCCGCACACTCCAACTCCTGCCCTGTCTTTCTAGTGACGGGGAGCTCCCTGCTGTCCCATCCCAAGAGGCGCTCAGACTCAACTCACCTCTCTGTTACTTTACTTTCTGCTGCAGCCACAGTCCCACAAGTCTCAGCCTGCCCGTAAGCTGCCACCCAAAAAGGACATGAAGGAACAGGAGAAAGGAGAGGGGAGCGATAGTAAGGAGAGCCCGAGAACCAAATCGGATGAATCAGGGGAAGAGAAGAATGGGGACGAGGATTGCCAGCGAGGAGGACAGAAGAAGAAAGGTGAGTGTCTTGGAGAAGGCCGCAGGGCGGGACTGTGAAATGTCAGGACTCGAGGGCTGCTGGAGGAATTTCAAGAGCCCCCGAGAAGTCGTTGGGAGTCTGATTGGTGTAGGCTGCTGGGCTGGCAGTCTTCACTTCAGCTGTGCATCCATCAGCTCCTCTTATTTAACAAGCATTTGGTAAGCTCCCTTCTCAGCAGCAGGGCTCTAGCAGTGCACAAGACAGATGAGGCCACACCTCAGAGTATTCTTTGTGTGTCGTGTTGTATTGCTGTCTCATGTAACATTTTATTTAAAGACAAGAGTTCCCACTGCTCTGACTGAAATGGTTAGGGTGCAGGTTCGGCTGCTCTAATAGAGATCCGGAAGAACTGGTTCAAGCAAGATAGGGGGCTTTTTCTCTCTCCTGATAGCCTAGTGTAAGGAGACAGGCCTAGAATGGCAAGCCTTTCATTCCTTTCTTCTTGCTGTGGTGTGTTGGCTCTTCTCATCAAAGATGGGTCACTCTTTCCTTCTCATTCCACCTAGCAGGAAGGGAAGAAGGGGAGAATAGCTCCCTTCCTTTTAGGGACTCAGCCTGGAGTTGTCACTCAGCTCTTGTAGCAGAACTTTGGCATGATCTAAAGGGAGCCTAGAAGTGCCGTCTTGATTCCGGGCAGCCATGTGTCTGGCTCTGGAAGGGGGTTCTCTGACCATGGAGAAATCGATATTGGGATTCGACCAGGAGTATCCGTCACACCGAGGTCCATGGCCTCCTTGTTTTAGGGATGAAAATGAGGTCCAGTGTGGAAAGGGAATTTGCCCAAGGTCACCAGATGGTGATTTAGACCCAAAGCCCTGGATAGGGGAAGAAGGGCAGGGGGTAGGGATGGCTGGGAGGGACCTCTTGTTCAAGCGTTTCTCATGTGTCCACGCTGTCCTCCAGGGAACAAACACAAGTGGGTTCCGTTGCAAATAGACATGAAGCCTGAAGTACCCAGAGAGAAACTGGTGTCACGCCCTGCTCGCCCACCAGAGCCACGACACACATCTGCCATCCGCGGGGAGATCAAAGGTATGCACCACCCACTGTGGAGGGCTTGGGCATAGGGGTCATCTCAGGCCTGACCCGCTGCCCCCTCTCCCCATAGGGTCTGAGCCTCCCACCTACGTGTCCGTGCCTGTGGCCCCCCCCACCCCAGCCTGGCAACCAGAGACCAAACCGGAGCCTGCCTGGCATGACCAGGATGAGACATCGAGTGTGAAGAGTGATGGGGCTGGTGGGGCGCGGGCTTCCTTCCGTGGCCGTGGACGGGGGCGTGGTCGCGGCCGGGGACGCGGCCGGGGTGGCACTCGAAGTACGTGAGGCCCCTTTGGGCTCCGGGATGTCCGAGGGAGTGCGGCAGGGGTGGCGGGCAGGGGTCTCCTTTCCCTCATAGCACCCGTTTCCCCCGTAGCCCATTTTGACTACCAGTTTGGCTACCGAAAGTTTGATGGTGCAGAGGGACCTCGCACCCCCAAGTACATGAACAACATCACCTACTACTTTGACAATGTCAGCAGCACTGAGCTTTACAGTGTGGACCAGGAGCTGCTCAAAGACTACATCAAGCGCCAGATGTGAGTGGACAGGAAGCTCCTTCCTGGAGAGGGGCGGGGGCTGGGCAGAGGAGGGCTGGGCGGCCCTTCTGGTGCTGGCAGCAGTCGCTGCCCCTGGTGGAGCTGACAGAGACAACTTTCTCTCATCTAGTAAGCTAATTTTCATAAAAGTAATGCTTGTTGCAGAAGTAATACCGTATTTACCTTAAGAAAATTAGAAATGACCGCTAACACAAAGGAGAGAAAATGTCTTGATTGCACCCCTTCTGTGCTTCTGTTTGTAATGGCAGCGCTGTCAGAATGCCAGCAGACATTTATTGAGTCCTCATTATTGGTGAAGCTCAGTGCGAAGTGTTTTACAGACATTCTGTTATTTAATCCTCCAGTCAACTATTTAATTCCTATGAGCTGAGTCTTATTCTCATTTTGTAGATGAGCAAACAGGCCCAGTAACTTGCCCAGAGTCTCACAGCCAGTAAATGACAAGCACAGATTTGAATCCTTTTCTGTCTGATTGAGAAACCCGAGCTCCTAACCACTCCAATATATTGTCTCAGTCCGGTGGGGGAGCCGTACAAGGAAGTAGATAATTGCAGTAGAGTGTGCTAAGTGTTTTAGGAGCGGAAGAAAGAGTGACCAACAGCATTGGAACTGGGCTTTAAAGGAGGATGAGGAAGCTTGTCAGGCATATGGAGATGGAAGAGCAGAGCGAATGGTTTGACCCAATGTTAGGGAGCCATGAAAGGATAACATTTTCTTCAGCCCTTAAGACTGTGTCCAGTAGGGACGGGGTAGGTCAGACGCTCTGTCAGTTGCTGGGGTGCACAGCAGAACAGGGAAGGCATGTTTGTAAAGGATGCAGCAGTCATACCTCTTCTCCCTTCCACCTAGTGAGTACTACTTCAGCGTGGACAATTTAGAGCGAGACTTCTTCCTGCGACGGAAAATGGATGCTGATGGTTTCCTTCCCATTACTCTTATTGCTTCCTTCCATCGAGTGCAGGCCCTTACCACTGACATTTCACTCATCTTCGCGGTATGTCTCCCTCCCTGGGGCTGGGGTGCAGGGGAAAGGAAGGTCCTTATTATGGAGCTGGAGTTTGGGCCAAGGCAGAAAACCCTGGAAGAGTCTCCATCTGATTACTTACGCTAAAATTCCAAGGCTTGGCCAGCGTCTTCCTCCCCCTCCCCTTTTATGGAAAATTTCAGACGTTTACAAAAGTAGACAGAATGGTATAGTGGACCCATCACCCAGCCTCAGCAATTATCAACTCATGGCCAGTCCTAGTGCATCTATCCTGTCATCTGTTTCCTCTCCCAGATGACTTTGAAGAACGTCTTAGGTAACCTGACATTTCATCCATGCTTCAGTACCTATCTGTAAAAGCTAAAGACCTGTTAAAAAACATGACATTGTCATTGTCACATGTAAAAATATTAGCAGTTCTTTAATGTCACCAAATGTTCAGTCAGTTGCAAACTCACCCCACTTGGCAAAAAAAATTTCTTGTGCTAGTTTCTGAGAGTCAGGCCCCAAACGAGGCCCGTATCGCCTTAGTCTCCCTCTCCCCTCTCTTTCCTTGCAATTTATTACTGGAATAAACTGGGTTGTGTATCTTGTAGAATTTCCCACAGCTCACAGTGGTGGTATTTAACCTATTGTTCTGTACTCCACATTTTTTGTAAATTGGTGATCTAGAGGCCTGATCAGGTTTTGGTCCCCCATCCCGTCCCCCTTTCCCCCCAATGAAGAATACTTTATAGGTAATAATATATTCTCTCAAGTGGCATATAGCATTTCGTTTGATTCTCTCTTGTGGTGTAAACTGCTGTGGATGATTATTGCCTGTTATTTCAGTAGGGATTGCAGATTGGTGATATTCTAATTCTATTATCTGTCTTCGTTTCTTAGCTAGAATACCTCTTTAAGGAGGAACTTGGCCTCATCAACTTTTCATTTACCAAGAGGTATAATTTGTACAGAAAGGGCAGATAAATGCTTAATCTTTTCCTTTGTTAACCATTTTTCAGAATTATGGGTTGATGCCGATTAAACTTCAAAGGTGCCCAGTGAGGTTTAGGGGTTTTTTTGTTTTAGTATCATTATAAACTTATGGATTCAAACATGTTATTTATTTCAATCCATTGCACTTATTCTGAATCAAATTGCCCTATCTTTAGCCAGTGGGACCCTGGTTCATCTTGTACATTTCCTGCCCCAGATCTGGAATTGACCATTTTTTTCAAGGAACTCTAGGTCTTATATTTTGGGGAAATGGTATTTAGATACTACAGTCTGAGTAATAGGAGTGTTTATTGCTACTTGATTAGTTGTTGTTTCTAGAGCTTTTTTTTTTAAAATACATCATGAGATTATACTGATATTTTCTGTTGAAATTCAGGACTACAGGGTCCTTATTTAACCCCAGTGATCTTTTATTTGTAACTACTCCTTTTTCCCATGCCTAAAATCCTAATTGCCAATGACATCAACATAATTATTCATTTCCACGGTTTATACACACTATTATCATAATACCTCTACTACTACTAAAAACAGGGTTTTTCCTACTTCGACAGTCAAATGACTGTGTTTTCAAGTTACTTGAAATAATCTTTGTGTGGTTATGTCTTTAACTTGATGTATATTAGTTTCATTTTGCTCTCAAGTTTTAGGGTTTGCTTTCCCCCCCGATTTCTGATTTGTTTTATATTTATGTATGTAAGACATTTACATGGTTTTACTTCCGAAGTCAACATAGTATGTTCAGAGAATTACCATGACTTCAGAATTACTTCCGAAGTCAACATGGTATATTCAGAGAAGTCCAACTTAAAATTCTCTCACTTCCTCCTTTTTCCCTTTCTTCCCCTATAGGTAACCTTTTTTGAATCCTTCCGTTAAAAAGAATAAGCAAATACCTCTACATGTATGTGTATCCTTCCCGTTTCTTAGATAAATGGTGACATAGAACACATGTATTTCTTTACCTGTTTTTTGTTTTCACTTAATATATCTGGAAGTTAGCTGCGTAGTAGTATATAATGGAAAGATAGTCCTCATTCCTGTTGACGGTTGCGTATGTATCTTTTCATCTTTTTGCCAGTGTTTCTTTCGTGGAGATTTCTAGAAGCGGGATGACTGAACTGAAGGGCATGGCATATGTTCTTTTGCTGGCTGTTGCTGAGTTCCCTTTCTCAGGGCTGTGTTTCTTGCATTCTCACCATCAGTATATGAGACTGCCTCTTTCCCCTCCTGCACCCAGAGGGTGCTGTCACATGTTGAGATGTTTTCCTCTTCCATTTGGAAGATTTTTAAAAGACAACTCCCCTCTCCACTCTTCACCCTTTTCCTCACAGATAAACACATAGCAGTTTACCTGTGAGTCCTAGAAAACTTTGTATGTTTTACTTAAAAAATCAAACCCCAATGGGACCTTCTACATGCTGACCCCGAGCTACTTGTTTGTGGCTCTTCCCCCTGCCCCCCCTGTGCACTTGAAGCCTGACTAATGTTCCATCGAATGGATGTGCTAAGATTTATTTAAATTGCCTGTGTGGTGACAAGTTAGTTAGTTTCTGGTTTTTTTCCTGTTAGAGACACTGTGACTGTGAATGGCTTTTTATCCAGATCTTGTGCATATTGTCACCTGTTTGTGCAAGTATTTCTCTAGGGTAGGTTGCTGGAAGTAGAATGGCAGGGTCAAAGGACAGGTGTATTTTTCATCTTGGCCCCCTCTTAGAAGTTTAAACATCTCACTTGTCTGCCGCTTGTGGAAGATGGTGAGAGTTTTCTTATACTTCTGCCAGTGCCAGACTCGTACTTGAGTTCATGGGGCCCAGTCATCTACCAGCTTCCAAGATCTCAGTCTCAGTCTTTCCTCTGCATCCTCTCCCTCCTCCTCCCCTGCAGGCCCTAAAGGACAGCAAAGTGGTGGAGATGGTTGATGAGAAAGTCCGGAGGAGGGAGGAGCCAGAGAAGTGGCCTCTTCCTGGTCCCCCAATAGTGGATTATTCCCAGACCGATTTCTCCCAGCTTCTCAACTGCCCTGAGTTTGTGCCCCGCCAGCACTACCAGAAGGAGACAGGTAGGTACCCTCTTGGCAAGGGGATGCCTCCCTGTTGCCCTTGACCTCTGGCCAGCAGTCCTCCCCAGGGCTGGCAGCAGGAGGACGACTGGAGGGATGAGGAACTCACCTTTCCACCCTTCAGAGTCGGCGCCTGGCTCTCCCCGTGCAGTCACCCCAGTGCCAACCAAAACAGAGGAGGTCAGCAACCTAAAGACCCTGCCCAAGGGCCTGTCTGCCAGCCTGCCTGACCTGGATTCCGAGAACTGGATTGAAGTAAAGAAGAGGCCTCGGCCCTCTCCGTCACGACCCAAGGTGGGTGAGGCATGTACTCTCGCCCTGAGTTCTAGGGCTCTGGGCTGGAGCAGTTGGAGGGGATGTCGCACAGGCACAGAGCTCTGGGCTCTGAGGGGCTAGTAGGCAAGTCAAGTGGGTTCAGGGTGACTGCAGGAAAGCTCATGGGCCTGTGTCCATTTCTGGGGAGACTGCTGCTCAGGACAGCCCTAGCTGCATGAGTTCCTGAATAGCATTTTTCACAGGAGGAGATCATGTAGCCTTTAGCAGTAGTGTCCCATGTTTCTTGATGCTTCGCTCTTCTTTCTGCCTCATCTTTACCCCTAAGGCTGCATTTTAAGTGCCTTTCCCCTGAATGTATCCTTATTGTCCCCTACATAAGCCCCTCAGGCCCTCTGAAAAGGAAAGGGAGAGCGAACAGGTGCATGGCCTGGATGTAGAGTTAGAGTCTAGACTGGAACACAGGTCTGTCACAGATGGCTGGCGACCCTGCGAGGCTTGTTTAATATCTCAAGGCTTCAGTTTCTCTGTCTTCAGATGAAAGGAAGGAGAGGTTAGACTGCTCTAACCTACTTTACTCTACTTTACTCTAGAAAGAGTAAAGTAATATATGAATAGTACACATTGAGTCCATAGTTAGAGAAGTGCTTCAGTTTCACAGTAAAGTTACTGCCCCTCTTCCAGGAGCAGACTTTTGCTTCATCCTCCTCCTCCCTCACCCTCCCCTCTTGGGTGTGGGGCTTGTGAGGAGGCCTGGGAGATGACGCTGGACTTTGAGTCTGTGGAATTCTCTGCTCCCATTTCCGTTGCACCACTGTGACTGCCTCACTCATCTTCCGCTTCCCTGCCTGTTCATACCTCGACTTGCCCCTCTCTTCTGGCTGAGGTCCTTTGGGAAGTGTCAGAGATCAGGCCATGAAGAGAAAGACAGTAAGTGGCAGCGACCTTATGAGGTCCTGGCCTGCGGACTGAAGGCTTTGGAAACACAGGAGCCAGGCCTAGCCCCCATTCCAGAATTAGAGTCCTCACTCCCACCTGGCCTATCATGGACCTTAAAAGAGAATAGGTTTGGAGTTTATAAGGGAAGCTCTTTGCCTAGCCCGGAATTGACTTGTGTGTATACACTGTGAGGTAGACAACTGCTTCTCCCCCAAAGTCTCAGATGAATTCAGCCTGCCAACCTTCTGAAATACTTCCTTTTTGCTGGAATCACCCTGTTTCCTCTTGCCTTTAGGACAAGCTGTTCTTTCTACCTAGTACACTCTTTGTACCCGCTCTCATCTGACTGACTTTTCCTCATGCCTTGGTAGTTACTTCTTCCAGGAAGCCTCCCCGACTGTCCCCACTCCCACCCCCTGTTGGTTAAGTGCCCCTCCCTATGTACTCCCACTAATTACATTTACAGTCTTCACCATACCCTATTGCAATTGGCTGGCTGGTTGGTTGACTTTTTCTCCTACTAGACTGTGAGCTCCTTAAGTTCAAGGACCTCGTCTTGTTAATTATTCCGCTTTTAGGTTCTTCATACGGGGCCTAGTACCAGTGGGTACTTGCTCATTCATCAAATAGTTGAACATCTGCTGTTGCTAGGTCCCAATCTAGGTACTGAGGATGTGATGGAGGGCAAGATAGTTGTGGTCCTTGCCTCATAAAGCTTCTGGTTTTTTGGGAGATGTTGGGTAGTTGGATAAATGGATGGATCAACCTGTTGAATTTCTGCTGTGTGCCTACTCCCAGGCTAGTTGCTGTGTAGGATATAAAGGTAAATGAGAGCGCAGTTCCTACCTACAACGAATGTGTCATCTCGTTGTTCTTGAATGACTGTCATGTGAGCTGTGAGTGGAGAAACCTGGAGTCCTATAGGACATCCTTTCCGCATGAAGCTGACTCCAGGTCTGACAGCTGTGACTTGCTGGTGTTATTGGGCCCTCTCTTGGGGAACAGCTACAGAGCCTAATCCAAGGGCCCCATGGTGATTCTTTCTCCCCTCGGTGTGTCCCTGTTTTAGAAGTCAGAGGAGCCCAGGTTCCTCCACCCAGCCTCTCTTCCTCAGCAGCTGCCCTCTCAGCAGCTGCTGTCCAAGGATCAGGATGAGCAAGAGGAACTGGATTTCCTGTTTGACGAGGAGATGGAGCAGATGGATGGGCGGAAGAACACCTTCACCGCCTGGTCCGATGAGGACTCCGACTATGAGATTGACGACCGAGATGTCAACAAGATCCTCATTGTCACCCAGACACCACCTTACATGCGCCGGCACCCAGGGGGGGACCGTACAGGCAACCATACCTCACGTGCCAAGATGAGCGCCGAGCTGGCCAAGGTCATTAATGATGGGCTCTTCTACTATGAGCAGGACCTGTGGACTGAGAAGTTTGAGCCTGAGTATTCCCAGATAAAGGTGAGGCTCGGGTACAGCAGTGGGAGTGGGGCTTGGGCTGCCTGTAACCTGGGGAAGAGCAAAGCTTAGTCATGGTGTGACCTCAGGGGCAGAGCCTCAGAATCCTTGTGTGTGAAGGAGGTGATAATCGACACCTTGCTGGGCATTGAGAGTGAGAAGAGATGTGTAAACACCTTGTAAACTGTGCGGTGTGAGGGGGGATTATTGTCCCGCCTGAGCATCCATGTTTAATGGCATAACAGTCAGCTAGACACTTTTTGGGGGAATAGAATAAGGATTAGATTGTCATTTTGATTCTTAAATATTTAGGCATATATAAAAGTTTAAAGCCAGCTAGACTGGTATCTAGTGGTTAAGATTTGGGGCTCTCACTGCCGCTGCCCAAGTTCATTTCCCAGTCCGGGACCACACCACCCATCTGTCTGTTGTCATACTGTGGCGGCTGCGTGTTGCTGTGATGCTGATTGCTGTGCCACTGGTATTTCAAATGCCAGCAGGGTCACCCTTCCTAGACAGACTAGGAAGAAGGACCTGGCCACCCACTTTTGAAAAAATTGGCCATGAAAACCCTGTGCATAGCAGTGGAGTATTGTCTGATAACAGCACTGGAAGGTGAGAGGATGGTGCAAAACAGACGGGGCAGGGATCCACTCTGCTATACACAGGGTCACTAGGAGTTGGAATCGACTCAACAGCATTAACTAAACAAAAAAGTTTAAAAGCCTTAATAAGGAGCTTGCTTTGAATGTGGAAGATGGAGAAAAGACAGGTCTTTTAAAAAATCACTGCTGTCTTGGGGCCAGCCCCATGGCCGAGTGGTTAAGGTTCTGCGTGCTCCACATCAGCGGCCCAGGTTCACAGATTCAGATCCCCAGCATGGACCTACTCCACTCATCAGCCGTGCTGTGGAGGCATCCAAGATACAAAAAAATAGAGGAAGATTTGGCAGAGATGTTAGCTCAGGGCTAATCTTCCTCAAGCCAAAAAGGAAAAATAAAAAAAAAAAGAGGAAGATTGGCAACAGATGTTAGCTTAGGGCAAATCTTCCTCACCAAAAAAAAAGAAAAAAACCGTTCTGTCTGGAAAGTCCAAACCTCTGTTGTAGATTTTTCCAGAGAGAATGTATGTGGTGGGGGGTGGACCTGTGTGGAAAGTAGCATTGTGTTTGGTGGAAGTGAGGAGAAAGTTGCATGGCCATTATGTGAGAAGACAGTGGCAGGAAGAGAGTTGGGGGGAGTCTGCTGTGAGTTCCTGGGGAGCTGGCATCCTGGTCTCAGTCTTGCTGCAGAGAGGGCTGGGCAAGTGCTAACCCCTCTGGGTTAAGCGCACACATGCCTGGGTAACCGGGGTTGAGGAATGGCAATGGGCCACCTGAGGGCCTGGGGACCAGAATTCCACATATGTGGACGTGGGAGCTGCCCTCTCCAACTTCTTGCATGTCTTGATTCCTAAACAAGCTAGGGCAGTCTGCTTACTAACAGCTTTTCCCCACCCATTTTGTTTCCTCTGCAGCAAGAAGTTGAGAACTTCAAGAAAGTCAACATGATCAGCCGGGAGCAGTTTGACACACTAACTCCTGAGCCGCCTGTGGATCCCAACCAGGAGGTCCCTCCTGGGCCACCTCGCTTCCAGCAAGGTGAGAGGTGACGCCTAGAACCCTGGCTTGGGTGGGAGGGTCTGGAGCTCTCTGGGGGGGCCCTTCCGGGAACAGACAGCCATGGGCCTACCCCTGCTTACCGATGCTGCTCTGTCTCTGCAGTTCCCACTGATGCCCTGGCCAACAAGTTGTTTGGTGCTCCTGAGCCCTCTACCATCGCCCGCTCTCTACCAACCACTGTCCCAGAGTCGCCAAACTACCGCAATGCCAGGACGCCCCGCACTCCCCGGACACCGCAGCTCAAAGACTCAAGCCAGACATCACGGTTTTACCCAGTGGTGAAGGAAGGACGGACGCTAGATGCCAAGGTGAGGCACTCCTGTTGGGCTGCTAGGAGTCTTGGGCCCACTTCACTGCATTCCAGTGCTTTACTTCCCTCCCTTGCTTTGTCTGAGTCGAGAAAGTGCCAAGTCCCCCAGCTGCTCTGTGTTCTTAGGCTGGTGGGCCCACCCGGGATTGAGTGATTCTGTCTACAAAATGGACTGGGTGTGGGAGTGGTGGCCCCATATAGCCGTGATAAGGCCTGAGGAAGACTGACCAGGTGTGGGTCCTTGGGCAAGCCACTTCATTCCCAAGCCTCAATTTCCTCGCCTGTGAAATAGGCATACCAGCTCCTTGCTCACAGCCATGGACATCCAGTGAGAGAAGAGCAATGAAAATGCTTTGTAAATTATGACATAACTCCTACATGTGAGAGAATCTTAGTCCTACAAATGCTGGATGCTCCTCAGAGTCGTATGAGTATGATTAATAAAAAATCCTGGACTGACCTTTGCAGATGCCTCGGAAAAGGAAGACAAGACATAGCTCGAACCCGCCCCTAGAGAGTCATGTGGGCTGGGTGATGGATTCCCGCGAGCACAGGCCCCGGACTGCTTCCATCAGGTGCCGGGGCAGTGGGGAGGGGAGATCAGGCTGACGGCAGGGTGGGTGGGAGAGCCCTGAAATCCATGGGCCCAAGAAGAGTGAACCTCTGGTCTGTAAATTAAAAGAACCCTCATCTAAATCCAACAAACCTTAATCCAGGGTCTGAGAAGAGGAAGGCTTCTTTCTAAAGAAGTGGTGTCATAGCCGCACAGGACCAGATTTTCTCAGACAGTATATCTGTGAATTGATTTCAAACGTGGATGTCTGCTGCCTCTCTCAGGATAGCCAGGCCGTTGAATAAAAATACAGATTCCTGGGCCCCACCCTAGATCTGCGAGCTCAGTTTCTGACAGTAGGGCCCAGAATCCCTTATATTTATTTCTAGGAAAATTGCCCCAGTTTTCCCTGTTCCAAAGCAAGGTTTGGGAGCCACTGACCTATGCACTTTGTTCCCTGCAAAGATGGTGCAGACTTAAAATATGCACGGTTTTCAGAAATATAGACGGATTAACCCATAACAGTTCATTAAGGAAGGTGAGATGTTAACTTGGAAATAAATGGTTAAAGGCACAGGTTTGGGCGGAAGTCAGACTCATGCATATAATCAGTTAAGGGCCGGGTATAGCACCTGGACCTCTTTTTTGTTGCCCTATGAAAGCCTGGATCTTGGTTGATGGAAGGGACCAGAGGGGCCCCTCCTAGCCCGATGACCAGCTGCTCCAGGGCTCCTGGTTGACACTGTCTCTTCTGTGGCCTCTGTAGCTCCAGCCCCTCCGAAGGGACGCCTGCAGTTGGCAGCTATGGGTGTACCCCTCAGTCGCTGCCCAAGTTCCAGCATCCTTCCCATGAGCTGCTCAAGGAAAATGGGTTCACACAGCACGTCTACCACAAGTATCGTAGGCGCTGCCTTAACGGTAAGAAGCACCTAGGGAGGAGGGCTGCGTCTCTGGGGCCACTCCTTGGATCCGGGGTGTAGGGGCTGGTGGAGCAGGTAACTGTTTTCTCTGACCTCAGACCAAGAAGTGTTGTGACATTACAGCAAGAAGGGTTAAAGTTAGACTCAGGCCAGGAAGTTTTGGAATACAGAGGCTAAAAGAATCTGGTGCTTAGAACATTCCTGTTCCTTGATCTTCTCTTGATATAAAAATCATCAGTTTTTCCTGTTTCTGGCAAGACTGCCAACTCAGCCGTTGTCCAGTGTGGTCCAGTGTCCATCACAAAAGGGTGTGCATGTGGCATGATATATTCTCTAGAACTGGGGTTGCCTAACCATGGCCTACAGGCTAAGAACAGTTTTCATGTTTTTAAGGAGTTGTAGGGGGAAAAAAGACGAATTTGTAACAAGAGGTATGTGTCCTGCAAAGCCTAAAAGATTTACCCTGGCCATTTACAGAAAACAGTTTGCTCACCCTGCCCTAGAAGACAGTGTAGGGAAAGAACTCTCTAGATGCTCTCACGTGTTTCCTTTATCATAAAATCAGATGCCTTAACTAGGCTTCTGTCAGGTTGGCTGAAAAGATACACAGAACCAATCTTAATGTCACTTATGATTATAAACCCACCCCACCCTCTCTCGTTTAGCAAAACATGGCTGCTACATGCTTGACTCCTCTACCTTACTTCCCTCTCCCTAGGGGGTGTGTCCGCATGTGTAATAACAGCCTTACTGAGGTACAATTCACATCGCATACACTTCACCCATTTAAAGTATACAGTCAGTGGCTGTTAGTGTATTCAAGAGTTGTGCATCCATCACCACAATCAATTTTAGCACATTTCCATTACCGCAAAAAGAAACACTGTGCCCCTTACCAGTCACCCCCTATCCAACTCCTCCCAGGCCTGTACAACCACCAGTCTACTCTCTGTCTCTGGATTTGCCTATTCTGGACTTTTCATATAAGTGGAATCATATAATACGTAGCTCATCTATATTGTAGCACTTATCAGTACTTCATTACCAAATAACATTCCGTTATATGGATATGCCACATTTTGTTTATCCATTCATCCGTTGATGGACATTTGGGTTTCCACTTGTTGTCTGTTGTGAACAGTGCTGTTGTGAACATTCCTGTACAAGTTTTTGTGTGGGCTTAGGTTTTCATTTATCTTGGGTGGAAGAGAGGAATTGCTGGGTCACATGGTAACTCTGTGTTTAACTTTTTGGGGGCTGGGAGACTGTTTGACAAAGTGGCGACACCATTTTATATTCCTGACAGCAGTGTGCGAGGATTCTGATTTCTCCCCACCCTCCCAGCAGTTGTTATTGTCTGTCTTTTTGATTATAGCCATCCTTGTGGGTGTGAAGTGATACTCCTTATGGTTTTGATTTGCCTTTCTCTGATAGCTAATGTTGAGCATTTTTTCTTGTGCTTCTTGGCCGTTTGTATATCTTCTGTGGTGAAATACTCAGATTCTTTGTCTGTTTTTTAACTGGATTATTTGTCTTTATTATTAAATTGTAAGAGTTCTTTATATAGTCTAGATGCGAGTCCCTTATAAAATTGATGGTTTGCAAATATCTTTTCCCATTCCATGGATTGTCTTTTCACTTTGCTGATAATGTCTTTAAAGCACAAAGATTTTTAATTTTTTAGTATCAAATTTATCTTGTTTTTTCTTATTACTTGTGCTTCGGTGTTGTGTATTTTTTTTAATGTTACCATTTTGTGCTTGTTGTAGGACTCCTGAAATAATTATTGGTAATGAGTAATGAAATGAAGACTATAATTTGTTGGAATGTACAAATTATGTGTTCATGCTTTTCCTTCTTCTAACTACACTTGAGAGCAGTCCCGTTTGAGGTGAAGAGATAGACCAGGATCCCCTGGTTCAGAAGCTGATGCCACCTGCTTCTGGTGAGGCTCAGGCCCAGTGTCCAGCAGCAGGGCCTGACACAGAGTAGTTAGTGCTCAATAAATATCTCCCGAAAGACTAAAGGGGCAGATGAGGAGCAAGGGATTTGGGAGGTGCTGGAGAAGGCACCAAGGTCCTTGAGCCCCGGGCTCATTTGTCCCCTGTAGCACAGGCTGCCTGGCCTGACACATGTCTTCCCTCCTTCCTCCCCCATCAGAGCGGAAACGCTTGGGCATTGGCCAGTCTCAGGAGATGAACACTCTCTTCCGCTTCTGGTCCTTCTTCCTCCGAGATCACTTCAACAAAAAGATGTATGAGGAGTTCAAGCAACTGGCTCTGGAGGATGCCAAAGAAGGCTACAGGTGAGCGGGCTGGGGCTGGTGACGGGTCCCCAGTGGATCTGCTTCCAGGACTGTAACTGGAGATCTCTTGTGTGTGTACTTCATATACTTTATAAAAACTTTATTATTTTTGAATGAGTAATATATTCACATGGTTCAAAATTCAAAGAGGTCAAAGGTTATATAGTGAGTAGTCTCATCCCTGTCCCCCTGCCGTCTAGTTTCTTTCCCTACAGGCAACCAGTACTTTGAGAATCTTGTAGCGCCTTTCTACAAATACTTTGCCTACGTGTAAGCAAGGACATTCCTATGTAGTCTCCCACACACACACCCCCCTTTTGTTTATACAAAAGATGACCTCTATTAGATACTATTTTGCACCTTGCTTTTTTAGTTAATGATCTGTTTTAGAGATCATTCCATATCCATATGTAAATAACCTTCTTGACTTTTTTATAGCCTGTAAGGTCTTACACTTCATGGATGTACCATAATTTATTAACCAGTCCCCTATTAATAGATACTTTGGTAGTTTTCAATATTTTGCTATTAAAAAAAAACAAGACATTTCCCCCCCAAGTAAAATGTTCTGTCTGTAATCAATGTGGAAAGTACAGAAATGTTTAAAGAAGTTGGGGGAAAACACTCTTGAGTCCAGAGACAACCAGTGTTAATGTTCTGCCATATTTGATGTATTTAGATGATCCTGTGAATGCATTCTTGTGTCTTATGTAAGCATGAGCATTTTTCTCTGTTGTTAAAATGTTTGACTTTTTGCCTTCTTACATAAATAACTTCTTACAAAAGCTATTACATGCTTTTTGCTGAAAGTTTAGAAAACATAGTTAATTTGAAAATTCCAACTGTCAAAGATAACCAGTGTTAATATATTTAAGTGTGTCTTTCTAGATTTTCTGTGCATGTATAGATGTAAAATTTACATCTTGGTTTTATAAAAATGGGCTCATCGTACATATAACAGTTTGAAATGTCGTTTCCATCTGATAATATATTGTAAGCATCTCAGTATCCATTAGTATATATTCTGTTGTACAGATTTACCATCATTTTTCTTAACCACTTCTCTAAGACATTTAAATTTTGTTTAATAATGCTGCTCTGAACAGTTTTGTATATCTGTAAAATCTATATCTACATTTTTGCTTATTACCCTTACGTATGTTCCTAGAAGTGAAATTTCTGAATCAGATCACAGAACAGAACTGCTCATTGGCGTGGTCAGGCTGCCTTGCAGAGTGCTCCTCCCTGGGATTGGCAAACTTGTTCTGTAAAGGGGCAGACGATAAATATTTTAGCCTTTGTGGAACATAAGGTCTCTGTCGCAGCTACTCAGGTCTGCTCTTCTAGCAGAAAGCAGCCAGTGATACTCCGTAAACAAATGGGTGGTGTGGGTAGGGGGCTGTTCATTTGGCCACAGTTTCCCTGGCAAACTGGAAGCATTAATGCTGGAACTGGTCAGACTAGCATTAAATGTTAGCCGTCTTAAAGAATGTTTACCATTTTCTCAATAATCCAAGTGTTTGAACTGTTTTATAGTTGATCGTTATGCAGGTGCATTTTCCTGTTTTACAGATAAAGAAACTGTGTCCTGATTTCACTGACTTGTGTTCTCCCACAGATATGGTTTGGAGTGCCTTTTTCGATACTACAGTTACGGCCTGGAAAAGAAGTTCCGGCTGGACATCTTCAAGGATTTTCAGGAGGAGACCGTGAAGGACTATGAAGCTGGTGAGAGCTAGAGTTGGAGCCCTGGTCATCCTGGCCTTCTCCCCGCTCACCCTCACACCTCCCTGTCCTCTGAACTGCTTTGTTCTCACCAGCCCAGCTTTTCTCTCCCGCTCTCTCTTCTTTCCCTGCAGGCCAACTCTATGGGCTGGAGAAGTTCTGGGCCTTCTTGAAATATTCCAAAGCCAAAAATTTGGACATTAACCCCAAACTTCAAGAATACCTCGGCAAATTCCGACGTCTCGAAGACTTCCGAGTGGATGTGAGTGAAAGTCTGTTGTCTTTCTCACCCTAGTTGTCCTGGAAAGAAAACTCATCCCAGCTGTGCCGCTAGCCTAGAGACCCTTGCCCGCGTTTGGGCCTCAGTTTCTTCATCTATAAAACAGACAGTGAGCAGAGGACAGTGAAGGCCAATTAGAGGGGGTCGTGTGGTTGCCCCTCCTCCCCCTTCCCCTGGTAGATGTGGCTAAACCATCGGAGTGCTCTCTCTCTGATCTCACAGCCTTCCTGCTGCTGTGCCCTAGTTAGCCACTGCTAGTTGATCAGGATGGGGACCCAGGGTAAATCTCTTTGTTCTGTCTGGAAGAGGCCAGTTCTAAACCTAGATGTTCATAAATTATGTCCAATTTTTTCTCCCTTCTTCCCCCACATTGTCTTGGAGCAGTGACTCAAGAGTGACATCCAGTGGTGGGTCAGGGTTATTGCTGCTGAGTGTATCAAGGGACGTGGTAGTTGGAGTGATTGGACGTGTCTGTGCTGGGTGCTTCAGGGACTCCAGAGATGAGTGAGAGACTCTCTTTCCTTCGAAGAGTTTGTAATGTAGTAGGGGATATGCCAGTCATCTTACTCCCTTGAAACATTTTAGCAAAAAGGCAAAATAAGTAAAAAGCAGTAATAGTCCTCATATTTATTAAAAAGTGTATGTGCTGTGTGCTAAGCACTTTACATTGACCTCCTTTAGCCTTCACAGTGTGGTGAAGTAGGCAGGATTTATTAGCATTGCTGCAGCAGTGGATAAACTGAAACCCGGGGCCACTCAGTGAGATGGTGGCAGCACTGCTCAGGTCTCCCAACAGAGAGCCAAGTCTGTGGTCTTGCATCTTTAAGGGGTTGGAGCGGGGCCCATGTGCAGGGAAGCCTTGTAATAGGAAGACCTGTTGGGATGAAACAAGGGTTCAGCTCTGGCACCCAGAAAGGGCAGGAGATGTCCTTGAGGTTTCAGGACGCTTGGTGTAGTGGTGAGGCCAGACTGGATCGTGGTCTGACTTTAGATCAGTGTCCTCTTTAGGGCCTTGAGGGGGTTGAGGCAGTCCCCAGGAGCTTCTGGGCCTTCTGAGCTGAGACATCTCAGCATCTTGCAGGCCACGTTCCATGTATTATCTCCTGAGCACTGATCCCTTCTGAAAAAGGGAGCAGAAACCTGTCTAGATAAAACCCTGGGCTTTAGGGGTAGATAGGCCTGATCCAAATTTTGTCTTTGCCAGTTACAAGCTCTAGGACCCTGGGCAAATTATTTTTCTGTGCTTCTTTTTTCTCCTCTGTAAAATTAGATGATCATGTCTACATCAAAGAGTGGTGTGGACCCCATGAGTTTATGTGCTTAAAATAGCACGGGGCTTGGCATCTTGGCATGGAGATGTGCTTGATAAAACTGGTAATTAGATTTTAAGGTTAAACCTGTTATCTACATTTGGAGGTAGGGTGTCTCTAGACAGCACTGGCAAGGAAGCGGGTGTGGGTAGTGCTCCCTGGTCACCTATGACTCCCTCCTCTGTTACAGCCCCCGATGGGTGAAGAGGGCAACCACAAGCGACACCCAGTGGCAGCAGGAGGTGGCAGCGGTGAGGGCAGGAAGCGGTGCCCCTCCCAGTCTTCCAGCAGGCCTGCCACCATGATCAGCCAACCCCCCACACCACCCACTGGCCAGCCCATCCGGGAAGATGCCAAATGGACAAGCCAGCACTCGGACACACAGACTTTGGGAAAGTGAAAAGCCCCTTAGCCTTGGGGTTTGCAGTGGGGGGAGGGGGTGAGGGTGAGCGAGAGTCCATGGGGGTGCCCAGTCCCAGGAGAGGGGACAGAGAAGAGACAGGCCTTAGAGTCATTAGGATGGGCCTTTGTGCTGAGTAGCAATGTATACACCATTTGGGCTATCAGAGGTACCCCGGGCAGGAGCCTCCACACACCCCCTTCCCTCTTCCCTCTCCATGACTCTTCTTCACATCCTGGCTTCTTCTAAGGGGGGGAGGGAAAGGGGGGAGATTTTTTTATATATATATATATATATATATATATCAAGTTTTAAATTATTGATAGTTCGTCTGGATTACCAAAATCACTTCTGCAGCCCTGCCCGCGGCTGTTAGGCCGCAACCCTGGTCCCCACCCACAGCCTCCTCCTGCTCCCCCTCGAGCCAACTATGCAGCCCACAAGAAGGCCCTGTGGGCCCCATTGCCCAGCACTGTCCTGTTGAAGGCTCTGGCAGCGTCCCTGGGCCCCACAAGCACCAGCCCCTTGACCATCTGGGGCTTGCCATCATGGTGTTCTCTCCCTGCTGTCCCCACCATGCCCTTCTGCCATCTTCCGGGAGAAGGAAACCAAAGGATGTAAAGTGGGGGTGGGGGAAGGTTTCAGCCTCTCCCTCCTCCCCTCTCCCCATGCCCCTGTCCTCCCCAGCCCAGAGAGACGCTGCTCATACCAGAAAAGACTATTGAAAGATGATTTATTTTATTTTTCTCTGATCTTTCCATCCTTGGAAAAATGGAAAAAAAAAAAAAAAGACAAAATTGACTATAAAAGACCAAAAAAAAAAAATCAAAAAACCCCCACCTAATCCACAGAAAGTGATGTCTTTCCCCTACTCTTGGAATTTCTTTTGTTTTGTTCTTGGAAATAATATTTTTTTAAAAGTTGCCTTATTGTGAAGTGGGATCTGAAATCCCCGAATGCCTGTTTTCCTCGGTGGAGTCGACTCGAAGAGCTCCCGCCTTCTCTGGATGTGCCTGGGCTGGAGTGGCAAGAATCTTTCTCTGGACTGAGTTGCATGTACAGTGCCTCCTGCCTGTGGGCAAGAGGGTTGGGGGCGGCTCAGATTAGAGCCATGCCCGAAATATCCCTGCTGTTGCATCGTTTGAAGCTGACGTCCTGTGTCGTGTCCTCGCTCTGCTTGTTTCCTCACACCGGGCCCTGTCCTGCCGTGACACCCTTCCTCCTACCCTGGGAACCCCAAGGCCAAGTTTGCTTCAAACTGTTGGAGAACAGCGTTGGCCTGGATCTGGACACATTGTCCTCAGCTTGGCCGTCTCCCCGCCGCAGAGGGGAAAGGTGAACACCTGGCAGCTGAGGCTTGGACATGTTTCTTGTGTTGCCCTGAAAGACCTCTGAGACCTCAAGGAGGCTCTGTCTCACAAAAGGTGGAGAAAGATGCCATTCTCTTCCCTGGGTCTGGTGGGGTCTCCCCATCTTGCATCCCCCCTCTGCAAGCCATCTCTGCCCACCCTCCAGTTGCCCCGCCTGTGAACGAGGGATGAGGAGGATTTGGGGGCTGGGGGGAATCCTGCCAGTTGGAGAAGCCCCGCGGCAGGAAGGTATATGTGGACATAGAGTATACCTGACTTCTCTTCTCCAGCCACTGACTGCTTGGGCTGTGGATGACAACGCAATGGCTGGAGTCTACTCGCATCCAAAGCTAGGGAGGGCAACAAAGGACTGACCCACACAGACTGGGCTGTGTGTCAGGTGCAGGCGTGGTGACGTGTTCACCCTAGTGGGGACCAGGCAGCACAGAGAAGCTCATGGTGGTGTTGCTCAGTCGCTGACACTTCCTTGGCCCTCTTTTTCAACTGCTTCCTCTGTTGGGCCCAAAGGTGAGGAGTAGGATACAGAATCCCAGGCTGGCAAGGGCTTGCCCTCTGTCTTGGGCACCTCATTGCTTTTGGCCTGTGCCCTCCCACCCCCACCCGCTACCCTCCCAGTGGTTAGTATGTGGGAAGCCCATCTCAGTTCCTGTGAGCTGGTTGTCTCGAAATCCAAGGATGAGCGTCCTGTCTCTGCTCTGCTAATGGGATCTGAGGCTTTTCCCTGCCCAGTCTGGTGCCTGCCCCACACTGTACCAGACACTGGACTCCTGCACCCCCTCCTCCACCCCTTTATTCCTCCTTTCTTTCCTTTGGGTCGCTCAGCCCTGTACTGTATCCAACACCACAGAAACCTCAGTGTTTGTCCTCTGCTGGGTTTGGGGGTACAAGGAAGCCTTGGGAGTGTGGGAAAAGGTGGTTCTTATCTAGAGTTTACTCCCAGGCCGGAGGGCTGCCATCCTCTCCCTGATCCTCCCCACAGACACCTCAGAAAGAGGGAGACCCCTTTGGGGTGGGGAGGTGAGGACTTCATCTCAACATAGGCTGAGGATGGGGGAGGGGGCTTTTTTCTCTTTCCTTTTTTTTTTTTTTGTAACATGTTAGGAGTTAATGTTGCAAAGAGTAGTTTACATCTTCACTTTCTGAAGACACTTGAATTTAGGACCGATGTATCTGTGACAAGCATGCAAGGAGTGGTGGGCGGGGGGGCCCTCGGCGCTTGCCACTTCACACCCACCATCCTCCCAGGGGGATCCAAGATCTGAGACACAAAGTGACAGCCTGTCCAAATCCTTCTGTTTGTCCTGCACCCTTCCAAGATTGGTCCATGCCCTCCCTGCTTTGGGCATCAAACAGGTCTGTGTGCCTCCGCCCTGCAAAGGGGCAGATTTCTCTTTCACCCTCTCCTGAGCCTGGGAGCAAATGCACTACCAGTAGAGAAGGGCTGCCGAGCCCTGCCCCAGCCTGGGCCCCTGGGGCTCAGATTGAGAGCTGAGTCCCCATGTCAAAGTTGTTACGTTTTTGTTTTGTTCCGTTGTAGCTCTTTTCTCCTTTCCTGATGACTGATTTTACAAAAGAAAGTAAGCTGCTCAGAAGGCCCTGGAAGTGGGGAGGAGGGGCAAGGAAGACAACTAGCTAGGGGGTGGGGAAGTTTTTGCCAAAAGTCTGGGTAGTGGTCTGGATCGTCTGGCACCCTCCTGAGTGGAACCCCAGAGTATCTTGTGTGGAAGGGTCCCTAGGTTAGCCTCAGCCCCACCCTCTCCTTCAGCTGTGTTGATGGCACAGGCGGAGAAGATCTGAACTTACAGCCCATTTCTCACTGGAGAGGAAAACTTGTCATCTGGCTTTGCGGAGAAGGTTCCACCTTATGCTCATAGTACATTATCTTTACCATGTGCTAGGATATCACATTTAAAAGGACAAAAAAAAAAGAAATGTAAAATACTTGAATGAGCTTGTATTATAACATTAATATTATTGAGAGTATCTGCTTTCCAGGCTGAAGTGATTCATTCATTATTCTAGTCCTGCTTTAGTCCTTTGTAATTTGTGGTAATTATGCTTTTCTTTTTAATACAAAAAAATGTATAAAAATAAAAACTTGAAAAGGCAAAATACTGGCTGGTCTCCCATTGGGGGTGCATTTGTTGGGTGTTGAGGGATGGGGCCCAGTGCGGGTTCCCTTGGGTCCAGGGGAACCCTGCACTCTGGATGTGCCCCGGAAACCTCTGCAGGGTCTGCCCTGGGCTTCTGGGGAATCTCCCTATGGCAGTGGCGCCTCACAGAGCTAAGGCTGCTAGTGTATCCAGGTGAGTTCTGTCAGCCTTGAGTTCATGCCCACCTTGTGTCTTAAGTGAGACATGGGAGCTATGTCGAGTCAGAACAAAGAGACACCAGTCCAACAGACAGAATTGCAGAATTTCAACCTTGAAATATTGCTCTGCTCCTAGGATTTCGTGCACTGGCTGTGACCTGGCCTTGTGTTAGGAGACAGCTGGGAAGATAGAGGTTGCTGTCGGGAAGGTAGGAGGGTTCGCACAGCCCCTCAGTTAACAGACTTCCTGCTGGGGTGTAAAGGAGTAACAGTTCAGCACTGTGGCCTTGGTGGAGTCCAGGTGTGAGGACTGACGCTAGGGAAGGATGGAACGATGAGCGTGCACACACACACACCACCCAAGACTGGCCCCTGGGCTGTTGGCTTTTTCCAGGCCGTGAGGCTGGGAGCTGGCACCAGTCTGGCTTAGATGTATAATTACAAACCTAACAATGAGGCATGGCCTTGTTTATTCATTCAACAACTGACAACTGTCTCACATGCCTGGCACCTGAGCATCCCATCAAAAACGGTTTTCTAGAGAATTCCACTGTCCCTCCGGTGGGCAGGAACCCATGGCCTCCACGGGCTGAAGGAGAGTTTAGGAGATAGTGGCCAGGGCTTCTGCAGACTGATTCGGGAACAGGAAGACAGTTCAGTCTCCTTCCACAACCTTTAGGCATGCCCAAGAACGAGGCCACTGATTAGTTGCCCTGCTGTGGCTCCCAGATGACGTGATCGTGAGTGTTGGAATGAGGCATGTAGTGGAGAGAAAAAACAAGCAGCTACTGGAAAGAAAGGAGGCCAGTTTATTTTCCATGCTTTCTCCTTTCACATTCACATCTTCAGCTGGGAATTTTGAGACCTCAGCCTTTTCTTGAGTCTTATTTGTTAACCAAGCTCAGGGCCATTCTGTTTGATGCAGAAAAGGTTAGAGCTGGGCCCCTCCGCCAGGGCCCACCACCTGCCTGCCAAAAGTGGTGGGAGAATGACAGCCTCTTGTCTCTCTAAGCCCCTACAGTACCTCAAAACCTAAAGACCTTAAAGGGGAAGAACACATCTGTTCCCTCTCTCTATCCACACTCCTTGTTCCCTACCCTTCTTAAGTACACTGAAGATATTTTCCAAATAGCTATTTGTAGTAACAGGTTGTGGGTGCAGGCCAGCAGCTGTGAGAACTTAGAGCACTGATGCCCCAGAAGCTGTGCTTAAGCTGAGAGCACTAGCTGTCTTAGGGAGGAGCCAGGCCCACCAAGGCCAGAGGAGGGTGGGTATGGCTTTGGAAGGCCAGGGAGTTCGCTGCCTGTTAAGTGCCCAGTTGGTCTACTGGGCAGGTCCTTTGGGGTCCAGGGCTGTTAGGAAGAAGTCGTTTTTGGTAGTTCTGCCTGGAGATTTGGCCCTACCAGATAATACCAGAAATATTATGAAACTACAGTGGGTGGTTTTCTGGACAGAAGAGAACCAAAAGTTCAGAAATAGACCCAAATATACATAAGAATTTAGTAACTGATAATGACCTTTCAAACCAAAGAGAGTTCTTCCAGTTCTTGGGAGCCTCATGTTCCCGGCCATGTCAGTGGCTGCTAAGGGAAAGCCAGAGTGAGGACTGCTTCAACCTGAGCCTCCCTGTGGTTTTGTTCTAGATGATAAGGTTCCTGGTAAGGTTTCCCTTGAAAATGGCATCACTGATGAAATCATCTGGAATAAGTGGTGTTGAGACAGCTGGTTAATCATTTGGGGAAAAATGAAGGTTTTGCCCTTTGTTCAGCTATATTTTTCTTGCCTTCTCATTGGAGGAAGAGGGTTCTAGCCTCTTTGATCCTGCTTCAGAGAGGCTAATAAGGGGCCTCTGTTGGGTGTCCCCAAAAGTCAGCAACACTGACCCCTCCCTCTGTGGATAAAAGGGGCCCCAGCTTATCAAGTCCACAGGGCTTGGTTTCCATGCATGGCTGAAGGTACTGGGGCTTGCTCTGTGCCTCGCCTGTATCTCAGTTTTAATCCAGTGGGGAGCTCCCTGGATTGGGTTTTTTTTTTTCAGAGGGGGATGATGTTTGTTTGCAGTGGGACAGAGTTGAAGTGGGGCCTTTGTCACAGACTCAGTGTGTGTGTGTGTGTTGGCCCTGACCTGAGTAGGGTATGAGAAAAGCTTTGGGGACAGAAAGGAGCAAAACGATGTCTTCTGGTTCCCCCAACCCCTGGGACCAGAAGGAGCTGTCCCTGGAGCCATGTAGCCTCCAGTCTCACTGCCACCTCTGTCATTCTCTACATCTTGCTTAGGCCACAAAGGAGTCTCTGGGAGCTGTTTTTTCCCTTCCTTAAGCCAAGTCCTGGTCCCCTTGAGAGACAACAGTGGCAGCTGGGCGAGCCCTGATCCCATCCTTGGCCGTGCTTTGCTAGGAAGCTGACTTTCCCCCTGCCCTCATGGGGCCGTCATTAGAGAGAGCATGGCTGAAGGAGCAAGTTGTTAGTTCCGATCAGGAGGCCTCAGGCCACCTTAGCAGTCCACTGCTGAGGGGACAGCCAGGGTGGCATTCGGGCCCTCTCTCACTCTGTCTTCTTCGGGGGATCAGGGATGCTCTCAGACAGTGGAGTGAAGCCCAGCAGGAGGATATGTCTCTCGTAGGCCTTGGTCTGCTTAAACACGGTGTCAGTCCCATGGAGGTGGTCCAGCACCCCCAGCACGCCGTAGCACTGGTTGAACCTGAAGAAAGAGGAAGGTGCTGGAGGCCAGTGTGCTGACCTCCATTTCATTTGTGCCGGGCTCCCATGTATTTCTTTATTTTGTTTGTTTTTGAGGAAGATTAGCTCCGAGCTAACATCTGCTGCCAATCCTCATTTTTTTGAGGGAGATTGGCCCTGACCTAATGTCTGTACCCATCTTCCTCTATTTTATATGTGGGACGCCTGCCACAGCATTGCTTGATGAGTGCTGTGTAGGTCGACACCCAGGATCCGAACTGACGAACACACGAACTTAACTGCTATGCCACCAGCCCAGCCCCTCTCATGCATTTCTAAGCCCTCCTACCCCCAACCTGTCCCCACCATGCTGAGCACCTGCATCAGAATAACCTGGGGAGGTGTTGCACACATTCCTGGGGCCACTCCAGACTGAAAATCTGTGGTCTTCCTATGAAAGGCTCTCTGTGATTCTGATGCACACAAGTCAAAACCTGTGACAGAGCTTGGCTTGTTCAGGTAGGTTCAGGGACACCTCCAGCAGAATCCCCTGGAACACGTATTAAAATGCAGATTTCCAGGCCCTGCTCCCCCAGCTAATTTGATTCAGTATGTTTGGAGTGGAACCCAAGAGCCTGCATTTGAAAAAAGCATCTCAGGGGATTGTGGTGCAGGAGGTTCATAGAGCACACTGGAAGAGGCCTGGAGACTTTCAGAGGGCACACAACTGCCCTTGAACTGCATGCAGGATTTTTATGCCTATAGGCATTGTTCTGACAGTGTCCATAGCTTACATTAAATACTCAGTGTCCAGAACCTAAACAAAGGTTTAAAACCCACAGTTTATGGAAGACCTAGTGTCAGAAAGAAGGAAAAGGACAAGGTAGTCTGGGTCCAGTGTGGTCACTATTCTCCCCACCTCCAAACCTCTCCCTCCATTAGCACCCATGTCTAAACTGAGACACCAGTGTCATGTCTGCTATCAGAAACTCCAGGAGTAAAGGTGGAGGTTACTGCCCAGGGACCCACAATGGGGAGAGGGGCCTTACTTAAGATGGTGATAGTCATGGAATTCAGGCGAAGGCAGGAAAGGTAGGTGGTAGCCACAGTGAGAGATGGTGGTGGTGATGAGGGCCAAGGAATGCCACACGGTGATGGAAGACAAGTGGGAGCCCATTATTATGGGACCCACCATCGCTGGCAGCATGTTGGAGGCCTGCAAAGAAAGGGCTGTTTGAAGGTGGGCCTCAGGGAGAGGGAGGGCACCCAGTTGGGTGTCCACTTTGCCCTAGAGTGGTACCAGGAAGACTTCCTTTACTCAGATCTGGAGAAGCTGAAAGAGTTTCAGGACCTCGATTTGCTGGAGTCATTCAGCTTTGTAACCTGAGACATTATTAACTGTTTGAACCTCAACCTCCTCATTAGCAAAATGAGGATTACAATTGTTGGGAAGATTAAACGAGGTAACATGTTGGGCATCTAGCATAGCCTGGCATGTGCTCGGTCAATAAGAAATGGTAGTTATTTAGTGGAAAGAGGAAAGAAAGGGCCAGTATAGTCTAATTCTTCAGGAAATCTAGGGAAGATGGTTGGGGCCCTCTGCCCTTTGCGTCTGGGGAGAGAGGAGCTCTACTCACCACATGCTCAATAGGGTGGGCATAGAGAGAAATCACGCCAATGGGAGCTGTCCACTCATGGTGCTTCTTGTGGATTTTCTTGTAGAATGTTGGGTGGTGAAGGAGACTGGGACAATAGTTGATAGTTAATAATCTGCCAATCTCCCTTTCTCCCTCCCCCAGCAGACCATGAGTAACCAAAGGTAGGAACTAGGGGTTACATCTATGGAGCAAAGTTGAAAACACACTGGACTGGTGCTCAGACAGACCTGCCTTCAAGTTCTAACCCCACTTCTCATGCTGCATAATTTGGGAGTGGGTTACTTTGCCTCTCTCTACCTCAATTATATCAGCTGTAAAATGGGGATGCTGCCCAGAAAGGATTCAATAAAGAAATGAATGGGAAACTGCCCTGCTGCACAGATGACTGGAGAAGGCTCTTTCTTTTCTGGACATTCCTCAGTGATCTTAAGTTGTCAATTATGGAACAAATAGTTGTCTAGTTAACTATTCAATTGGAGGCTTCTGAGGCCAAGTGATGTTGGTCCTACACCTACAATTCCAAGGCTCCAGTTTCCTTGTTTAATAGTGAGCCCTAGGGGCTGGGCCTGTGGCCAAGTGGTTGGGTTCACATGCTCCACTTCAGCAGCCTGGGGTTTTGCTGGTTCGGATCCTGGGCACAGACATGGCGCTGCTCATCAAGCCATGCTGAGGCAGCAACGCATATGCCACAACTAGAAGGACCCACAACTAAAAATATACACCTATGTACTGAGGGGCTTTGGGGAGAAAAAGGAAAAATAAAATCTTGAAAAAAAAAGTGAGCCCTAAAAAAAGTCAAAAAACAAAACAAAACTGGAAAATAACAAGTGCTGGGAGGATGTGGAGAAATTGGAACCCTTGTGCTTTGCTGGTGGGAAGGTAAAATGGTGCAGCTGCTGTGGAAAACAGTTTGGTGGGTCCTCGAAAAGTTTAATGTACAATTACCATATGATAGAGCAATTCTACTCCTACGTATATCCTCAAAAGAATTGAAAGCAGGGATTCAGATACCTGTACACTCATGTTCATGGCAGCATTATTCACAATAGCCAAAAGGTGAAGCAACCCAATTGTCTAATTGACAGATGAATGGATAAACAAAATATGGCATATGCATACAATGGAATATTATTCAGCGTTAAAAAGGAATGAGAGAGTAACGTCAGCATCGTGGCAGAGTGAGCTCTTAGTCTCTCCCCTCTAAAATACAATGAAAAGGACATTCATACACCAACAGAGGACATTCACACAACACAACAGACGTCTGAGAGATCCACTCAACCATACGTCTGAAGGTGGGATACTGGAGTTCCCTGGGAGGCAGTGGAAGGAGGTAAGGAGATCTCCTCTCCCTCCTGAGCAGCAGTGATCTAGGGTGTGGGACCTTGCATGGCAGCCAGCACGCAACACTGAGAGGAGAAGGGGAAAAAGGAAGCGGTCCATGGGAATGCCTGCACTCTCAGAGTTGCCTCCCAGCCTGTGGGAATGAACACTCCACATTGAGACAGCTAAGCTCGTGGGGGTGTCCACACCAAGCCGAGCAGCCCAGGTGGACAGACAGTGGGATTGCACACACAAAAGAAAATGCCCCTGCACCCCAAGCCTAGCACACCAGCTCAGCCAGTTGGCCAGAGCATGGAATCCCTGCCTGTGTGTAGGTGTATAAAGCAGCAGTGGCCAGCAGGCAGAGGCAGAGGGGCCCTGTTGGCACAGCTTCCAATGGACAGGCACATCCACAAGGGGTCACAGAGGCTCAGAAAGCTCAATCCTGCCCCACTCAGTGGTGGCAGGTGGAATCGGTGACCCGATACTACCACTATGCAATGGCAAAAGTCCACCCCATCACATAGCATGAAGAGGTATATTAACACTCCAGACTGGAAGGAAAATGACAAGTAACCAGAAATCAATCCTGAAGTCATGTAAATTTATAATCTAAATGACAGAGAATTCAAAATAGTTATAAAAACTCTTGAGTTACAAGAAAACTCATAAAGACAGTTTAATGATCTCAGGAATAACATTAATAAACAGAGGGAATTCTTCACAAAAGAGATTGAAACTATGAAAAAAATCATAAATGTTGGAGATAAAAAACACAATGAATGTGATAAAGAAAAATTTGGAGTCCTTAAAAAATAGAGCTGATGTTATGGAGGACAGAATCGCTAGTTTATTTTTTTGTTTTTTTGAGGAAGATTAGCCCTCAGCTAACTACTGCCAGTCCTCCTCTTTTTGCTGAGGAAGCCTGGCTCTGAGCTAACATCCGTGCCCATCTTCCTCTACTTTATATGCGGGATGCCTACCACAGCATGGCTGCCAAGCAGTGCCATGTCTGCACCCAGGATCTGAACCAGCGAACCCCAGGCTGCTGAGAAGTGGAACATGCGAACTTAACCGCTGTGCCACCGGGCCGGCCCCCAGAATCAGTAGTTTAGAGGACAGAAGTATAGAAAAGCTGCAGGTGTAGGAAAGAGAACTAAGACTAAAAAGAAATGAGGAGATTCTCTGAGAAATATCCGATTCAATTAGGAAACACAACATAAGGATTATAGGTATTCCAGAGGGAGAAGAGGGGGAGAAAGGAGAAGAGAGCTTGTTCAAAGAAATAATAGTTGAGAACTTCCCAAACCTGTGGCAGGAGCTGGAATTACATGTAAACAAAGTTAATAGAACTCCTAATTATGTCAATGTAAAAACACCTTCTCCATGGCATATATTAGTAAACTGGCAAAAGTAAATGACAAAGAAAAATTATTAAGGGCAGCAAGGCAAAAGAAAATAACCTGCAAAGGAATCCCTATCAGGCTTTCAGTGGATTTCTCAGCATAAACCATATAGGTTCAGAGAGAGTGGAATGACATATTAAAAATTCTGAAAGACAAAAACTTTCAGCCAAGAATACGCTATCCAGTGAAACTATCCTTTAGATATGATGGAGAAATTAAAAACTTTCCCAGATAAACAAAAGCTGAGGGAGTTCATCATCAAAAGACCCCCCCCCACACACACACAAGAAATGATCAAGAAGGCCCTCATACCTGAAAATAAATAAATAAAGGGTTTACAAAGCCTTGAGCAAAGAGATAGACAAAATCAGAAAATTTCAGCTATCAGAACAAGTTAGCAAACAATTATAACATTAAAAATAAAGGAAAGGAAAGCATAAAAAATAACTACAATCACTTCATTTTAATCACAAATTCACAACACAAAACAGAATAAGTTGTGACAACAATAACTTAGATGGGGAAGAGGAAAGGGATGGAACCTGCTTAGACTAAAAGAGGCTATCAGAAAATGGACTATCTCATCTATGAGATCTTTTATACAAACCTCACAGTAACCACTAAACAAAAAATCAGAACAGAGAAACAAATGATAAATAAAGATAAAACTGAGAAAACCATCATAAAGAAATACCAAACTGAACTGGCAGTTGGAAATATGTGGGATGAAAAACAAGGGAAATACAGAACAACTGGAAAATAAGTGACAAAATGGCATCATTAGGCCCTCATATATCAATGATCACTTCTAAATGTAAATGGATTGAATTCTCCAATTAAAAGAGAGTGGCGGGATGGATTAAAAAACAAGGCCCAACAATATGCTGCCTCCGGGAAACACATCTCAGCTCTAAAGGCAAACAGAGGCTCAGAGTGAAGGGATGGAAGACGATACTTCAAGCTAAAGGCAAACAAAAGAAAGCAGGTGTTGTCATACTTAGACAAAGAAGACTTCAAGATAAAAAAGACAATGAGAGACAAAGAGGGACAGTATATAATGACAAAAGGGACACTTAACCAAGAGGACGTAACACTTGTGAATATATATGCACCTAACACAGGAGCACCAAAGTACATAAAGGAACTATTAACAGACCTAAAAGGAGAAATTAACAGCAACACAATAATAATAGGTGACCTCAGCACCCCACTTACATCAATGGATAGATGATCTAGACAGAAAGTCAACAAGGAAATAGTGGAGTTAAATGAAAAACCAGACCAGATAGACTCAATAGATATATATAGAACACTCCATCTAAAATCAGCAGAATATACATTCTTCTTAAGTGCACATGGAATATTCTCAAAGATAGACCATGTGTTGGGAAATAAGGCAAGCCTCAATAAATGTAAGAAGATTGAAATCATATCAAGCATCTTTTCCAACAGTAATGCTATGAAACTAGAAATCAGCTATAGGAAAAAAGCTGGGAAAGTGACAAATATCTGGAGACTAAACAACATACTACCGAACAAATAATGGATCACTGAAGAAATTAAAGAAGAAATAAAAATCTAGAGACAAACGAAAATGAAAATACACCATACCAACTCATATGGGATGCAGCAAAAGCATTCCTAAGAGGGAAATTCATCGCACTACCAGCCCACTTTAACAAATAAGAAAAATCTCAAATAAGTAATCTTAAACTACACCTAACAGAACTAGAAAAAGAATAACAAACAAAGCCCAAAGTCAGCAGAAGGAGGGAGATAATAAAAATTAGGGCAGAAATAAATGAACTAGAAACCAAAAAAAAAAAAAAAAACCCAGTAGAGAGGATCAATGAAACTAAGTGCTGGTTCTTTGAGAAGATAAACAAAATTGACAAACCCTTAGCCAGACTCACTAAGAAAAAGAGAAGGCTCAAAGAAATAAAATTAGAAATGAAACAAGAGAAATTACAATGGATACCACTGAAATACAAAGGATTATAAGAGAATACTGTGAAAAACTGTATGCCAACAAATCGGACAATCTAGAAGAAATGGATAAGTTCTGATTCATACAACCTCCCCAAACTAAATCAAGAAGAAATAGAGAGTCTGAATAGACCAATCACAAGGAAAGAGATTCAAATAGTCATCAAAAACCTCTGAAAAAATAAAAGTCCAGGACCAGATGGCTTCTCAGGAGAATTCCATCAAACACTCAAAAAAGATTTAATACCTATCCTTCTCAAACTATTCCAAAAAATTGAAGAAGATGGAACACTTCCTAACTCATTCTACAAGGCCAAGATCACCCTGATCCCAAAGCCAGACAAGGACAACACAAAGAAGGAAAATTACAGGCCAATATGGCTGATGAACATAGATGCAAGAATCCTCAACAAAATATTGGCAAACCAAATATAGCAATACATTAAAAGGATCATACACCATGATCAAGTGGGATTTATACCAGGGACACAGGGATGGTTCAACATCTGCAAATAAATCAATGTGATACACCACATCAACAAAATGAGGAATAAAAACCACATGATCATCTCAATAGATGCAGAGAAAGTATTTGACAAGATCCAACATCCATTTATGATTAAAACTCTCAATAAAACAGATATAGAAGGAAAGTGCCTCAAGATAATAAAGGCCATAAATGAGTAACCCACAGCCAATGTCATACTCAATGGTGAAAAATTGAAAGCCATCTCTCTGAAAACAGGGACAAGACAAGGCTACCCACTCACTACCCTTATTCAATGTAGTACTGGAGGTTTTGGCCAGAGCAATTAGGCAAGAAAAAGAAATAAAAGGTATCCAAACTGGCAATGAAGAAGTGAAACTCTTGCTGTTTGCAGATGACATGATTCTATATATGGAAACCCATAAGGAATCCATCAGAAAACTATTAGAAATAATCAACAACTATGACAAAGTTGCAGGGTACAAAATCAACTTACAAAAATCAGTTGCATTTCTATACTCTTATAATGGACTAACAGAAAGAGAACTCAAGAATATAATCCCATTTATAATTGCAATAAAAAGAAGAAAATATCTAGGAATAAATTTAACCAAGGAAGTGAAAGACCTATACACGGAAAACTATTAGATATTATTGAAAGAAATTGATGATGACATAAAGAAATGGAAACAATATTCCATGTGCATGGATTGGAAGAATAAACATAGTTAAAATGTCCATACTACCTAGAGCAATCTACAAATTCAATGCAATCTCAATCCAGAATCCCAATGACATTCTTCATGGAAATAGAACAAAGAATCCTAAAATTAATATGGGGCAACAAAAGACCCAGAATAGCTAAAGCAATCCTGAGAAAGAAGAACAAAGCTGGAGGCATCAAACTCCCTGACTTCAAAATATACTACAAAGCTATAATAAACAAAACAGCATGGTACTGGTACAAAAACGGGCACACAGATCAATGGAACAGAACTGAGAGTCCAGAAATAAAACCACACACCTATGGACAGCTAATCCTCAACAAAGGAGCTAACAACACACAACGGAGAAAGTAAAGTCTCTTCAATAAATGGTGTTGGGAAAACTGGACGGCCACATGCAAAAGAATCCAAGTAGATCATTATCTTATGCTATACACAAAAATTAACTCAAAATGGATTAAAGACTTGAAGGTAAGATATGAAACCATAGCCTCCTAGAAGAGAATATAGGCAATACACTCTAACATTGATCTTAGAAACATCTTTTCAAATACCATGTCTACTTGGGCAAGGGAAACAAATGGAAGAATAAACAAATGGGACTATATCAGACTAAAAGCTTCTGCAAGGCAAAGGAAACCATGAAGAAAATACAAAGACAACACATCAACTGGGAGAAAATATTTGCAAATCATATATCTGACAAGGGGTTAATCTCCAAAATAAATAAAGAACTCACACAACTCAACCACAAGAAAAGAACTAACGCGATCAAAAAATGGGCAGAGGATATGAAAATTTTCTCAAAGAAGATATACAGATGGCCAATAAGCACATGAAAAGATGTTCAACATCACTAATCATTAGGGAAATGCAAATCAAAACTACAATGAGATATCACCATACAGCTGTTAGAATGGCTATAATCACCAAGACAAAAAATAGCAAATGTTGGAGAAGATGTGGAGAAAAGGGAGCTCTCATACACTGCTGGTGGGAATGTGAACTGGTGCAGTCACTATGGAAAACAGTATGGAATTCTCTCAAAAAATTAAATATAGAAATAACATACAACTCAGTTATCCCACTACTGGGTATTTATCCAAAGAACTTGAAATCAACAATTCAAAGAGACTTATGCATCCCTATGTTCACTGCAGCATTATTCACAATAGCCAAGATATGGAAGAAACCCAAATGCCCATCAACTGATGAGTGGATAAAGAAGAAGACACACACACAATGGAGATATATATATATATATATATATATATATATATATATATATGTATATGTATGTATGTATATACACGATGGAATACTACTCAGTCATAAAAAAGACAAAATCGTCCCATTTGCAACCACATGGATGGACCTTGAGGGTACTATGTTAAGTAAAATAAGCCAGACAGAGACAGACAAACACCATGTGATTTCACTCATATGTGAAGGATAAACAAACAAATGGACAAAAACAGATTACTGGTTACCAGAGGGGAAGCAGGTTAGGGGGTGGGCATAAAGGGTAAAGGAGCACATATATGTGGTGAGAGACAAATAATAATGTACACTTGAAATTTCACAATGTGATAAACTATTATGACCTCAACAAAACAAGAAAAAAATAAACATTTGGAAGTAGAGTCAAAAAGAAAAAAGGAAATGAAATTCTGATACATGCTACAACATGGATGAACCTTGAAAACATTAAGTTTAGGGAAACAAGCTAGACACAAAAGGCCACATATTGTATGATTCCACTTATACGAGGTACCTAGAATAGGCAAATTCATATAGACAGAAAGTTGAATAGAGGTTACCAGAGGTTGAGGGGGGAGAGGATGGGAAGTCATTGTTTAGTGGGTACAGCGTTTCTGTTCAGAATGATGAAAAAGTTTTAGAAGTGAATAATGGTAATGGTTGCACAACAAAGCGAATGTATTTAATACTGCTAAACTGTATGGATAGAAAGGTAAATTTTATGTATACATATTTTACCACAATATAAATAAAGAAATAAGATTAAAACAAAGAAAGTGAGCCCTAGGAGACCGAGGGGCTGCTCACCGGTGTGAGTAGTAGAACATGACTTCCTCAGTCAGAGTGAAGAATGCCAGCTCCAGGAGGAACCAGTGGAAGGTGGGTAGCTCTCGGCGGCAGGGGTCTCCCCACAATCTGAGGATGGGATAGAGGAAGACCAGCACAGGGCAAGTGATAAAGTGCTGGTTGAAGAGAACTGTGCGGATTGACTGGCGTAGTTTCACGGGGTCCACCTGCCCAAGGGAAGGAAGGAAGGAGATGGGCAAGAGTGAGAAACTTCTAGAAACTAGACTCCACTGTGACCCACTCACAGGAGGCCCTCACTCAGGGGTGGATGCTAGGAGTGATGTCTGGCTGTAGCCAGCAGCCCCTGACTGCTGCCCAACCCTGGGGTAGAACCATCTGGTAATGCCCCCGCCTTTCGAAACTCCCCTCCTGGCAGCCTTCAGTCTCGACCTGATCCTGCCTTCTCCTTCCTGGTTCTGCAACTGTCACCACTGTCCTCCCCATTTCTCTGGCCAGGCCTGACGTATTCCTGACAGGCACCCTGGGGAGCTGCAAGGGTGCTTGGAGAAGGTTGTCAACTCTCCTGCTGATATCCTTATTCACCCTTATAGCCCTTCATCCAGACAGGCCTGACCTTGATCAGGTGCAGAGATCAAAGTCATCTTGCTCCTCATGTGGTCCAGCCTCACTGGACTAGGTCCAGAGTGAAGAAGGTGAGCCAGGGAGCTGCCCATCTGGCCGCTTGACTAACTTCGTGTGACCTGTCTTCTTGGTTTTCACAGAGGAGCTGTCAGCCTGGGGCCTACCTGAGCATTCTCTCCAGGGTCACTGTGGAGAGCTGGCCCCAAATGCCCAGACCCTGTTGAGTCTCAATACTACAGCCAGCCTCTCCCCAAGAATCAGTAACCCCTTGACCCTTCCCTTCGTCAGAGCACTGGGCCTCCCGGGAACAGCCCCATCACCACAGGTCACTTCCTGGGTCCTGATAAACTGGTTTGGGATTGGTCAGAACAGGTTTCTCCCTAAGTTCACTCTGTAAAACTGGAAGGGTTTCTGCCCCTAGGTGAGGCTGTGTTCAAAGTTCCATCAGACTCCAGGCACTGCATGTATGACTGACTCTAGAATTCACTTTCTAAGCTTTTAGTTGCACTCAATGGTGAAGCCAGGTCTGGTCAGCCTGGTTTGAGAGCACCTGTAGATGAAGCCATACTCCTTTTCTGGAAACCTTGATCAACAGGAGGTGTCACACATGTTTATTCGTTCACTTATCGAGCATCTTCTATGTAGCATGCAGTGTTCCACGTGCTGGGAAGAAAGCAAGGAACAGATTCCTGCCCTCACTCAGTTTATATTCCTGGAACCAATAATTTTAAATAGAATGGTCAGTGTAGGCTCCACTGAGATGGTGAGATTTGAACAAGAAGATGAAGAAGGTGAGGGAAACAAACATATCTGGGGGAAGAGTCTTCAGGCAAAGGAATAGCTGGTGAGAAGGCTCTAAGATAGACACCTTTCTGGCATACTTGGCTGGTGAAGAGTGAGTGGGTAAGGTGAGGGAGCCAGAGCATACAGGGTTTTGTAGGCCATTGTGGGGACTTTGGCTTTTACTCCAAGAGGAAAGGGGAGTCATTGCAGCGTTGCGAGCAGAGAAATGACAAAATCTTACAGGATTACTCTGGCTGCTGTGTTGAAAATAGACTGCAGGGGAGAAAGAACAGAAATAGAGAGACCAATAAAAATTGCAATAATATAAACAAGAGAGGATGGTGGCTAGACTAGGGTGGCAGCAAAGGAGGGAGTGAGAAGTGGTTGCATTCTGGATCTATTTTGGAAAGAGAGCCAATAGGGTTTCCTGCAAAACTGGATGTGGCGTATGCCAGAAAGAGAGTAATCAAGGATGACTCCAAGTCTTTTGGCCTAAGCAATTAAAGGGTACAATTGCCATCAACTCAGAATGCGGAGGCTGTGGGTGGCATCGGCTTTGCAAGGGAGATCAAAAACTCTCTTTGGGACGCGTTGGATTGGAGATGTCCATGAGACATCCATGTGGAGATGTCAAAGAGACAGTTGGGTATTTGAGCCTGGAATTCAGAAGAGAGTTCTGGGCTAGAGATATAAACTTGTGAGCTGTCGTCATACAGATGGAATTTAAAGTCATGACACTGGAAGAGATAACTGAGGGAATGAAGAGAGGGAGAGGACCAATGTCTGAGCCCCAGGGTATTCAACATTAAGAGGTTGGGGAGAAGAGAAGGAAGCAAAAAGGAGACTGTGAAGGAGTGACCAGTGAGGCTGGAGGAGAACCAAGAGAGCGGGTGTCTTGGAAGCCAGCTATAAGAAGATACAACAGGGATGAAAGAATGAGCAGCCGTGAAAACGCTTCTGGTCAGTCTCATGAGACAAGCTTGAGACAGGAACACTGGTGACCTTGCCAAGAGCAATTCTGGTGGAGCAGTGAGAGTGAAGGCCTAATTGGAGGAGATTTATAGAGGAGGTGAGAGGATGGTTTTTTTCCGGAGGTGGGAGGAAGATGGGCCCTGAGCTAACATCTGTTGCCAATCTTCCTCTTTATACTGGAGGAAGATTGTTGCTGAGCTAGCATCTGTGGCAATCTTCCTCTATTTTGTATGTGGGACACTGCCACAGCATGTCTTAATGAGTGATGTGATGTCCGCACCCTGGATCCGAACCTACAAACCCCGGTGCACCAAAGTGGAGCACGTGAACTTAAACACTATGCCACCGGCCTGGCCCCTGAGAGGATGGTTTTGTGATTATTTTAGGAGATGCAGGCTGAAGGTTTTAGGGTGGAGTTTTATGATGTCTGGAACTTACTTTCAAATGCCTAAGCAAAAAATTATAGATGCATAGACATTTATATTTTTACTTACAGATAAAGCAAATAGTGGAAAATGTTTAAAATTGGTGAATCTATGTGGCTTGTAAATGAGTGATCATTGTACTACTTTTTCAACTTCTGCATAGATGTTTACAATTTTTTGTAATTGCAAAATGTTGGGAAACAGAGAATGGACAGAGAGGAATTGAAAGCTGTATACTCTTTCAAAGAGCTCGGCTGCAAAGGGGAACAAAAATATGAGTGGAGTGAGCATGTGAGATGAAGTCAAGGGTTTTTTGTTTGGTTTGGTTTTAAGATGGGCAAAAAATTTTTTATAGCATGTTTGTAATAATCCAGAGAGGAATAATCTAGGGGAGGGCGGGAAAAAACATACAAAGAAGGAGAAGGGAGAACTGCTGGAGTAATCTCCTGGAGTAAACAAGCGCGTGTAGTGCACAGAGAGTGGAGGAACGGGCTGCAGACAGGAGCTGGGAGGGTTCACGTGCTGTCTCAGCGGGAAGGCAGAGCGTGTTTGTTGCAGGTGTCGCTGCTAGGCTGATGGGGTGGAAGTCTGTGCGAGCTCTCTTCTGCTTGCTCCAATTTACCTAGTGAGGTAGGAAGCAAGCCCCTCCTCTCGGAGGAGGTGAGGGGAGGAGGTGCATGGGATTTGTGGAGAGAGGAGAAGGTGGGAACCAGCTGGAAAGTGGGAGAGTAAATAGATCAATGGGAATGATCTTAAGTGGATCATTCAGGTCCCACTTAAGAATCTGTTTCTGATGTCTTAGGTCCAGGATCAGGCCTTCCTGAAATGGGTCAAAGGCTAAATGGCCTCTGGGGATCCGTTCTTACTTGTGGATCCACCTGAGGAGGCACGCAGTGTAGGAGCCTGGACCTGGACACAGACGAGACGAGCCCTGGCTCTGTTTCCCAGGCACAGTCGGACCTTGAGCTAGTCACTGCACCTTCCTGAACCTCAGCCTCTGCACAATGCAGTGAGGTCTTCCCTGTGTGGCTCTCCAATCACTGTAGACCCTGAAATGTTACCGTGTTAGGTGATTTCTTGAGAGCTGATGTGGCCTGGTGGGTAAGAGCATGAACCCTGGAGTTAGAAAACTTGAGTGGGAATCATGGTTCTACCCATGTCACATCTCAAAGCCTCTGTTTCCTCATGAGAACGATGAAGGTTATTACAGTACTTGGCCTTGAAGATGTAAGCATGTCGTCAATAGTGCCTGGTAAGGAGACCGCCACAGTCTGACAGATGAAGGGCTCTCAGCACCAAGCACTGGCTTTAACACTTAGGCTCCAGTCCATGACCTGCCAAGCTGGACCTGGAGGAAGCCCCCTGGCTGGCTGGCAGCTATTATCTCAATTGAGGGGGTCTGGGAGCCAGGCTAGCAGCTCTGATGCAGGAAGGGGCTGTTCCGAAAATGTGGGTCAAAGGCACTATTTGTCACCCATTCTGCTTTCCAGAGTGCTGGGCTGGGGCACAACGCCCTGAGAGCTGAGGTGATTCACCCAGGCACCTGGGCAGATAATTCAGAGGTGATTGTCTTGCCTGGAATGTGCCAGCATGTGATGTGGGTGGGGCTGGGGGAAGAATCTGGGCTTTAAGAATCAAATTCTTCCTTGTTGTGTTAAGCAAAGGCTCCTGGAGGTTATGAAATCACCCAGCAGGCAAGCCGGGCTCAGGGAGCAGTAGGGCTCCGTTCCTGGCGCTGTGGAAGTCGGCAATGTGCGTGCTGGCCTTCTCTCCCCTACTGGGCCAAGAGTTCCTCATAAGCAGGATCTGGGTCTTGTTTATCATGGATGAACTCTTGGTTGAACTGAATAACTGGGAAGGAGGCCTGCTCAAAAACAAGCACCACCCCAACATTCAGAATCCATACCATCCTTCTATTATAGTGGGTTAGTCATTGTTTCAGCAGCTGCCTCCCTCACTCACAACGACAGCTGTTACCCTGGTGTCAGCATCCAGCCATTGCTATCCCTGCTCCCATGGATAAGGAGGGAGCTGCCTGACATCTCTGGAACTCTGCCCGGTGCCAGGCTGAAACAATCATTTCTGTTCGTAAAACGCTGATCACAGTGCTGGGGAGGTTGGGGGGGGGGGGGTGGGCGATGCACAGGCTGATACAGGGCCAGGCCTGGGAATCCGAAGACCAGAACATTAGTCTTGACTGACAGGCTCTGAGATTTGGGTAAATTACGTCCTCTCTCTAACCTTCTAAGTTGGGGGAACTTGCACACAATAACTTGGCTCCCACTGGCCGTGGTTTCTCCTGTGCCAGTGGTGAGAATTTTGAGAGTGTGGTTCGGCTCTTGCTTTCTGTGCACAGACCAGGAGAAGCTGCAGCAACACTTACTGGTTCATTCTTGCCGACCTGAATTCGGTAGCGGGAGATGAAGTTCGGTTTTCCGGTTGTGTCAACCACCAATAGAAGCCCATTGAAACTCCAGAAAAGCAGACTGGGCACTTGGGTGGCACCTAAGGTTGGGAAGCAGAGGAAACAATCAGGGCGACTTCAGGTTCTTCCACATGTGTTAAGTAAACACACACTTACTGGTGACAAAGACTGCACTGTAGACTGTCCTTTGCCAGGGAGCTCTTGGTACTGGGGGCCAGGGGGCCTACCTTTAGTCCTGGGGTGACAAACTAGCTGTGGGAACATGGACAGGTCATATAAGGAGTGTCTCTATTTATTTGCTTAGTTGTAAAATGGGGACAACCACTTTCTAGGTGATTGGAGACAAAAAAAAAATTATGTTAAGATGTATAATACATTCCAAAATATAAATAATTCAGGTTGACATTGGAGCATCTATGCCCACTGAACCATTTACGAACTGCCCAGGAAGGGAGAAGCGAAGGAAGTACTTGGTATGGTATGGTTCACAACGAGCGCTGGACTAGGAGTCTGACAAATAAATGGCAAGCAATAGGATATATTGGAGAATATGAGGAAGCCATTTGGTGTAAACCTAATTCAGCCTGACCTTGTTTTTCCAAAAGGGCCTGATGTGTTGAGCATGCATTGTGTATCTGCTTTAAGCATTTGCCATGTGCCAAAGACAGGAACAAACGGCCTTAAGATAAAGATGCAACTTCTCCACATTGGTATTTCCTTAAGGATAAGCGTCTCTCCCTAGGCTAGGAATTGATTGTTGTGCACAGCCTGTGACCACCCAGCTTGGGACAACAAACCTGCTTCCTGCTGTGTCCACTGAGACAGCAGACCCACTACCTGCTGTGTCCGTCAATCGCTGTGCTGACAGCAATCTCGTGACTGTTGTAAAAGGGACATTTCAATCATATGTGAAACATGCTCTTTGAGGGTATATAACCACTCAGTACACCCTACTCCTTTGGCGTCCTTCCTTCCTTGGGCAAGGAAGACCCCGGGCTATATGGTCCTCACATTCGGCTCATAATAAACTCACCCCAATTTTCATTTTTAGGTTGGCTATGGATTATTTGTGTCGACAAGTGAGTGCAGCAGGGCGACTAAGCCCTATTACCCTGCTAACGGAGCAGTGGGACTTCAGGTGTCTAGTCAGCATTTCCCAAAGCAGAAAACTCGTCTCTCAAGGGACTCTTCGGTTAAACAGTCTTCACGCCCTTCCCTCTTGGAGAGTCATGGCCCAGACTAGTGTGTTAACAGGCCTGACAATTCCTGCAGTGGAGAAACCTATTGACTTTGTTAAACTCAACCTTTCCCACGCTTTTTTTTTTTTTTACCCTAGAACTCTGTTTTCTCAGAACACCTAAGAATAGGGTGGCCATGCATCCCTGTTTGCCCAGGACAATTTCAATTTACATCATCATTCCAGAATAACTATTAATAACACCTCATTTACTCTCACAAGTGTCCCTATTTGGGTGATAAATTCTATGGCCAGTCCACTTATTAACATCCCACAGCACTGATGTTCTGCAGGATATTTTAGAGAATGCTGATCAAGACTTAAAATTTAGGGGCTGGCCCAGTGGTACAGCAGTTAAGTTCGCACATTCCACTTTGGTGGCCCAGGGTTTGCCAGTTCAGATCCTGGGTGTGGACCTATGCACTGCTTGTCAAGCCATGCTGTGGCAGGTGTCCCACATATAAAATAGAGGAAGATGGGCATGGATGTTAGCTCAGTGCCAGTCTTCCTCAGCAAAAAAGAGGAGGATTGGCAGCAGATGTTAGCACAGGGCTAATCTTCCTAAAAAAAAAAAGGACAAAATTTAGATATGGTTTTTGCTCCACATCCCACTCTTCCATGAAGTCATTCCAGGTATTTCTGATCTCCTGCTGTGAACAAACAAGCACTTTCTCCACCCCACTGGCAGTTATTCAAGTGACATTACAATGTTACCTAACTCTTGTACTATTAACTTTATTTGTCCATGTTTTGCCTCCTGCTCTAAATTCGGTATCCCAAGGGGCCAGGATGTTTTACTTAACTCTGTATCTCTGTATCCCTAATCCAGTATCCTTCTTGTTCCATCAACCACAGTGCCTTGTGACAACTGATACCTGAAAAATACTTGGCCAGCACTGTGGGGAAATATGATCGGCACAAACATCCTAGAGGGCAATTTGGCAGTATCTGAAGTGAAAAGAGAGAGAGAGATGGAGAGATAGACAGAGACAAAGAGACAAAGACAGAAAGAGAGACAGAGACAGAAAGAGAGAGAAAGAGAAAATGTCCATCACAGCATTAAAAAAAATCACAGTAGAACATTTAAGCAGCCTAAATGTCCATTAGTAGGAAATGGACCAAATAGATTAGAGTATTTCCATACAATGTAACAGAATGAGCAGCTTAAAATAATAAGTAAATCTATGTTAACTGACATGAAAGATGTCTATAATCCATTCAATGAAAAAAATAGTCTTATAAGTTCAACCATATATCCAATATATAAGAGATTTATACTAATACCTTAGTGGTTATTCCTTGGATATGGGATTCTTTATGCTTATTTGAATTGTCTGATTTTTATTTTTTTAATTTTTAAAAATTTTTTTTTCCTGCTTTTTCTCCCCAAATCCCCCCAGTACCTAGTTGCATATTTTAGTTGTGGGTCCTTCTAGTTGTGGCATGTGGGACGCTGCCTCAGCGTGGCCTGATGAGCGGTGCCATGTCCGCACCCAGAATTCGAACCCGTGAAACCCTGGGCCACTGAAGCGGAGTGCGCGAACTCAACCACTCGGCCACAGGGCCAGCCCCTGATTTTTATTTTTAACAATAAGCATGTATTTACTTTTATTCTCAGAAATAACAAACTTTTTTATTTTGGAAAAAAAAAATTAGGCTGGTAGTTGCATAGTGGGCCGTCCATCAAGGTGGCTGCTTACTTGGAAATCCAAGGACTCCTTGAAGAATACAGAAAGAAAACCACAGCAAGAGATGATCTTGAACTTTCCTCCAGCACTAACATTTAAAATTGCAAATATTTTATCTCTCTGGTATTTGTTTATCCCTCAGGTTATAGGTTAGTTTTCCTACCACTGTAACATATATAAATACATAAATATATGAAATGTTTTCCCACCCTTTTGTCCATATACGTTTGCCATCTGCATTGTTCTTTTCAGTGACTGCTTAAGATTCCATTGAACCTGTCATATGTAATGTTCAGCCCATTTTCAGAGTTCTCCTAGCTGAAAACAATCAGCAGGGACATTTTATTTGTACTTTTGCTTTGTGACAACTGACACTTTTTTATCTCCCCTTCTACACTGTGACATAGTTTTTTAATGAGGTAAACAAACACTTTACCTTAAATATCTCTTATGCTCCATACAACTTTGGCACAGAGTAACATTAATAAATGTTATTTGAGTGAATGAATGGATGAGGACTTTCACTATGGTGGGTCATGCTGTCATAAATATCTATATTGAAATGGCTTTTTTCTTCCACTCTGTTTCCGCAGGCTTGCTTCGAGCCATTCACACTATCAGTAAATATTTACTGAGCAACAGCTTGCTCTCTGGCCCCGGGAGCTAGATTGCACCAGGTGCAAGGACACAGCCTCACACGAGATAGAGCAGCTCTCTGTGCGTGTGAACATGACATCTATAAGCAGGATTATTGCTCTACATATGCATTTGTTTTCAAACAAATGATTTCTTTTTTCATTTTTAAATTTTTTTGGGGGGGTGTCAACTTCTCGAATTGTTTTCTTAGATATCCTTAGACATTCCTTCCAGTTTGCCCACAAGTTTAACACTCTTTGGGGTTACCACCGTCTTAAACTTTACGTCCTCATTCCTTGGAATAACAAGCTGAGAAGTCCCCAAGTAGAGAACTAAACAACAGGAAAAGAATGAATCTATAACCAACTAGCCAAACTCTCAGTGCGGGTGGTCCTGGAACCTCACCTATAATGTAGAGGATCCACTCCTTTCCTTCAAATGTAGACAGCAGCCTCTCCCACTGGGCTTGCCAAAAGTAGCCAGAAGCACCCCAAAATCTCTGAAGATGCCTTGGAAGAAAAATCATTCAGGTTTCTGGGTTAAGACTGGTGGGCGGACAGCTCCTTAATTCCATGTTCTGCTCTGAGACCACCATTACATTGCCCCCCGACCACCATACACTGCTCCCAGACCACCATACACTGCTCCCAGACCATCATACACTGCTCCCAGACCACCACCACACTGCTCCCAGACCACCATACACTGCTCCCAGACCACCACCACACTGCTCCCAGACCATCATACACTGCTCCCAGACCACCACCACACTGCTCCCAGACCACCATACACTGCTCCCAGACCACCACCACACTGCTCCCAGACCACCACCACACTGCTCCCAGACCACCACCACACTGCTCCCAGATCACCATACACTGCTCCCAGACCACCACCACACTGCTCCCAGACCACCACCACACTGCTCCCAGATCACCATACACTGCTCCCAGACCACCACCACACTGCTCCCAGACCACCACCACACTGCTCCCAGACCACCACCACACTGCTCCCAGACTACTACCACACTGCTCCCAGACCACCATACACTGCTCCCAGACCACCACCACACTGCTCCCAGACCACCACCACACTGCTCCCAGATCACCACCACACTGCTCCCAGATCACCACCACACTGCTCCCAGATCACCATACACTGCTCCCAGACCACCATACACTGCTTGCTCCCAGACCACCACCACACTGCTCCCAGACCACCACCACACTGCTCCCAGATCACCACCACACTGCTCCCAGATCACCACCACACTGCTCCCAGACCACCATACACTGCTCCCAGACCACCATACACTGCTCCCAGACCACCACCACACTGCTCCCAGACCACCATACACTGCTCCCAGACCACCACCACACTGCTCCCAGACCACCACCACACTGCTCCCAGATCACCACCACACTGCTCCCAGATCACCACCGCACTGCTCCCAGACCACCATACACTGTTCCCAGGTCCTGAATTAAAGTTGGCTGAGCAGACTCACCATGTGACTGAATTCCAGAAGGCCACAAGCAAGAGAAGGCCAGAGCCCAGGATGAAAGCTGTCCTCCTCATGGAGCCCCAGATGTGTCCCTCCTAGGGGAGGACAAGAAAGTGTCAGGCCCCAGCTAGCCTCCTGCCTTCATATGCTGCTCACTGCTGAGGACTGACAGGAGTGACACCGGCACGGCACTCTGCTGACCTTTTCCCAGCTTCTATGGGAGGCTCTTTGTCAAGAACTTTCCATCTGCATATGGGTGTGTTTATGAAAATTAGAGCTCAAGGTTGAGGGAGGGAAGAGAACAAACCAGACTCCAGAGAAACTAGCAGGCAATTTCATCACTTTGAGGCCAGGTGAGCCCTCCAGCAGTCATGGTGATGAGGATTTTTAGGCTGCTTAATTTTAAAGCGGTTTATGATGAGGACTTTTAGGCTGGTTACTTTTAAAACTACAGATGAGAAGTAGGCTCCAAGGAGTGGAATTTGCTTCCTTGTCCCTTTGTTGGGAAAGATTTACATTTCTAAGGGAAACCGCTATCTGTAAAGATGCCTCCCTCTCTGTGCCAGGAAGAAGGGGGACGGCCTTATCTCTAGAAACTCGGCCTTATCTCTAGAAACTCTTAATGCCAGAGGCAAGAACTTAAGTTGGTTGCTGTCTGGCAATCTCATGTAACTGATTTAGGGTGGTGGCTTCTAACCTTTCTAACCTTTACTTAATCCGATTTGATTCTTGTCTAAAAGTCATGGGATCACCCAACGACCAGACCCCACCTGCACTGATACCATTTTAACTTTTTTCATGTTCTTTCCTTTGTCTTCGTAAAGAGATGACTCACATACCTATGCCTTAAATTTAGCCCTAACCCTCAACTCGGGGAAGCAGCAGGAGCTCTGCCTGCCCATGGGTCCTGTCCCCATGCTATTCCACACTATTCTCTAAATAAAAGAGCACTACTGCCAGATCTTGAGAGCTCAAGAAATCTTTCTTTTGACTCCTCAGCTCACCGACCCCGCATCAATGGGATTACATCACCAGTGACACCCATTATCTACACCCTGAAATCACCTGAGAGCTTTGAAAAATCCTGATGCCCAGGCCCCTCCCTGACCCCAGCACATAAGATCCTCTGAGGTGGGCCTGGGTCTCCATATTTTGTAAAGTTCCCCAGCTAATTCCAGTGGGCAGGCAAGCTGAGACGGCCATCACAGAAGGATCTGCAGAACCCTTGATGAGGCTGTAGGAACGTCATTGTGTTCGTGGGCCTGGCCCGTTTTACCATCCCCATCACCCTCTTGCCCTTGAAGGAAAGAGTGAATGAACACACATTCTGACTTTCAATAATTCTTCTGCCTTCCAGGGAGATTAGTCTGGGCTGCGAGCTGCACAGGACGTTGAGTGGTTCTAGGGTCAAAGAACAGACTGTTACCAAAACCAAAGGGGGTTCCCTCCTGGCGAGTCAAATCAGACTCTCCACCACAAGTAGTCGTCTCACAAAGTCAAGTATATTCGCGACAAATAGGAGACCATGAGGCATCATTTCCAAAGTCATGGTGTCCCCGAACAAAGGCAAGCTGGGACTTTTATTTCAGGTGGGGAATGAAGATTCAAAAGGGAGAGGTGGGTATTCGCTTGCGCAGGCTCAGCTGGAAAACATGCTTCCAAATACACTGCAGGTTATGGTAATAAGGCCTAAGCGCCTCCTGCAGAGAGCTTAGCATAAGAAATAAGGCAAAGGTCACAGGCGTAGCTCTTGTGGTAAGGCTTGGTCTGGTTCAGGGTTGTTGGTGACTGCATCTCCTTAACATAACAAAAGGAAAAAGAACAACTTGGAAAAACAACTAAAATACCCAAACCCACCCTTGAGATCCTCCAGGTAGCAGTTGGTGACAAGGTCACTGGCAATCACTGGGAGGTCCTTATATGTGAGCCTCCAAAAGCCTAAAGCAGAGATTATTGCAAGCTTGATGGTCAAAAAAGAAGGTCCCAGGTTTGGAGAAGGAAAACCCTGGCTGCCAGGTGTGTCACCAATTTCTACTGTACCACGGACAGGAATTACAAACGTCCCTTACGTTCTGTTTCTAAGCCCAGATAGAGTCTGCTCATGTTCTTTCATAGGAAAGAACTGGAGATGGTGGTCCTTACAGGTGTGTGCTGGGGCTAACCTGCAGTTAGTGACTCCGGCCCTGTAGGGGGTAGAGGGGTGGGTGTTGTGGGGGAGGCTGATCTAGTAGGATGCTACATTTTAATCCAGACCTTTGGGATCTGAAGGAGCAGATTGTTTTAATTGATCAATTCAGAGCAACCTGAATCTGCAATGAATCATTTCTTCTCAGCTTATCCCGTCCTGTCCCACTTTTGATCAAAAGACCAAAAAGAAATGTCATTTTCCACAGTCAGTGAAAAGTTTTTGAAGGGCTAGCGCTCGCTGGGGTCCTGAGCTCTGGAAATGAGCTCCTCTCTCTCTCTCCCTCTCTCTCTCTCTCTCTCTCTGAGGGCTGAATCGGCAGGACCAGACGAACTTGTTCTCCTACACAGGCCACTCAAAGGCCACCCCCAAGTTTTCCAGACAGGTTATTTTAGGCTATTCCAATTATTCCTTTTTTAGGATTAAGAAGACCCTCTTCAGGAAATTTTCCAGACTCACTAGTAATTTTTCATTTCAATTTAATCAAATCAGGCTAAGTCAATTTAAAACCTCAATTTTATGTGTAGGATTAGATATTTTTTCAGGGATTATCATGTTTTCTCTCTCTCCAGCAGCCCAAGTGAAGAGAATATAGACAGGACAAAGGGCTCTGTGCAGTGCAGGAGCAGGCAGCGCAGAAGTTAGCTGGGGCCAAGAGCTGGTTCCCAGCCCCAATTTCCAGCCCTCAGTAGGCCTCTCTCTCTTCCCCAGAGCAGTTATAGGAAGGGGTGGTTCCAGAGGCCCGAGGCATGGGGCATTCTAAGGCCCAAGAGACGATGGTAAAACAGCTACTGGGCTTTTCAACTACCCTTATGCAGGCGTGCTCCCTCTGTAGGCAGAGTGGCTTTGGTTACAAGGCATATTGGAGTCAAGTGGTCTCTGCTCAGCTATTAAAATGAGCACATCACCAGTGTGTCAGCTGCCCCTAAGCCTTGGTCCCCCAGCAGGTGCAGATATGGAAAGAATGACTGGCTGCATTCTCACCAATTTGGTGGGTGGGTGGGTGCTGGTGTTTACCTGCTTTTGCTTCTCATGTAGCATACTTCCAGCTTTTCCCTTCATCTGGAATAAGAAAACACAGGTGAGTCTGGATTGCATTTTCACATGCAACCAAGGAAATAGGGAATGGAGAAAGTCAAGGTGAATGGCTAGCAGTGATTTTTAATGCCGGCTACTCATTAAAATCACCTGGGGAGTTAAAAAAATACCACCTCTGTCTGGGTCCCACCTCCAGAGATTGAATTGGTCTGGGCATCTGTAATATGAAACCGGAGGTTGGCAATGGGACCTTGTCTGCCTGGAATTGGCTATCTAGGAGATGGGCTGTGGCGAATCCTTCTTTTGAATAGCCTCACTCTCTGCTTCAGTATGACCCTGTCTCATTCAGAAGAAATGTGCCCTCTGAGCCCACATCACCCTAAATGCCGATGGCCTAGGGCCCCGAGGAGCTACGGCTGCAGCCAAGACTCGGCCCCTGACTTTCTGGGACAGCTTCCTTAACCTCTGTGGAGTCAGAGTCGGGTTACCACACATGGGCTGGATTTGTCTTCCTGACTGAAATTGAAGCATTATGCAAACTGTCCAACGTGATTCAACCAATACGTGTAGTTATACAGAGAAATCATCAAGACAGTGGGCTTTGGAAACTGACACCTTTGGCACGATCATATCTGCATTATGACTCTTACTTACTAGTTTTGTGACCTTGGTCAAATTGTCCTCTCTGAGCCTGTTTCCTCAGCTGTAAAATGGGACTAACAATAGTGTCTCCCACTCTTGCGACCTCCGCTGGGAGGTGGTAAGTGCCACAAGGACAGGCTGTGTATCTTTCCCTGAGCCTTCACACAGTAGGTGCTTCGCATATGTGCAGAGGATGAATCAAGCAGAGGACTCGGTTTGTTGAGCCAGTGTTTCCTCAGATGTGCCTCAGGAATCCTTACATCAGGGTCACCTCAGGGTTTGCTGACACCCAGATATCCAGGCTACACTCCAAATCAGCATCTCTGAGTGTGGAGCCTAGGAAACTGCATTTTAGACTCATTGCTGAGGTGGTTCTGAGGGACTTTACTGCCAACCCAGGCTACATATGCTCTGTGTTATGAGTCGGTAACGGTGACAGTAGGAGAGTGAGATGGAAACTGGCAATCATCTGAGGTATAGGAGGCAGAGCCTGGCTCTAGAAAATATCCTTCTAACCCACTCCCAACTCCCATCCCGTCTTCTTGGCAGAAAATGGAAACTGGAAGATTGAATTGCTTCGGGATAGCACTTCCCTAAGTCTCTGAAACTGGAAGAGATTGCGCCGACACAATGAAATTCACCTCACCTAATTTAATCAGCCAAGCGTGGTTTGTTGGGGACCTACTCTGTGCAAGGCCCTTGGGACTTGGGTAGATGCTGTGGGGCACACAGGGAAGTATACAACCAGGCCACTGCCCTCAGATTGCTTATAGTCCAGTGGGGACAAAACCTAGCAATATAGGATGGTAGAAGAAGCCCAGTGACTGGGAAGGGAATGGCTAGGAGAGGCTTCAGGGTGGGGACAGAGAGGAACTGGGCTTGGAATTGGGGTTAGCATTTAAGGTAGCATATGCCTATTAAAGTCCAGAACAAGAGAATTATGTTCACTATCACCACATTAAATGGGGTGTTCGTCAATGCAATTAGACGAGAGAAAATGGGCAGAGGTAAAGAATTGGGAAGGAAGACATCAAATTATCACTATTTTTAGATAATATGATGGTATACCTGGAAAAGACAGTCAATTGCAAAACTATCACAAACAATAATAGAATTGAATAAGTTAGTAGGATATAAAATTAAGGTTCAGAAATCAATAGCCTTCATATATACATATAAACAACTAGTTGGAAGAAATGATGGATGAGGCAACAACAAAAAAGATAAAATACCTAGTAACTTTAATAAGAAACGTAGAAAATCTAGATGAGGAAATTTTAAAATACTCCTGAAGGGCAACGCAAGTGGACTTGAAGAAATGGGAAGACCCAGCATGTGGCTGGGTGGGAGACCCAGCATTATAAAAGCAAGAGTTCCCCCTAAATTAATTTTTTTTTTTTTTTAAGATTGGCACCTGAGCTAACAACTGTTGCCAATCTTTTTTTTTTTTTCTTTTCTGCTTTATCTTCCCATACCCACCCCTGAACATAGTTGTATACTTTTAGTTGCAGGTCCTTCTAGCTGTAAATTAATTTTTAAAATCAAACTTATCTCAGTACAAATGCCAACAGCTTTGTTTGTTTGTTATTGTTGTTCCTGGAATCAGATGAACAGATTCTAAAATTTATATGGAGAAATAAGCAAGAATAGCCAGGAAAACACCAGAAAGGAAGAGTAGCAGAGGGGAGGGGCAAGAGATATGTGGTCCAGGGGCCGGCCTAGTGGCGCAGCGGTTAAGTTCGCGCATTCCACTTTAGCGGCCCAGGGTTTGCTCGTTCGGATCCTGGGCATGGACCTATGCACCGCTTATCAAGCCATGCTGTGGCAGGCGTCCCACATATAAAGTAGAGGAAGATGGGCATGGATGTTAGCTCAGCGCCAGCCTTCCTCAGCAAAAAGAGGAGGATTGGCAGCAGGTGTTAGCACAGGGCTAATCTTCCTCAAAAAAAAAAAAAAAATAGAGATATGAGGTCCAGCAACTACAAAAATATGTTATGAAGCTTTTTAAAAACTTATTTATTATTTCTCCGTTTCTTCAATTTACTAAAGAGTTGTTGCTGTAAGATAAAAGAATGATTTAACCAGGACTTAAAGAGTAGTTCTAAGTTGAATTGGTTCAATTTTGTATTCTTTGTTATTATTTGTTGGTTGGTTTAAAAACAAGGACCAAGATTTTTCTGAAACCAGTCAACAGTTCTGTGGGAGAAGTAAATGGATATGAATGCCATGCAATAACCTCCTTTTAAAATTTACAGCCTAACAAGAATTGTCTAGAAGGAGAATCGTTAGGAATGTGTGTGAGATCTCTATTTGAAAGGATGACAGGATAAATCATTCTGGGAGTCTTAATAACGGGAATACTTAAAAAATGGAGAAAATAAGATTTGCTCATTTTTATTTTCTAATGTGATGTTGCAGAATTTTCCTAGTTATATAAAAAGAAAATGATCAAACAAAAAGGATATTGTTTAAGGAACCCAAACAGTAGTCATTAGACTACTAGAAAAAATTCCAATGTTAAAAGGTGATGAACACTGATTAAAAACCAATTGCATCTCTACTTAGATAGCAAAATAAATAAACAAAAAACAGACAAAAATGGCATTGTCCATTACTTATGCCAAATGAGATGTTTTGGGCCATATGAACATAATAAGTGTGCTTTTCCCTGCTTTTATTTTTACGCACCACAAGTCAATGCATACAGAGATAAACTACTTTGAATCGAAAAATAAAAACCTTAATTCTAAGTAGATTACATAGTACTTTGGTACTAGATTTTTGATCTAAGTTTTAAGGATTTGTAAGTTTCATTTACAACAAGCTAATTCTAGTACTGTCAAAGACACTTACAAAAATATGTCCCCCACACTTATGCACAGACTGTACAGGACTATAAAATCTGGTAATCTGGACTTTAAAATTGTACTTGTTCTTATTCTTTCTTTTTAAAAGTATTTTTATTGATGTATAATTTGCATACCATACAATTTGCCCATTTAAAGTCTACATTTTTATGGCATTTAGTATATTCACAGAGTTGTGCATTCATCACCACAATTGATTTTAGAATATTTTCAACAGCCCAAAGAGAAAGCCTGCATCCCATAGCCATCAATGTCCGGTGCCTCTACTCTCCCCCTTCTACTCTAGTCCTAGGCAACCATTAATCCACTTTCTATTTCTATGGAATTTCCCATTCTGGACATTTCGTATAAATCGAATCATACAACATGGGGTCCTTTGTGACTGGCTTCTTTCACTTAGCATAATGTTTTCGACGTTTGTTCATTTTGTAGCATGTATCTATACTTCAGTCTTTTTTATTGCCAAATAACATACCATTATATGGACATATCATATTTTGTTTATCCATTCTTCCATTGACGGACATTTGAGGCATTGCCACTTTATGGCTATTATGAATAATGTATGAACATTCATGCACAAGTTTTTGCGTGGACATATGTTTTTATTTATCTTGGATAAGGAGTGAAATTGCTGGCTCCTAGAGTAACTCTATTTAACCTTTTGCCAAACTGTTTTCTTTTTCTTTTTTTTTAAAGATTGGCACCTAGGCTAACAACTGTTGCCAATCTTCTTTTTTTTTTCTTTTTAAGGATTGGCACCTGGGCTAATAACTGTTGCCAACCTTTTTTTTTTTTCTGCTTTATTTCCCAAACCCCGCCCCGGCCCCGTACATAGTTGTATATCTTAGTTGCAGGTCATTCTAGTTGTGGGATGTGGGACGCCGCCTCAACGTGGCCTGACAAGCGGTGCCATGTCCGCGCCCGGGATCCGAACCCTGGGCCGCCGCAGCGGAGCGCGCGAACTTAACCACTTGGCCACGGAGCCGGCCCCTGCCAAACTGTTTTCTATGTGGTTGCGCCATTTACATCCCCAACAACAATGTATGAGGGTTCCAATTTCTCTACATCCTCACCAACACTTATTACTGTCCCTACTGAACGGTGTCATAATCTGGCTGATGAGGAACACTATAAGTCACCTGGTCCTGCCATGTGACAAGGATGAAGAAACCTAGACAAAGGGGGCCAGGTGACCCCCCCGGAGTTTACAGATGGCAGCACCAGAATCAGGGCCCAGCTTCCAAAATCTGTAAGGATATTTTATTTTTTGTCTATGATTGTACTTGGTTTTATTATTCTGGATGCATGTTTACCAGCTATGACCTTAGGAAATACTGCTTCCCTTTGATCCATGTTTCTTATAGATTACTTAGGCTGGAGAAAGGAAGAGAGAATGGTGACCTAGAAAGTGCCTTCAAGGGTTTGAGGAGTTGGGACATTAGAAGGAGGTGTTAGCAAGCGGCTCACCATCCCCGCTGTGAACTACAGTACAGCAGAAGGTACGCAGTCAGCTCAGAGGAAAAGCTTCTCAGGGAGAAATACTGGGACATTTGATACCCAGCCAGGGCAATAGCATCTGATTTAGGAAAAGGCACCAGAATGTTTGGTGCGCTGTCAGCCTAACCCCCACCTGGAGGCAGGGGAATGGATTTCAGCCACTCTGTAGCCCTGTGATCTGATCCTTTGCCAGGACTGCTTCCTCCTCCAGCTCCCTCTATTGCCTGGCCACCAGCAGGGGAACCTGTTGTGGCTTGTAGCTGTGGGGTTCTACCTCACTGTGAGTTCTCATGAAAACCTAGGAAAGAAGTAACAGAGGGGAGCTGTAAGCATTACTCCTTATTCTGATACAGGATGGCAGCAGGGTCCCTTTGCTTACTGGAGTCTTAGGGGGCCTCCACAGTCACATTCTGTACCATCTGAGGCTTCCAGAAAAAGAGTTGAGTGAATACTTCAGGACGGGAAGTCTCAGTCCAACCTCTGGCAAACACCCTGCCCCACATCCAGGACAGCAAATGTTACTTAATAATCTGAGCTTATAAGGATTACAAAGAGTTCTCTTTTAAATAATGATTTTCTCCACCTGCATCGTCCTGAGCAATTTCTGTTGGTCCTATCTCAGTTCGGCCCACATCCTCAAGATGAATGAGAACTCACCCTCACAAGGTGAAAGATTCTGGCACAAGGCAGAGTCATTCTCGATCCTGCAGTTTGCCTGCTGCCGGGAGACCCCCAAAGCCCAGATCATTATGAGAAAGGCAGTGGTGCTAGGTATCTTTGGGGCTAGGTCTATCAAGTGTCTCAATGACAAGGAACCGAAAGTCAAAGAAAACACCTCAAGTTGGGAAAGACTTGGAGAATGTGTGCATATCTGAACATGTGCAGACCACTCGCAGAGGGTGGAACCTTCACGTCACCATGGGTTCCCTCCTCAGTGCTTGTTAGGAAGTGTGAGAGGCTCTGTTGACCCTGTTGAGATAACCATTCTGTTTGGGGAGGAAGCTGAGGGGAGTTTTGGTTGGTTTGTTTTTTTAAGCTTCCAGGACTCTTTTTGCCATGTCCTACCATAGGAACTTCACTTACAAATCAAAATCTCAACCTAGGCTTATCATCACCATTCTCTTTGCCAAGAGCTTGTGAAGCTAATGAGATGTGGTCTTTGATTCCTTCCAGGAACATTTATGAAAAACTTACTATGGGCTAGGAGCCCTGGAGATGCAAAGATGAAGGAGAAACTCTCAGTCTAGATACATAAACCCATCATTCCAAAATCCGTATTGAAAGTTCTGGGCTACAGGTCTGGGCCACAGCTAAGAAAATGCTGAGTGGGGCAGGATATACCCAAGAAATCTTTAAAGGAGATCAATGCCTGGGCCTTCTCTCTGCTCTTGGATACATGGTTTTCAACCTCAGAACTGAAACTTGTCCTCCCAGATCTATTTTAGCTGACTCAAGGAACACTGGGTTTTAGTCAGACCATACTTTTAAAAAAAATCAAGATAGATATGAGCATCTGCTTCACGAATATTAAAACTACCATTAAAGATATTTCTTACTCCATTATTTAGTTCTTCAAAAAAAGCAGTGTACTTTTTATGAGGATACAGATGATAAATTCCTATAAGGACATTAGTGCACAGAAGTTTTCCTCCTTGGAAGAAGTGGTATGCTTTCTTGCAGAATGCAAAAAAATTAGACAACCATTTTGGTGTCCTCCTCCCCCCCACCCCTTTTTGCTTTGGCTGCCAGTAAGCTCAGAGTTAAATTTAATGCTCAGTTACACTTCTTGGGATTTTTTTCTTCTATTATATAATTCTGTATATAAAAAATGATGTGTACGAGGATGTTCATTGTGATATTGTCTTTAATGGCTAAAGTATGGAAACAACTTAAATTTCATCAATAGAGGATTGGTTTAATAAATTATAGTACATCCACTAATGAAACATTCTGCAGGCATTATAGGAATAAGGCAGCTTTGTGTGTACTCTCCAGAAAGAGTAAGTGAAAAAACAATGTGTGGAACATATGCAAGTGTGCGTGTGTGTATATGTGTATGAGTGTGTGTGTGCTGCTTATGTATGCATAGAATAATGCATAGAATATTCGGCTATCACTGGAAGGTTAGCTAAGAAACTGGTTAAGATGGTGGCTTCTGGTGAGGTAAACTGGCCGGCTGGGGACCAGGGTAGAAGGGAGGCTATCTTTTTACCATATGTCTTTCTTTTTTTTTTTTGCCTTTTGAATTTTGTACCATGAGTAAATGGTATGTATTCAGAAAATTACAGACACATTAAAAATTTTTTTAATGTATTCAATGCCCATTCATAGGAAACATTTGATTGAAAATTGGTAATTAGCTCTCCCTTTACTCTAATTTGCTTTCCCTTTACTCTAAATCAGATTAATTTCAATTCCTGAAGGGCTTTGAGAAATCTTTGTCTTCCCTGAAATTGTATGCCAGTTTTTCATGTTCATTTTTCAGTGTAGAAAGATCCATAGCCTTCATCAGATTATTAAAGATAACTATGATTAAGAACGAGTGCTCTGCCTTGTCTTTTTTTGTTAATTTTTCATAGTCCAAAAGCAAAGCCATAGCAATAAAGCACCTGGTTCTTTTCTCTACAGGTCATCGCCACCCTCCACACCCATCAAAACAGTACAAAAGGTATTTATTGAGTGCCTGGTTTCTTATCAGTTTTTACTTATTTGTAGCTGTTCTATTGTATATATCCTTTTATTGGAAACTATCTCAAACTCTTCTGAGATGCAGGTTGGGGATAGAGTATAAGTAAACAGAACCAGATATTAAAAGTAAAAACAAAAACTAAACGAGACTACGATGGCTGTGGTTGATGCCAAATGGCAGGGTGCTGACGGCCGCTGTGTCCATGTTATAGAAACTGAGTGTTGCTGAGACTGAGTGATTAGAGGCTGATATGTAATTTTGACCTTGGAACAAGGTCATGTAAACCTGGTCAAAGGGAAAGTGACTGTTTATCTTCCGGTGGTGGGAAAGCCCTTTTGACTGCAGGAGTCACAGAATTTATCTGTTGACATCCGATTTCACTGGAAGCAATGAAGAACTTTCTAACATGCCATTTGTTCTTTTGGCTAGGTCAGTAGGCCCTGATGCTATCTCCCAAGATATTTATCTAGGTAGCTGACTCCTCTAAGCCGCACAAACTATCATTCTGTTGAATATTTTATGCCAAAGCAGCTTGTTTTCTGTGCTTCTCTACCTGCCTGCAGACATGTTTTAGGTTTAAGTGAGCAGAGGGAGTCAGAAAGGCTCCAGAGGAGACCTCAAACATGTGGGCAGATGTGTCCTTACCCAAAGAAGTTCCTGGACATTGTTTGCCAATGGTAGCACTCAAGTTAGAAATTTTGGCAAACAAAATCAACAATTACTAAAAATTTAATATAAGTACTATAATCATTACATTTTTATTGTGCTTCCTCTCTCTGATTTTTCTCTTATCTTTTGAAGGCTCTCATCTAAGAACAGGAAGTTGTCGTAAGCTCATCTATTCTGATGCCCCCATTTTCCATATGAAGAAATGGAGGCACAGAGATATTCAGTATTCAGTTTCAAATTACACAGCAATTTGGTGGCCGAACTTGAATTCAGTGCTTATTTACCAACTGAGTCTGCAAAAAAGTCTAGAATGTGCTTATGCTGATGAATGCAGCGTGGGCATCAGGATTCTAAAGGGACACAAAGGAATGCGATGGGTCTCTATTAGCCATGAATAATGGATTAGATATTGTGTGTGTATGTTTTTTTAATACTAAAGGAAAAATAGAATATTTTTTCTCTAAAATATTAACCATTCTTTTAAAAAACGTTTATTGTGTGCCAGATACAATGCTAGTCACAGAGGATACAAAGATGAATAAGACATGACCTATTTAATAAAGTGATACTATACAACTTTGATTTTCCAAAGGAGAAAGTATGTAGGAAGAGAATATGAAGTAGTATTTATGATGGTAATGCATTTGGGAAAGAAATAAAATGCACTAAAAGTAAATATTCAAGTACAACAATGAATTGATTCTCCCTTAAAGGGAATTTGATATATATTGTGAGATTATCCAAATTAGATACCTGTTAATGTGGTTTTTTTTTTTTCTTTCTTCTTCTCCCCAAAGCCCCCAGTACATAGTTGTATATTCTAGTGGTAGGTCCCTCTGGTTGTGCTATGTGCGATGCCACCTCAGCATGGCCTGATGAGTGGTGCCATGTCCACACCCAGGATCTGAACCAGTGAAACCCTGGGCCAGCTAAGCAGAGCGTGCAAACTTAACCACTCGGCCACAGGGCCGGCCCCAATGTGGTTCTTTTGAAAGCAGATGATTCTGAATGTGCAATGTTTTTATTGCAAAATCCTCAATGTAGGTAAATGGCTACACTGTAGGTAATGAGGCTACATCTGATGTTCATGACCTCATGAATCTGAATACGGGGACAGAAGAATGGGTTGAGGGTGGGAGGAGTAGAGATAGTTTAAGTTTTACTTGTCTACAGCCTGATTCTTTCAGATTTTCTTTCAGATTCCAGGTTCCTGAATGTTCTGCATGGTTGATGAATGTTTTTACAGGTATAGGTATCTTATAGGCATAAGATATATCATCTTTACATGAATGTGCATTGTTTCTTCATAAACATCTTGTGAAATTATTGGAATCATTTACTTTTAGAGGAGATTAAAAAATAACAACAACAAAAACGCTTACGGATCATCTGGTCTCCCCCTTCTGTTTCATAGCTAAGGAGATAAGCCTAGATAGCAGAACTGACTTGTTCCAAACTCACAGGCTTCCCAACACTTTGCCTGGTGCTACGTGTGCTTTTGGAACAGCAGATATTCTACTCCATAAGTGGGCAATGACACAGGGAGAGGGCCACAGACATGAGGACTGGAATCCGGTTACTCCAGCTTCTGCTCTCAAGCAGTCTGTGTTCTTGGAAAAAGCTGAGCAGTCTGTCTCCAGGGCTGCGGAAACTGACCTGAAACGTAATTACACAGCTTAAAGCCTCTGGTAAGAGGGTTTGGAGGAGCTGCTATGACCAAGGTCTGTACGTAAGTGATGCTTTTATTTATTCATTTTTAAATTTTTTATTCTTTTTTTTAAAGATTGGCACCTGAGCTAACAACTGTTGCCAATCTTCTTTTTTTTTTCTACTTTTTCTCCCCAAATCCCCCCAGTACATAGTTGTATATTTTAGTTGTGGGTCCTTCTAGTTGTGACATGTGAGACACCACCTCAGCATGGCCTGATGAGCAGTGCCGTGTCCGCGCCCAGGATCCGAACTGGCAAAATCCTGGGCTGCCGAAGTGGAGCAGTTGAACTTAATCACTTGGCCATGATGCTTTTATTATGGAGGGAAAAAATACTCATTCAAGAAGAGGAAGTGCATGAAGGAAAAGGTTAAACTCTGAGAGTAACATGGCTCTCTCTGGACAGTTTGAGCAATGCTCCCTGCACTGCTTTTGCTGCGGGGCACTTGCATCCTTTAAGAGTTTACTTGCCCTACTTGATTGCATGCCTGTGAGAAGGAGCCTGCCCGTCTCATTTACTAAGATTTGCAGAACCAAACATAAGCCTGGCATGAAGCAGATACTCAGGAAGTATTTGCTGAATAAATGAAAGAAGGGATAAATGAATAAAAAGCATTGTTTTTTGCTCTCAGGATGCGTCCAACATTTGCTATTGAACATTTCAGCTCCTCTCCCTTGCACTAACAACTTTCCTTTCTAACGTCAGAAGGTGATGCTCAGAGCATTTCTGTTTTACCAAATTGAATTGAATCTTTATATCCCAATCAGAAAAATTTAGTTGGAATTGCACATGAAACTGAAGCAACCCACAAGTCTGTATCCTGTCTTGCTTGCCTTAAGCCCCAAAGGGCCTGTGTAAGCACCCTGAAAACCACTGGCTGATGGTTCACCTCCATCCGTACACGCTATATTCTTACCCTTCCATAGGTATCACCAGGCCACCAGCAATTCTAAACCAGAGCCACTGTGGATAAATCTCAGTACATGGCATCAGAACCAGCTCGTAGCCCACCCATTTATCTTAGGACTTTAAGATTGTTGTAATTGGTCCCATTCCTTACAGGTGACCCTGGCAGGTTAGAGAGGAGAAGCATTTTGACCACAGTACCTTCCCAACAGTCTTTTCCAGTTAAATTTTCCTCTTTTGAGTTCTGATTTGGGAGTTTCTCCCTCACATAGTTCGAAGCCAAAACCAGTCCATTTGACAGAATGATCCATTAATTGCCAGAAGAACAAGACTACAGAAGCAGTAGATGGTACAAACACAGGCAGAAGAGGCAGACATTAGCAAGAGACTTGGAGGGGACTCTGCACACTAAGAAAACACCCCAGGACACTGTTGAGAGGCAAATCTCACCTGTACTGTAAGTGGAGAGGACAGAGTGGCGGCAGAAGTAAGAACACCCTTTGCCCTTCTTCACGTGAACTTTGATGTATCCTGACCTTGGCAAACAGCTCTCCTTCCCCTGCAGCTCAGCTCTGCAGTGGGCCGGTTCCCAGCTCCTCCAAGGTCCCAGCCAGCTTCCTCTTCCCCTTCAGCCCCTGCCTCGGTGGCTGCTGTCGCTGTGCTGCTGCCTAATCCTGTTGTTACTCGGGTGGGTCAGGAGGCTGGCCAGCGTGATCGTGTTACAGAGCACCCGACTGGCTCAGTCGGGCACGTGATGAGAGAAAAAGTTTGGGTCTGTGTGGACTGGAGACAAAAACACCCTTCTTGCTGAAAGGCATTTCCTTCAGGCTGAGAGGAAATACGCAGTTCAAGCAGGAGCTTGAAAGAGCACATTTGGCCAAACTCTGGGCTTTTTTTTCTTCTTTTTTAAAACTTCCTTCATCTTCCTCAACTTAAGAAAATGTCACTGCCCCGTAGGAGGTGGGTTCAGTAAGAGACAGGGGAATCAGATAATGTAGAAGGCAGGAGGCAGAAGGCAGGCAGCCCTCGTAGATAAAAAGTTTACAGGGACCAGAGGACCTCATTTTCTCATGTTTTCTTGCTTCTGTTGTTGCTGAGGCAGCCAGGAGTAGAGAGAAGCATCAACTATGACTAGTGAGTCTAGATGCAGGAAAGGTACACTTGTAGAGGTTAAGTTCACACTTTGATTGAAACAGGTGAAATTAGGATACGGGATCCATGACATGAAATGGTGAGCATCTTTGAAAAAGAACTGAGTTTTTGTTTTAGATTTCCAAAAGTTGTTTTTGAATAGGCAACATGTGCATCTGATAGAAAATACAAAAGGGTCACAAGAAAATATGGTGAAAAGCCAGTCCTTTTTCATTCCTCCCCAGTCCCCTACTTCTCCTAAGAGGGAACCCCTGTGACCAGTGTTGTGTGTATCCATCCAGAGCCCATCTATGTTCTTAGAAACAGCGCACCAGATAAGCTTGTTTTGCTTCTTGCTTTTTTCATTTAACACTCACGTGAAGACTGCTCCATATACCTTTAAGAGGTATACCTTTATACCATATACCTTTAAGGGATACGTTCTTTTTAATGTCCGAATGCCGTCTCCTTTTTCAGAGGTGTCATAGTTGATTTGGCCAATAACCGACCATGTCTTAAATCTTTCGCTGCCTAATTCCTTGCACACCGCAAGGGCTCAGTTAAGCTTCACTGCTTGCTCACAACTGCTTTACAATTTGTTCATGTATTTCCTCTCTCTCCTTTTAGAGGTACCAAAATTTTTTCAGTATTCCAGATGTTGATATAATGTGTCTATTCCCTGGCTGACCAAGTCTGTCTTGTGCCCTGATGAAACCTTGCTACCTGACTTCCAAAGCTCACCTTAATCTAGCTCCTCTCATCAAACATTATCCCCCACTACTGCTATTTCCTAACGCTCTAAGCATGTCATGTGTAACCACTTATTGATCACTTAATATGTGCAGAAGCTTTTTTTCTATTTTCTAATATCCCTATGTGCATGTCATTGCTCATACTGATGCTCCCACCCAGAATTTCCTTTCTGGTCCTGTCCACTATTCTGCCTCTGGTTCTTTTCTTTTTTTTTTTTTTTTTAAAGATTTTATTTTTTCCTTTTTCTCCCCAAAGCCCCCCAGTACATAGTTGTATATTCTTTGTTGTGGGTCCTTCTAGTTGTGGCATGTGGGACGCTGCCTCAGCGCGGCTTGATGAGCAGTGTCATGTCCACGCCCAGGATTCGAACCAACGAAACACTGGGCCGCCTGCAGCGGAGCGCGCGAACTTAACCGCTCGGCCACGGGGCCAGCCCCTCTGGTTCTTTTCTTTTTGAACGTTTTCAGCTTATGTGGTCAACACTCCTTACAGTAGCAGGTAATTTTTTCAATAATCATTTCAAATAGGAGATTTCTGTATCTCCATGGCACTAATACCTCTGACTCATAATAGGCCCTCAGTAGGACCAGCATAAATGAGAATCTCTCTCTGGTCCTCCTGGGTTTTCTCTCCATCCTATCTTTGAGGAATTGCTCAGCTTTCTTGTTATTTCAAGGTTGTGTAAGATGGCCCCCTCCTAGCTGATCTTTTTTAAATGCTCTTGAGGAGGACCTGATGTTAGCTCAGGGCTAATCTTCCTCAAAAAAAAAAAATCACAGAAGATTTTGAGATGTGGCTGTAACACCAGAGGTGATGGGTTTGTCGCATGCAAGTACAGGGAGAGGGAGAGATGGTGGGAGAAGAGAGCTTTAGAACTGACCAGAGAGTCCCAAAGGATAAGTTTTACTCTTACCTACATTAATGTGCTTACCTGCTCTCTTTCCATTGGCCTATATTTCTTTCTTTCTTTTTTTTTCTGAGGAAGACTGGCCCTGAGCTAACATCCGTGACCATCTTCCTCTCCTTTTTTTTTTATATGTGGGATGCCTACCAAAGCATGGCTTGCCATGCGGTGCCATGTCTGCACCCAGGATCTGAACCAGCGAACCCCAGGCCGCCGAAGCCGAACGTGTGCACTTAACCACTGTGCCACCGGGCTGGCCCCTCTTTTTTTTCTTTTGAGGAAGATTAGCCCTGAGCTAAAATCCACTGCCAATCCTCCTCTTTTTGCTGAGGAAGATTGGCCCTGATCTAACATGCATGCCCATCTTCCTCTATTTTATATGTGGGATGCCTGCCACAGCATGGCATTATAAGCAGTGCTAGGTCTGCGCCCAGGATCTGAATCGGTGAACCCCAGACCACCAAAGCAGAGCGTGCAAACTTAATCGCTGCACCACTGGGCCATTGGCCTCCATTGGCCTATATTTCTATTTGCCTAGTTCTATATTGGCAAAGATCAACTTTCTTCTCTGTAAAGTACTGAATACTCTGCAGTCTTGAAGAGTTTCACAATAACAATAATTGAAAGGATGTAGTGGCAACTAATTCTCAATTAGAATCACCTAGTAAAATGACCTAAGTTGTTGCCTAATATTTCCATAGACAACATATTTACCATGCCTGGGAGAAGCTAGCTTTCTTTTCTTACCAAATTTAGTGTGACTCCAATAAGAAAATTAATATGTCTCTGCCTTTACTACTTTTACTGTCCATAGACATCAAAGTAATCTTTAAGAACATAAATCAGAGCCAGCCCTGATGGCCTAGTGGTTAAAGTTTGGCGCTCACCACTTCAGTGGCCTGGGTTTGCTTCCCGGTCTTGGAACCACACCATCCGTCTGTCAGTTGCCATGCTGTGGCTTTGGGGAGGGAAAAAAAAAAAGAGGAAGATTGGCAACAGATGTTAGCTCAGGGCGAATCTTTCCCTGCAAAAAATCCCCCAAAACATAAACTGGATCAGGTCATTCCTGTGAGTAAAATCCTCTGGTTTCCTGATGCACTTTGGAGGAGCGCAGTTGTAATGCCTCCCAGACCTCGGCTCATCTGCCTCTGCCTCCTTTTCAGCCTCTTGGTCACCGCAGCTGCCCTGGCCTCCTCTCACTGCCTCGAACATGCAAAACTCATTCCTGAACCTCTGCCTGAGACTGACTGCTCTCAACTCCTCATGGCGCTCTCTCTCTCTTTGGTTGAGTCCTTCCTGCTCTTCTCATCTTTGCCTAAATGCCACCTTCTCAGAGAGGCCTTCTTTGACCCTAAGTAATTTCCTCTATCTTCCCCCAATCCAGTTATGCTCTGTTACTTTACCCTGTTAGTTTCCTTCATGATAACTATCAAAGTTTCCCATTATCTTCTTATTTCTTACTTGAATGTTTGTTTGCTTGCTTTATTGTCAGTCCCTGTCACCAAATGTTAAGCTCCACCAGGCCAGGAATCACGTCTGTTTCATTTACCAGTGCATCCTCCAGTGGCAACATGGGGTCCTGCCCATAGCAAATGGACCATGAAAAAAACTGACTGGATGAACCCCTAATCCCATACTGGCCTGGGAATCAGAAGACTCAAGTCCAGGAGCTGACCCAGTGGCACAGCAGTTAAGTGCGTGCTGCGCTTCAGCGGCCCAGGGATCCCAGGCGTGGACCTACGGATGCTTATCAAGCCATGCTGTGGCAGGCGTCCCACATGAAAAAATAGAGGAAGATGGGCACAGATGTTAGCTCAGGGCCATTATTCCTCAGCAAAAAGAGGAGGATTGGCAGCAGATGTTAGCTCAGGGCTAATCTTCCCCCACCCCTACCCCCCAAAAAAATAAAAGACTCAAATTCTGATCCTATCTCTAGGAGCTGGGTGACCTTAAATTATTTAATTGCTTTCTGTGAAATTAGGGGAATGTATTAGTTAGAACATCTTTATGTTCTCAGCTTTGGAAATTTAAAGGTCTATGATTATTATCAGTAGATTTTGAAATTTTTTACTTTAGTAGACTCTAAAGGAGAAGGAAAATCAAGCGAGATAAGAATAAAATAGATTTGATATCTATTTCTGTATTCTGAAAAAACAAACTCTGATCTCTGATCTTCCCAGAAATCAGAAGATTTTTCAGGTTGCAATCAAAAGATCAAAATACTCAAATGCTTAGTCATGAAACTTGATCTTTGCTTCATATTTAGGGGAAGTTTGATGATCTGTTGATAATTTTTGAGTCAGAAGAAGGTTTTTCTATTGCGTAGGAAAAGCAGGGACAACACACTTCAAAGGCAGGAAGTTAACCACAACTATACCAAAGAAAACAGCCAGCTGGATGCATTCTTCAGCTGAACTTAAATATATAATCTAGGAAAGACAACATTACAAAAAATGACAGGTCTTGGCTAAGCTCGAGGAGGGCCCTTTAACAACGGAATTCATCAGGTGACAAGCATCTAGGTGTGTCAGCACTCTAAGGAATATAAGGGTTTTTGAGACTTGGGCTCAGAGGGTGATTTATAGTGGTACTACATGCCTGGAGGCATTTACCTTCTTGTCCATTTTCAAAATATTCAAAACCCAAATATATATTTTAGATTTTATCTTCCTACATATATTATACTTTAAGAATGCATCCTGTGAGATTTACTTAGAATTGGGAATAACAGAAAGGCTTGGCTGGCCAAAGATATCACTCTGTCTGGCTCTTAAGGAGACTCATTTTACAACCAGGGTTTCTCAATTTTTTTAACCTATACCCTCCCAGTTGAGAAGATATGTTCAAGCCTTACTTTGTATAGTTGGTAGTTCAAAAATAATTGTTCTTTTTTCAAATGTGAAATTATGTTAGTGAATATATTCTTCTCCAACTCTCTTTTCTTTCATTTCAGGCCTCCTTTCCATTGGGAATTGGAGATTTACACAATTGTTCTCATTTTGCAATAGCATAGGTGCAGCATAAAATCTATTGTTTACAACAAACACTCCAATGCCTCCTGAAATACAAGCCACCTGTGTATTTGTTTTACATTTATCTTCAATAACCTGAGAAATGAATACCCAGTTCTGCAGGGAGAGGGAAGGGTGGGTGCGGGGTGTTGAAAGGATGGAGATGGCGTGTTTCCTGTTTGTTTCAGTGCACACCAGGCCCCGTGCTGCAGGAAAAAAAGATTCTAAGAAAGGATTGTGGAGGCTGCTCTTTATGTGACTAGCTCCTGACAGGGTTATCCTCTCCTGAACCTAATTACAAGTGGGTGAAAGGATATTAGAAACGTATAGGATAGAGGGCTGGGGAAGTGTCTCCCGCCTTCTCCATCACAATACTGCTCACCAGAAAGAGGTGAGTCTGCAGCCGAGCTAACAAACATTGAGTATCTCGGGATAACAAACTGAGACAGGCCAGGAACAACTATTTATTGAATACACTTATATATCTTCCTCAGTGCGGGGTGCTTTTTCCATTTATTAACACAACCACCTATGTTACAGATAAAGAGACAGACACTCCTTTGGAGGGGAGAAGAGGAGTGCAGTTCACCTCTAGGGGCTGGGAGTGGGAGTTCATCTCCCTGGACAATAGCTTTTGGGAATCCAGTTTGAAATTGGCGCTGAAGGGCTGCTCTGCATGCAGCCACGGAAATGAAAGAAGGATTTGGGAGAATCCCCTAGGCGGAAATGTTTAGTAGGAAGACCTAGTGACGGGGGTAAATTTGCTATACACTTACCGACAGCCCCCTTCAAGTGAAAGCATCTAGGGCTACGACTAGAGGCATGCTTTGGGCCGTCTGCTCCTTCTCTCAGGGACAGGGTGGGGCTCTTGCAGGAGTGACGGAGGGCGGTCCGGAACTGACAGCCGTGCGCAGGAAGGCCACTCAGTGCTTTGTCTTCTCTCCCACTTTTGGGCAACACGAGGCAGCGCTGCCTCCGAGCCTGGTCTAACGCTGCCAAGGACAGGCGTTGGCAAAGAGCCCTCTTTGCAAACAGGATTCACAGAGAATTAAGGGGCGGGTGGGGGACTCAGGGACCTCCTAGGCTAGGCCTGGGCCCCAGCGCTCTCGCAACGAAAATCTGGCTAGCTGGCTTAGAGTCCGCCGGGTCTGGGAGCTCCGCCTGCGCCGGCCCGGCGCTGCCCCCGCGGGAGGCCGCGTCTTCTTTGTAACTCGAGCGGGCCCGGGCGGGCCGGTTGCTATGGGAACGCTGCTCGCCCGGCTCTGGGAGGAGCGAGGCGGGCCTTGGCGGACATTACCCAGACTCCGTGTGGGGTGCTGCCCCACCCCCAACTAATAACTTGCCAGAAAGGAAGTCGCAAGGTAGATGTCTTCTAAGTGAAGGCTCCAGGGGCCGCATTAGTATAGAAGGAAGGGGTCAGGATCTCCCCCCACCAGCCTCCCTCTAAGTCCGCTCCTGCCAACGATTTTAACGGTCCTTCCAAGTAGGGAGGACAGAGCGTTGTAATTTGGCAGATTCGGTCAGACGGGCCACGCCCATCCCGAGGGGGACTAGCTCTAGACCACGCCCCTTCCTCGGGCGCGCGGAAGGAGGACCGAAATGGAAGGGTGGGGATCTTGGTTGAACTGAGCCAGCGCAACTAATCGCGCGAAAGCCTAGGAGGGGCAGTGTTCCGCAGGCGTCCTCCGAGGCCGCCCCGCCCCGCCGTTTTCGCTTGGCTTTGCGCCTGCGCACTTGCTCCCGCCAGCTCAACTGCCGGGAGAACACGAACGGAATCGCCGGGGCGCGCAGAAGGGGAGGAGCGGGCGTGATCAGGCGCGCGCGCGCGTCTGGAGTGACGCGAAGGGAGCCGGCGAGCTGGGCGGATCGGGTGGGTAGAGAGGTAGGGCCAGATTGTTTGGTGGGCTGTGCGTAAGGCCGCTCTGGGCACGAAGGCACCCATCTCGTTGGGCCCGCTTGGTGCTAGGAGCAGATCCGGGGCAGAGGGAGGGGGGCGCTGGGTCAGGGGCCGCTGCTGCCGCTGCTGGGGAGTTCGCCCGCCAGCCCGCACGCCCGCGGTTCGCGGGCCCTGCTGGTCACGGTAAGCGGGCTCGCGCTTAGCAGAGAGAGGAGCGGGAGCTGGGAGAGTGTGGGAGGCCATCGGGGCCTGTGGGAGGAAGGGGAGTGGGAGCGTGCGTGAGGGGCAGGCTGTGTGGGAAGAGAAACAGGCCCATCGAGTAGTACAAACCAGCGCCACTCTATAATAATAATCTAGTGATATGTGCCAGGGCTTTACAAAGCACCTTATATGCTGCATTCTCTTCGATCTCCTCTGCAATCCTCCGAAGTGTATACTGTTATTAAACCCACTTTTCAGGATAGGAAAACTGAGGTCCGAGACAAGTTAAGTAACTTATGCAAAGCCACACAGCTAGTCGGTGGCTTGACTTGGAACTTACGTCTGTCTGGCCCTGAGACCCGATATTTTAATATCTTTGCTTTACAAAGAAAGAAAGAAAGAAGGGTGGTTAGGAGGAGGCGGGGAGTGAGTGTGGTTTGAAGTGGGAGGGTGATCCAGAACGGGAACAGAGTGATGACGGGAGACTGTAAGGGAGAGGACCTGAGTTTGGAACCTTGTGGGCCTCCCCCTCCTTCTTGGTTATTTTGGCCCCACAACTTTTCCTTGCTGTTCTGTGGCTTTATAAACAACACCGTTGCTCTGGAGGAGCCAACTCACAAGGCTGGGCCGCGTGGGTGGCTTTAAGAACTGGCTGAACTGACTGTCTTCGGACGCTGTGTTTTGGGGGGGAGGGGAGGAGCGCCGCGGCGGCCCCCGCGGCTCTGTAGAGAGGGGCGGGCCTTTCAAGCTGCTGCCGTTTCTTCTAACGTGCTGCTGCTTCCTTTTTCGTGATTTCCCTGCGCAGCAAAGCCTTTGTTCAGTCCTCTAGAATGGGGAAGTGGTGTTTATTGTGTCCTTGCACACTTAGCCTTGCCCAAAGCAAACCCAGAAAAACAAAACATTCTTTTCCCATGCCGGGCCTGGTACCCTGGATTGCTTGCAGAGAGCGCTTTCGAGTGGTTTTAGCATTAGTTGCTCTTCAGAGCTTTCCTGGGTAAATCAGGAGCTTTGTTTTGAGGAAGTTTATAGGTCATCAGGAGCGATCTGAACAGATTGTACTACAGATCAGCACGGGGCAGGGACCTCAGTAGTTCGTACGGGCTGGTGTGTGTGTGTATGAGAGAGAGAGAGACCGACCTCTCCTTCTTGCACAGTTTAGTTCTACTAAGAGACAAGAAGTGTCGGTTAGTGCTTGTGTTTTGGTTTCGTATGGAGTGGAGTAGCTTCTATGGGAGTCAGGGTCTCATGGTGTGGAGTAGCTCATGTGGAGTCGTTTTAAAGTCAGCCCGTGAGGCACACATTGCATGTGATCAAAGTTATTCTTAAACATTCCTTAGGTGGAAGGTGGAAGGTTGAGGATGGCCCATCTCTTTCTCAGTAAATCCAGCAGTTTTTCCTCCAGCTTTGAAACTTATTACTGTTTCTTTGGTTGTAACCCAGATAGAGTAATTGGTTACCTTTAGGGGCTGTGTTGAAGAAATAAACATATTCGAATAGAGTCGAGTCATTCTGCACAGTGAGGTGCACTGTGAGATGCTGGCACTGAGAGGCTGAAAAGGAGGAAGACTAGCCAAGCGGAACAGTATGTTTTTGGTTCCCAACTAAGGCTTGTTCTGGAGCATGTGTTCACTGAGTGGAAAGTGGCAGGCAGAATTGCCAGCATTATTCTTATTATCATTTCTCTCTCTTTTTTGGTTAGCATATCCAGTAATTTATGGTACATTAAATGTGCATAATATGTGTTTCCTCTTTAGTTTTTGGGTGGCACTACATTTAGTGGCTTGCAAGCTATTGTTTATTTCCTTACAATTTTCCTAGATAAGGGTTTGGTGCAAGAACGTCTTACATATTTTTACCTATGGTCTGCTTTTGCATCCCCCATTTGTCAAATATGTATAACAGTGGTTAGCTTGTAAAAAAATTCTCTTGAAAATGGAAGTCATGATACTGCCTTTTTAAATTAGTGTCTCTGAATTTCAGTTTTCTTATCTGTAAAATGTGGAGGAAGATAACACTGTATAAAGTTGTGAAGAGTTTTGTCTACTTTTAAAGCAAAACCCTGCATTTCATATCATATTACCTATAAATATTTTGCATTATCTCTAAAAGATAAGGAGTCTCTTTGAAAACCCATAACTCAATATAATACCAAGAAAAACGCAAAAAAACAAAACAGAAACCTAAAACCAGCTAGTCATTGTTCAGGCTTCTACTTGTCTCAAAAATGTCGTAGTTCTTTTTTTTCTAACTGTTTAAAGCAGGATCCAACTATGGTCTAATTAAGGTCTATGCATTTTGATTGGTTATGATGTCTCCTGAGAGTCTCTTATTTCTTGTAACTTGTTTGTTGAAGAAGCTGGGTTCTGTAGTTTCCCACAGTAGTTTCTAGATTTTGCTGATTGCATTTCTGTGATGTCATTTAACATGTTCTTCTGTCCTCTTTACTTATTGTACATTGTTAGTTAAATCTAGAGGCATGGTCAGATTCAAGTTAAGTTTTTTAACAAGACTGTTTCATAGTGGTGATGTGTTCTGTCAAGAGGCAGGTAATACCTACATGTCTCTTTTTGTGGTAATAGCCATTGTGATTATTTTAACAACTTTACTGAGGTATAATTTATGTACTATAAAACTCAGCTTTTTTTTTTCTTTTTGAGATGAAGATTGGCCCTGAGCTAACATCTGTTGCCAATCTTCCTCTTTTCTTTTGCTTGAGGAAGATTGTCCCTTAGCTAACGTCTGTGCTATTTTGTATGTGGGATGCTGCCACAGCATGACTGATGAGCAGTGTGTAGGTCTGTGCCCAGGATCCAAACCCGTGAACCCTGGGATGCTGAAGTGGAGCACGTGAACTTAACCACTACAGCACTGGGCTGGCCCCAAAACTCACCCTTTTTAATGTAGAATTCAATGATTCTTAGCAAATTTACTGAGTTCAGTTGTCACTGTAATTGAGTTTGGGAACATTTTCATCACCTTGCTAAGATAGCTCATGCCCATTTACACTTAATCCCCATCGCACCTTTGTAGTGTACTTTCTGTCTTTATAAATTTGCCTTTTCTGGATACTCCATATAAATGCCGTTATAGATTAGTGCCCAAATCTGTAAAGTCATTAGGAATTGCAAAATGGTGATATTCTGTCATTCTGTATTCATCTTTGAGTTGTATTACTTCTATAAAGAGCAACTCTTCCCTCAGCCATTTGGTTACTTCAAGGTACAGTTTATATAGGAAAGACAAGATAAGTATTTTAAAAAATAAGTTGATTTGCTAGCATTCTCCAGTGGTGCCAATTAAGTTTATTTTCCTAGTTCATTATGAACTCATGGATTTAAACCTATCTGAGAAGTTTTAATACATTGTAGCAATTATCCATAATGATGTTCATATTGTTTTTCCTTTGACCAGAGGGAGCCTCTTCAGTTTGTTTCCTGAGTTTTTTTTTTTTTTTTTGAGGAAGATTAGCTGTGAGCTAACTGCTGCCAATCCTCCTCTTTTTTGCTGAGGAAGCCTGGCCCTGAGCTAACATCTGTGCCCATCTTCCTCTACTTTATATGTGGGACGCCTGCCACAGTATGGCTGGACAAGTGGTGCCATGTCCACACCTGGGATCCGAACGCGCGCACTTGACCGCTGTGCCACTGGCCAGCCCCTCCTGAGTTTTTGTGATACAACTTAAGAGCTTCTTAGCTGAGGAGCCTGGTTCTAAGGGTTTAGTGTAAATACCTAATTGTCCTCTTTGTAACCTGTTTTTGCTGCTTGGAGGCCAAAGGCATTTTTTCCTTGGGTCTCCTTTGTTGGTTTTGCTTTTATGGAAATGTCTCCATCTCCATGAGTGATACCCACTTCCCCTAAAGTAGTTTATAGTTGTGTTTGAAAGGACACCAGAAAGGAAGTGCGTTGTTTCAGTTAGGGAAATAAGGAAGCAAGGTGGCACCTGTTTAACATTAATGTACATAGAAATGGTTTTAAGCCCTTTTGCAGGGGAAAACCTTAAGCATGGTTTAGAATCTAAAATTCTGAGTCCTAACATTTTCTTACTTATGGTCAGAGTGGAATTTACTTCACATTCAGTCTGAACTTCTGCCCATTTCTGATGACTTATTTGTTCATTTGCAAGCCTTTAATTCATGCCCATTGTGTACAGAACGAAAATGAAAAGAAATGGATTCTGCCTTTAAGAGGTGTCCATCCATATTTGTTAGGAAGATACCACAGTCTCCTTAAGTTTCACGGTAATTGTAGTAAGTCTGCTATAATTTCAGAGAAACATCTGTTGAAGTGTAGGGTGTCTTGAATAAATGGAATCTTCAAGCGTTGCTGACAAACCAACAGATTAGTTTCTCAGAGAAATGATGACACTTGAGAATACCAGTTTTCTGTTCCAGATTCTTATTGTTGCACCTGCCTATCTTGAAAGTAGAAAGCAAAGATTTTCCTTGCTGTCTCCTTTGGAAATCACTCATGTTCATTTTACCGTTTCCAGGAATTTCCCCCTGGATCTGTACACTGGAGCCCACTCTTAGGTTGTGTTGAGGATCCATGTGGTGGGGTTGCCTTTTAAATAAATGCCTTTATGATAAGTTCCTTTTATAACTAAGCATCTCATGTTGAGTGTGCTGTGATAACAGCGTTACTCTGAGACTGAACCATGTTGAGTTTTATCTTGCAAAATACTGTCCCCTCCCCGGTTTTCTCCCAGAATACACACCATGAGTCATTCTGTTTTTGGTTGAATTTCTTATCCCTGCCATCTTCTTTATCTTTATTGTTGAATTGCTGCTTGGTTTCTTTACAATATTATGTGTTTAAATGTAGACATTAATAACTCCAACCCAGATTTTCGCTGTGGTTATTAAAGGTTGAAATTGGCAAGTGGGATTAGTTTTTACCACTTAAATTCCTCACTTCTGGATCTATCTGCACAAATCTAAAGAGGCCCTATGTTAAGTTAGTTAATTGCTTCTAGTTGTATTTGACTTTTGGATTTGGGGGATAAAAAGAATTTCCTTTTTTGGGGTTAAAGGGAGGAATCCCATGCCCACATTCATACACATTCTTTCAGGCTTTCAGAGATCCCAGATACATTTAAACTGGCTAAAGTGGTTACCTTAGAAATGTTTCTGTCATTTGGTCTCTGTGCACAGTGATGGGAAAGGCAGAGAAAAGGGCATGTTTGTGGTCACAGGGACTCCTTTAGTTTGTAGGTAGTCTGGAGAAGGCTGAAAATGATTTAGGGTAGTGGTTTTACTTCTGTGCCTAAAGGGCAGCCTGGACAAAAGATTCTTCAGGTTTCTCAAGTAATTTCAGTTTCTTCATGTTAAAAAACTGTGAGAGAGAGAGAGAGTGTGCGTGTGTGTATGGCTTGACAAAAGCTGGTTTCCCCATTATGTAAAATGGAGGATAAATATAATAGTCTTAATGTTTTAGCTTAAACTGGTAAAGTGATGGTAAAATATTGTTTTGTTGACATCTTATGCCAGGGTGTAAATTTATGTGATTTCAAATGTGTTTTTGCCTCTAGATCATATCAGCCATTGGCTTGCCCTTGAACGTAGTCAACTGAAAGCGACTTCGAAAGTTTCTTCAGGATGCCTGCAGCACTGGTGGAGAATAGCCAGGTTATCTGTGAAGTCTGGGCCAGCAATCTAGAAGAAGAGATGAGGAAGATCCGAGAGATTGTGCTCAGTTACAGTTACATTGCCATGGTAAAGCGCTCGGCTCTGTTTGAGTCACCTTCTGTATGGACTTAGGGAATATTTAATGTGAGATTTTGAAAGACATGATTACACCAAAGCCAGGGTAAATTAAACATGGAAAATTGTGTTGCTTTTATGAAACATCAAGGTAGCGAGTGTGTCCGAGAAGGATGTAACTTCTGGTATCTTAGGTTTTTTTGTAACGTTACTCTGTTTGAAAGCTTTTAAAGCAGAAGTTCTGTCAGCCCATAGGGCACATCTGTCCCACAGATCTGGTGGACTGGGCAGTGTTTAAAACAGTTTTTTAAAATGAGTTGCCAGCATTTAAAAGTCAAAAGACCTCACTTAAATTCCAGATTTCTGGCGTCTCTGGAAAGAAGAGGAAGATCTGGCAATATAGGGTCCACGTTCCTGCCTGACATGGAGTGGCTCGAGGGAGGTGCACAGCAAGGGCCTCTTTTAGTTCTCGTTGCTCTAGTTTTGGTTCTAGTTTGCTCCAGCGCCCATTACTCGTAACCGTTTTCATACCCGGTCTGCTTTACTCTTTTACATGAACTGCCTGGAGTTTGTGACTCTTGCTGTAGAGATTATGCGATTAAGTCTTTAGCTTGTATTTAGTACTCTCTATGATCTTGTTCTTGTCTTTTTACTCAAGCTAAACATGGCTATTTATTGGGTTTTTTGAATGGGTGTTTCACTTCCCTTTGTTTGTATTTTTATTCATATATTATTCTCAACTTAGAATGTTCTTAATTGACTGTGTATCTACCTACAGTTCATCAGCTACTTCTATTTACATCCTGCTTAGGATCTCCAAGTTGTGCAAAGCTTCATGATTTTAGTGCTCCTGTAGATGTCCATAAGATCAGTATTTTAAGATAGACTTTTGTGCTCAGGCCTGAGGCTTGTCACATACTTTTATAAATTGAGGTAAAAATTTTATTTATGAATGATCAATTCGCTATCCACTGTTTTGTGAAACCTTTGATGGGAAACTTTTTCCCTTTCCAGGACACAGAATTTCCAGGTGTTGTGGTGCGACCAATTGGTGAATTTCGTAGTTCCATAGATTACCAGTATCAGCTTTTACGGTGCAATGTTGACCTTTTAAAAATTATCCAACTGGGCCTTACATTCACGAATGAGAAGGGAGAATATCCTTCTGGAATCAACACTTGGCAGTTCAACTTCAAATTCAACCTTACGTAAGTGTCTGAGACACTTCTCAGTGTTCTTCTTAGATCTGCTACATTTATGCAGACTGTGATTTCTAGCTGATTTTATTAATTTCGAGTTTTGTTTCCACTGAATTCAGGTAAGGGGTGGATGGAGCAGTGAAGCAGAGGCTGGGATAAGGAATCTCAGAAAATGAAGTCCCTCTTAAAGAACTCTTACAACTCAACAATAAAAAGACAATCCAGTCAAAATTGGGCAAAAGATCTGAATAGACATTTTTCCAAAGAAGATACATAAATGGCTAATAAGCCTGTGAACAGATGCTCACCATCATGTCATTAGGGAGATGCAAATCAAAACCACAGTGAGGTACTACTTCACACCCAGTAGGTGGCTGTAATCAAAAAGATATAATATAACAAATGTTGGCAAGGATGTGGAGGAATTAGAGCCCTCATAAATTCTATTGGAAATGTAAAATCATGCAACGTCTTTGGAAAACAGTTTGGCAATTCCTCAAAAGGTTAAACGTACCATGTGAACCAGCAGTTCCTCTCCTAGGCTCATACCCAAGAGAAATAAAAACAGACATCCATGCAAAAACTTGTACGTGAATGTTCATGGCAGCATTATTTGTAAAGGCCTCAAAGTAGAACCAACCCAAATGTTCAAGAACTGACAAATGGATAAATTAAATGTGGTAGAGCCGTGGAGTGGAGTGTTATTGGGCAATAAAAAGGAATGAATTACTGATTATGCTATACATGGATGAGTTTTGAAAACATTATGCTAAGGGAAAGAAGCCAGACACAAAAGGCCACATACTGTTTGATTCTATTTATATGGAATGTCTAAAATAAGCAAATCTATAGAGTAGGGGGAGGAGAAGTTATGGAGTAATGGGGAATGATTGCTTAATGGGTATGGGTTTCTTTTTGAGGCGATGAAATAATTTATAATCGATTGTGGTGGTGGTTACAACTCTGTGAATATACTAAAAGCTATATACTTTAAATGTGTGAATTGTTTAGTATGTTAATTGTATCTAAGGCTGTTTAAAATGGAAAAAAAAGGAGTTAGTTATTTCCCTATTTTGGGTTATGTGGTATTATAAATATTTCTGTGTTTAAATTAATGGATCTGTGGAAATTAAATTTAAATTAATTTACAGTGGAAGATTATGCCGGAGTTCAAAAGGATGTGGTCTATCTCTCGGTATTGATTTTGAAAGATGGTCTATGAAATCTAGATGTAGGGGTGGAGGTGTGTACGTGTTGGTAGAGAAGATAGTCTGCAAGGATATATAAACCGAGTTGTTAACAGTTATTATTTCCATGGAGTAGCAGTATAAGAAAATGAATTTTTTTTCATTTTCTGCTATTTTAAATATTTTTGGATTGGTTGATTCCTTTTTTCTTTAAACAATGAGAAAATGTCAATCTTATAATTAGGAAATTTTTTTTGTGAGGGAAAATTCCATTTTTCTGTCTGTCATAGAGATAAGATTATATACTTTGTATGCTTGGTGGAATACTGGAAAGAATGAATTGGTCTATTCTTAAATTATGAAGCATTTTAAGAATACTTGTTCTATAATTATAAGGTGATGGTAATATTGTTGCCCATTACTTCTGTTACATTCTCCACCACCAGCTAAGAAGTGAATGCCTTCTTTTTTAGAGAGGACATGTACTCCCAGGATTCCATAGATCTCCTTGCTAACTCAGGACTGCAATTTCAGAAGCATGAAGAGGAAGGGATCGACACATTGCACTTTGCAGAGCTGCTTATGACATCAGGGGTAGTTCTCTGTGACAACGTCAAATGGCTTTCGTTTCACAGGTCAGTCCCAGAGAATGTGTACCTCTCTTGCTTTGGGAACAAGAGAGATTCTTGTGTTATTTTTGCAGTCCTATTGGCTCCCTTTTCTTGGTCAGTAGCAGTTAGGAAGTTGAATTGGTAACTCTTGATTGTGTTTCAGTTTTTTAAAAAACACTTCGGGGCTCATAGTGGTTTGGTTCACACAGTATTGGGCTCTAGCATGTGGCTGTCCACGGGTATATTCCAAGTGAAAGGATGGAAGATGGGGAGGATTGAAGCACATGGTTGTCTTTTTCTTGCCTTTTTTTTTTTTAAAGATTGGCACCTGCACTAACATCTGTTGCAATCTTTTTTTTCTTTTTCTCTCCAAAGCCCCCCAGTACATGGTTGTATATTCTAGTTGTATGTAGGTCCTTCTGGTTGTGCTATGTGGGACGCCGCCTCAGCATGGCCTGATGAGTAGTGCCATGTCCATGCCCAGGATGTGAACCAGTGAAACCCTGGGCTGCTGAAGTGGAGTGCGTGAACTTAACCACTCGGCCATGGGGCCGGCCCCTTTTTCTTGTCTTTTAAATAACTGGCCTGGTGTTGCCCAGGTACTTGAAAGCCAGATTTATCTTAGGAGATGTTATTTTACCTTTTCAGTACTTTTGAACTTTTGATGAATAAAACTGACATTTATAAACCTTTGGGCTCTCTTATATATCTTCCACATTGGTCTGTTATGTTGTTATTTAATGGAGAATTCAGATTTCAGTAGGATAAACGACTTTGGAAGACTAAAAGTTCCTAACACAAGGTAGCATCATAGGCTTTGAGAAATAATGCGATTGAACGCTGGGGCCTGATAGCTGCTGCTTTTTTACCCCAGTGCCCCTCATTCTCTCTTGTAGTGGCTATGATTTTGGCTACATGGTAAAGTTACTTACAGATTCTCGTTTGCCAGAAGAGGAGCATGAATTCTTTCATATTCTGAACCTTTTCTTCCCATCCATTTATGATGTGAAATACCTGATGAAGAGTTGCAAAAATCTTAAGGTACACAACATTTTTTTTTAATATTAGTAACAAGAAAAAAAGAGAAAAAAGCAGACTTGTTATTTTGCTTTATTGCTGTTTTTTCAGTATGTGTTCTTGAGTGCCTGCTAGGTGCCAACATTGTGTTAGGCAAGGTATATATGGGGCTCATTGGCACAGGGATTTGTGTGGTAACTGTCTTTAAACTTGGCATGAAGGGAACCCTCTGCTTCTCTCATCTTAAGTCAGGCATTCTTCACTTAGGGCCCATGAACCCCAGTTGACAACATGAGGTGTATGTACAATTTGTTAGGGATGGGGTCTGTAGTGTACCAGACTCTCAGAGGGGTTCTTCATCCTAGACAGTTTAAGAACTCTCCACCCTATTCAACTGTTGACATAAGAGGTTTGCTGTTTAGAATTGGATTGGCATTTCTTATTTCCTCAACCTTGTTTTACAGCAGTTAGGACTTTAACCGGCAGGGATCTGACAAAATGAATGATAAAGAAAAGAAAGGAGTGAAAAGTGGAATATAACAGTGTATCATTTGGAAGGCTAAGAGGAGGATACTGCTGGGATAAGGCCTGTTAAATAAATGACCTGTTCCCATTTCTCGTCACCAAAAGTAGACTCAAGAATGGATTGAGTTGAGTCCAGTAGAGGAGTGTTGGGTTTGTAATGTTATCTTTGTTTTTCTTACATCTTCAGGGAGGTCTTCAGGAAGTTGCTGATCAGTTGGATTTGCAGAGAATTGGAAGGCAGCACCAGGCAGGCTCAGACTCACTGCTGACGGGAATGGCATTCTTCAGGATGAAAGAGGTAGGGCTAAGGAGGTGGGTGATCTTTGTAGGCTGAGGGTTGTTGAAAATTTACAGTTTCTGTTGGAAGTTGTTGACCACCTTGAAAGCACTTGGTTTTGTTTGTTTGTTATGATGTTCAATATATTAATGTAGTTTGAGAGACAAAGAAGCATTCCAAAATGGAGGCATGTGCAAGTCTCTAAGTGTACTTGGTGTTCCTAGCAGCTCTAATCCTTGCAATTATTTGCTTTTCTTCTGATTTCTATAATATGAACACGTTTGTTAGATCACCCAGTTATTTTATGCTAAGTCCTGTTAATTATCAAATATTCCTCAGCTAACATACTCAAAGGTGAAAAGCTGAAAGCTTTTCCTATAAGCTCAGCAACAAGACAGAGATTCCCACTCTGACCACTTCTATTCAACACAATATCAGAAGTCCTAGCCACAGCAATTAGGCAAGAAAAAGAAAAGGCATCCAAATCAGAAAGCAGGAAGTAAAACTCACTATTTGCATGTGATATGATATTATATATGGAAAACCCAAAAGAATCCACTAGAAACTGTTAGAATTAATAAATGAATTCAGTAAAGTGGCAGGATACAAAATCAATATACAAAACTCTGATGTGTTTCTATATACTAATAACAAACCATGAGAAAGAGAAATTGAGAAAATCCCATCTATAATTGCATCAAAAAGAATAAAATACCTAGGGATAAAGTTAACCAAGGAGATAAAAGACCTATACACTGAAAAGTATATGACATGGATGAAAGAAATGGAAGAAGACACAAATAAATGGGAAAATATTCTGTGCTCATGGATTGGAAGAATTAATATTGTTAAAGTGTCCATGTTCCCCAAAGCAATCTGTAGATTCAGTGAAATCCCTATCAAAATTCCAATGGCATTTTTCACAGAAGTAGAACAGACAATCCTAAAATGTCTATGAAACCACAAAAGACCCTGAATAGGCAAAGCAGTCTTGAGAAAGAACAACAAAGCTGCTGGCATCCTGTTTCCTGATTTTGCCCCCAGAGGTACTTTTGGCAGTGTCTGCAGACATTATTGGTTGTCACAACGTGGGAGAAGCGGGGTTGTGCTACTGGCCAGGGATGCTATTAAACGTCCCAGAGTACTACAATACACTGGACAACCCCCCACCTCCCCAGCAAAGAATTTATTCTTCCCAGTCGCGCCCAGGGTTGAGATACCCTGCTGTAAGTGCTTAATGTCCATTGTCTCACTCATAATAACCTATTACTACTCCATTTTATACATAGGGAACCATGGCTTGAGGAGAGTTGAAGTGACTTTCCTAAGGTCACTCAGTGAGCCAGTCTGAGTCTAGAGCCCAAGCTCTTTGTACTGCTTATTAAAGAGAAGGGAAGAGATGAGAGCAGTTGTATAAGCAGCAGGAGCAGCAGCACAGGGATCCTGGCAGCAAAAGAACTCATGCAAAGTAGAAGTCTGTTCAGAAAAGGGAGCCTATATTTAGAGAAAGGAGCATGAAAAGACTGTATAAGAACGGTTTGGACCTTTCTTTATGGAGTTAGTTTCTAGTTGGCTAGATTCTCAGAGCTTTGAGAGATCTGGTAGGTGCTGATGTGGTGGTGTTGAGACTTGGCATGACTGGATGCGATTCTCACCATGGGCTCTCTGTCCTATTCTGCAGTTGTTTTTTGAGGACAGTATTGATGATGCCAAGTACTGTGGGCGGCTCTATGGCCTAGGAACAGGAGTGGCTCAGAAGCAGAATGAGGATGTGGACTCTGCCCAGGAGAAGATGAGCATCCTGGCGATCATCAACAACATGCAGCAGTGATGGCGACAAGGCTCTGTGGGATGGGCCCGATCCCAGAGTGGTGCTTATTGTGCTGACTGTGTATATTTATCTTCCTCCCCAAGAGAAAACGCTTCTTTTGAGCAAACTGTACCTACCATCTGCATTGAGCAGAAAGACTTTTGTTTTACTGAAGACAAAAGATGTCTTTATTTTAGATCCAGAAGAGGGGAGTTTGCTCTGAATTTGTAAACAAGTCTTCCCTATTCCTCATCCCCAAGCCTCTCCTCTCCAGTTGCCTCCTTCCTGCCACCAGCATTCAGGGCGCATTTGACATCTTTTTAAATATCCAGGACCAGTGAGAAACAAACTAGTAAAATGTATATAACTCTTACCTGTTGTCATTCTTTTTCTTTTAAATTTTTTGCTAATCTCTGAGGATGAAGACTTCTTGCTATGATTCTCAGCCGAGCTGAGGGCTTCCAGGGAAAGTGGAACAAAATGATGTTTGTGTGAAGTGGCTTATAGATGTTGAATCTTTCCCTCCCTTCCTTGCCTTTTCCTGACCTTTCTTGAGGGCATTTGCTTTCCTCACACTTTGTTAGTCTTTCTTTATGTACTGTTATATGGAAATGAATTACTCAGTGCTGAAATTTGAAGACCAGATAATGAAAATTTTCCTTAAAAACAAAATACTGATCTGTCTTCCCTTCATTCACGAGGAACTCCAGAATGGCTATTAAGTTAAACATTTAAATATCTTTAAGTCTGTGTTCCGTTGTGCTGCTGAGATTTGCTGTCACATGTGCATCATTTGAAATCATTTTAAGTTTTCATATAATAAAATATCCTGGATTTGATCCTGAAGGAAATTAGTAAAATCAGATTTTTGGATCCTAAGTCTGTTGTGTTTTCAGATGGTCATCTGTATTTTCCCACCTCTCTTCCCTGTTTCCCCTGCTTTTCCTTTCAGCAAACTTGAGGAGAAGTTAGGGAGATGGATTAGTGTGAGTTCCAGGAATGTCTTTAAAAAGTTATAGTGGTTACATGTAAACAGGGCAGGAAGGAATTTGGTTTATAGAGTTTTCTTGTAGTAATATCCCACAACTAGGGTAGGAAGCTCAGGACTATGATTCCCTTTTTGTTTTTTTTAACTAGTCATTTAAAAAATACACCCTTTCCTTTTTTTGAATGAATATAATGTGGATAATTTCAAAAAAACCAAAAACCCCTTTGGAATAGTGGAAATGAAACTGGTTAACTCACTGAAGTGGATGAATAGCCTTGCATTTTAAAAGCTTATGGAAAACTCACTTTGAAATCATTAAAAAATGTCAAGTATTATAAGCTGGTATTTAAAATGCTTGTAAATAATATTTATGTTTTTAATTTTGTAAAATAAAGATTTCTTTTTAACCACTGGCATGAAGATTTAGTCTTTCCTAGCTATTGATCACTAACTAGCTCTAGAAGATTGCTGTTTGCCGTCTGTGACATGGAAGCATCTTGTTTTTCTCTAAACTCTTGCCTCCATTTTCCACCAAGTTGGCTTGCATACAAAATGTCTCACTCTGTAGGAAGCTTTTAATGAACAACTTTGTAAGTGGAGTTGTTTCTTCGCTTTTACTCCCCGCTGATTGTCAGGCCTTATAGGAAATCAGTTTTGATTATATCTCCTGGGGCCACTCCATTATATATGGTACATTAGCCTGTTAATTACTGGAATTCTTCTAGACAAATTGAACTGATATCCTAGACTTGGCGCAGGACTTTGTTTCCAATCCTTTTGTATTTTTTTGAGGAAGATTAGCCCTGAGCTAACATCTGCTGCCAATCCTTTTTTTTTTTTTTTGCTGAGGAAGACTGGCCCTGAGCTAAGATCTGTGCCCAACTTCCTCTACTTTATATGTGGGACACCTACCACAGCATGGCTTACCAAGCAGTGTCAGATCCGAACCTGGTGAACCCTGGGCCACTGAAGTGGAAGGTGCGCATTTAACTGCTGTGCCACTGGGCCAGCCCCTCTAATCCTTTCTATTGGCACAAAAACATGGGGTTGTAAGAAGTCAGATACAGGAGCAGATCTAGGATGTTGACTGGGATGTTCACATGTAGGAAGAGAGATAATTATCACTGTAAGATTTGTGGTAAAAGCAGCGTAGTTCAGGGGTTCTCAACCAAGATGCTTCGGCATGCTGGTGACTCAGCTCTACACAGATGTCTTTCCAAAAATGAGTTAAAATAGGGCATTTATCTGTGCCACAATTGAGGACAGACTTAGAGGAGAAATGTTGAGATGAAGGTTGGAGGAATTCAGTGTTGAGTGGCGGTCTGGTCATTGCATGGGAAAGCTAAGAGAGCTTATGAAAGTGGTGCTAAAGAAAGGACTAGTAGAACTGGCAAGAACTTGTGCATATATGAATGTGTGCAGGGCTGCGTGAGTGGTTATCCTCAGAAAGGGATGGTCTGGAGGAGTCACCGAGAGAATGCAAACAGTGTGATTCAACCCCTCTACATACTGCCAAACATTCTTGAATCCCAGTGTTCTGCTAACCCAATAAGGTTGATTACCAATGCCAAGTCTTGTGGTCAGCCAGGGCTGATACAAATGAGCTCAGCTGAGTCCTTTCAGTCCATGCTATTAATGAGTATTCTTTCAATTTCCTAATTTATTCAGTCAGTAAGTTTCCATTATGCACCTACTGGACAGTAAGTAGGTGTTAGAGAGAAAACAGCACATGGAAGACATCATCTCTACCCTCATAGGAGTTTACAATCTACCTGTGTTGCTAGACAGTAAATAATTCACAAAAATACAATCTGTGAACTATAAAGCATAGGACATATATGTCCTTGAAGTTGAGGTTCAGGGACAGTCTTTTTAGAGAAAGGACATTTATGCTGAGATCTAAGAGATGAATAAGTGTGGACCAGGCAGAGGAACAACGTGGGCAAAACCCGAGATGACAAGAGAAACTTGGTGGGTTCCAGCAGCTTAGAGACCAGTGTGGCTGGAATCTAGAAGCAAGGATGAGAGGGTCTGGATAGGACACCAAGAGGTAAAGGCTGGGATCAGGCAGGGCCTTATAAGCCACATTCAAGAGTATCCTTTTTCCAATAGCAATGGGAAACTACTGAAAGATCTTTTTAACAGGGAATTCACAAGATTTGATTTGCAATTTAAAATACTCATTGATGGATGAAGAATGGAGAATTACTAATAAGAGCAGATTCAGAGAGACATACTGGGAGAGGAGCGCAGTCATCTGGGTGAGGGGATGGTGGTGTGTATTAGAGATACAGTTACCGGTTAGAGAGAAAGCTACCTTGGATGAGGTGAAGGACGAAAACTAATTCTTCTGTTGCTTAGAGATATACCCTATCCACTCAGAAAGCCCGAGTCAACTCCACAGTGCTTTGGCTCCTTGTGGTCGTGATAATTAGGGAGATAGAAATGAAAACTATTCAAGTTAGAAAAGCTTGAGTACATCATAGTATTGGAAAAAGGAGTTCGAGAGGAAATGGAGTTGTCATTTCTGTCATCTTCTGCTATCATGTACTTTTATTGCTTAGTTGTCCAAGTAGTGATTCTTGTTCTTACCAAAGCAGTAACTGAGGAGTGTGCAGGATTCCTCCATCCAAAGGTGATGGTTGTGGTCAATTACAAAGAAGTTTAGAATTTCTAGTTTAATAATACTCCTCTTTACTCAAAGTGGAAAGGAATAAATATTTTTTCCATCTCTGCAAGTGAAGCATTTGTTCATTTTGGCAAAGACTGTAGAACTGATACACTTCTCAACTGAGCCATGCCCATTGAAATCTCTGCAACCAAGAAGACTGTCTAACCTTTAGTAAGAATGCATCTTCTTCCTTGAGTTCACTTAACTGTGTAAGGAACTATCAGGATATAAATTCTACAGTTATTTCCTTTTTTGGGTTTAGCATTTTAAAATTCCAAAGCTAAGTCTAATAAAACAAACCACCCAGTAAGTCAGATCTTTGAAAACTGCCTCTTAAAGTTTTTCCTTCCTAGAGAGTTCCTGTTAATGAATTTCATCATTGCTGCCCACGACAACCCCAACCCTAGTAACTGAAAAATAAACTGGACACTCAGCAGAAAGGCCTTCATAATGAACTTCGCAATGAATCCCAAAAGAAAACAGTTCAATTATTGGCGAAGAGTGTTCTCTCCCAACCCCACCCCAGACTCTCTGATTTTTATGTTCTAGCAACTGGGACATTACACAAACATCTGTTCCTGACATTGTTCAACTATTTAAATAACCAAAGAGAAGAACAGACCTCAAGAGAATAATAGCTGGAGGGGTGTCTGGGGGGGGGGGGGTGCGGGAAGAAGAGAATAAGGGTTTATAATAGTATATAGCATCCCATCATGCAATGACCCAAAAGCTACATATGCAAAATTAGGACTATGCATTTTTCTTCAAAGATCATCTGTGGCTTTAATCTAATTTTCAAAGGGCCCTGTGATCCAAAAAAGATTAAGAACGACTGAAACAATAATTTCTTCCTGAACTATTTTGATCATCATTAATCATTTCTTATAAAACTGAAGGGATAAGATACGTTTGAGTTAGTTATTTGTTCTTCTAAAGCTTAGTGATTTGTCCAAATAAGCAATTACATGAAACAGTAAAACCAAACTTTTGACCTAACGTTCAGGCAGAGGGTAAAGAGTCCACATGATGGGTTGGGTGAGGCCTATTTCACATTCAAGCTCCAGTCTTTGAAAGAGTAGAGGGGGAGAGCACAAGTTAACAAAAACAATTTTAAAAAAAGATACCAATAGCCATAAAATGCAGCAGCTCTATCTTGAACAAGAACGACATGTTTATGATCAGGTGAAGCGTTTATAAAGGTAGCTTGTGTTTAAGAGCATAACACTTTGGGTGATTAAAAAAGTTTCTCCTCTTTGGGTGAAACCTGGCATAAGGCTTTAGAGATGACCTACATCACTCTGCAGGGGTTACTTCTGAATAACTGCTGCTGGCTTTTCATGATCTTTCCTCCAGAGGGAAACCACACGTCCAAAGTCAGATTCCACCGTGTCTAGGGGTAGAGTTGATTCAAACTTGAACTACATTTGTATTATTTGGATCACTGCAAAACCTCTAGGGATCAGAGTGAATGTCTGGCGAGGTGTAACTGCAGAGATGAAAGGTGTCAAACAGTTTGAATTTGGCACAATTTCTTGAAGGTCCTTGAAAGTTCACGTGCAGAAGGCCTGGCAGTGTCTCTTGTAAACTTTAGTGCTGCCGTATTTCTGAAGGAGCGCTTGGGCCTGTTGCTGCACTTCCTGGGGGACACGGCCAGGACGCTGGGACCCAATGTGAAGCAGGACGAGGCAGCACTCCAGCACGTCTGGGAAGGGCCAGGTCTGAAAGATGACATGAGGATGAACATGGAAGCATTTCCAAAAGAGCCACAAACCCCTGCACAGAAGGTACCAGTGACTCAAGTCTCATCTACTGACACTTCTCAGGCAGGGCTGAGCCATTTCCCTCATAAGGCAATGACCTGCTCTTCATCAGTTACTCTAAGGAGAGATGACACACAAAACTGGGATGGCTGGGCCGGCCTGGTGGCTGAGTGGTTAAAGTTCTGAGCATTCTGCTTCAGTGGCCCAGGTTTGTGGGTTCGTATCTCGGGCATGGACCTGCTCCACTCATCAGCCATGTTGTGGAGGCATCCCACATACAAAATAGAGGAAGACTGGCACAGATGTTAGCTCAGGGCCAGTCTTCCTAAGCAAAAAGAGGAGGATTGGCAGCAGATGTTAGCTCAGGGCTAATCTTCCTCAAAAAAAAAAAAAAACAAAACAAAACCCAAAAAACCATAACTGGGATGTCCTTCTCAAATGATACAATCTTTTTCTAGAGGTTTACTCAAATTAATTCAAAACATGATGCTTCTATTACTACTAGGGCCACATCCAAATTCACCTATTCATATGTAAGCTATCAAATACATGGTACTTTACCTCTCAATTACAAAATGTGTTAGATTTCTCTGAAGACTGAGGTATAAAATTGGTTGTGTTAATAATTCTACTCACACAGAACATTGTAGCTAACAAAGGCAATTGGATCCTAAATGGTTAAGCACATACAAATGTGCAAAGATTTCAGAAACTGAACAGAGAAGTAGATGACCTTAATCAATGTGGTTTAATCAACTGATAATACAAAAAGTAATGTTTCTCCAAATGAACTGCTATAAATCTTACCTTAATGCTCTCAGGAAACTTAGCTATTCTCTCATTCGCCTCTGTAAGCCTTCTGGTTAATTCAGGCAGAGAAACTTGCTCATTTTTTTCTTCTTTACTAGTAATAATAATAGTGAAAAAAGTACAAGTCATATGTCTTGCCTGGGTAACTTTTAACTTTATTATCTATAAATAAACTTCCTTTGTCACCTAGATCTCTCTCTCCCAGCATTAAATACAAAGGTCAAGAGAAGGCCATTTAACGTGATGTGATATAAAGTTTTCAAGATGCAGTATTACTCCTCTCCATTTTCCAAATCCCCACTTCTTGGACCCACAGCTCTAATGAAAACTGTGGAGCTTTACGGGACTCAACCTGCAGCTCAGGACAGGAGGGGCTGGCTTTGTCTGGGCAACGGGTGGACAGAGGTGGGGCTCCTAACCATGGGGGTCTGGATACACATTTTCCTGGCGAGTGTCTTTAGCTTCTCCAAAGGGTCCTGTGATCCAAAGGTTAAGAGCTGCTGGGTTTGAGAAATTTTTAGTATTTTTCTTGTTACTAAAATTCTGACTCAAGATTTCAATGGGAATATTTCTAGAGTACAAATATAAGGGCTTCAAAGCTTCTTAATTTTAATTTTTAGACTTAGTAATAATAGCTGTAAGTTTATTGACTGTACTAGTTACTACATTTTAGGCCCTGTGCTGGGGGACATAACCAAGGTAAAAGGCACTCAACACAGTAACCAATCAGTAATGTTAATCACCGCGAATGCCCACAGCAGAGCGCCCTGTAATAACTCGAGGGGCGCAGTGATTGGCTCCTGTTAGCCAGTGAGTCCCTATTTTCAATGGAAGTGATCAGGATGCTACAGCATTCCGATCATCTGAGATTTTTCTCAGTTTAGTGTACAGTTTTGTACACTACCCCTTTGTGTATTTTCTGTGATAGTATAGAAAAATGAAAAAAACAATGGTTTTCATTAATGATGCAATAATGCAACTCCCCATTTTATATAATTGAGTTTTTGGAAAATTACTTATTGCCCAATGGCAGGGTTTTATTGTACTGTTGTTATTAACAATATTTGTGATTTCACTCCCAATTACAGATGAGGGAACTAAAGCTCAGAGACATTAAGAATCTTGCCTGAGGTTGCTCAGCAGAGGCAGGATTAGAACCCACGTCTGATTCCAAAGCCTGTGCCCACATTCTGCTCTTTCCAAGTGACCTGAGCACATGAGAATCCAGCAGGGTATTTTTAATTCCGTCTTGTGTTGAGTGACTCAGTACTCACCACTGGCTCTGAGGACTGGAGAGGGACTGTTCTGCTTCTTGTCCGGGTTCATTCTTATCAGGACCATTCGCTGTGGATTTACCAAGTTGACTCTTCTGGTGTTGGCGGATCAGTTCTGCCAAGGTCTCCTGGACTTCTGCAACGGTTCTCTGTGCGTTTTGGAAACTGGCGTGTTTTTCTGAAAAGAGCTCCTTACAAGCGTTCAGTATTTGCTCATTTTCTTCTGTGAGTTCCACATCTGGTGCTGGGGGCCTGCTTGGCTCTGCCTGAGCTTTCGGGTCAGTTTCTTTAGGGTTGGCATCAGCCAACTGCTGGCTTTGCTCAACAGAGGCCATCCTTCCGTCAGCAGCCCTGACCCAGACACTGGGTTTGGGGCAGGGCCTGGAGAGAGACCACCAGAATTCATACAGACGTCCATAAATAAAAAAGGCCTCCAAGCTTTTGAAAGCTGGTGTGGCGGCGGACTGACAGTCACTCAGTTTGTCTCTTAGGGGGTCACAGCCTAGAAGAAAAAGAAAAGGATTTAGGGTTGTGTATTTCTTTATCTGCCAGAAAGCTAGCTTCCTGTCTACCTGTTGTTTCCTATCACCCGAGAGCCAGACCCCAAGAAAAAGGAGAGCAGTGATCCATGGGACCACATGCTTCCCACCAACAGTCAACCAGAGCTAAACATTTCCTGGTTTAGGACAATCTTCTTGTTCCTACAGGCTACGAGTCCTTCCAAGCATGACAGAAAAAGTATTCCATCTGTCCCACTCAAGGCTCTTGGGTAAGATCCCACTGTGCCTCTGAAAAATCAGTGACTCATTATGCAGCTCAAGAAACGTCGCTCTTTTTGCTGTGCTTCTGTTCTTCTAACTTGTGAACACACTGCTGTTTCTCTTTCTTTAACTGTGTGTAGAAAAGCTATATCCGAGGTGGGAAGGCAGGCAGGGCCAGGTGAAGGAGAAGAGCTCAGTCATTCTGGCTGCCTCTTAGGAGCCTGGGTAACAGAATTCAAACTTTCTACTAAATGGCGCAACTGGCCCATTCCTGTCTTTCGATAACCTGTGCACCGCTGGTGCCACACCGTCGGTGGTAGTTCTGTCATCCCTTAGTGGGCGTGTCCCAGCAGAGGTGGGGGTCATTTACCCTCGGGAAGAAAGGCTGCGTGCACTTCTTGCATGATGGTGAAGTTTCCCGAGTCGTAGCTCCGGACCACAGCCCGAAGCAGCGCTTCCACTGCCGCGTCCCAGGAGGCCATCTGCTGGCTCAGCACAGCCAAGGTCAGGTCATGGCACATGTGAAGCAGGAGCTGGAGGGAGGAGCCAGAGTCTCAGTTAAACATCCTCCCACACCAAGCACTGGGATGACACCAGAACTGTTCCTAACTGCACTTGGAAAGTAGACGCAGTCCACACTTAAGAAAGTCCTCCTACCTCCACCGCCATGTTTGCTTCCCCATCCAGAACTTTCCTACCTAGTTGCTCAGCAACATATACTGTCTGGTGTTAGTCTGTCCATGCTAAGACACAGAACATTTCCATTGTTAAATAGTCCTGTGCGCCCCTTGGCAGTCACTCCCTTCTCCCCGCCCCCTAGCAACCACTGATCTGTTTTGTGCCAATATAATTTTGTTTTTTCTAGAATTCATATAAATGGAACCCTAGAGTACACAGTCTTTTGTGTCTTAGTTCTTTCACTTAACATAATGCTTTTGAGATTCCCTGATTTTATTTGTGCATCAGTAATGGGTTCCTTTTTATTGCTGCATAGTATAGTATTCCACCGTATGGATACACCTGTTTGTATATTCATTCACCAACTAATGGACATTTGGGTTATTTACAGTTTTTGGCTATCGTGAACCAAGCCGCTATGAACATTGTGTACAAGTCTGTGTGAACACTGAATTTCATTTCTTTTAGTGAAAAATCTAGGCAGTGGGATTTCTGGGTCATGGGGCATGTGTATGTTTAACTACAAGACACTACCAAACTGTTTTCCAAAGGCTTTACCATTTGAAGACATCTTGTTCCTCAAAAATATAATAATAACGTCTCCCCATTTGCAAAAGACAGAGTAGATAAATTGAGGTGTATTCACAAGATGGCTGTAGCAGCTGTAATGTCTCTGCATCAACATGCTTAGATTTTATCAACAGTGGTCACTGAAATGAGCAAGTCAAAAAATAAAAGATATGGTCTCACAGAGAGGCTGCCTCTAGTGAGCGAGGGAAGGGCAAGGGGTCTGAGGAAGGGAACATGAAGGACGTCAACTTAACTGTATTTCTTTTACCAAAAACCAAAAGAATACACAAAACCAAAAAACTCTACGAAGCAAAAACGACAAAATGTGAACATCTGTTAATTCTGGTTGATGGATATTTATAATTCTCTGTGCCTTTCTCTATTTTTAGACTTTTTTCTTTTAAAAGGGAATATTGATCTAAGACCAACTTCAAAGCTAAAGGGCTTTAATTAGTCTGAAGGGATCCTTCCAGCTTGGGGGCCTGCCTTAGTCTTTTCTGAAATGCAAACTGGCATTCTATTTGTTTCCTTATTATACTAGATGTGGATTAAGGAAGTCTTAATACTGAGGAATTAATACCAAAAGCTTACGAAGGGGGTACCTGTTTGGAGGGAGTGTTATTTGTAGCAGACGGGTACTTGATATTTTGCAGCTGCTGGAACGCTGTCTGATACTGCTGCGGGGTGTCCAGGCTGAAGGCGCTCTTCCACACCGCAGTCACCCTCTCCACAAAGGGCCCTTCGATGCTCGTGGCCCACGCATTGTGAGAGGGGGGGCTTCTGCCCTCTGGAAGCTGCTTTTCCTCCAGGTGCTGGGACAGTAGCTCAAGAAGGCAAAACACCAGCCTCTGACCCTGGAACCCAACAACACAGGAGAGGAACCGTCATGCAGGGGAAGTGCTGGAATATCTAGAGCTTTCCCCAGTTTCTCAGAGTAGCCGCCCTTTGCATCTGCAGCAAACCCCTCCAGTGGGCTGCCTGCCCAGTGTGAGTCGTATGCGAGGGGGAAAAAGAGGTGACTTAATCGACAGTTTCTCTCTTTTGGGGGAATTCCTACCCATAGCCCTGGGAGCCCAAGCAACCATTTTAATAAAACAGCCCTACTATTGCAACCCCAACTATAGCCCTATCGATTGCAATTTAAGCCACATACAGGTCAGCCACCTGAGACTTGTGGCCCAGTTAGAGAAAAGACAGGTTGGGCTCATCCAGTTCTTTCCCCAGTCCAAACTTTAGATTAAGGAATACAAAAGTAAAGCGTAATGGGCAGAAGGTGCTGGAGCAGACAAGCTGTGTAGATCTAAGGTTTGGGGCAGTGGTTAGGGGATATGTCCAAGTAGGTTTCACAGATAAGTCAGTTGGAAGAGAAGAGAACAGAGGCACAGAGAAGAAGCCTTGAAAAATCTTTGTTTTTGCTAGATTTTCTTTTGCCATGAGATTCCTTGTGTACCATAGAATAATATTTTCTCCACTAAGCCTGTGAAGGTCTCTTTTCCATACAGCCAAAACAGCCCTATCAGAACAACATTTAGCATAAACTTTTGGGTTTTCTTGCTCTGTGTAGGATGGTGTTTAAGAGAAAAAAAGAAATGCTAAACAGCCATTCTGGCAAGTTTTTGGTTGCGAATAAACAAAAAAATTTCTAGATTCGGTCATTTTATAAATAATATACCAAGTGACACTGTCTTTGAGGGTGTACTACTGTGTCTCCATTTTTATTTTGCAGTGCCCAGAAAGCTCCCTCCTGACCTAGCACTTTTCTTGGGATCTGAATATTCACCTAGGAACTGTCTTTGGGCCCAGTTACTCCACCAGGAAAAGAGGAACTGAAAAAAAGTTCATGTTAGTATCTCACCAGCCAAAGTGGTCTAAAATGGACCAAATGTTTACGTGTTTTGGAAACTAGATGGGAGTTTTTAAAGTAATCTCAATTTTGATGTGTCAAAAAAGGCAGTGGTAAGTTACTCATTTTTGAACAAATGGGAACAAAACATTTACCAAACATTTTGATTTCACCACACTTCTTTATGGCTTACAGCTGCAGAGGGGTGCCACAGGCAGAGCACCGTGATTTCTGATAGGGGCCACTCCATCTGCCTTTTCACTGATGTGCTGATGGCATCAGTGAAGAAACACTACACTGCCAGCCCTGGGGCTGAGCTGACTGAAGTCTATTCAAAGATGTTGTATAACAGACTGATCAGCAATGGGAATTACTGTGAATGACCACATTCTCTCACTCTGAATACGGCAACTGACAAGCCAGGGTACCTCAGTGGGCTCGTAGGGCTGGACACTTGTAAGGATACCTCCCGAATTGGTACAGGTTGTGCAGCTAGGTTACTCACTTGGAATTTGACTAGAAGAAGATTTGGGGCCCTTCCCCTTAAATACCAGGAGATACACCAATAGACTGACCTTTAGACTTGCATGGAGTTGCAGGGCTTCCTGGGCCCCCACCCAGTTCCTGGCCAGAAGCAGCTCCTGGGCACATCTGAGAGCCAGGGAAGAAGACAACTCATTCTCGCCTACGATCGAAGCCAACTCTGCAGCCGTTCTAAGTGATGCTGTATCTCCCTTTTTGGCCAAAACTTTGGCGGCATCGTAAGCAGAAGTGGCCCCTAAATAGCTATAATACAAAAGAAAACTCAAACAAAGTGTCATAAACAGACCCCTACTCCCACTCCCCAGAGGGCTGGATCACTTCTTTCTGTCCGCTTTGCCTCACGTGCCTTCCTGTGGTCCCAGGTGTGTCACTGCCTCTGGCTGTTCCTGTAAAGGCTGAGGCCATCGCAGCACAGAGAAGGAGTGACAACACCATACTAGGTAAGGACACAAAGGATCCTCAACATGTGCTGAACTGAACCCAAGCAGAGGATTCATTCCCTCCCATTTTCCTTAGTTGATGATACATCATTAGAAAAAGGTGTCATTTCTGAGTCTGCTACTGAGGTTTCTTGAATAGTTATGGTGATTTATATAATGACCAAGGAGGTAGGTCCTGCTGAGTCTTAGGAAGCTGGGTTTAATAAACACATGCTTTCTAACTTTCTAGTCACTTTACTTCCACCTCTGAACTTACTACTTTTATTCTTGTCCTGCTCTTCTGTTTGCGTGCACTCCTGTTCCCCTCAGGCTTACCATTTGGCTGCTACGGCATAATGGCCATCTTTTTCGAGGATGGCTCCCCAGCTGAGGTACAGGTCCTTCAGGATCGGGTCCTCTGGGCGCAGCCGGGCCTTGGCAACCGCAATGGCCTCCCTACAGGCAAGAACAGATAATTAGCTGATCTGAAAGGACTCCTCTCTAAGAGGCCCTAGGAGGGGCTGCAAGATAGGATAACTTGGGCCAGCCTGGTGGCACAACGGTTAAGTTCGCACATTTTGCTTTGGTGGCCTGGGGTTTGCCGGTTCGGATCCCGGGTGCGGACATGGCACCGCTTGGCAGACCATGCTGTGGCAGGCGTCCCACATATAAAGTAGAGGAAGATGGGCACGGATGTTAGCTCAGGGCCAGTCTTCCTCAGCAAAAAGAGGAGGATTGGCAGCAGTTAGCTCAGCGTTAATCTTCCTCAAAAAAAAAAAGGTAGAACAACTCGTCCCTTCTGTGCTGTTTATGTTGTTCCCACTTCCTATAAAAAACTGTATTCTTGCATTACATGGGAAGTTAAAATTGCATGCTGAACTCAATTCTTCACCTAGGACAGCAGTTCTTAAAGTGTGGTCTGTGGATTCCCAGGGGGCTCATGAGGTCAAAACTGTTTTCATAATAAAACTAAGAGGTTATTTGCCTTTTCTTAGTGGGGTGACATTTGCCCTCATTGTGCAGAAGCAATGCTGGGTGACTGCTGGCACCTATGCAAAAGCAGGTGGCGGCCCTTGTAGTTAAAAAAAAGAAGGCAAATGCCCTTAATGAAACAATAAAAATGATCCATTTTACTAAATCCCTCAAGTGCATGTCTTTAATACCCTTGTGACAGAATGGGAAGAACATTTTGTGTTCTCTGCTGCACTCCCAAGTACTATGGTCATCTCTAGGAAAAACCTGTACAAACGAACCGCAAGCTGAACTAGCTGCCTTTTTTTTCTTGGAACCTCATTACTTCTTCAAAGGATAACAAACAACAAATGATAGTTATTCAGTGTTGGCAGATGTTTTCTCAAAAATAAACAAAGTGAGGCTGTTATTTCACAGAAACCAACCAACAGTATTGTTGCCAATGATAAAATTTAAGTTTTCAAGTGAAAATTAGAATTTTAGAAACCCTGTGCCTGCCACTGTGAGCTTGACAGCGTCCCCAAAGCTAAAGACTTTTCTGATGAGACTGACGGTGCTACTAAAGAAAATTCTTTTTGGGGGGCGGGGGGAAGATTGGCCCTGAGCTAACATCTGCTGCCAATCCTCCTCTGTTTGCTGAGGAAGACTGGCCCTGAGCTAACATCTGTGCCCATCTTCCTCTACTTTATATGTGGGATGCCTGCCACAGCATGGCTTGATAAGCTGCGCATAGGTCCATGACCAGGATCTGAACCGGTGAACCCCAGACTGCCGAAGTGGAGCGTGCAAACTTAACCACTATGCCATTGGGCCAGCCCCAGAAAGTGATATTTTTTGATATTTTATAATGAAATGTGTTAATATTTGGAGGACTTGTATAATTCTGTGAACTAATATTTTCGAAATGACATACAACTTCTGACTACAGCCAACATAAAGTTGTAGGTGGAATAAAAGTGTTTTAGAATAAGGTGATCTAGGCAGAGCAATAGTTAAGAAGTATTTTGAGGGATGGCCCCGTGGCCGAGTGGTTAAGTTTGCGTGCTCCGCTGCAGGCGGCCCAGTGCTTCGTTGGTTCGAATCCTGGGCGCGGACATGGCACTGCTCATCAAACCACGCTGAGGCAGTGTCCCACATGCCACAACTAGAATGACCCACAACGAAGAATATACAACTATGTACCGGGGGGCTTTGGGGAGAAAAAGGAAAAAAAATAAAATCTTAAAAAAAAAAAAGATTTAAAAAAGAAGTTATTTTGAGACCTCAGCTTCCAGCCATGACGGAGTAATAGGGACCAGACTTACTCTCCTGCCAGAAAACTAAAGAACTGGACAAAATATGTCTGAAACAACTGTTTTCAGACACTGGACACCACGGAGCACAGGACGGTGATCTTGGAGAGAAGGGAACCAATGATGTGAGCTCTCTCACGGCCTTCCTAAAGCCATTTTCCTATGGGAAACCCCAGCAGAGCCTCAGCAGTCTCACTGAGCTGAGAGACAACACAATTAGAATTTGAGCGGCAGGATGCTAGGAAGGAAGCAGCTGTCCAGAGAAAGATCTCCAGAACTCTGCTTGGAGAGCCTGTTGAGTCTTTGGCTAAACGCAAAGCCATGCGTGTGTAGGAAACTCTTTAAGGCTGGACAAACAACAGTCAGGGAACTATCAGCTGAATAATTCTCAGAGCTCACTCAGTGCTTGGGGACTTTTGAGTTTTGTCCAGCCAGACATTTGAATTCTCATTTGTTGAATATGTGAGGCATTCAGTAAAGACACCAGAAAGTAGGAGGGCAAACTAATTCTAGAATATCGACTTCTCTAACCCTGCCCTAAGAAAGCTTAAAAATAAGCCATGAAAATATCTAGCTGGTCCACAAGTAACTTCACTGATTGTCAAAACTGAGTCCAACACTCTGTAAAGGAAGACAACCCAAAACAGGACAAACCAAAAGAAAGGCTCACCAAAGCCATCACATCAAATGGCTGAAAATCAGTGGAGAAAGTCCTAAAACAGGCAGAGAAAGACACAGTTCCCATGTAACAAAGATAAGAATAAATGCAGTGGTCAAGTCAAAAACAATGTAAGCCAAGAGAAAATGGAATGACATCTTTGAGGCGATAAAAGACAAGAACGTCCCATCTAGAATTCTCCCCTCAGTGAAAGAACCTTTAAAACCAAGGCAAAATTAGGGACTTATAAACAAACAAAAGTTGGTAGAATTTGTCACTACAAGAACCACACTAAAAAAATGTTGAAGTTCTTCAGGTGAAGACGAAACGGATAGCAACCAGAAACTTGGATCTACATAAGAGAATGAAAAGTGCTGGAAATAAGACGAATGTGGGCAAATATAAAAAATGTTTAAAAATTATTTTAAACATTTTTTAAGAAGATGATTGTTTAAAGCAAAAATTGTGATAGTGTAATGTGGGGTTATAACATGTCAAATATATGGCAACAAAAGCAGAAAGGATAGGAGGAAGGAAAGAAGTAAGATGGGATATACAAGAAGTGGTACAATATTATTATTTTTTCCTCTTCTTCTCCTCAAAGCCCCCCAGTACATAGTTGTATATTCTAGTTGTGGGTCCTTCTGGTTGTGCTATGTGGGACACCACCTCAGCATGGCTTGATGAGTGGTGCCGTGTCTGTACCCAGGATCTGAACCGGCGAAACCTTTGGCTCCCAAAGCAGTGTGTGTGAACTTAACCACTTGGTCTTGGGGTTGGCCCCGATACAGTATTATTTGAAGATAAATTGTGATAAATTAAAAATGCTCATAATAAACCCTAGAGTAACCATAAAAAAAAAAACCTACAGAGGAATATAGCTCGTAGGCCGGTATTAGAGATAAAGAAAATATTCAGTTGATCCAAAAGAAAGCATGAAAAAAAGAAATGAACAATTACAGATAGGACAAATAGCAAGATGGTAGATTTAAATCAATCATACCAACATATACATTAAATATAAATGGTCTAAACACTCCAACTAAAAGGCAGAAACTGGGGCTGGCCCCATGTGGTTAAAAGTTCTGTGTGCTCCACTTTGGTGGCCCAGGTTTGCAGGTTCTGATCCTGGGCGTGGACCTACTCCACTGATCAGCCATGCTGTGGAGGCATTCCACACACAAAATAGAGGAAGACTGACACACATGTTATCTCAGGGCGAATCTTTCTCACCAAAAAAAAAAAACCCCAAAAGCCATATAAAAGGTAGAGACCGTCAGCCTGGATAAAACAAGACCAAACTGTATGCTGTCTCCAAGAAACAGCTCCCTTTGTTTGTCAGTACTTAGGTATGTATCATAGTGAAAGAATAATAACTTGGATAGGAAGGATTCACACCAATCTCAGGAGAGTGGTTACTTCTAGAGAACGTATGAAGACAGAATTGGGGAAAGGCAATTCAACTAAATCTGGAATAATGTTATTTTTAAAATAACTGGGGGCACACAGCTTTTGGGGTGGCTGGCAAGATTCTGTCTCTTTGTCTTATGCTGTTTTCTCTATTTGTGTTAGTATTTAACACACAAGTTTCAAAAAAGATCAGTGGCAAATACTGATAAAAGTTCACATTTGTTAAGTATAGGTGGTGGGTGCATTGATGTTTGTTAAGCTAGTATATATACGTTTCTGTATGTTTGAGATGTTTAATTATAATAAAAGTTTTATGCTGGGCCAGCCCCAGTTGCCTAGTTTGGTGTGCTCTACTTCAGCGGCCCAGGTTTGGTTCCTGTGCGCAGACCTACACCTCTCCTCTGTCAGTGGCCATGCTGTGGTGGTGGCTCACATACAAAAAGAGGAAGATTGGCAGTGGATGTTAGCTCAGGGCAAATCTTCCTCAGCAGAAAAAAAAAAGTTTTATGCCTGTTATCAGGAAGCAGAGCTGTTAAGTACATTATTTTCATGTTATATCCAACTGTTGGTTCAACTGTAGGGTCATACAGACCTGTAGAAATGGTTTGACTTGAGCAGCTCCACAGCTTCATACACTTTGTGGATAGAAAGCAGATGAGAAGCAGCCTTAACATACTGATCCTGAAAACAGAGCTGTTTGGCAAAAGCTTCCACAGCCCACACCCACACGTGGTAGCCAGCTAAATAAAAGAAACAAAAGATTGCAGTTAAATAAGAAACAGGTTTAAGCAGAAAAATAAGCATGTACGTTTACACTTGGGATGAAAAGGCCTTGTTTTTTGTCACAGCATTAAGAAGAACATTTAGGTATCAATTCAATTGCCATTACAGATCATCTGGTTCGTCTATCTACCTCTTCCTATACTCATATTTTGAAACATACACTTTCTGATTATGTAATACATATGAAATCGTACAAAATCCAAAAGGTACAAAAGAGTATGGAAGTCGGGATAGTGGTTACTCTTGGCTGGGGTGTTGGGAGACAGTGAGTGAAAGGCAGCATGAGAGAAGCTTCCAGGGTGCTGGTGATGTTACGTTTCCTGTTATTACCAGTTTCTTTTGAAACCTTTGGAAATAAGTCTATGGATACATAACCACACATGTGCAAACATAAATGACAGTATTAATATTCTGTTGTGCATTTATACTTTGATTCTTTTCACTTACTATCCTTTGGAGTTTATTCCATATCGGAATGCACAGATCTGCCTCATTCTTGTGCTGTCTGTGGGAGTTTCTACTGTATAGATGTACAAAATTTAACCAGTCTCTTACTGATGGACATAGAGGTTCTTGTGATCTTTTGCTGTTACAAATACTGCTACAATGATAGTCCATATATATTTGTCATTTTGCATGTGTGAGTAGTTAAATTTCTACTATTAGAATTGCTGAATCAAAGGGTATGTGCATTTAAAATTTTACTGGACATGGCCAAAGTGTCCTTCAAAACAACGTCCGTCTTTAGTGGATGTGTCCTAGAAACGATAGAGCTTTTGTTGAATAGAACATACCGACTGGCGCCATAGCCACGAGATTGTCGGTCAGCTCCCCTCTTTCTGCTGCAGTCTGGAGAACACCTTTTAGATCTCCTTTCCAAAGCATTAGCTGGTGAAATAACTCAGGGTGGCCATTCTCCAAGTGACCTTTTCCTGTTTAGAGGAGAGATTATGTTAGCAAGATGTTTCAGGAACATCTGTCTGCACTGACTTCTAGAAAAAGAAAGGCAGGATGAAGGAGAGGAACGAACTCCTAGAACATGTTGTGACTTGCTGATGGTTAAGTCACTTCCTAGAGTGCTCGTGACGGGGCTCCATGTCACTTGTCCATCCACCCACCTTCACTTGCATTCAGTCACTCAGAGTGAACACTGTATGTTTAGGGTCCTCTGACAGATGCAAAGGGTCTATGTGAACACGCAAACCGGGGAGCTCAAAACCCAGTTAGTTTACAGGTAAAACCAACCATTACCATGCCACAGGGTGGCAGCCATAAAGGAGGCAGGTACAAAGCACTGGGGAAGCATAAAGGTGGACAGGATTTTGTTGACTGGGCTTGCCTCACCTTCAACCTCAATCATTCTGTAGAGGGTAGTCCTGTCTGTGAAAAGCCCCAGGTGAAATCTTTCCTCAAGATCAGCAGACACATCCTCATTTAGCTCTGCTAATTCAAAAAGACAAAAAATCAGATGGAGTGATTACAGAGGTTACTGTTTTCTGTCCAATTACTTCCCAACGTATGTCCAGAACCACTTCAGACAGTAAGAGTCCTCTTCTCCTGTTTACACAGGTAGCACAATAAGAAAATACTTCCCGTTTGTTAAGCTCAGCCTTGGCAAAATCCAATGAGACAATTTAGTTTGCAGTTTGCTCAAAGAAAGGCTTAGGAAAAAAAGAATACGAAAAGCCAACCCCAAATTCAACATGTATTTAAATGCAGTAAAAAAACCAACACAAAACAAAACCAAAAAAACTAACAAGTAAAACAATGTCTGAATGTTCACTAGGATCTACTACACGGGGATTCAATGGTCATTTTGTTTTTTAAATGTCAACTGAGTAATTTTCCAATAAAGGAAATAATGCAAAACTATATGGTTAATTTTCTAAAGTCATAGGAAGTCATCATAAAATTCCAAAGAGTGCTATATATACGAAAGGAGCAGAAATGCCTCTGGAGAGAGTAGAAACTGGTGACAGTGTGGCCTCAGGGGAGAAATGGAGGAGTAGGTGTGAGGGGTGGAAGGAGATTTACTTTCTTTTCATACTGTTTGAATTTTATTTTATTGTGTGTGTCCCTTTTCAACACATAAAATTCAAAATTAAAAAAAAATTGCTCAAATATCAAAATAATGCACATTAGATGAGGGCTTTGAAAAATTAAAGCCAAAAACCTTCTATAAACAAAAACTTCCATCAAATTTTTTTTAAAGGAACTGCCATATTATGGGTATATTTCCAATAAGCAAGTATTTTTTTTTTTCTACACGAAGATACTGTTTACTGGGGAAGAATAGTTGAAGGAGAAGATTCTTGCTGAGATACTCAATTTATACCAATAAAAGGAGAGCATTACATCTCAAAGGCATTGTGGAGTGCTGACAGTGGGTCACAATGGGCAACTTGGCAGTGGGGTGTGGGGAGAGGGAAGGTTGGAAAAGAAAGAAGAAAGACAGACTAATTTTGGACATTTGTTTGCTCATTCATTCAACAAATAAACAAGCACGTCTTATGTGCCAGTTCCCGGAAAACTACGGATGGGCCATGGAGCGTCTTTTTGTACCTGTGGAGTGTTTTGCAGTTGCTAATACCAAACAGTCCCGGTGAAGCTCCTCTTTGGACCTGTGGTCCAGGCTTGTACTCAGCGGAAGCATGGAGCGAGCTTTTCGCTTCTTGATAAAAGCTTCTGAAATGTAATAAAAGTACAAACTGTCTGAAGAAGAGCTGATCAGAAACACAAAACTGAATGCCCACCATGTGGATGTGACCTCCTGGAGGGGTACTGCTGGGCACAGAACGTTCCCACTCACAAAGAGGCTTTATGAATCGCATCAGCTGGGGGCAATGTTCCCAACACACACCAACATGTCCCTGCGAACACTCGTGAAGAGCGTCAACAATTGCAAACGACACTTCAGCAAGTCCTAAAAAAATATTTACACACATGACCCCAAACTGAAACATAATCAAAACATTTAAAAATATTTAAAACCTAAAAAAACCAAAAGCCATGCACTTTTGAGTTTGCAGTTGCATGTAATATTTGAGGATGCTTGAACAAAATATTTTAATGATTAGATACCAACCTGGCTTCTCTTTAGGTGTCTCCTTTTTTGGTAAAGTGACTTTGTTATTAGCGGTGACTTTTGACTTTTCAAAACCTAAGGAAACTGGAGTGCAGATAACTGATTCTCTAGAAACTACATCATGGAGGAAAAAGAAAAAAATGTTTGGATAAGAACAATGTAGAATGTAATTCTTTTTAAAAATTAAGAGCTATGCTGGCCCCGTGGCTGAGTGGGTAAGTTCGTGTGCTCCCTTCGGCAGCCTGGGGTTTCACCAGTTTGGATCCTGGGCGCAGACATGGCAGCGCTCGTCAGGCTATGCTGGGGTGGCGTCCCACATGCCACAACCAGAGGCACTCACAACTAGAATATACAACTATGTACTGGGGGGCTTTGGGAAGAAGAAGAAGAAGGAAAAAAAAGAAGACTGGCAACAGATGTTAGCTCAGGTGCCAATCTTTAAAAAAAAAAAAGAAAAATTAAGAGCTGTGCAAGGCTTAACACTGTGATTTATCGACTACTCGAAATATGAGAGAAACACTTTGGAAAGGAGGCGGGGGCGGCCTCCCTCTCCCCACGGCACACACTGTGTTCTAGGAATCTGTAAGTTTACTACTTAGAACTTTGACTAACTGATCTAAAGAAAAGTTAGAAGCTTCTAGCCGCTACAACTTTATATCACAAGCCCAGGGATTCTTAAACTTGGCTCAGGTGACAAAGGACTTCTTACATATTTAGGTGACAAAGTACTAACTGTATATTTAATTACACAAACAAGGAACAACTTGACCAATAGAAAATATTAAGCGAATGTGATATGGAGTCACAATCCTGAGCATATACAACCATGAATTAAAAAAAAACCCAGCTGTTGATCTATTGGGTAAAGGACATTTTGTGCAGCTATTTTGTGATAAAAAGGTATTTTGATGAGCCTAAAAACTAAATCCATAAGCTTTTAGCGTTTTTTTTTTTTTTTTGAGGAAGATTAGCCCTGAGCTAACATCTGCTGCCAATCTTCTTTTTGCTGAGGAAGACTGGCCCTGAGCTAACATCTGTGCCATCTTCCTCTACTTTATATGCCGGATGCCTGCCACAGCATGGCTTCACAAGTGGTGCGTAGGTCCACCCCAGGATCCAAACCAGCGAACCCAGGGCTGCTGAAGTGGAATATGTGAACTTAACTGCCGTGCTACCAGGCTGGCCCCAAATTTTAGCTATTTACCCAAACTATGGGTCCAACAGCTATCTCTTGCGATGGAGAGGGTCAGGGATCCCTCTGTACCATATATTTTGGCCATTTTAATTCTGTCAAATCAAAATATTCTGTTTTAGAATTAAACATGAATCACTGCTTCTATTTATATTGTTTACGATTTAATCATTCATTTTAACAGGTAACAGGCACCAGTGCTTTAAGGTAAAAGCTTAAAAAAGATTTAAAGTGCTAAAATTTTATCCAGTGACAATTTTTTCTCTTCACACTAGAAACAGACTGCATTTTTAGAAATTAGTGACGGAACCCTGAAAAACTGTTTTGTGAGAAATCTGAGAACTGCCACTATAGCTTAAAAGACCTGAAGAACCTCATCACCATTCATACATTTTTTCCAGGAAAAAAACCAGGTACAAACTCAAGTGGGAAGGGTGAGAGCCTGCAAGTTCCCAGAGCGGTGGTGGCTTCTAGGTCAGACCTTGGTAAGGGACGGCAGTTTCTTTCCATAAACAAGGCTGATGATGTCATATTGTTAAACTCCTCCCATGTCAGTGTGTATGTATATACTACCCCAGCTTCACTCTGTCCCACGTCTTACCTGCCCAAGCTGGCAAGAAGCTTTCTCTACAGAACTTCCCTATCTCCACCCCAATCATCCACTAGATCCCCTTTAACACTTTGAAGGTGTTTAAAATATTTTAGAGTCTTAAAAAACTCTTTTAAAAAAACACAGTTTCTAAGGGCATCAAAGATACAACCTAAGTTAAAGAGTTGGGAAAACAGGTCAGGGGCAGAGCAGTGTCGCAATGAATAAGGACCTGGCTTAGTTTCCTGGTCACGACTATGAAGTCCTAGAGAGTAGGTGAATCACGGCTTTCGACCACATACCCGCTGAGGCGACCTCACAGGGCAACTCCGGCTCCCGGGCTTCCTCCTCAGCCTCCTGGTCAGACACGCCATTCTCAACGGGCCCTGAGCTCTCCCTCGTGCTCTCCTCTTCGTTCCCGTCACACAATTCCTGCTTTACGGGCACTCTTGAGGTGAGTTTTTTCTTCTTTTTGGGCTTTGGCTTAGGTTGAGAGAGCCTTTTTTTCTCTAATTCAATACTTTTTTTACCTACAGGAATTGCAATTAAGAAAAGCATAAACTATATATAGTCTTGGTTAAAAGCACTTTAGGAGATAATCTCCGAAACCTCATCACTCTTTCTGATAGCACTCTTTCCTTTCCTTTCCTTCCCAATGAATTTTTAGAGTTACGTTACCAAAATGTTAACCAAACCAAACCAAACCCTTTTGGGATTTCATTAAATCATAAATAGGATGCCCAATTACCCCTGCATAATTTAGTGTGTATCCTACAAACAAGGACATTCTCCTACATTACTGCAGCACAACCATTACATCAGGAAATTGACATCAACATGTTACTACTGTTTACTCCGCACACTCATTCAAGTTCCGCCAAGTGTACCAACAATGTCTTGAACAGCAAAAGGAATCAATCCAAGATTACACGTTACACTTGCTTGTTAGGTCTCTACAGTTTCCTTCAGCCTGGAACAGGCTCAGTTTTCCTTTGATTTCCATGACTTGAAACTTTTTAAGATTACAGACAGTTATTTTGTTGATTTCCCCTCAATTTGGGTTTGCCTGATGTTCTTCATGATTAGATTTAGGTTGTGCATTTTTTGGTTGGAATACACAGAAGCAATGCTGTGTTCATCTTGGTGCAATCTATGATGTAGCACATAATTTCCATTCGTTTCATGATTTACTTGTTTACTTTGATCACGTGATTAAGGGGTGCCTTGCAGGTTTCTCTCTGAAAAACTGTTTTCTCTTTGTATCTACTAAGTATATGCAACCACTAGTTTAATATCCATTGATGTTTCTTTTTCTTTAATAGAATTTTTTGTGTGTGTGGGGAAGGATTTGCCCTAAGCTAACAATCTGTGGGCAATCTTTCTCTTTTTCTTTTTTTCTTCTCCTCAAAGCCTCAGTGCACGGTTGTATGTTGTAGTTGTAAGTTCTTCTATGTGAGCTCCCACCACAGCATGGCAACTGACAGATGGCTGGTGTGGTCCCTCAACTGGGAAGCGAACCTGGGGCACTGACGCAGACAGCTTGGAACTTTAACCACTAGACCATCAGGGTGGGCTCCACTTACGCTTCTTGACTAAAGATTGCTACGATGACTGGTAATTGTCTAATTCCATTGTTCATTCTACATTTATTAGTTGGCATTCTACTGCAAAGAAGAGCTTTTGCTTCTCCCTATTTATTTAGACATTGATTTATTCTTATCAGTATGGACTCATGGATTCCTGTTTTATGTTTTAATCTATTACGGTTACTTATTTACTTTTTTAAAGTTTTTATCCTTTGTTTTTTTTTAAGTCACTTTTGAGGTATAATTTAATGCAAATAAAATATACCCACTTTTTAATACTTTGATGAGTTTTAACAGATGTATAGTCATTTATCAGTCACAAATAAAATATAAAGTATTTCCATTATCTCAAAACATTCCCTCATCCCTCCTCTTTGTAGTAAGATGCAACCCCTCCTGAGCCCCAGGCCACCTGCTCTCACTGTAGTTTTAGTTTTGCTTGTTTTAGAATTCCTGATTATATACTGTATATTAGAACTATGTGCCCAGATTTTTTGCTCAGCATGTTTTTTAAGATCATCCTGTGTTTATCAGTACTTACTTTCCTTGTATTGAGCAGAACTCCACGGTAGGGATGGAGCACAGTTTATTTACCAGCTGATGGACATCTGGGTTGTTCCCAGTTTGTGGTGATACAGATAAAGCTGCTATGAGCATTCTTTTATAAGCCTTTCTGTGGATCTATCATTTCATTTCTTTGGGTACATTTCTCGTTGTTTAATATATTCTGTCTAGTTTTCTAGCTGTTCATGCCAGGTAGGCAAGTCTGGCATGAATTAATTTTTCATAGCTAGAAATAGAATTCTCCTGTTAATTATTTTCTAGTTCAGATTGTCCCGGATTGGTTAGTGGGAGCCAGTACAAGCTGGCTTCTCTGTCCTTTCGATCTATCTCAGTTCTTTGATGACTTTCCTTGTTTGTGGCATAAGATGATGTGTCACGTGGCCAGCCCCATGGCCAAGTGATTAAGCTCATGTGCTCTGCTTTGGTGGCCTAGGGTTTCACCAGTTTGGATCCTGGGCACGGACATGGTACTGCTTGTCAAGCTGTGCTGCGGCAGCGTCCCACAAGCCACAACTAGAAGGACCCACAACTATGTACTGGGGGCCTTTGGGGAGAAAAAGGGAAAAACAAAATCTTTAAAAAAAAAAAAAAAATGATGTGTCACGCTAATTTTGCATTTTTCCTGTCCCAACCTGGAATTAGCCATTTCTCTAAGAAGCCCTCGTTGGTCCCTTTTAACAGAGAATGATATTTAGAAACGAAGATCTGGGTGCTAGGTATACTTGTTTACTATTTGGGTATTGTCCTCAGGCCCCTCATGGCTGCCTTCCTCGTTTAGGTTCTAAACCCCCATCATACTGTCGGTGCCACCCTGCGTGAATATCTTTCTTGCTTAACCCTGATCAACACAATTACTATGGAAGGGAGAAAGGGAATTAGGCAAGTAAGGGCTCTAGGTTCTAACTGACCTTGAGGAGGCCGGGAATGTTCTTGCATGGAAGTGAGCCATTTATACACACAGAAGTCATCTGCCCCCGAGTAGATGCAGTCTGGATCCAGTGGTGACCATGCCACACAAAATAGTCGACCCCGATGTCCTCGGAAATTGCACACAGGCTCTTCTTGGAGAGCATCCCATACCTAAAACCAAAAATCACATGACAGAATAGACAAATTTCTAGTTACAGTTCATGTACCACATAACGACATTTCGGTAAACAGATCACATATATGCTAGTGGTCCCCTAAGATTAGTACCATCTAGCCTAGGTGTATAGTAGGTTGTATCATCTACATTTGTGTAAGTATACTCTATGATGTTCACACAATGACAGAATCACCTAATGATGCATTTCTCAGAATGTATGACTGTATTCTATTGTTTTGGGGGTATAAGTTAAAAAAAATGTTTTTTCATCTGTGTACTCTTATTTCTCTTGTGATTTGTAATTATCTCTTAGGAGTTCAATTTCAGAGAGTGCTATTTGCTGTGGGGGAGGCTTATGTTCTCTGGGATGTAGAGACATTCCCATGGGGATAATTTTGAGTGAGCTTCTAAAGGTGCCCTGTGGATTTCACTGTCCTGAACCAGTGTCGTATGTTATTTTTTGGGCTGGGGATTCTGGTATCATGAAGAGAATTCTAATTCAGAGCCCACACCTGCATGTGTGGTGTATGGTTAGGGTTCTAATTCTCACAGGTGATTCTTTTGTTCCCAAGTCTCTGGGCAAATAATCAATTTCCTTGCTGTTTCCTGAACTACTCCAGCCTCCACTTCACAGGAGGCAGCCCTTCATAGCTCTCAGCTTTGTGCAGACAGCTCCATTACAGCTCAAGACTGAGAGACATCCATCACAGATGTTAGATCCCCATTTCCTAACTTCTATTCTGGTTCTGATATCTGAAACTCCTATCTCATAGCTATAGCTTGGCATCTCATCTTTACTTTTTAGAGCTTGAAAATTTCTGACTTACCAATTTATTATTAAAAATTCTGTTCATGATTTATAGCCACCATTTCTGTGTTTGAACAGGAGCGAGTACTTGTCACGTCAGTTTAGTCCATCATACTGACAATAAGTCAACATAAAATCTTAAAAATATATTTTAAAATATATAGAAAAAACCCCCAATCTTAGCCTGCCAAGGGCCCAGATACGTGGAATGAAACTAAAATGTCCTCTAGAGCTCAGAAAATCCCTTTCTGTAGAAGATCATGATGAGGGAAGGGAAACACACACGACTGGGGGAAAAGAGGAAAGAGTTTAAGTTAGAGGACACAGTGAAGAACTCACAGAATCAAGGACACAATAGTACCTGAGCTGTTCCATCGTAGGAAGCAGATACCAGCCTTCCATCGTGATGTGGGCTCCACACCAGACTGGTAATCCTGGCTGTGTGCCCAGAGAGGGTCCGGTAGGGTTCTGTAATGGTCACTGGAGATTCAGGATTGCTCTCTACAAGACAAGGGGAAGACGTCATTTCTACCAACAACAAAAAAAGGACAGAGAAGTGAGTATTACTGGGGCAAGAGTCAAGACTTTGCCATCTAGGTGATTTTCAGCAGGCAATGCTGCTCAGTGGTTAAGAGCGTGGCACATCCGCAGGGCCTGGAACAGGGGCTTACTGCAGGAAGTGTGAGCTGTCAGTTTTTCTTTCTAAAAGCTATCCAAATGAAAATTACACCTTCCAGATGTGACACTAAGGAAGACATATCATCACTTACATGGTATTCTGGCTAAAAATGTGTCGTCTGAATCTAATTGTGAGAAAACACCAGACCAACCCCAACTGAGGGGACATCTACGAAACAACTGGCCAGCATGCTTCAAAAACATCATGTAAGATTTAAAAAAAGGCTGAGAAACCGTTCCAGATATAAAGGACATTATTGGATCAACTGACACAACTAGAATATGGATGGTAGACGAAATAATTGTATGTTGTTAACTGAATTTGATAGTGGAAATGTAGTTACGTAAGGGAACATCATTATTCTTACAAAATACGCAAATATTAAGGGATATGGGGGCATGATGCATGCAATACAGTTTAGAAAAAAAAAAATCTATACAAACACAAAACAAAGCAAATGTGACAAAATGTTAAAAGTTGTTGAATCTATGAAAAAGTATATGGGAGTTCTTTGTATTATTCTTGCAACTTTCTTTTAAATCTGAATTATTTAAGAATAAGAAGGTAAAAATAAAATGAAATTGAGTCAAACCAACCAGGATGGTGACGTCATAGAAGATGAAGATCTGCATTGCTCTTCAGAACTAAGCTAATGCCCTTTGCCAAAGTGGATGTTTAATTTGGAATCCCAGTAATGATAAGGACCGGGATAAGCTTTCTAACTATGCTCATTAGTCACGCACTGCCTACTCTGTTCTTAGAAAAATCTGTGTACATTTTAATACTTCTTCTGTATTGCTTTTAACTTGGGAGAGCCATTGTTAGAATCAATTTTTTTGTTGTTACAAATAAGGATTCTCGGCAAACCGGTGGAAATCAGGTCTAGAGAAACTGAAAAGGTCAGCGATTCCCACTGTGGCCGACGGCGCTGACCCTGCAGCACCCTGGAAACAGCTGAGTGTCAGACTATACTTCCTTCCTATTAGAGAAGAGCAATCCCGCTTCCTTCATATGGAAAAAAGGGCTCTTCTGACCACTTACTGTGGTTCTTCTGGGTGCTGAAGGGGGTTCAGAGAAGTCTGACACTCTTTAAGGAAGAAGTCACACACCTGGAAAAGATCAACCTGCTAGGAAGGGTAGAGCACTCGCCAGAACACAGGCGGGCTCTGCAGTGGGCCAGCGTGGGCTTGAAGCTAGGCTCAGTCATACACTAGCTGTGGGATTTAAGGAAATTAGTAACCTCTCTAGGCCTCAATTTAATCACCAGGAAAATGAGGATAACAAAACCTACCTCACAGGATTGTGGGAATTAGACGCAATCAAACATGGGAATGGAGTGTGTGGTGTGTTTGTAAAATACTCAAACGCTACAGGAGGGAATATAAACTGGCACAGTCTTTTCGGAGAGCCACTTAGCAATAACTATAATTAACTATACATTTTTTTTTTAAAGATTTTATTTTTCCTTTTTCTCCCCAAAGCCCCCTCGTACATAGCTGCATATTTTTAGTTGTGGGTCCTTCTAGTTGTGGCATGTGGGATGCCACCTCAGCATGGTTAGATGAGCGGTGCCATGTCCATGCCCGGGATCCAAACAGGTGAAACCCTGGGCCGCCGCAGTGGAGCGTGAACTTAACCACTCAGCCACAGGGCCAGCCCCTAACTATACATTTTTAATGTCCATGTCACCTAGCAATTCCACTTCCAGAAATTTTATTTAAGAAAAGTCCTCATTCAAGTTCATGAAGATATACACACAAGGGTATTCACTGTAGTATTACTTAAACTGTAAAAACTGTAAATAATTTAAATATCAATGAGGGAATAGATAAATACGGTATGTCCATATAACGGAATGAATAGGTATCTGTTAATAGCAGTAAGACAGATCTTCATGTACTGACATAAAACGATGGCAAGACAGATTTTGTAAATTTAGAGAAGAAAAATTTCAAACAATATTATATGGGGATTTCTTTTTAGCTAGGTATAGAAGATTCTCTCACACAAGTATATGGAAGTGCAAACCTATATATTAACATATACACATACGTAGGTAAATAAATACTTTAAAAATCTGGAGAAAACATGCAGTAAACTACTAACACTGGTTATTATGAAGGATGGGATTACGGGAGGAACTTCACGTTCTAAGTTAACATTTTTGTCATGTTTGAAAGAATATTTTAAATAAGATGAATATATTACTTTTGAAAGCAGAAAAAAATAAGAATAACATTTATTTTAATACCAAGAAGAAAGCAAACAGGTACAAAGATTGGAATGGAAAGCAGCTGAACACATCTCACCCTCAGTATGGAGAAACCAAAGTTACCTATGACAGTCTTCAGGTTGTGCACATAAATAACGGCATTGTTGGACCCAGAGGCCATCAGATAGCTCAGCTCTGGCTGGCTGCCATGCTCATGATGCCAACTAATGGTATTCACAAGCTTGTGGTGCTGCTGAATGGTGCAGATCAGTTTCAAGTTAGGAACCTGAAATATTTCTATTGATCTGGAATAAGAAACACACCAAGACAAGAAAGATGGGTGATCAAATTAGTTCCATACAAACAGAGATCTCATTTCTTCAGTCAAGGAAAGGTGAAACGGAATAGGAGAACCGTATCTATCACTGCAAAGGTCACTCTCTCACAAAGAACAAGGTACAAAAGGCTGTTCTCTCAAACAAGTATATTCAGCTTAAAAAAATCCCAACAATCCCTGGAAAGTTGTATTTCATCAAGCTTTTGTAATAAACAGTGCTGGGGAGAAGCTAACAGAAGAACTCATGAACAAATGGCTGAATTAGGACTATGTCACTATGTTCAACGTTGGAAAGGGCATGGTGAGGCCTAAAAAGCATTTCTGCCTGGGCTTAGTTTAAAAAAAATGAGGGGAGCGGGGCTGGCCCGGTGGCGTACCAGTTAAGTTCACATGCTCTGCTTCACTGGCCTGGGGTTCACAGGTTTGGATCCTGGGCACTGACCCAGCAGTGCTTGTCAAGCCATGCTGTGGTGGCATCCCACATGAAATAGAGGATGACTGGCACAAATATTAGCTCAGGAACAATCTTCCTCAAGCAAAAAGAGGAAGACTGGCAACAGATGTTAGCTCAGGACCAATCTTCCTTACAAAAATAAATAAATAAATAAAAGATGAAGGGAGATTTAGACAGTTCCACGTAGAAAACGAGCATTTTGTCAAGCATAAACAGTCAAAACACAGAGTAGGCAAATATCCTCCTTGGACTGAAAATATCCAAATTATTTTGCAGTTCTCAAAGATGCAGAGAGCTCCTGGATCATTCAAGGATACCAAGGATAAAGTAGAATATCAAATACAACTGGGCTTACTCAACTGATATTACAGATGGCATTAACCAGCTTGTGATCAAATATACGTACAATTACAAAGCTGTTTTTTTTTTAAAGAAACAAACACATACCCATCTTCATTGCCAAGAGCCATGATTTTGCCATCTGCTTTCCAGCTGATCTCTGTGTGTACAGGCAATTTGTACTAGAAAGAAAACAAACCAATCTTGACTAAAAACATTGTTCTTCTTTCCACATACTTACAAATCAATCACGACAGCTTGAGAAAAAAAAATCCCTAGAGTTTCAAAATGTTCTAATTATACAACAGCCATTCTTGTAAATAATCTACATAATTAGCCAAAGAGTTACTAAGACCAGTATTCTAATTATAATTTCCTAATTGGGACAAAAAGAGGCCAGTAAATACTAAATGTCTACAGTGTCTAGTCTTGTGAAATGAACCTTATTAAAATGATTTTGTTTTTTCGGGTAAGGAAGATTCATCCTAAGCTAACATCTGTTGCCAATCTTTTTTTTTCTTGAAGATCAGTCCTGAGTTAATATCTGTGCCAATCTTCTTTTACTTTTTGTATGTGGGATGCCTCCACAGCATGGCTGACAAGTGGAGTAGGTCCGCACCCAGGATCCAAACCCGTGAACCTGGGCCACTGAAGTGGAGCACACAGAATTTTAACTACTTGGCCATGGGGCTGGCTCCTTAAAATGATTTTTATCCCACAATAAAGAATGAAACATGTCCATCGGCTTTGACATGAGGGTCATGGTCTCCTGAACAAAAACCATACACACTGTCCTTGTTTTCTTCTTATCCCTTCTGTTCCCTTTCCAGAATCATGTTTCTTTTATTTTTTGATTTGACATTTGTAGATACCGTGAAATGATCACCACAATACGTCAAGTTAACATTCATCACCACACATAGCTACAAATCTTTTTTTCACGTATACATCATTATATTTAGATTTCTTTGTAGATTATCATTTTTCTTCTAACTCCGTATGTTGGTGTTCCCCAAGGCTGCCTGGGCCCTCTTTCTTTCTTACTTGTCTCTTTAGACCACCTCATACATGTCCACAGCTTCTTCAGCTGCCATTTATGTGAAGGGATTCCAAATTTCTAGTTCCAGCCCAAACTCTTTGTATGAGCTTCTGATCCATATATTCAACTGCCACAAAACTAAAAACTCATTAGGAAAAGGAATTTTGTCTCTTTTATTCATTGCTGACTGTAATGTTCAGATAACATTTAAGACAATGAAGGAATATATCAATAAAAATAATTAAACTTATGATTAAATGTTATTTTTATGCTAGCCATACAAAAATAATGAGCAGCATTAAAAACTGCTCATTTGAAAGAGTAAGGAAATCTCAACATTTATGGTTTCACTTCAAAAGACAGTTCTGGCAGACAAATAGACTGATAGAATGGTAAAGCAAATGTGACTAAATGTGGGAATCTGGGGCAAGAATATAAGGGAATTGTTTGTATTATTTTTGGAGCTTTTGTGTAAAATCTATAATTATTTCACTAAAAAAAATTAAAAACAAGATGATAATCTGTCTTGAACAAAGTAACTTGCAGCCGTACTTGGACACCATTATAGAAAGTTATTTTTACTAAGGCCTCACACTGGAGGAGGTGCTTGGTCTAAAAAGGTGCTTTATATCCAAGATCTGAAAGTTTCTAATAAATCACCATTGCAATTGAGACAAAACTTTTTGTTTTAGTACCTTGCTTTACTCAAGGATAAAGACTTCTAAGATACGTCATAACTCAAGAATTCACTGAGCCTTTTAAGAACATCTAAGAAACCTGACTGAGCATCAAGAATATCTCTAATAATGACATTTATTATGTGAGATGGGAAATCAAGAAGACATACACATCAAGAGGAGACTTTAGACCACAAGAACTTACTTTGATTGAATTGGTGTCCTTGATGAGCTTGTTGATGTCAAAGGCCTCTCCACTAAGCTTCCAGGGGTTATGCTGTAAGACAATCCCTTCCCCTCCACAGCTGTACAAAGTGAGGGAAGGTCTGTCTCCTTCTCCTCCTATATGAGATAAGCAAAGACAGCTTATCAGTTTTGCACTTCATCAGTTTAACTATTTGTTGCTATGGTACAATCATATCATATTATGAGTTGTTTTAAAAGATATTAATACATTGAAATAAAATCAGTGTTCTTTGCATCTGTGCACAGTTGGGAGCAGAAATAAAAAAGGCACACTAATTCTACATTAATATTTATAATGCAACATATTTGCTTTAAACAGTCTTCTGCCATTCAAAATAGTAGGGGTACCAAAGCTGGGCTCAGAAAACATCTCACAGTTTCTGAGAATTTACTTTTTCTTCTAGAAATAAGGACTCCTCGGGCACTTAAATCTATGGAGCTGCAGGACTTCCTATGACTGACTATAAGGAGCTGTCCTTTTGCTTTCTTTAGTATAACAGTAATCCTCGTTGATTTTTAAGAAGCAAACAGTGGTTCTGGAGGGTTTCTCTAAAGGCAAGTTTTGTTTTCACCACTGTTAGAACAAATCAAGGATGCATGGCACAAATCAAGGATCCAATAAACGTTTCTTTTTTTTTAAAAAGATTTTATTTTTTATTTTTCCTTCTTCTCCCCAAAGCCCCCCAGTACATAGTTGTATATTTTAGTTGTGGGTCCTTCTGGTTGTGGCATGTGGGATGACGCCTCAGCATGGCCTGAAGAGTGGTGCTAGGTCCACGCCCAGGATCCGGACCAGTGAAACCCTGGGCTGCCGAAGTGGAGCATGTGAACTTAACCACTCCACCATGGGGCCAGCCCACCAATAAACATTTGTAAATGAATGAACTACAATTGCAATGCTGCTTGAGTTCTGAGGACTTACACTTCTCTATGTAATGCACTTACTATGGAAATTTACAGATGGTTCATTCATTATAGATGGTTAAGAAAAGTTTACTAAAGACTTTTGCTGTACATACTCATTTTAAAAGATACTCTGAAAGACCTATCACTTTAGGAATAAGAAAGAGAAAGACAAGGCTGAGGGGCTAGAAGAGAGAAAGGGTAAGAATACAGTTAAAGGCAAGAAGAGATCATTTGAGAAATTCTAAGTTTGCTTTAACTGTAGGAGAAAACAGATGATCATTATTCCATTAATAGAGTTGAAATAACATTGTAATTCTGATAAAATTAACAAGCGACAGCAAATTTTAGTGAAAACAATTAGATTGGGTATCAGGACTCAGCACAAGATAACTATACACACCATGAAAAATTCAGCTCAAAGAGACCACCTAATGCTTTAGTTAGAGTTTGGGAGGCTTATTATGGGTGAATGGTATCAATCTAGACAGTAAACCACGAGTGCCCTCATGGATCCCTGGGGACAGAGCAGCCCACATAAGCAGTCACTTCTCTGGAATATTCATGACTCTTTCCAGTGTGAATATTCTAGGATTAAACTGAAAGAAAGAGAATACTCTCACGTTCGCTAGAGAATGGCTCAGACACTTACCGAGTGACAAGGGGGGTACTGGTGGCCCCCAGGCTAAAGTGTACACAGTCTTCTTATGATATGTGCTAGAAATTTGTGGAGGTCTAGGGGGAAAGGGGATTACAAACAGAAAGATTTAAACAAAAAGGCATAATGGAAAACAGACCATCTTTTTCTAAAAGGTTCCTATAATAAACTTAGTTGCTGATATTAGAGAATAACAATTTAACAGTACCCTTCTCGAAATAGCTGATTATAAAGAAGCAAACATTTAGATAACATACCATGTAATGATATCTACTAACAAAATGATTAAGTCTCAAACATGCATTACCCAGAAAAAAATGTTATCCCCTTGTGCCAACCCATCTGGCCAGTTTGGGATCATTTTCCCCATCTCTCCCACCGAGTTGCCCACTTCACTCAAATGTCAAATATTACTGTAGTTATACAGCAGTGTAAAGGCTATCACAACTAGAGAAAAATAAGATAATACAGAAAATACACACTGTTCAGCAAAGAACTAAAGTTATGCTAAGCATATATTATCGCAGTGCAAATATATCTGCCTCATATTCAAGTAAAAGACTCGAAGTCATTTTAGGCTTACTCTGTCATTTGCATCACGTTCTTAAACTAAGACAAGATGTTAGAGTAGATAGATTTTAAAGTCTCTGATTGTCTGGTGATTAATGGTATGTGATGTGTCAGTAAAGGGCAGTGTAGCTATTTCCTGTAGTTTATACTATATTCTTTGTATGGTTTTAGAATGCCAGGATTCCAGAACCTATGACAGAACTGGCTGTTGATTTATTTACTTCCACGTATCTGACACAATTATCGTTATCATTCTAGACAATAAACCAAAATTTGCTTGGCTAAAAGAAACAGAATAAGCAGCTCTGGCTGAATGCCTAACAACGTATCTACCACAAACCCCCTCCTCCTGCTACATACCTCTTCTAGGGTTAGTTTGAACATTCAGCTTATCATAACCAGAATATATTAATTTAATAGAACTAGCAATTTGGTGATGACACAGCTATTTAAATTAATATATAGCTTTATTTTCTTAAATATCTCTTGGAAATAGTGTAGCCTTTTTTTTCTTTTGAGAATTAAAAATGGAGAAAAATAGTTAACTGCATGTAGTTTATATATAAGTACGTAAAGAATCACATATAAAAAGTTAGCTCTGCAGGGGCTGGCCCCGTGGCCGAGTGGTTGAGTTCGTGCGCTCCGCTGCAGGCGGCCCAGTGTTTTGTTGGTTCGAATCCTGGGCGCGGACATGGCACTGCTCATCAGACCACGCTGAGGCAGCGTCCCACATGCCACAACTAGAAGAACCCACAACGAAGAATATACAGCTATGTACCGGGGGGCTTTGGGGAGAAAAAGGGAAAAATAAAAAAATCTTTAAAAAAAAAAAAAAAAGTTAGCTCTGCAGTATAATAAATGATTCTCACTTAGAAGCAAACCATCTAGAACAGGGGTAGGCAAACTTATCCTAACAAGGGCCAGACAGTACAGGCTTTGTGAGCCATGTGGTTTCTTGTCACAACTACTCCACTCTGCTCTGTAGTATGTAAGCAGCCTCAGACAAGATATAAACAAATGCCTGTGGCTGGGTGCCAATAAAACTTTATTTATGGACACTAATATCTGAATTTTACTTAATTTTCATAAGTCATGAAGTACTCTTTTGATTTTTCAATTATTTATAAAGGCAAAACCATTCCTAACGCATGGCCCATAGCTCTCCAATCCCTGGTCTCGAACAGTGCTGTCCAAGAAGGCAGCCCTTAGCCACATATGGCCTTGTACACTTGAAATGCGGCTCGTGCGACTGAGGAACTGAATTCCTAATTTTATTTAATTTTGATTTCTTTAAGTATAAATAGCCACAAGTGGCTAGTGACGACCAACAGCACACAGCACAGGTCTGGAATCTAATCAAGCTAAAATAGCTGTGTCCAACTGATTTATAATGTGAGCCATAAATATAGGCCACATATGCCACTTAAAGCTTCCTAGTGATCACATTAACAGAAGTAAAAGAAACAAGTGAAATTCAATTTTAATAATATATTTTATTTAACTCAGTAATAAAAAGTCTTACCTTTTAAAATATAATCAAAATAAAATAATTATTGAAATATCTTACATTCTTTTTTTGGGACTAAGTCTTTGAACTCTGGAGTGTATTTTACACTTACAGCACATCTCAGCAGTCATTTGTGGATAAAGACTACTGTAATGGACAGTGTAGCTCTAAACATAACTTCTAGTTTATAGGAAAGAGAGGGAATATTGAAACGAATTAGAAGTCAGCACAAAGAAATAACTAGACAAGTCCACAGTGTAGAATATTATACAAAACAACTTATCTGGAACCTTCCAATTAAAAAGGCAATGTTATGGAAAGAAGTGGGGGCACTATTCTAGAATAACAGACACTACAGAGACGTAATAAAATGCAATGTGTGAACCCTAATTGAAAACTGATTTGAAAAACAAATAGCTAGGAAAAACATTCTTGGCTCAACTGAGGAAATCTGTATATGGACTGGATATTAGATCATATTATGGAATTACTGTTAATTTTCTTAAGTGCACACAGATAAAGCAAGTATGGCAAAATGTCAACAACCGGTGAATCCAGATGGAAGGCACAGAGATGTTTTTTGTGCTAGGCTTTCAATGTTCAAGGATGCTTGAAAACTTTTGTAAAAAAAAAGCTGAGGAAAACAAAAGGAATGGTTTATTTGAGTGGTTCCCATAGGTCAGATGGGCTAAAAAAAAATTTTTTTAAATAAAATTCCAAGTTGTAAGCCTCAGTCTCAGAGCCAGAATCTTAAAGATGCTTTCCAGGCCAATTCTGATGTACATCCAGGTTTAGGAACTCAAAATGAACTCCATCATTGACCTTTTGGTCAATGGGTTAAATAAGAATGATTTATTTCTTACTTGTTGGAGTAGGTGTCATACAATCCCACTTTTCCATCATCAGTTCCAAAAGCTAAGCAGCCTTCCTTGGTTGGGTGCCAGCACAGCTACAAAACATGAGAAGGGGGCACACTGTTAAGGGAATCCTTAGGTAATCCTTCGAGAATTCGAATGGAAAGCGTTTTGCTCTTGGTGTCTTCTAATTTAAAATAACAAATTCTCATTATTTAAAAGAGAGAAGCAAAGAAATATTAAAAACAAAGTAAAAGTCACCTGTAATGTCACCATCCAAAACACTCCATTGCCAATTTTGTCTCTTTCCAGGCATTTTTTGTGAATAAACTTAGGGTATACACAATTAAAAAAAAAAAAAAGGCTCAAACATTTAAATGCTGTGCATGATACACTGTTGAGTGGTAATAAAAGATTCCTGGATAATTCAGAAAATATGATTCTATTAATAATTTAAAAAATTTGGAAAGATACAAACTGTCAATGGATTATGGAAGTGGGAGAATGGAGTGGAGGGTAGAGTAGGAAAAATTTTTTGCTTTTGACACTTCTGTACTATTTGGTTTTCTTTTTAAACCACAAACATTTATTGCTTTTAGACTAAATAACCATAACAGAAGTATCACTTCGGAGAAAAACAGAAAAATTATATTGTTTTGTAATCTGTGTTTCCTGTTTTGTAATTTGCACTTTTCACAAATCATTAACATCTTTCCACATCAGAAAAAGATCTACATTATTTTTAATAGTTTGATACCATTCCAACATGTGGTTATATTATAACTTAAGGTACCTTCTATGAACGCACATCCAGGTTATTTCTAATTCTTACTATTAGAGAACATGGTGACTTGAACAAAGTTTTAATTTTAAATTCGGAATTTGGAGATAATGGGTTTGGTTAGAGAGCATCCTTCTGCTTTCCTAGTTTCAAACATCACTGGAAATACCCTTGAACAACCTTTGATTCCCAATAGAGTCCATTTAAGTGAACAGATATTCTCTAAAAGAGAATTACATAATTTGAAAAAAAGTTCATTGCAAGTAAAACAAAGTTCAAAGAAAGCACCCTCACCGCAGTAACCTTGGACTTGACACCTTGCCAAAAGTTTTTCACATCATAGTTGTTCTTTATGGAGAGTGTATTCCATACACGGATCATGCCATCCCCAACGCCGATGGCCAAAGAGCCTGTGTCCACAGGAGAGAAAGCCAGACTGTAGGCAAAGCCCCCAAGGGAAGGCAGGGTCCAGCAGCACTCCAGGGTGGCCATGTCCCAACATTTTACCTGAAAAGATTAAGGGTTAGGGCCTAAATATCAAAAAGATCAGAGAAACAGGAAAAAGAATCAACATTCAAATAGGATGGGCTCAGAGAGTGGGTAAGGACAATGTAATTTAACGATTCCAGTAGGAAATGGAAAGTGTCTCTTAGAAAAAAAAGAAGTAATAAATCGTAGAGCTCAAAGGGATCTTACAATACATTTATTTCCAGGGATGTCGAATGAATTCGGGGTCACGCAATTGATAAACCAGAGCCCAGGCCTCCCATTTCTCAGGTTCAGTTGCCTTACAACTCTATTGTATTACAGCATTGGTAATGTCCTCATTTGGCAAACTCTAAATAAGAATGAATTTGGCCTCAGGACAGTGGAAAAATCAGAGTTGCTATCTCAAAAAGCAAAACATATTATACCCAGCGTAAGAGGAGTGATAAGTTCTTAATGGTCACTTGTTTATCAGAGGGGCTTGGGAGAAAACAAACTCTAACAAATAAGCCTAGATTAAATGCAAAACAGTAAGGTCACAGACTCTGAAATAAAGTCAGTTCTCTCCCAGAGAGGTTTTACCAGGAGCAGATGATTCTGCTACTTAAACTATAGACAAAGATATTTCGAAGGCAAAGCAAGATGATTTCACACATCCTTCCCAGACATATCTACTGTTCTTTAGCAGATCTGCTTTGAAAAAGGCATCTGGATGGTTCCTCACCTTTACCCTACCTCTCTGCTGCTAATGTATTTGGTGTCGATCTGTAACAATGACTGAGAATGGAAGCGGGGGCAAGGTGGGGTGTGAGAACTGATGGATGGTTTGAGAAAGCAAAGCGCTCTAGTCCCATCCAAGTCATGAATCGCTGCTCCACCATGCTGAAGAAAAATAAGCAGTTCTTACATCTCTGTCCATTGAGGTGGAAAGCAGCAGCTGTTTGTCATCCTCAGTGTGTAAAGGACATAAATTAAACACAATTCTTGAATGGTTCTGCCCTTCTGATGAAGCACTAAAGACAGTAAATTTCCGCCTCCAAGACTGAGTGAGATCCCACAGCAGCAGTTCGCCTCTGTGAAGGAAACACAAGCACTAGTTCTCTTTCACGAGCAATCTAAAAACAAGTGATTGTGGCCCAGAGTGTGGGCCCTCAGTTGCAAAATAATTTCTGTTAATTGTTCCTTTAAGGAGAGAAAAACTGCACATTCTGAAATACACACAACATATCTCTGGAAAAACATACACAAAAAGAAGGAGTCACTGCTCATGGGGAGGGGAACCAAGAAGCTGGAGAAGGCAGAGGTGGGAAGGGTACTTTATTCTATACTTTCCTTCCTTTTGAACCACATGAGTGTACTGGACTACCTTTTGAACACATTTTCCTAACAACTTTAATTATACAATGGCACCATAATTTGCATAGCACCAAAGGCTTTAGGATCTCTCTCTTTTGTGTGGCAGTTGGGGGGAGTAGGGCCATCACTAACGTTTTGGGGGATTTTTATATGCTTTACCTGTATCACTTCATTTAAACGCAGGGAGCTTGTCTGTTAAATTCACTTATTATCTCAAGCAATTAGAAGCTGGTGCTCAATAAATTTTGTTTAATGAATAGCTATAATCATCCTAAAAGACAGGAAATGCTATAACCTCCCTTTTTTACAGGTCAAGTAATCAAAGCTCAGAAAGTGAAGGGTCTTGCTCATGAACACAGAGCAGGTACGTAACAGACTGATTCTGAAACTCAGCTCTGCCTGACTTCAGAGTCTATACTCTTAACCGCCAGGCTCTACTTATTTGATCTTTTCACAACTCTGTTATTAGTGAAAGCACAAGTATTAGTCCTATGATTTTTCTGTTACAAATGGCCCACCATAATACAAGCCTCAGCCATTGCTTTCTCTATCTTCTGTGCCCAGAAAGAGAAGCCTAGGAATTGCTGAGGCTAGAGAGGAAAACAAAATATGTCAAAGAGCATGACCAGAGACTTACCCCAAACAGCTGGATACCAGCTGTGTTGGCTGATTCTTGGGCCAATGGAGTGTCAACCAAAGGCGCTCTTTCACAGTGGGGTCTATACCCCCTCCTCTTCTCTTCAGAACAGGCAACTTCAAAATCATCACCCCTACAGAATAAGAGAAGGTCCATGGGCTCTCAAGAAATGAAACTACCTGCATGAAGTCCCAGCAGTCCACAGCATGGTGTGTGGTTTAAAGTTTGTTAGTTTGGTTACTTAGAATTCAGACCTCATTTTTCTTATGGAAACATTATGGGAAGCAACTTTCTGGATAGAAAAGTAAAGAACTGCTTTCTGACAGATGAAACAGCCTCAGGATAACAAGACAGAATAAAAAAGCTTCTACTTCCACCAGATCAATATAGGTTGCATCGTAAAAGAGATGTTGAACATCGATCCTACCTCGGCCTCTAGAGCAGCTCCAGATTCGAATAGTCTGATCTTTGCTTCCAGTGGCTAAGTAGCAGCCTTTTGTTACTGGAGTTTGTGCTATAACTTTCCCATTGGGAATTTCAGGTTCTTCTAGGATAGAGATGGTAATTTTATTTTTAATTTGCATTAAACACGCACTTATCAAAGAAAAACTAGTTTGCAAAGGTCCTGAAACTTAGCTATCGCTTTCATAGATCTGATCTGTAAAACCTAAAATTTTAACTATAATTCAAATGATATAATTCTACCCACTTTGTTCCTTAGGTCTCAAGAGTACTAAACCCTCTTAAATCATCTCTACCTGAATTTTCCTCTTGATTTATGGATAAACAATCTTCACCAGGCAGAGGACACCAGGCTATGGAGTGGATCTCATCATCGTGGCCTCGAAGCCTGTGAATAACTTCTCCTTTCTTACTGATGTCAATTATAACCACTATGCCATCCTTGTAGCTAAAAAATAAGAGTTAGAAATATTACAGAAAAATGAAGACAGAACAGTGTCTCTAGCAAACATTTTGGTTTAGGAGTTATCATCGTGCATTTCTAAAAATTAAGCGTATTTAGGGTGGGGGAGAAGGGAAGAGAGCAAGAAATAATTGTTCTGTCCTTTTTCCAAAGTGCTCATTTCAGGTTTCCTGTTTTTTTTTTTAAAACCTGCCCCCATGATCAAACTTTTGGCGCTAAGTAATACTGTGCATGTTGCCTGGCACAGGGCTCACAGTGGAGCATGCTTATGTTCAAAGGGAACTTACAGAAGAACAGTTATTACAGGGGCCCAGCAATTCCTCTAATTAGAGATGAATTTGTCCTAATACACTAAAAAACCCTCCTTTTTACAAGTGATCCTCCTTTTCTAACTGTGAACTTAACAAAAGCTGCAGAATTCCAACTTCTAGATCTGGATATTCCAAGGCTATCATTTTTTAGTTCAGAAGAAACTGAGAAATTCTAACAGCTTTTTAAAAAAGAGAGGAAGTATTTCAGACACATAAAGAAGTATCTACCACCAAGCTTTAGAAAAAAATAACTACCAATACCACTGAAGTCCTCGGCATCACCCACCCAGTCAAACCTCTCTCCTCTTCCTCAGAGGTAAGCTGCTATTTGTGAATTTTGTGTTATCTTATTCCCAGCCTTTCTTTGTATATGCTCCTAAATAAGATGCACAATTAGTTCGTAAATTTAAAACCTTCAGATAAATGGTATCATGCGGTGGATCTGCCTGCAGTTTGCTTTTTTCACTGATTCTGTTTGTGAGTCATCCCTGTTACACACGTAACTCTAGTTACTGGTCTGTCATTTACACTCCTGTATAGTACTCCACTGTGTGAATATACCACAAGTTCATTTATTCATTTTCCCTGAAGGGCTTCCATTTCTTGCCATTACAAACAAAAAATGCTGCTATTAATGTTCTCATACACACATAAGACAATTTCAGGTTTGATGCCCCGTAATGGAACTACCAGGATGTAAGATATGCACATCTTTTCTTTACTACAAAGTGCAAAACTGCTCTCCAAAGTAGGTGTATCTATCTCCATTTCCTACATACTAGAAAATTCTACAGGGAAAAATATCATTACAGCTTTATTTATTTTTCTCCTTTCATTGAAATTTTTTTTATGATTACAGCTTTATTAAAAATGAAATCATAGACTATATCAATCTTTGAAGACCTGGACTTTGTGCAGTTCCTTCTACTTGAAGGACTCTTCTCCTCTTGTGAATTCCTGCTCGTCTTTCAAGGTCAGTTTGATTCAACATTCTCTGACCCTTGCCTACCACCCTCTCTGCTCCCTCTCTCTAGTAGCCCCACTGCAATAATGCTTGCAGCTCCCAGAGACCACCGCCAATCCACAGACCCCTTCCTTCCATTTTCACTATTACTCATCCTCACCTGTCTTTCTATCCTTCCTCCCATGCAGCACAGATTTCACGATCCATCATTACAATCACTCCTTTAAAAACACCCTTATCTCCTCTGTCCCCTTTCTCTCAGGTGTATTACTCCACAACACCCCAAACCCGGCTGAATCCAATCATCTCCTTTCTCAGTCAATTTGAGTTTACTCTAAAGTCATGACCGTGATCCTTAGCTTGGCACTCAACAGGGACCAGTGGACCTACCACTTCCCTCAGTAAGTTCATCTTCCTGTTCTCTGAGATGACTGTTTTCATACCTTCTTCCTGCATCCACCTCCATCCTCACCCTGAACTTGACTCCACCTCTCTGACTTAAGCCTCACTGAGAAAATCAGAAGCCAACAGAAACACTTCTCTTCCAACCAGATCTACAAACCTACCTGCACTGATTTCCATATTCTCAGCTGTTCTTTCTACTTGTGATCTGGATCTAATCCCCTCATGACTTCTTAACATCACTCTTGTATTTATATTTATCACCATTTATCCTTGCACCAAGCTCCCCCTCATCGGCCTCATTTCCAACAGCACAAAAACATGCCCTTGTCATCTTCCATTTAATACTCCTTGAGCCCCATATACCTCCTTTGGGTTCATGTCTATGCACATTTTTACAACAAACTTTGTGAAAAAGCTGTCTCCATGTATAACTTTTCTACCTTACCCCCTAGTCTCTTGAATCCACTCCAGTCAGACTTTCTCCTCCAACATTCTAGTGCTTATGTCAGGTCTTCAAACTACATTGAACAGACATCTTTGGGAGAGAAGTGGATGGAGCGGTGAGGGAAAGGGGATGCCTACACAGGGAGCTCATGTCAATTAACCTTTGTGATCAATGAGGAGACAGATTCAATGCCAGATCACTTTCCCAATCTAGAGGGAGAGCTCAAGACCAGAGACAGGGCTGAGTAGTCTGACACTCTGGGAGTAAGTGTTATATCCAAGGACAAGTATGGAGGGAGAAAAAGGTGAAAGAGGGTATTTCGTACATTTGGAGGCTGACTAAAGAAATCAGATATGAAGAATGAGGAAAGTACAGTATCATGGAAACCAAGGAAACAAAAACAGAAAAAGCGGGAGAGATAGTAAGGATGTGGAAGTCACATTAACAAATGATATTAAGGGCTCAGAGAGAGTGGTTAAAATCTGCAAATGGTTTTCTCTGAGGAATAAAGGGACAGGAGAAGGTAAAGCAAATAGAAAATAGGATCATGAACAAAAACTATCAATACAGAGGGTACAGTACTTACCCAATGGCTACTAAATCTTCATCATGAGGTGAGCAAGTAAGACAGAAAATTGTCCTGGGTTCTACAGAGAGCTGCTGGCTGTCCTTTCTGTTAAGCCAGTAACAGAAAACTACTCCTTTTTCATCTCCAGATACGATTAAATCCTTTACTCGAGGAGACCAATGCAATGCTGATATGGTATGCTTTAAAACAAAACAAAAATATATTTGCTTCTCATTTGTCAGTGCTGAATTTTTAGTTTTTAGCCTGTACAATACTAAGCACATTATAGGTATTTAACAAATACTCTTAGTAACACTTGTATAGCGAGACTACATTAACCAAATGAGAGGAGAATTAAGGCTACTGGGGATCAAAGAAGTATTTAAAAAATTTCTTCATTTAATAGCTTAATGCAAGGTCTTACTAAGATTGAATCTTTTCCTTTCCAACATTATCTCAAAAGGCAGGTATATCAATTAATCATCTGGTTTAGAAACAAGTTTCATTCGCTCATATATAGTTTACATTAAGAGTCTTTTTCATGTAAAGAGCTGGACAGTAAATATTTTAGACGTTGTGGGCCATACTGAATCTGTTGCAGCTACTCAACTCTGCCATTGTAGGATGCAAGCAGCTAATACTGAAATGAACGACTGCGGTTGTATTCCAGTAAAACAATTTGCAAAAGCAGGCAGCAGTGCAGTTTGCTGACCCTTGGTTTATATATACCTCCTTTCAAAAAAGTTACAATACAGAGCTGCTTATCTAATTAATTAACACAATTATAAAAGTTACTTGCACAGACGAGCTAGTAAAACTGTACTTAAAACAAAACAACCCTCAGCCCAAATAATAACGTTCTGAGAAACCAGTAAGGCATGGTACCTGATGGAGTGCATGTTCTGTCACAACTGTTTTTGTCTCCACATCCCAGATTTTCACAGTCCCATCATCCGAGCTGGTGGCACAGAGGTTGTATTGACCCGGGTGATGAGAAAACGTGAAGCCAGAGACCCTTTCGGTGTGTCCCACCAACTCCCCTATGACTTCAAAGCAAAAACCAGATTCTAGGTTAAAGTGCTACCTAAGATTCCTGGCAGAATCATACTGTTGTTGGATGATGAGTGGGATCTCACTTCTCCCATGGTATAACAAAAATATCCAGGGACTCACAATCAGAAACCCCAAGTGCTGGTATTGGCTCTGCCACGTGACTTCAGACAAGTCATTTAATCTCCTTGAACCTCAGTCTTCCCAACTGCAAAATGCTATTAACATCATGAGCCTAGTTTTCAGGCTGAGGAGCAGCTCAAACGAAGAATGTAAAACTGATTTTTATTCAGACCTGGCCAGCGGTCGTTTGGAAAAGAATATCTGGCATTTCATATCCCAAAGCATAACCAAAACCTAGTTTGGAGCCTGAAAGCATCTGGCTCAATTCATTCATCTTACAGAAATGAGCGTAAGATATTTGCAGGATCTTGCTTAGGGCCTGGAGGTGTAGGCAGCCCCCAACCCCAGGAAGGCCCCAAGGGGCCGGCGGCACTGGGTGGGGAGGGAGGCCACAGAGGTTATAAACGCCTGAGATTAGACAAGGATAACTTTTCAGAAAGGGAGCGGTCCCACGTGAGAGCTCCAGGAGGCAGGACCGCTCGGCCAGTGTGGTGTAGCTCACAATCTTGGAGACGCGGACGCCACTGAGCTTAGCGACTGTGAGCAGACCCTTCTCCCCGCCAGAGCCTCAGTTTTCCCACCTGTAGAGAGAGGTGGCTGGAGATGCCCACTCAGCACCCCCCAGGAAACTCAAGAAGTGCAGGAGGACTGGGGCCCAGAGGTGGGGGATTACCTCGAAATGGGGGCGTCCCAGGGATCGCGCCCGCGCCCGGGCCCACGCGGACAAGGAAAACGGAGGTCCGCGCCGCGAAGCCGAAGAGGCCCCCGGGCACGGCATCGCTGCATCGGGCGCAGTACCAGTTAGGGGACGGCGGCAGCGTGCGCGGCTCCTGGCCCATGATCACCAGTCACCAGGGAAGAGGGAAGGAGCCACTGGGACACACCGTTCGCAGCCCCACGCCGTAGCCGGGAAGGGGGCGGGGATGGCTCGGAGCCCCGCCTCCTCGGGCCTGCCGCTACGGCGCGCTCGGAGGCCCAGGCCGCACCGCGCGCTCGGCTCCCGCCGCCGCAGGGCGGGGCCACGCGCGCCGCGCTCGGCCTCCACCCCCGCCCGTGACCGAAGGCTCTCGGGGCTCCCGAGTCAGGCCCTGGGGTTAGGCATTCTCACTTCTTACGGCTAGGAGCGTAATGAAAGGGTTAGACTGGTGGAGTCACGTCCCGCGCTGCCGGTTTATTCTTTGGACCTGTTCAACCGCTATCCCATCAAGTATTTTTTTTAACGCTGTGCGCCAAGTCACTTTGCTATCTCTGGAGATGTTTTAAAAATATCTACAAGAAGCCAATTAACAAAAGATAAAAGTTCAAATCAGAAATCAAAAACAGAAGGAAGAGTTTCTGCAACTGAGTGGAAATTCTGGCTCTGGGTTCTTGGTACTCAAGGAGAAGCAGAATGAGTGACTTTTGATTTAATTGAGTGCCATCTCTGTGAAGGGAACTGTATGCGGTAAATGCTGTGGAAGAAAGAGAATGGAAGTTTCCTTCCAGCGCAAACATGCTAAGATGCTCAGATTCTGCACTTACACTCTTCTTCTGTATTACTTGTTTGCAGTGGGTATCTAGCCCTCCTACATATCTAGCACACGAAACCTGAGATAGCTCTACTAATATAGCGAGGTCAAACAGTTATTTGGATGTGGATGGGGGCACAAACTTTGGAGGTTCCCAACCCTAGATTGACCACTGGTTTTGCCAGTTATCTGGGAGACTTTAACGTATCCTAAATCTGTTTCCTAATTTGAAGAGAGATGATAATCTGTGTCTTGTTGGATTGCTGTGAGGGGTACATGAGATTTAGTGAAATGGCTTGTGGACATATACGGTAGCAAGCGCCCGATGAATATTAACTCATCTTTTGGAGGGCAACCTGGAGCATAGCAGGGATTAGGACATTATACTTCGTATTTGAACTAAATACGTATTTGAACTAAAAGAGCTTTCCCACGATCTCTAGTGATCTTTACAACAAGCCTGTGCCTTAGGGATACTTATTTCTGACTGTTTTACCTACAAGAAAACTGAGGCCCACCCAGGTTAGGTGGCTTGTTCTCGCTCTGTTTTCCTAATACTTTAAATCATTTGTCAGGGTGAGGTTTCGCGGTTTTTCTAGATCTCGATGAACTTCCGGAAACTCACTCGTTTTCGGCCTTTATTAAGTCATTTATTCTCAAGCGAGTCTGGCCGGACCACACTTTAAAGCGCCGGCCACGTGCTCACGGTCTCCATGACAACACTGCGGGCGTAGGTGCTTCTGGGTCTCTGGATGGGGAGGAAATCCGGAGAATTGCGCATGCGTCTTGCCCAGGTGGTGCGTGAACTCGGAGGCTTCCGTAGAGGGAGGGATAAAGATGGCGGCGGCAATACTGGAACGTTTGGGTAAGAGTTTCTTAGTGGTAAGGGGTGGAAGAAGGGAGGAGGGGTGGGAGTCTGAAGTGACGGCTTGTGTTGATATTGCAGGTGCATTATGGATGCAGAATTTGAGGGGGAAGCTCACTTTGGGGTAAGTCTCTCGCCTCGGAGTTGCAGAAGCGACCAAGGCTTTCTTATTATTCTGTGAGTCAGTTGCTGAGAGCCTGTGTGCCAAGCTCTGCTTTAGGCTCTGGGGCTGGCGAACAAGACAGCCAGTCTCTGCTTTGCCAACTCGTTTTTTCTCCGCCGTGTTGCATAGCCCTGCGGGGATCAGGATTACCCATTATCCAAGGGACGTTGTAAATGTTTTTTCTGAACAGTCTCCTCTGATCTTTCTGGACTTGGTTAGACTCTCCAGCCAAGTTGGAAATGTCATGAATTAGCAGTTTGATGGAAGAGTGATGACAGCAGTGTGATATATTTGAGTAAACACTGGGCTGCAGGAGATAAAGCTGGATTTCGGGTCTCTGCCAAGGACAAACGTCGCGACCTTGGGCCATTTGTTTAACTTCTCTGAAGCTCAGTTTCCTCATCTCAAAAAACGAGGATAATATTTGCCTTAGAGGGTAGTTATGAGAAGTGAGAGACTAAAATATAAAGTGTCTGTTAAAGTGCCTGGCACTGTGAAGGTGTGGTGATGAGGATGATAGATCACCATGAAGTTCTTTCAAAGGGATCGGATTTTATGCTGGAACCAGTCAGTAGCCACTCAACGCTCTTAGTTGAGATACATATTTCATTCATCAGCCCTACTTTTATAAAACAATTGGCAAGAAGATTAGAAACTAAAACATAAGTTAGCCTGCTAGGCATTTAGTCAAATCACTCTTGAAAGACTTTTCCAAAGCAAAGGTTAGAAATTATCTCTGGTTTTTGTTCATCTATGCTCTCGCTGTTCGAAATTGCCCCTGCTAGCAGGATTTGACAACACGTTGATGTTGTGCTCTCTTAATTAAACCTTACCCTGTGACCTGAGGGGCTGTGATTCCTTGCCTTTTAGCAATGGTTCTTAAATTTGACTCACAGACTCCTTTGAGAGTATGAGGAAAGCCACAAAACATCTTCCCAGAAAAATGCATATTGCTTTCATACTTTTGCTTGTAGTTTCATAATCCTCAGCCTACGAATCTTTGCATTGGACATCACAATTAAACACAAGCATCTGTTTGTGATGTGTGAGGTACTGTAATGCTCGCCATGCAGCGAGTATACAGTAATGATGTAAAGTACATTGGGAAGCATGTTGAGCAGTGGCCCTTGCATTAATGGGTGAAATAACATCTACCTCAGTTTATTTTGAAAAATTTCAATCCTACAGGAAAGTTGGAAGAATATTACAGTATCCTTCAGCTGGATTCACCAGTTGTTAACATGGCTTTAGCTTTCTTTCTGAATACACGTGCTTTTTTTCCTGAATCTTTTGGAAATGGGTTGTACACATTATGGTAATTTACTCCTAATCACTTCAGATTGTATTTCCTAAAAGTGAAGACAGTTTCCAAGAACCACAAACCATGATGAAAATGGGTGGTATAATTTAAAGATCTTTTATTTTAAGGTTTTAATTAAAAAATGCAAATAGAAATCAAGTGTATGCTTTTTTTTTTTTGGCTGAGGAAGATTAGCCCTGAGGTAGTATCTGTGCCAGTCTTCCTCTGCTTTACATGTGGGTCGCTGCCACAGCATGGCTGACAAGTGATATAGGTCTGTGCCTGGGATCCGAAACTGCAAACCTGGGCCGCTGAAGCAGGGCTTGCCGAACTCAACCACAACTCCATGGGGCCAGCCCCCTGATGCATTTTTGAAAGAAGAAAAATTGACAGTTCTTTGCAGCTTGACAGTAAGCCCTAAAATGATCATGCACTAAAACAAGGAGACCTTCTAGATGGACACGATCAATTCCATAATGTGTGTATTCATTTAGTAAGTCTCTTGTTTTTTTTTTTTTTTTTAAAGATTTTATTTTTTCCTTTTTCTCCCCAAAGCCCCCCGTACATAGTTGTTTTGTATATTCTTCGTTGTGGGTCCTTCTAGTTGTGGCATGTGGGACGCTGCCTCAGCGTGGTCTGATGAGCAGTGCCATGTCCGCGCCCAGGATTCGAACCAACGAAACACTGGGCCGCCTGCAGCGGAGCGCGCGAACTTAACCACTCGGCCACGGGGCCAGCCCCAGTAAGTCTCTTGTTTATGTGACACTTTATTCCTTTCAAAGGACTCTCAAGCCAGTTCTGTATCTGGTTGAAGTCTAACTTAGATCTGAAAGGTCTCTCTATTAGTTTCCTAGGGCTGCTGTAACAAATTACCGTAAATTGGGTGGCTTTAGACAACAGAAGTTTATTCTCTCGCAGGTCTGAAGTCCAGAAGTCCAAAATCAAGGTGTCAGCAGGGTTGTACTCCTTCTGGAGTCTCTAGGGGAGAATTTATTCCTTGCTGCTTCCAGCTTCTGGCTCTGTCTTCACCACACCTTTGCCTCTGTGTGTCTGTCTCAAAACTCCCTCTGCCTCTCTCTCATTAAAATACATGGGATGGCATTTAGGGCTGAACAAGATGATCCAGGATAAGCTCCTCCTCTCAACATCCCTAACAATCACAGCTTTTGCCATATAAGGTGTTATTCACAGATTCTGGGAATAAGGATGTAGGCATATCTTTGGGGCCACCATTCAGCCCACTACATTCTCTTTCAAAAGAGGTCTTTGTAGATTGTCTTTAGGTGTTTTTTTCAGAAAGATACCCTGTAAGTCACACCTTTACTTCTGCTGCTCCTTCAGCCTGGAGTGCTGGTTTACCTGGTTTCTGAATGTGGAAGTCTACTTTCTTCAACACTCAGCTCAAGTCGCATCTCCTTAAAGCCGTCCTGATGACTGCAGCCCTCCTGTTGCTGCTTCTGTCATTTTAATGCCTATTGCAAATTTATAGTTAATTCTCTGTCTCTCTAACTGAATTTTAAATCACTTAAGGGCTGGAATTATGTTTTATGTCTCTTTGCATCCCCATCACCTAGAATAGTACTTGCAGTATAATAAGAAATATATTTGGTGTTTGTCCTCGGTTCCTGGCACAGAGCCCCTAAAATCCTTGGAGTTTCCTGAGTGATAAGAGTGTCTGTTGTTATAATGAGCTTTTTTGGAACAAAGGGAATGAAAGGAGGGCTGGTGATTAGGTTACAAAAAGTAGAACGAGGGGCTGGCGCCGGGGCTGAGTGGTTAAGTTCGTGTGCTCTGCTTCAGCAGCCCAGGATTTTGATGGTTCGGATCTTGGGCGCGGACGTGGCACTGCTCATCTAAGCCATGCTGAGGCGGCATCCCACATGCCACATCTAGAAGGACCCACAACTAAAAATATACAACAATGTACTGGGGGTGGGAGCGAGCTTTGGGGAGAAAAAGGAAAAATAAAATCTTAAAAAAAAAAAAAACGTAGAACAAGGAACAGGTTCTGAGAGCTGCTGTGTTGGTGAACACATTGATGTGCTTGGAAGGTGGTATGCCTGGAGAGGGCATGGAACCTCAGTGCCCTCCCCCCTTACCTTGCCCTATGCATTTCTTCCATTTGGCTCTTACCGAGTTGAATTCTTTATCATAAACGTAAGTATTTTTTTGAGTTCTGTGAGCAGTTTATCCTAGCGAATTATTGAACTTGAGGGGGATTCATGGGAACCCCCAAATTTGTAGTCAACAGGCAGAAGTGTGGGTAGTCTGGACATTCCTTTGCAGCTGACTTCTAAAGTAGGGGCAGTCTTATGGGACTGAGCCCTTTAATTTGTGGATCTGGTGCTAACTCCAGGTAGGTAGTGTCAGAATTGAATTCAATTGTTGGGCACCCAGTTGGTGTTGGAAAAATTGGTTATTGGTTTGGAAAAACCCTACACATTTGGTGTCGGAAGTAGTGTCAGAAAAAAGACACCAGAGTACCCTATCTTTATTAGTTGGCCAGTAAATGTAAGTTGATGAAATATGTCAACTGAAACAGATGCAAGTTGTAGTCTGAAAGATGGCCAGGAATTGGGATTCCTGTTTTTCCACTCAAGTGCCAAGAAGATGTGTGAGCTTAATTGCAAATTAAGCATGAGTACACGTTTCCAACTTTATGTAATAGAATAGCTTGTGCTGATTATTCAAATTCTTTTAACTATTCCTTAGGACAGAATGAGGCCTTTAAAAGCTCTGTGTACCCATGCAATAAGTTATTGATTAACATATGCCTCTTATTTCTCTGAATGATATAATAGTGATCTGAAAGGGTTAATACCTTGTTTTCAAATGATTATTGACACCAAAGGCTACCACTAGTTTTTCTGAGGGAAGACTTAAGGCTTGTGAAATAGGAAGTTGATAAAGATTATAAACTTTTTGATTTATTCCCAGATTGTTTTAAAAAATTGTTCTCAGACTTGTGACTTTTAATTTGTTCTCATCCCTCCTATAGTGGGCCAAACCCCTCATACATATATAAGTATATATATAAGCCATATCATGGCAGAGAAGAGTAACATGGGGACAGGGAAGAATGAGACTTTTTCTTTTTAAAGATTTTATTTTTCCTTTTTCTCCCCAAAGCCCCCCAGTACATAGTTGTGTATTTTCAGTTGTGGGTCCTTCTAGTTGTGGCATGTGGGGTGCCGCCTCAGCATGGCCTGATGAGCGATGCCATGTCCGCGCCCAGGATTCCAACCGGCAAAACCCTGGGCCGCTGAAGTGGACCGTGTGAACTTAACCACTCGGCCATGGGGCCGGCCCCCAAGACTTCTTTTAAATAGTTGCTTTGGGGCACTGCTGGCTTACCCCCAGAGGTTATAGACTGTGTGATGAATTATACCTGTGGATATATTTTGTTTGGACTACCCCGTGTTTAAAAACTTCTTTTTAAATCAGCATTTGAACACTGGTGGCTTTCTTATAAAAATCTAGGTTTCTAGATTGTCTTGTACATTCATTGCAAGGCATGGCAGCAGTTTTCTAGAGCTAGAGTATTGCACTCTTTAGATGGGGCATACACTCTTCAATTTTCCTTAGTTTCCAACCACATGTACAATGATGCTGGGAAAACTGGACCACTATCTTACACTATACACAAAAATTAACTCAAAATAAATTAAAGTCTTGAATGTAAGACCTGAAACCATAAAACTCCTAGAAGAAAACATAGGTGGTAAGCTCCTTGACATCAGTCCTGGCGATGATTTTTTGGATTTGACACCAAAAGCAAAGGCAACAAAAGCAAAAATAAACAAGTAGGACTACATCAAACTAAAAAGCTTCTGAACAGCAAAGGAAACCATCATCAAGATGAAAAGACAATCTACGGAATGGGAGAAAATATTTGCACATTGTCTGATAAGGGGTTAATATTCAAAATATGTAAAGAACTCGTACAACTCAGTATCCAAAAAACAAACAATCCAATTAAAAAATGGGCAGAGGATCTGAATAGACATTTTTTCCGAAGAAGATATACAGATGGTCAACAGATACATGAAAAGGTATTCAGCATCACTAATCACCAGAGAAATGCAAATCAAAACCACAATGAGATATCACCTCACACCTGTTAGAATGGCTGTTCTCAAAAAGACAAGAAGTAAACAAGTGTTGGTAAGGATGTAGAGAAAAGCAAACCCTTGTGCAGTGTTGGTAGGAGTACAAATTGGTGCAGCCACTGTGGAAAACAGTATGGAGGTTGCTCAGAAAATTAAAAAGAGAACTACCATATGATCTAGCAATTCCACTTCCGTGCATTTATTTGAAGAAAATGAAAACACTAACTCAAAAAGATATATACACACCCATGTTCATTGCAGCATTATTTACGATAGCCAAGATGTGGATGCACCCTAAGTGTCCATTGATGTGTAAGTGGATGGATAAAGAAGATGTGGTCTATATATACAATGGAATATCATTCAACCATAAAAAAGAAGGAAATCTTGCCATTTGCACAACATGGATGGACCTTGAAGACATTATGCTAATAAAATAAGTCAGATAGAGAAAGACAAACATAGTATGATTTCATTTATATGTAGAATCTTTAAAAAGGAAAAACAAAAAAAGGTGAACTCACAGATGCAGAAAACATATTGATGGTTGCCAGAGGTGGGGTGGGGGCTGGGTGAAATGGGCGAAGGTGGTCAAAATGTACAACTTCCAGTCATAAAACAAATAAATCATGGGGATGTAATGTACAACATTATGACTATCTGTATTGCATATGTGAAAGTTGCTAAGAGAATAAATCTTAAAAGTTCTCATCACAAGAAAAATATTTTGTAACTATGTATGGTGATGGATGTTAACTAGACTTATTGTGGTTATCATTTCACAATATATACAGATATTGAATCATGTTGTACACTTGAAACTAATATAGTGTTATATGTTAATTATATCTCAAATTTTTTTTGCATAGTTACTTATACCCAGCTCTCTTACATTTTTGATATTACCTGGCTGTCCCCTGTATTCTTTTTTCTTTTTTTTTTTAAAGATTTTATTTTTTTCCTTTTTCTTCCCAAAGCGCCCCGGTACATAGTTGTATATTCTTTGTTGTGGGTCCTTCTAGCTGTGGCATGTGGGACGCTGCCTCAGCGTGGTTTGATGAGCAGTGCCATGTCCGTGCCCAGGATTCGAACCAACGAAACAGTGGGCCGCCTGCAGTGGAGCGCACAAACTTGGCCACGGGGCCAGCCCCATCCCCTGTATTCTTTAATTCCTTCTACAAATAGGTATTCATTCCCTTATGTGTGCCAGCCACTGTTTTACTAGCACTGGGGATTTTGTAGTGAACAAAAACACAGTAATCCCTGCCATCATGGAGTGTATAATCTAGTGAGGGAGGCAAATAATAAGCAAAATAAGTAAAATACAAAGTATATTAGATAGTGATAACTGCTTAGGAAAAAATGAAAGCAGAGAATGAGAGTGGGAAGTATATGTATATGGGAGGGGGGTTGCAGTTTTGGATAGGGAAGGGCTCACCAAGAAGGTAACATTTGAGTAAAGATTTGAAGGAAATGAGGGAGCAGTCTACCAAGCTGCGCCAACATCTGAGCGAACACCATTCTAGACGGATGAAACAGGCCCTGAGCAGGGAACATACCTATTGTGGTCAAAAATAGTGAGTGAAAGGAGGGAAATAGTAGTAGGAGGTGAGATCAGAGAGGAAGCGGGAGTAGGAGATCATGTAGGCCTCATGGGTCACTGTAAGTACTTTGGCTTCTGTTCTGAGTGAGATGGAAAACCATTGATGGGTTTTAAGTATAGAAGTAATATGATTTGTCTTATGGTTATGAGTGATTCTTTCTGGCTGCTATGTTGCAAATAGACCAGAGTGGGGATGGGGAACAAGGATGGAAGCAGATACCGTTGGATGTTTCAGGCAAGCGAGTATGGTGGCTTGGATTTGGGTGGCTGTGAAAGTGGGTAAATGGTTGGATTCTGGCAGTATATTAACGACAGCTGACAGGACTTGCTGACGGATTGGATATGAGTTGTGAGAAAGAAGTGTGACACCGGGGATTATGACCTGAGCAACTAGAAGGATGGAGTTGCCGTTTAATGGGATAGGAAGACTTCCAGAGGAGCAGCTTTTGGGGAGGATATCAGAAGTTCAGTCTGAGGCTTGTTAAGTTTAGGATGTCCAGTAAGCTTCCAGGTGGAGATGTGAGCAGGCAATTGGATGTATGAGTTTGGGGTTCAGGAAGGCATGTATGGGAGTCATCGGTGTATAAAGAGTATTTAAAGCCTTGAGACCATGAGAGTGACTGTAGATAAGAAACACAAGAGTACATTTACAGATCAAGGTGATGAAGAAACAACAGAGTCTGTAAAGAAGTGTCCGGATTGTGTGGTGTCCTGGAACCCAAGTAAAGAAGGCATCTTAAGGAAGAGTGAGTGACTAGATGTGATAATGTGATTTATAAGAAATATATTTTTGGTCATTCAGATGATCAAAATATATTTCTTACGTATATTTGGTCTTTGTCTGCAGTTCCTGGCTCACAGCTCCCAAAACCGGTGGAATTCCCTGAGTAATAAGCACAATGGGAACATCTTTTGTCATATTTGGTCTCTTGTCCTCAGTTCCTGAAATTGCTTCAGAGCCATAAGGGTGAAATGGGTTTCTTGTTATTCATAACAAGCCCCTCTACCACAACTGGGTTTCTGTTACTGAGGTGACTTTTGGAAAGCACCTAAAGATGGGGGCTGGTTGCCAGAGCAACCAACCGTGACTGGGGGGGTTGGAGCTTTCAGTCCCACCCCCTGATTTTCAGAGTGGGGAGAAAGGCTGTAGGTTGAATCAGTCACCAGTGGTCAGTTTTTTAACCAGCCGTGCCTATGTAATGAGGCCTCCATAAAACCCAAAAAGAGGTGATTCAGAGAGCTTCCAGGTTGGGGAACCAGAACGCTTCCTTGTGTCACCATGCCAGGGCTCCAAGCTCGACGAGGACAGAAGCTCCTTGTTCATAGCCTTGCCTTGTGTATTTCTTCATCTGGCTGTTGATTCCTATTCTTTGTAATAAATTGGTAAGCTAGTGAGTAAATGGGTTTCCTGAGTTCTGTGAGCCACTCTGGCAAATTAATTGAACCCAAGGAGGGGGTCTGGGTCATAGGAACCTCTAACTTATAGCCAGTCAGTCTCTAAGCACAGGTAACAACCTGGGCTTGCGATTGGCATCTGAAGCAGAAGACAGTCTTGTGGGACTGAGCCGTTAACCTGTGGAATCTGATGCTGTCTCTGAGTAGAGCCAGAATTAAGTAGAATTGTAGGACACCAGCTAGCATCAGAGCACTGCTTGGTGGTGTTGTGAGGAACCCTCCCTCAACACTGGAATTGTTGGGTGGTCGTGTTACCGAACGAGGTTCATTTTGCCCATTGCCTGGAAAGCCAAATACTGAGACAACGAGATTGCGGCAGAGAAAGGGTTTTAATCACAAGGCAGCCAAGTGAGGAAGTGGGAGAACGAATCTCAAATCTGCCTTCCTGAAAATAGGAGCTCAGGGATCTTTATAGGGAAGGGGGCAAGGTGGTTTGAAGTGTGGAGACAGATGATTGGAGGTGAGGAGAGGTGAGGTAGTAGATCTTTGCAAGTATAGTCGAACTTGATGCCTCTTCGTAGGACTCATGTTCACAAAATGGCAGTGTTAGCGTGATCTGAGGGTGGAGTTTTTAGCCTCTTGACGTCAAAAGGTCACTTATCGGGCATCTGCAGGGGCCTGGTTGATGAGTTGGTGGTCTCAGTTGACCTGAGCTGGATAAGGGGGTCCTAATTCCTGAAAAACAGCTCAAACACCCAGTACCATGGTGACCCAGGTGCCAGCGAGATGTTGTCTGTAGGAATCTAGTGGGAGTCAGATTTTATTTATTTATTTATTGCCTAAACAGCACAGTTAACAGTGGGCGAGTGAACAACTAAAAGCTATAATCAGTAATTAGAAAAAGGAAAAAAACCTTTAGTTATTGGCTACCTCATCTTCAATGGCTAATTCTTTATGGGTTTCAGTCAGACCCTTTTACCAGAGATACTTAGATCATTCTCAGATGAGGACTGAGAATTGACCGTTAAAGTTTACAACACAGATACTTTCAATGACCTTGATAAAGCAGTTTTGTTGGGGTGATGCAGGCAAAAACCGGAAGGGAAGGGGTTAAGGGTGAAGGGGAGGACTGGAATTAGAGATGGGGAGTTTAGGCAACTCATTCAAGAAGTTTTGCGGCAGTAGCTAGAGGGACTTAGTGAGGGGATGGTTTGTCTGTTTTAAGTTGGGAGATATATTTTTTTGCGGATGGGAGTGATCCAATAGAGAGGAAAAAATTGGTGATGGAAAGAAGGCAGGAAGAATTGCTGGAGCAATGCCCTTGAGTAGATGGGAAGGAATGGAATTTTGGGAGCAGGGATGAGATTGGTCCTAGCTAGGCCATAGAAGTTCATTTGTAATAGAGAGAGTAGGTAGTAAGTATGTATGGATGTGGATGCAGGTGGGTATATAGATTCGATGGTGGGAGCTTGTGGAAGTTCTTTTCTGATTGTTCTAGTTTCTGAGTGAAATAAGCACAGTTATCAGCTGAGACTGAGGATGAGGGAGGAGATGTGGGAGGTTCAACCAAAAATAAAACAAGAGGTATGAAGTTTGTCTGTAGGGGCTAGGAGAGTAAACGGACTAGGAAAATACAGTAGCAATGCCAGGCAGCCTTAAGGGCCCAGTGGGGGTTCATGAATAAGAATGTAAAATTTAGGCATTTAGTCATCCTTGGCTTACGTAGTGAGAAAATCTGGTTTATTAACCATCCGCTTGTGTATGGCATGATAATAGGAACCTTTTGGAGCAGAGAGGTCATGCTCCGTAGTCTGCAAAAATTAGCACTGTTTTTCTTTTGTTTTTTGTTTTAACTATCACTTTAGCTAAAAATGACTTTCAACTGGGAGCAATTTTGCTCCCCCGTGTCCCCCAGGGGACATTTGGCAATATCTGGAGAGAAGACATTTTTGGTTGTCACAATCTGGGCAGGGAGTGCTACTGGCATTTAGTGGGTAGAGGTGAGGGATGCCACTAAACATCCTACAAGGCACAGGACAATCCCCTCAACAAAGAATGATCTGGCCCAAAATGTCAGTAGTGCAGAAGTTGAGAAACTCTGAGCTTATCATGGTCCAAAGTTGCTGGAATTTCACTTTTTTTGTTTGCGAAACTCTTGTTTCCTTGTTTATTGTCCTTGACTTTCACAGAATAAAATTATATTGAGTTATGAGAATATACATTATCGCTTCAGCCCTTTTAGATTTTAACTGAGGCAAGAGGGAGGATGTTCTTTTATTCAGTCTCAAGTGTGAGATGAATGTTAACATCAGTAAACTTGGAACAAAGAAGTTTTTACCTTGATGCATGTAATAACGTGATATTCTCAAGATTGAGCCTGAGGCCAGTATTATCTTCACTTGGGACTTGGGTATACCTTGTACTAAATTTCAAAATGAACTTTGACTGATAAATAGAAAGTATTAGTTCTTTCAAATTCTGACTTTAGAAAGTTTCAGATATTCTATCTTATCTGAATTGACTCAATCCTAAAATTTGGCTTATATCTGCTACTCTTCAATGCCTAATGACTATGGGCAGAATTTGAAAAGTGATACTTAAACTTAACCCTCAAGTATTGGTAGATCGAAAACTCCAGAATAATGAGAGTAAGGAAGTTCCTATGCTAGTTCCACTATACCAGTCTCTTTCTGCTTGAGCTCTGACTGTCTCACCGTGTTGTGGGTACCTGTGTATGTGTTTTGTGTACAAGCGCCCTGGAGAGTTGGTTCATGCCTACCTTCCTTTACCCAATTTACAGAGATAACAGTGAAGCTAAAGGGATTTGGGATTCCTGGTAAATGAAAGGATATAGTAAATATCAATAATGATATTGAATTTCAAAATGATAAAAGTTGATCCTGGATGTCTTTCAGTGTTTTGTTTTTTTTTAAGATTTTAACTTATTTTGATTCTTTAAAATACTCACAGTAAACTAGAGCTCTAGGCAGACGAAAATTTAATATTTGTTGGAAAACAACTTTATAGAAGGAAATGGATCCTAGCAATAAACTCATGCTATCATTTGTTAATTCCACCAACTTGCTTTTCTTGAGTTTGTTTTCTCTAGTGACTCTTCACAGGCTTTCTTACACAAAAAGTTCTCATAAAAACCTTAAGTTTATGATTGCTTCATTTTCTGCTTTAGTTCAGTGTTATTCCAGTAGTTGGGCAGAAGAGGGCACATAAGAACTTTCGATTTAATATACTTCTGAATTAAGTACCCCGTTTGGAATAATATTTTAATTTAATTTGATTAGTTATTTAGTATTTGCTTGATACTTAATTTTATGAACCATTTGAGCCCTGAAAGTCTTGTAGGTATTCAGAAAGCTTTGTCATTGTTAATTCATAATGTGTTTAATTTATTAAGCATCATATTTAATTCACTGAATGTGTATTGAGGATTTGAGGAGTGTAAGACACTGTCCTAGATGTGGGGGATACAAAAGGCATGGGTCTCACCCTGTAGCAGTCTTTTAGACTAGTTAGTAAGTGGTTTCATTGAAGAAGAATGAAATAGAAGCCAAAGGGTTCGTGTTTCTGTAATCATGCTGTGCACAATGAGATTAGAGATAGAATTAAGGTCAGAAAGACCCTAGAGGTGACATGCTTCAGTTCCTCTTTTCATAAATAAATAAAGTGAAGCCCAAAGAAGTGACAAACTTAGTACACTCACTAATTACAACTTCATAGAAACAAATGATCATGGTTATAAACATGAGAAGAAGGTTTAAAATTGTGTAGTGTAAAGTTTACAGTTCACAGTGTTTATTTCTTTTGGAGAACAGGAGAGATGGACTGTTCAGAGGGCCTAATTTGAAATTAATACTAGCCATCAGTGTTTATCATGTATTAGACACTGTACATTAATTATTAATTCACCAGCAACAGAGTGAAGTAGGTATTATTCTCCTCATCCTAAAAGTAATATTGTCTAAAATTTATTGAGCCCAAAGTGTCAGGTTAAGTATTTTCCTTACATTACCTCGTTTGAGCTCCTTAAGAAGCCTATGAGGTAATTACTATCATTACTCCATTTACTGGTGAGAAAACTGGGATTTAGAGAGTTATGTGACTTCCCCAAGGCCATTTATGTAGTATTAGAGTTAGAAGTTAGAACCGGGTCTACTTGACTCCATAGTCTCTGCCCTCAGGACCTGGCTTATAGTTTTATTAGGAAATTCTGCCCTCTAACATCATGTATGCTGGTTTTGTGCTTTTCGGTTAAAATATTGGAGCCTGAATGTGGATGGCAAAGGTACAGATTTTGTCAGGTGTTTTGATGGCACTGGTCTTAGTATCAGGATGTAAGATGGTACACTTGAGGTAGAGTAGGAGAAATGAGCTACTAGGAAAAGAATCGATTTTTAAAGTTCTTTAGCCTGAATGGTTTGAGGACTAAAAACAAAGGCTTTGTCATGTCTCTCATCCAGTTGCATATATTGTGTGAGAATCTGCCATATAACAAGTTGGAATATTTAAGCCTGGGTTAAATATTTACTCAGTATCCATGTGCCACATATTGTCCTTGGGGCTAGCATATAGAGGAGGTCATACTTGCCCTCAGTATGCTCAAATCTATATGCTTGCTACAGTAACTCATTCTTCTACAGCCAATGTAGTGTAGTACAAGTAGTCCAACTCATTGCTCTGTGGCTCGCAAGAGCAAAGGACTAAGACAGTGGGGGAATGGTTTTCTGGGAGGAGGGATCAGGTGATGCCTCACAGTGAGGTGACATTTAAGCTGGAACTTAAAACAGGACAAGCGTATCATGCAGGAGATAATGAGGGAGGAGAAAACAATATGAGCTAAAGTGTAAAGATATGAAAGTATGTGGCTTGTTCAGGGAACAACAGATGTCTGTGTGGCTAGGCCATAAGGTGAATAAGCAGAGATGTCTGGGTTGGGGTTAGGTTATAAAAGACCTTCCCTGTATTTAGCTAGGAGTTTGGACTCTATATTCTGGGCAGTGGGGACACACTAAAGTTTGTTGTGTTAGTTGGGTATATCCAGACATATACAGAAGTAGACAGTGTGATGAACCCATGACCCAGCTTCAGCATTTATTAACTCATGGCCATTCTTGTTTTATCTGTAGCCCCTACTGCCCCCCATCATATTTTGAAACAATCTCTGACACTATTTTCATCCATAAATATTTCACTCTGTATCTCATTAAAAAGTATCAAATATCCGGTTAATGTTCAAATTTCTGATGGTTAAATAACTGTCATACTTTTAAAATTATAATAGTCGACACATTGAAATTGACATTTCTCTTAAGTCTCTTAATCTTTAGGTCCTTCGTTCAGCACCTCCCCCCCTTGTAATTTATTTGTTGAAGAAAATGAGCTGTTTGTCTTGTAGAGTTTTGTACAGCCTGGATTTGGCTAAATGTGTCCCCCTCATGTTGTTTAACATGTTACCCTATTTCCTGGGTTGAATCTAGAGGCTTGATCAATTCAGGTTCGTTTTTTGTGGAAAAACTCATGGATGGTGGGTGGTGTGTTCTTTCATCAGGAGGCACATAATGCCACTTTTATCCATTAATTTCTTAGCGATTAGAAAATGGTGCTGTTTGTCTTGCTTAGTTAACAAAGTTGAAGAATTATGCAGGTCAGATCAGGGATCCATTGTGTCTTATTTAAATCTGTTTTAGGATGGAGCTCACTTATAGTAGAGTCAATATTTATTGGCCAGTCAGAGCAAGAGATCTTGGGTTAATGTTAGTTTATTATTTGACTTACATGAGTTATTAACTTTTCACTCTTCTTAGTCTTCAGTAAACTAGCTCTTTGTGGTATTTTATGTAAAAGCAGTCTCTATTAATACATACATCTAGAGTGTTTTCACTTGTGATCGTTAAATAGTTTCCATCAAAATGGAGCTGATGTGGCTCAGAAGATACATAAGCTTTGGAAAAGATTCTGAGTGTCTCTTGTTTTACAGGCTTCTTTCGTCTCACAGTGTACCCCAATCACAAATCCACACAAGTGCTTCTCTTGACATTTCTCGAAAATGGGAGAAGAAGAATAAAATTGTTTATCCTCCACAACTACCTGGAGAACCTCGGAGACCAGCAGTAAGTTTGTGGGTAGAACTAATCTCTTAATTTTGTTAAAGAGCTCTTGCTCTTACGTGGCTAGCAATGAGGATTTATTCCATGTTAAGAAAAGAAAAAAATGTACAGCAATTTGCATGATCCTTTAATTGATACAGAAAATGTTCTAGACTTACCCCTTTGGTAGTTTAAAAAGATTGTCTTTGTTTTACTTACTTGTTTGCCTTGAGTTAACCTCCTGGGTAGGGACCTTAACTCTGAGAATAAGCTAATAGCTTGAGACATACTGACTGATTTTTGACTCCAAGAGGCTTGCTAGTGGATTCTTGATAATGGAGCTCGAAAAGTTGGCAAGAATGACTTGAGCCATTGTCCAATATTTAAATCATATATATGGTTTTCCAATGTTTTGTATTTGAATATAGACATATTTGGTTGTAGGTTTTTTTTCCTTAACTCACAAACCTTTGAACCTAAGGTTTAAATTTAATCATTGGAGTCCTTCCCGAGTTGAGTTTTATCTTATCTTTAGCTGCTCAGAATTCTTTTGCCGTCTCCAAACTGCTGAGATTGCTCCAGTCTGAGATATAAGACTAATTGCCAGCTTAACATGAATTTGCTTGGAATACATCCACATCTGGTAAAGAGTTTATGCAAGTAATAATAGCATAGACAAGATGGGAACAGTTGAATCCTTAAGAACATAAACTGCAATAAGTACTTTCGAAATAGAATCACTGTTGTTAATTATAAATCATTCACTTCAGCAAACATCTTTTAAAGGCTTTTGGGATTTAAGGCTACTAGATAATCAATATCATCTAAATAATGTCATTTGCTTAGTTTTTATGTGAATTGACAACATGCATTTCATTAAGATTCAATTGCTGTGTAAGTATTGGTCTGAATTAGTAGTTTTATGGGTTTTTTCCTATTTACTGGAGTTAATTTATTGATTTAAAGAGCTCCCACCTAATTGGGAAATAAGAGGAAAGAGAGATGTTAATAGTTTAAACAAATAACTTTTTAACTTTCATATTTTATCATGCAATCAGAACTTAAAAGTTAGATTTGTCACAGAATCTGTGCTGTGAAGTATTGACTTCATTTTGTAATTAACCAAAATTTAGAAAAAGTTATACATTTGTACAAATATCATAAATAAAATACTTCCTATAATTAATGAGCTTTCTTTAATTCTCCCATCCAAGTACTAACCAGGCCCGACCCTGCTTAGCTTCCGAGATCAGACGAGATCAGGCTCGTTCAGGGTGGTATGGCCGTAGACAGAGCTTTCTCTAATTCTTATCTGAGCTCTTTGAACTTAGATATTAGTTGGAAATAAAGAAATCACAACAGTATTTGTCAGGTCCAGAATATAAAAGCAAAATTTTATAATACGTTGTACCAGCCTTTTTGGATATAAAACAAATGTACTTCAGGATTTATCCCAAATGACAGTTCAAATACTTAACAGTCGATCATCCCTTAACTCTAGCAAATGAAGAACAATGTAGTCTAGTCATTGGTTGCATATTGTATTTACTGAAACTATTTTGATTAACTTTTTTGCATCATAAATACTCCTTATACAAGTGTCTGTGTGAGGACATTTGGTTTGATTTTATATAGGCACTTTATAAATTCTCTATTTTGCACAGATTTTGTTTGAATGGGTAATCCTTTTGGGGACAAATTATGACTTTTGGAAAGTACCTTAACATTTTCTGACTTTAAATAGTATTTGGGGGAACAGCCCAGTGGCACAGCGGTTAAGTGCCTACATTCCGCTTTGGCGGCCCGGGGTTCCCCAGTTCGGATCCTGGGTGCGGACGTGGTGCCGCTTGGCAAGCCATGATGTGGTAGGCAGCCCACATATAAAGTAGAGGAAGATGGGCATGGACGTGAGCTCAGGGTCAGTCTTCCTCAATAAAAAGACGAGGATTGGCAGCAGATGTTAGCTCAGGGCCAATCTTCCTCAAAAAGAAAAAAAAGAAAGAAAGAAATAGTATTTGGTAAATTGACATTAATGAATCAGTTATACCTGTTATGAATGAAATATTAATGTCCTTCATAAATCTGTAGCTTACTAACAGGGAATACTTTGCTCATCTGGCCACGTAGTTCATACACTGCCATTATGTGCAGTGTCCCTTAAACTTGCTGATCTGCTAGCTACAAACATTTAAAAAATTAGTTGTATCTCTAGTTTAAAAGAGGGCCAGACAATATTTACCATTCTACCTCATTCTTATCTTTAGTATTAGAATATGTAGTTAAACAAATGATAGTGGGTGGGGTAGTGAATAATTCCTATAGTATAAGTTAAAATGAATGTCACCAATTTAGGCATGTTTTAGGCCACTCCTAATACGTATTTTTTAGACTACCTTCCTAATTTAGCTTGCACCAATTTCCAAACAATATCGATTCCTGTGCAGACTTTATCTTACATATGCCTTCACCATGGTAAAGAAAATAAGTCAGAGAGAAATTAAATGGCTTTCTTCATAATAGTTATACCTTGTTAATTTGGGCTTGAGTTTACTTTTGCAATATTGTTGAAGAAAGCTATGTTAAATAAATTAAAATTTTAGTGAGACTATATCAAAACTGTTTGAACAACCATTTGTATAAGAGGCATGTTGTTAAATTATAGATTAATTGACATACTGATAATATGTCATGCTTATAAGTCGTTAATGTAGACCACAGAAGGCTCTAGTAAGGACTTTTATTAGGTGATACTTTCTTGTCATTTGAGTTATGTGCACTTAAAAATAAATTAACTTCTTTAAAAGTTACTGGTTAAGACATTTCATAATTGAGACTGACTTTTACTTCATTTGAATAACTGTTTTGCTCATTATATCCTAACTTAACTTTACCTAATTTGCTCTATAGGTTAGTCAATGGCAGTGATATTTAACCAGACCTTCTGACTTCTGGCCTTCCCACTCTGTTTGCCATGATGGGTTTATTTACTGAGATTTTTGTTTGATTTATCTTTAAGAAGTGCCCTTAGACATTGCACCTACCTCAAGTAAATCTTGAGCTTCTTAGTTTTAGGAGAGGATGATTGAAGAACTTTCCCCCTTTTCCAGTAAATACTTGATTCCTTTTTTCCCATGCTCTTGCCAGGATTACAGTATCTTTTTTACAAAATTTGAAGATAATCCTATACAATTCAGGCTTACGATAGCCCACCAGGGGAAACCAAGAATTGAAAGGTTTCTATATAAAAGATTTTATTGACTGTATTAATTTTTGCAGATTAATATTATCAGTCATGACAGTTCTTCTTTCCTCTCCTGCACTCCCTAGGACATTTTATTGCTGAAAATGTAATTAGGCTATTGCTACAGTTTTCAGCCTGTCAGCTTCTATTGCAAGTGAAATGAAATCTGCTACATATTAAAAGATGGCCACTTTAGAAAACTGTTGTTTCTAAGGCATTTGAAAATTTCCAGCGAGAGTCAGAATGTTAGGAAGTTCTAAGTTCTCCTTGCTATTGTTTTCCTTGACAAATGTTCTCTAATTTTTTTAAAGTGGCGATATGATGTAGCAGTGAAAGAAGGTGGGTTTTAGAATCGTAAGGGGAAGTTTGAAGCTACACCTGCCAGACGTTGTATCAGGCACTTGCTCGGTATGGCACTTTGTGTTCTAACTTTGTCTCTTAGAAGCTGTTCAGTCTTGGACAAGTCACTTGATTTCTCTGATTTTCACTTTGTAAAAGGATTATAAAATGTCTCCTCTCCCAACTCTTAGAGTTAGATCAAATGAAACAATGGGCTTGAAAAGTGCTTTGTGAACTATAAATTGTTTAATGGATGATTGATTAAAAAACTTAAATAAGGGGCTGGCTCCGTGGCCGAGTGGTTAAGTTCCCGTGCTCCGCTGCAGGCGGCCCAGTGTTTCGTTGGTTCGAATCCTGGGCATGGACATGGCACTGCTCATCAAACCATGCTGAGGCAGCGTCCCATATGCCACAACTAGAAGGACCCACAGTGAAGAATATACAACTATGTACCAGGGGGCTTTGGGGAGAAAAAGGAAAAAAATAAAATCTTTAAAAAAAAAAAAACTTAAATAGGCTATGCCTACTACTATAAATAGGAGATAATGCAAGCTAACATTTATTAAGATCTTACCATGTGCTAGGCACTGTAAACTGCTTTCTTTACATAGGTTATTTTATTTAATCTTTATTATAGTTTCATGAGGTAGGTACTATTATCTTCATTTTAAAGAAGAGGACACTTAGGCAGAGAGAGTTTAAGTACCTTGGGTTCTGTAGTTAATAAATGGTAGAGCTGGGATTCAGACCCGAGCAGTCTGATTCTAGAATCTGTGCTCTTAACCAAATACTAGAATATTGGCTTTCCTATGAAAACAGTTATTTTGTCCATTTCATCATTGTTAGCTGACGAGAAACTTTTGTTGTTGTTGTTGTAGTACCTTTTCTTTAGTTCTTTTAGCCAGCTAAATGTTCTCAAAATACTTTCATTTAAACCTTTTGCTGTTCCTCTGGATAGAAATATTGTAATTATTGGCACAAACTAGCCATTTTATAGTTCCTGTTTCTCCCTTAGTAATCTTTTTACGTAGTGGGACTTTGGAATAATACAACTTTCTGTAGGGAAAAAGAATCTGCAAATTCTTTATAATGTTTTTACTTCTCGTGTCAGCATTTTCATTAAGCATAGAAAGTAAAAACTTTATTAGCAGTATATTACTATCATTTTGACAAACTTGCTAAAGTTTTTTTTCCTCCTTATTTCTAAGGAAATCTACCATTGTCGAAGGCAAATAAAATACAGCAAAGACAAGATGTGGTATTTGGCAAAACTGGTAAGCTAAAGTGACTGTTACCGTATAATACTCAGGAAGAGGAGCTATGAGGTTCCCTCCAGGACCTGAAAAATCAAAAAAATTTGCTCTGATTTCTTCAAAAGTGAGGAGTATGATTATGTGTTCAGATAGTTGGTAAGGGATCAAAAAATAATTGCTCAGAGATGAGTGATTTTGCTTAATTTTTCCCTTTCTTCTGAGAAACTAAATCACATTGGATACATAGATATTTAAAACAAAGGCATCAGGAATCTGTCTACAACCAGAGAATCCAGGAAGCAAGCTTACTTATCTGTAAAATTTGATTCAACCTATTTGAAAACTGTTGCTTTTTAAGTTTTTTTCCCTGGAAAATGAAATTTATATATGAGAGGAGGCAAAAGCAGCAAATATACAGGTAATTCATTTATCCTGTAGCAGAAGGTGCCTTTGATGCCTGGTGCGGTCCTTGCCTGTCTGTGATTTCTCTCTGTCATGTCTGCTCTCTCTTTTAATATTACTGAAACTGTTAGGATCTAGGTTTTATGGTTAAAGTCTTTGTTTGATTGTGACTTAAAGAGGGTGGTACCCTTTCTCAAACTTGTTTTCTTCTCTTTTGCCTGCATTTAGTTAGCTATTTTTATTTTTAATTTTTAAAAAACTTCCTCCTAGTTTTATTGAGTTATAATTGACATATAACAGTTAGCTATTTTCAGAAGTTGTTTGGAACATGTAAAGCTTTTACTTTTCATTGAAAAGGCAACATTGAACTTGTAAACTACTTTGTCTGTTTTCTCTTGTCTGTTACCTTTTAATTCTAGATACGAGGAATGTCCATTGACCAGGCTTTGGCTCAGTTGGAATTCAGTGACAAAAAAGGGGCCCAAATAATTAAAGAGGTAAACTAATGGGGGGAGGGATCACATAGCTGTCTTGCAGTTAGTAAGCTCGGCTACCTCTTGAATTCCCTGAATTTCCTGGTGTAAATACATAGTTTACATAATACAGGTTTAGGGCACTCACTTTTGCTAATGTTCTTATATCTTAGAGACATTGTTTGCTTTAAGTATTTTTTTCCTGAGATGCTTTTGTTTGCACCAGACATTTATTTATTTTTTACTGTCTGTCTGTGAAGTGATAAATCTTATTTTTCATGATTTGGGGCTTGATATATTTTTTAGAAGATTTTTGTTTTGGTCAATTCCGAAACTGAGAGCTTGTGATTTGATAACAGTTGAGTGGAAAGAGCACTGGACTGGGACTCAGGAGACTTGGGATCTAGTTTTTTCTCTGACAGTTTCTGTTGTGACTATGGGCACCACATCCTGGCTGGTTCCATTTTTCTCGTTTGTAAACTAGGTGGGATTGGGTTAGATGTTCTCTTAAGACCCTTTTAGCTCTAGATGTAGCTGACTTCACTACATACTAATGAGCCAGTGGTATTTGTGCTGACTCATTCTAGGCACATGAGTGTTTTTGTCTCCAAAAGCTGGGTTAAGGACATCTGGGGGTATCAGCATTGTTTTTTTATTTTGGAGGAAGATTAGCCCTGAGCCAACTGCTGCCAATCCTCCTCTTTTTGCTGAGGAGGACTGGCCCTGAGCTAATATCCATGCCCATCTTCTTCTACTTTGTATGTGGGACGCCTACCACAGCATGGTGTGCCAAGTGGTGCCATGTCTGCACCCGGGATCCGAACCGGCAAACTCCGGGCTGCTGAAGCAGAATGTGGGCACTTAGCCGCTGTGCCACTGGGCTGGCCCCCAGCATTATTTTTTATATTCCGGTTAATTTGCACCTCAAGTCAGATCTTATCTTTTTAGTTTAGCAGTTGAATCATTAAGAGTTGAATTGAATTGTTAAGATTGTTGGATTGAGACTTCTAAAAGTTTCCATTGTAATACCTCTATTTAATTCAATTCAGAATGCAGTTACTAAGTATCTATTGTGTACCCAGCTTTGTCCTATGTTCTTTATCTTTAAAGGAGTGAAAGATCTAGTTTCTTTTGTTTCTGACTACAATTGTCCTACTCTAAAAAATGTGATCTGGAGGAAGTTAACTTAATTCAAAATATGTATAGAGTATAAATTTAATAATTCTTAAAGGAAATTTTGGAGTATGATTTTTTCTCTACTTGTCTGTTGCTAATGGTTATTTTGGATCCAATGTTTAAGAAATTTCAGTAAGATTTTGCTCTTGAGCTTCTTGAACTTTTTGACAAGTCTCTGACTCAAAGATATTACGTTCATTACCAAGGGTACTGTCGCAAGTGCTGCTATCTCCTTTACAGCCTACACCTTCCATTGTAAACTTAGGGGGATGGGCTGTGTTCCTGGTGTTTGCAATGATTGTCTGAGGAAGGAAAGCTCACTGTATCCCTTGTCCTTAGTGCTGTTATCATTTGATGTTCTCTTTTTAAGATTGACTGTAAAATGGAGGCATGTGATTAGCAGTCATATTATAGAGATAACAACAAGAAATGAGAAATTTTAATTCTGTTTTAATTCAAGTTTAGCCATATGAGTGCCTTTCTTTTCCTTGTTTAAGGTTCTCTTAGAAGCACAAGATATGGCAGTGAGAGACCACAATGTGGAATTCAGATCCAATTTATATATAGGTAAGATCTGTAATATTCTTAGCATTGGAAAATGTCTTCCAACAGCGATGCCAAGTTCTTTATCTAACAGCAGTCTTTGATATCTAATTCCTTAGGACTGGGTTTGCCAGTGAAAATCGCCAGCAATAGCTTATTCTTCAGCCTTCAGCATGCTAATGTTAGTCTGTTGTAAATGGTAGTAACCTTCCTACTTTATTGTTACCTGTTCTGTCATGAGACTGAGATCATGAAACCTACTACCACTAATGGATACCAAGATGGTATATAGAGTGGTCCTTTAATCATGATAAAACTAAGAAAGAACGGAACTGATTTTTTTTTTAATGAATTCTTTGTCAACCTGAAGGAAGTAAATAAAGGATGACAAGTAGGCTTAAAAACCCTTTATAATGTGCCAAGCCAGGTGCCTAATCCATAAAGGTCCTATAATTTAACCTTCCAATTACCAGAATGGAACATCTGTTGAATTGTAAGAGCCAAGGAGCCTTGGAATGCTCACATGACCCAGATGTGTTTGTTCCCCTTTGTTATTACATCCGGAAGCATATCTCCCGTTTTGTATGCTTGTTCCACATCAAATTAAATTAATGTGAGTGAAAATGCTTTGGGAAGCATGATGCACTGTACAAATGTAAGGGATTTTTTTTTGTAGCCTGTGTTCACACAGCTCTTTTTCTAGAAAGAGATCGATGTTTAGTACAAAGCTCTCTTGCCCCCTCCAACTCTACAGTGAAGTGGAGCAGTAGTTAGTAATGTTTTCTTCTCACTTCAGCAACAATTGCTCCTAACCTAAGCAGTTTTTTAATCAAACAAAGATGTTGATGTTGAAGCAAAATTTTCTCAGTGCCAAACCTACGTATAAGGACTATTTTATCTAAAGATATTTTAAATTTAAGATATGGAGAACTGCTGCTCTCCAAATGGAGGAAAAAAAGGCTTAATCATTGTGGAGGAAATTAGTTCTGTCTTATAATTTTTCAACAATTAGATTAAAAAAAAATCATCTCAATTCCACTCTGACACATCACCTCTGCCCTACTGGAGATATTTATTCTGGTTAAGTTAAACTCTCCCCTCAGTTCACCTGAGATTGATGCTGGCAACACCACCTACTTCTGAAATTCAAATGAGTTATGGTTTTCAATTGAAATATCTTATTTTAAAGCTGAATCTTGAATAACTAATTATATTCTGATACACAGGTAGGTGCAGAGAGAAATCAAAATGGCAACTCAGAAGATGCAGGGCCACAGTAGTTAATCATAAGAATTTTCTTCTGGGAGCTGCATGAATAAATAATGCTGGGAGGGCCCAGAATTGTTGGAAGAGATGAAATGGATGAAGAGCAAGGCCATTTGCTTGAAACCTCTTGGTGACCTTTCCTGCTCTATGACTGAATATCAAGTCAAATTTAATTAACTTTATTCAGTTTCTTAGGAATATGGCTTCTTAGCTGATAGACAACACATTAGAATGGAATTCAGATACAAATGAAATAGAGTTTGTCTTTAAATCCTTTTCAATAACTGTGGTAAAGAGAGATAGGGTGAGGAGCTTAATCCTATCTTCCCACATGAAGGAGCAAAGTCCAGTATTGCTAGTGAGCAAAAATAAACTTAACCAGTGCTACATGAATGGGCCTTTAATTCATTGGTCTCCTTAGCACATTTCTCCTAAAACATCTCTGCCCTACCTGCACCTTCTTTCATCTAGTTCTATGTAAAATCTCCTTTCTTAAGTAGGGCTGATAAGTTTGCATTTGTCTTATGATTTTAAAAACTCATTTGCGAAGTATATTGCTACCTAATTCCATTATGGAGGGAAAGAGATGAGTACCCTTAGGAAGAAGTCTCTCACCATGACATGGTAGACGTTTTATCCCTATTTTGGCCGTACTTCCCTGATAAGAATCATCTGAGGTTCTTATTAAAAATACGGATTCCCAGGCCTCACCACAGAGCTGCTGGGTCTGAAGCCCCAGGGGAGAGGCCTGGGAAGCTATTTGTTTAATAAGTACTCTAGTGATGTTTACTTATAAAATGTGGGAGACTGATTTATCCTATTGTATTCTTAGAAAAGGCCTAGACATTTCATTCCATAGACTAGATTTCCATTGAAAGACTAGTTACTCGTTGGCTACCATTTTGGCTCAGGAATGGCTCTTTCAGCCCCCTGAAATAAAGAAGTATAGGCATTTTAAGGGAAGTGCTTTTTTGGTAGCATATGTTCTCATTATATGGTAATTCCTTCAAATACCTATCATCAGTCTAAAGCTAATACCTGGTGTTGCATGACCAAAGATTTTGAAAGTTCATTTCCTTTTCAAACTTATAATGATGAGTAATGACACTGTGAATAGGCCTTAACAAGTGGACATGGACTTATAAAACGTCACTGCTTAGTGATTCATGGTGTCTAAAATGATTCCCTTTAGGGAAAGTGATTGAGTCACTTTTGTAAATCAGTCTTCTGGGCTTATAATGATGAAGCGGGGAGGAGAGGATTTCTAATCTTAAAATGTCAAGATTCACATTTACCTAAATACTAGTAATTTACCTACATTGACACTATCTTAAGTAAGATATTAAGAGTGTCGAAGAGAAAAGATTTTCAAAGTGAGGTAACCACATAAGCAAAGGCATGTGGGTTGGAATGAACAGTAATTGTGTGGTACGGGAGTAGAATAGTGTGAAGGAAGTAGAGAGTTGAGGTAGAGCAGATAAAATTGAAAGGGTGGGTTGGGCTAGATTCCAGAGGGCTGAACATGGCAGGCTGTGGCATTTGGTTCAAACTGTATGGAAGAGAACCCAGGGGAAGCTTTTGGGTAAGAGATATATGTTATTAAGGTAGGGTTTTAAGACTGTTAACTGTAAGCATTGGTTTTGAAATTGTGCTGTGAGGCCTCCAGGAGTGGGGCCTGGGGCAAACAGAAGGGCTCTTGATATCTTGATCACTGCTGTATCCTTGGAGCCCAGGATAGAGCCTTGCACCCTCTTGGAACTCAGAAACAATTGTTGGGTGAATGAATGGCACAGTTTTGGATCTCTCCCCACCATGTTTCAGTCAGGACAGATTCACACTGCAGACAGCTTCTACATGTTGTTTCATTGTAATGAAATGGTTCCATAGAAAAGCAGTTTGAAACTCCCAATGTATGGAATTAGTGGAGGAGAGACTGGAGGAGGGGAGACCAGAAACCAATTTGGAATCTATGCTCTTAAATGCTGATTTCATTCAGACCTCAGAGTAGCTGTGTAGTGTATTAAAGAATACTGGTGTTTCAGAAGAATTAATGTTTTTGTTTTGACAAAAAATGATGGCGTTATGTGCCATAACGTGATACTTTATGGCTGGCCATTAGCAGGTATTGAGTGTCTGCTCCTAGGTGTTTGGGGGATGTTGGAAGGAAAATGGTGGTTAACAGACACTGGTAGGGTTGGTCGTTGTGTTTTGGTAGGGTGTATAGTGCTCCACAGTCAGCTGGTTTTGATACTTCGCTCACTGAGTAGTGTTCCTTATGCTCAGAGTATTTGGAAATTGGTGCTCAAGTTGGGTAGAGTTGTAATTTTGGATAGCAGCCATCGTGTTTGTAAAATGCTTTTTAGAGTTTTCTACACTCTAGAGTTTTTTACACTCTTCCTAGGTGTCACTATTCTTGTTTGTAGGTTTCCTCGTGACGGGTGCATCTAGAAACCTGGTGGTACTTCACTATAAAGTGATTTGTGTAATGCTGCTTTCTCTTTGGAAAGTCTTAAACGCGTTCTTTAGTGCCCAGTAGATGAAGTTGGTATAAGGCTGTAGCTCTTTCCTTAACTCACTGAGACCCTAAGCAGTTTTCTTAATCACTTCATCCTTGGCTTTCTCTTTGGCGAAGCTAGGATGCTTCTGCTGAAACCCATTTCAGGATTGTAGTTAGATGGTTGTCAAGTGTGTGATTTGATGTAGTCCCTATATCAAAAAGTTATGTCACAGTAAGCATACAAAAATGGTGAGTATTGAAGTGGATTAATTTGGAATGTGTTCTATACGTTTTGCCTTTTTAAAAGACTTATTAAATGAACTCAAAAAGTGACTAAATAAATTCAGAAAATAGTAGAAGGTGGTTATTACTCTGATGTATTACGGGTAAACAGATTTCTTCTTATACACTCTTTAAAAGGTTTCTTCAAATTTTACAAGGTCAGACTTTGACATGCAGCGTGGGGGAGGGGAGATGAGGGGCAATTATAATGCTGAACTTCCTAAAACTGGCTGCGAATCAGAATTACTAGGGGGAGTTGGGGTGGGGGTGGTGTTTGCTCAGAATGTAGTTTCCAAGGCCTCTCCCAAATATACTAAATTAGAACTGCAGAGATGTGGTCTCAGCATCTGCGTTTTAAGTATGTTTCCTAGGTTGGTCTCATGTAGCTAGCTCGAGGACCAGCTTTTGGGAACCCTTGGTTCCAGTGGCTTCTCATCACAATTAGAATAAAATCAAAACTCCTCACCTCAGCCTACAGGGCTCATCGTCATCTTGCCTTCATCTCTGGTCTCTTTCCTTTGTTCGTGTCACCCTTCTGGCTTACCACACTTCAGCAGGCTGGTCCTTCTATTCCTAAAACAAGCCAAGCACATTCGCACCGTTGGGTCTTTGCCCTTCCTGTTCCCTCTGCTTGGAATACCCTGCACCTAGATATTTGCGTGGATGATTCATTCTGGTCTTAGATCAAATGTCTCTTCCTCAAGAATGCCTCGTGACACCCCCCAATCTGAAGTTGCCCCAACACCCTATCACTCTCTGTCACATCACTGTTTTACTTTATTCATAGCGCTTGTCGCTAACTGAAATGATGATGTGTATTTTTTATCTTTTTCCTCTAGAATGTACACTGCATGGCGGTAGGACCCTTGCTAGTCTCCTTCACTCTTCTTTCTCCAACACCTAGAACAGAGCCTGGTCCTTGATAAACTCGGGATACTTATTTTGAGACAAGCCTGCCCTAGCCAGCCAGTGAGCTCATATAGTCATAGAATCCAGTCAAGGAAAGGGCAGAAATTGCTCATCTGATTGAGCTGTAGTCTTATGGATATAGTCATTTGCTATAATTCTCTTTTTCTTCCCTATCTAGCTGAGTCCACCTCAGGGCGAGGCCAGTACCTGAAACGCATCCGATACCACGGCAGAGGTCACTTTGGGATCATGGAGAAGGTTTATTGCCATTATTTTGTGAAGTTGGTGGAAGGCCCCCCACCTCCACATGAAGCACCCAAGACAGCACTTACCCACGCCAAAGAGTATATTCAGGAGCTCCGGAACCGGACCATCATTCACACTCTATGATGGGGAAATTCAGACTCCACAGTGTATATATTTTGCCATTTATTTCCTAAAAACAAACAAAAATTAAAGACAAATGCTTTTTATGATTTGTCATCAAATTATTGCAATGTGAAGTATAACTGCCGGTTTTATGCAGGTATTTATAAGGCTTTGCCCATCCCTCTTGAGCCTTTGGATTTATTTATGCATTTGCAACTTGAAAGGGGAAATCAGCTTTAAACATGGTAAAAGACTATAATTCAGAAGGCTTTTTTGAGGGCCTTTTGAAGGGAATGTTTACTTTCCAACTAGTGTCCTGCAGGTGGCAGTTTTGATGCTGGACTCGAGTAGAAGGTTATAGGAGAAGAAAGCTTGTCCTTCTTTCACTTAATTTTCTCTTGGGCCCGGGGAAGGGGTGGTGGAGGTGAGCGATGCTACATGTTGTTTATTGCAGTATTTTAGGGCATTTCGTGGTTTTGTTTTTCCTTTCACTGTTGTCATAGGCCAATGGGTGAGGGATTGTATTTTCCTTTACTGTTTTAGCAGTAACTTGAAATTACAGGAGTTCGTTAGATATATTAAACTAAAACTCCAAAAGCCTTTTAACTTAGAAGTTTTCTTCTACTTAAATACTTTTCACGTTTCCTTCCAACAGTGCTTTCTGTTGCTTGGATATCTTGTTTAGGATTAGTTAATTTTTTGGAGTGAATTCAATTACTGAGAGAGGAATTGAACCAGTCTTAGCACTGCATTCTAAAATAAGGCAGTAGATGGCACTCACTCACCTCTTGTTAGCAGAAAATTGTTCCTGTTGGAGAGTTCAGCACTCCCTGGCTCTCACTGATACATGTCTTTTCTTTGACAAGAAGCACCCTGTCCACAGCCCTCATCCAGTGTTGCTCGAACTTTTGTATGCAGAGAAAGAACTGGGGGTGCTTGCTTGTTAATGCAGACTTCTGGGTCTCGCCCCAAGGATTCTGATTCACTGGGTCTTCTGAGGGGCTAGTTCCAGAAATCTGTTTTCCACAAGCACTTCTAGGTGATTCTATTGTAGGGGCCACACTTTGAGAACACTCCTGTAATCAAACGAAGAGTATAGTTTTACCGCCATGTTTTAAGATGCATTAATCATAGCTACTGTTTACTGAGGGCTCATTATTTGCCAAGCTCTATGCTAGTATTTTCCATAACTTTTCAGAACATCCTGCCACTATCAGTCTTGTTTTGCCACTTTGTAGAGGAAGAAACCAAAGCACACAAAATTTGATTAACTAGGGGCCGGCCCTGTGGCCGAGTGGTTAAGTTCGCGTGCTCCGCTGCAGGTGGCCCAGTGTTTCGTTGGTTCGAATCCTGGGCGCGGACATGGCACTGCTCATCAAACCACGCTGAGGCAGCTTCCCACATGCCACAACTAGAAGGACCCACAACAAAGAATATACAACTATGTACTGGGGGGCTTTGGGGAGAAAAAGGAAAAAAATAAAATCTTTAAAAAAAAATTTGATTAACTATCTCAGGGTCACACAGCTTGTAAATAGTGGAGCTATGATTTAAACTAGGTTCTAAAGTGCTGCTTCTGCATAGCTAATATACAGATGGGTTTTTGTGCCTCTCCACTTAACCTAATGCTTGGGTGAAAAGGCAAAGGGCTCAGTGGAATAAGCTGCTGAGGTTTAGGACAGATTCATTCTGGGTCCTCAGCTGTTGTAGCGTGGAATCATGCAAACAACACTGGAGCGGTGAAGGCGACCTTCATTCTAGTCCTGGCTTACTCACTAACCGGAAAGAAGAGGTGGGGCAGGTCCCTTCCTTCCTGGCCTCCGTTTCCTTCATCTGTAAAACAAGAAGCTCTGTGTTCTCTGTAGACTGCCTTCTTCAGAATCTCTTGAAGAACTTGTTTAAAAGTGCAAATTCCTGGGCCCTACTCTCAGACTAAGTGAACCGGAATCTGGTGTGGGAGACCAGGGGACTTGCACTTTTAGCAAATGCCCTGGTGACGTGTGTGCTGGAGACTCACTGGACCAGAAGGTCTCTGTGCTCTCTTTCAGTGCAGGTGCTCCGTGATTCTTAGCCTCGGAGTTTTGACTTCCTTGGGTTTCACTAAAACAAGCCAGGTGGTGATGTGGACTCCATAACTGTAAATTATATAAATGAAGGTACTGCCTCAATCAGGCTGTTAAGACTATTTTGAAAGAATTAAGGACAAAACAGACCTTGGATTCTAATAAAGAAAGTTTGCTTGTGATCTAAGATTAAGCCTTCATTTGGGACTGCTTCTGGTGTGTTAGAAAGTGTAATAATAGCTTACACATAACACTAGCACTATTCTAAGCACTTTATACAGTAGTCCCCGTTTATCTGTGGTTTCACTTTATGCTGTTTCAGTTACCTGTGGTCAACCATGGTCTAAAAATATTAAATGGAAAAATTCAAGAAATTAACAATTTGTAAGTTTTAAATTGCACGCTGCTGTTCCGAATAGCATGATGAATTCTCCCGTTGTCCTGTTCTATCCTGCCTGGGACATGAATCCTCCCTTTGTCCAGTGCATCCATGCTGTCTACACCACCCACCCATTAGTCACTTAGTAGCCAACTCAGTTATCAGATCAACTGTTGCGGTATTGCAGTGCTTCCTTTAAGCGAAAAGGTGAAAGTTCTCAGCTTAATAAGGAAAGAAAGAAAATTGTATGCTGAGGTTACTAAGATGTACGGTAAGTTTTATTACATATATTGTTATAATTGTTCTATTATTAATTATTAATCTCTTACTGTGACTAATTTATAAATTAAAATTTATCATAGGTGTGTATGTATCAGAAAAAACATGGGCTATATAGTGTTCAGTACTAGCCACGGTTTCAGGCGTACCCTGGGGGTCTTGGAATGTATCCCGCGAGGATCAAGGTGGACTACTGTATACATTATCTCAATTAGTGAATCTTTCCCATTGTGACCGGTGCAGAGTACATCTGGTTAGTTTCCATGGCTGAGAGTGCTCTTTCTAACATAAATGAACCTTTTGATCCCTACTTGAAGTTTAACTTTACATGTTCAGAGACTATTAATTATTCTTTAATGGCAATCTCTGAATGCTTGTAATTTCCTCCCTTCTTTGTCAGAGAATTATGATAGACCTAAACTTTTTTTGTAGGTGTGTAGCACATCCAGAGAGTGCACCAATCACAACTATATAGCTCAATAAATGATCAGCTGGTGAACATGCCCAAGTAACTGGGTGAAAACATAGAACACGATAGTATCCCTGAAGTCCTCTTTGTGCCCCCGCCCAGTCACTCCCCACCTCTCTTTCTCAAAGGTAACTATTATCCTGACTTCTAACACATGGCAGGTTTTTAAAAAAATGGTTAGGTTTTTTTCTTTTAACTCATAATTTATTGGGCAACCCTTACATGCCTGGCGTTGAGGATACAGGCAATGAAAGAGGAAGCACCCCCGCCCCATGGAGCTCACGCTGATGGGAGAGACAGGCTGTAAATCAGTAATTCAGGTGTTTCCTGCGCTGAGTGATACGAAGGTAGAGGGATGGGGCTATGGGAGCAGACATCAGGGTGCCCTGAAAAATAGTTACTGGATTTTTGGGAAAGTTTATTTCCTTAAAGAGATACAATGAGGGAAAGGTAAAAATGACAAATGTTGTATAGATCAGTAAAGAGTTGTCTTATCAAAATGCCAGCTTGGGTTTTGTTTTTAACAGTATGAACACTAGAACCCCTTCATCCTTCCACAAGTTAAGATGCATGTGGGATGTGTTGTGTGGATGGAGAATATACTGTCTTTGGAGCTGACTCATTTACCAAACTTTATAAGGGTCCAGCTAAGCCCGAGGGGAAAGATGTGAAGTGTACCACAAACATCGCAAAATAAAACAGATGTGTTTTTCTGTCAGTGATGAAAAATAGTTAGATTTCTTTGCATGAGTTTCGTTTTAATACAGAGCTTGTAATAACAATTTTAGTTGATTAAGACAGGCTCAATCACACGTGTGGGTTTAAAACAGGAAATGTTTTTGGAGTAGGTGAGCTCCCAAAGCAGGAGAAAGTTGCATAGGTGACATTGTTAACACTTCCAGGAAGGGGCATCTCTTCTTAAACCTGTCTCTGGTGTAACTGTCTAGATCGTATCTCTACCTGAGAGAGGTTCTAGACTTTCTTCTTAAACCAGCCTACTGTGAATTCTGTTACTATGTAACTTAGGATGTCTCTGTTATGGAATCACAAATATGTGGGATGGAAGAGAGGAGATACTGGTAAGTGAATCATACTTGTGCACTCAAGGAAAGCATTGTTTATATTTATCCAATAGGGACTTGAGTGAATTATTTTCACTTACAGCCCAAGGAGACTCACAAAAATTCCACTCTGGAAAGTAAGGGATGGCAATATTAATATCAAACAAAGTGAAATTTTAAGGAAAAGACATTAAATGAACCTAAAAGCGCACATATGGAGGAACATATTCTGCAGTCAATTTGAGAAAATTTGTAAACCTTCTGAAGTTCATCTGTAAGTTCCTACTATTCATGGTGGACCCCAGGGTAAGAAATTCTGATTTGAATGATTTAAGTTCATTTATCTGGCCACAATTCCTTGCTCTTTCCCTATATCCATGCTCTTTGCAGTGTGACTTTGCAGCTCCTCTTATTAACAGGTGGAGGCTGTTCTGACCTCTTGAATTTGAGCTGACTTTGTGACTTCTTTAGCCAACAGAATGTGGCAGAAGTGACAGTTTACAAGTTTTCAGCCTAGGCCTTGCTTGCATCCTCATTCTTTCTTGGACCTCTGCTTCTGCCGTGTAGACGAGCTCAGGCTAACTTGCTGGAGAATGAGAGACCATGTGGGAGAGAGCTGTGGGTCCCCAGCTTACAGCCAGCAAAACACTAAACGTGAGAGAGCACAGCCGCCTACCCACCCAAAAACTGATTACGGAACGTGAATGAGCCCTGTTGAGACTAGAAAAACCACCACAAACTGACGTTAGCGACTCATGAAGAATAATCAATTCTTCTTTAAGCCACTGAGATTTGAGGTGGGTTGTTACATAGTAATAGCTATGAGATGTATTTCAAACTTTGTACCCTATAGAGAATACCTATCGTTTTCAAATGGCTGGAAGAATTTGTAAAATTGATTCTAGGCTTATCACAAAGAAGACCTCAGTAGATTCTGCCAAATAAGAATTATATAGACCACTTTTTAAAATTATGCTGCCTGAAAACCAGAAATTTCTTCTTTTTAAGAAAGTTAAACATAATATACTTGATATTAGAATGCTCCTAACTCTTGGTTCTTTGAGGAAAAAAATCATTGAAATGAACACATCTTTTGAGTCCAGTCAAGAAGTATAAATGAAAAAAATTAGGTTTGAGAAAAGGGCATATAACATGGAAAATTAAGAATTCTATGTAGGAATGTGCTGGATCATTCTCTTGCCCATTTGGTTGACCTGGAACTACATTTCCCAGAATCCCCTTCTCTGTATGGTTCTGGGTTAGAATTGGCCAAGAGATGAACTTGAATATTTGGGAGTTGACAATGATGTTTTCCCAATCATGTTGGCATCCTGATATCTATCACAGTGGTGCCTCAGTCTGAGATACCAGGCTAAGGCAGCAAGCGACTCATTCCAACATCTTGTAAGACTAAACAAAAGGGAATTATTAAGAAATATTAGACAGCTCGAAGACTTTCTAAGTGGGCCCAATAACTTTAAAGCTACATAGCCAGGAACGGTACAACCAGGATGACACTGCCAGAAAAAAAACTCCCTCTGCCACAACAGGACTGTTCTAGTGGAAAGACCACCCATGATGCTATGGATTTGATACCAGGATTCTGCTGTAGCTGCTCCGAAAAGGCCAGATCCCTGTGTACTGTGCTTGCTCAACTATACCCTCCCAGACTGTGACCACTTTCTCACATTGTTCTCTTCCTTACCTAGATCTTGCATAGCTATAAATGATTGGCAGAAATGTCATATGATTGAACCTTAGCTAAAAGGGAGTCTAGAAATTACTTTTTAGTTTTCTAGCCTCTTAAAGCATGTCAGTACCCTCCAGCCAGGGGCCGCTATGAACACAGCTGTAAGTTGAACAAGTTGGGTTTGTTACTTGTTGCCGCAAGGGAGAACACACACCCTGGGGAACAATGGAGAACCCTCACCAAGAAGGTGATAGATAGAACCTATTATGGGCTTGGGCTTTGGTTGAGTGATGTGTAGAGGGTCTAAGGAAGCAACGTTTGCTCTAGACTGGATGCCATCAGAAAGCAGGGGTAGGGGAATGTCTATGATTGAGTATCAATAAATTTTATATATAGGGAGAGAAAACTAGAGTGAGAGAAAAGGCATAGTTGGTAAAGAATTAACAGTCACTCATTTTAGTCGAGAGAGGGGGCTGTTTTGTTTTTTTCACAAATCTTATTTTTGTCTTCTCTTAGACGAAATCATGGTGTGGACTTGCTTTATCTCATCGAATCATGGTCTCAGAGTGACCTTGTCTGAGTTGGTATTCTGTGCGATGGTTTATGTCCAACAGGAGAACCACATGGCCCAGCTGTGAGTGCCTGGCCAGCTTCCAAATGTCAGGGGCTGCTCTTTCCTCTGCTTTCTGAAGTACAAGCCAGAAGGGGGTTGAAGTGGCTGTTGAGGAAGTGAATTTATTGTATCTGCCTCCGGATCTTCATACTTAATGGTAAAGCTCTGGTGTTTCCCACCAAAGTCAGGTACAAGTCAAGCATGCTCACTAACCATGGTCGTTTAATATTTCCTGAAAGTTTAGTCAAAGTAGCAAGACAAAGTGAAATAAGAAAAATCTTTGGAAAGGAGGAGACAAATTATTACTTGCATATAATTGCCCACCTAGGAACCCAAGAAACTCAACTGAAAAATTGTTAGAAGTAAGGAGTTCAGTGGGTTACAAAATCAGTATACAAAAATCAATGCTTATCTTTAAATCAACAATCATCAGTGAGAAAATATAATTTTAAAAAGGCATTAAAATAGAGACGAAAATGTAAAATATCCAGAAATAAACTTGACATAAGAAAAGTAGGCAGGACCCATATAAATAGAACTGTAAAACTTTACTGAGAAACTTGAAGATTTAAGTCAATGATAGGGCATATCACATTCTTGGATGGCATAACTCAATAATTCAGCCATTTCAATTCTAATAAAAATGTCAAAAGTATTTTTTTTAACTAGACAATATAATTCTAAGGTCACCTGGGAAGTTTAATAAAAGGCTGAAGAATTTTGGAAGATTGAGGGGTGACTTATACTGCTAGAAAGAAAGATTTATTATCAAAGCAGCGTGATTCTTGTGTAAGAATAAAAATAGCCCCCAAACAGGCTCAGGTATACATACCGTGTAGGCTAAAGGTGGAATTGAAATGTTCTTATGCACCTGCCCAGGATATAGAAAGCTGCTAAGCACATTGCTCCTGCACTAGCAATGAGAAAATGACAGATAAACTGTAAAATCATCACTTTCGTGGAGTTCATGAGAAAGATGATGTTGTGAGGCAAACAAGTAACCTAATTCAAAAGAGAGACCAGCCCCTCCGAGGAGAGATGGCCTCACAAACCGTCTCTGGCAGAACACAGGGAGCAGAGGCACTGCCAGTGTTCAAACGAGTAGGAAGAAACCAGCTAAACCGTAACACACAATCAAGATCCACACGTGGGTGCAAATCTGGAATAGTTGAGGTAGTGGAGGGGTTCACACTCAGCTATGAACTCTCTTCCACAGACTTCCACTGGGTGCTCACAAGAAACAATGGGGCAAGGCAGGAGACTGGATTGCTCCAGCCCACCTCAGAGGTGCAGGCAGCAGGGAGGCATCAATCAAGTTTTGTTGGGGACACAAAATGCCAAGTACTTTCCTGGAATCTTCTTTCTTAGGCATCAAGAGCCTTATGCTACTTGGGGATAGGGCAGCAAACTCAGTTGCCCACAGGGTTCAAAGTGATCTGTGGATGTGGGGCACAAAGCCCCTCCCACTTCCCTGGACGGTCAACTAAAGCCTCAAGTATCCAGGTGGCTAAGTCTGTTACTCCCAGGGCAGTTAGCAGAGATGCATTGTTCAAGAGGTGCGTAAAAAGCATTTGATAAAATTGAACATCAATTTATGATAAAAACTCTCAGCAAACTAGAACTTCCTCAATCTGATAAAGGACATCTATGAGAAACCTACAGCTAACATCATCCTTACTGGTGGAAGATGGAATCTATAGATGGTGGTACATCCATACAATGGAATACTACTCATCAATAAAAGGGATGAATTACTGATGCAAGCAACAACATGGATGAATCTCAAAAGCATAGGGCTAAATGAAAGAAGCCAGACTCAGAAGGCTGTGTACTGTATGATCATACAGTGTTGATATTCAGGAAGAGGCACAACTAAGCGACAGAGAACAAATCCGTGGTTGCCAGGGGTTGGGCGTGGGAATGGGAGATTGACTACAAAAGGGCACAAGCGAACTTTCTGGGATGATGGAAATACTCTGTCTATAGGTCTGTACGTGTTTGTCAAAATTCGTAGAAATACACTCTTAAAAAGGATGAATTACATCTCAAGAAACCTGACTTAAAAAATGGCTCAGGAAGAAAGTGTGGTGCTATAAACAGTGCTGAAATAATTGGGAAACCATTTGGGGAAAAATAACTTTTGATTCCTCACATCATACTGTAAGATAAATTCCAAATGGATTATGCATATGAATGAAAAAATAAAACTATTAAAAACTTAGAAATATGCAGAAAACATGGGTGATGAATATGTAGGAAATAAAACATAAAGCAAGACCAGGAAGTGAAGACCTTAGCAGTCAGGATAGGGGTTACCAAGAGAGACAGGAGTGTGTCCTTGAAAAACGACACACTGCAAGGATCTCTCTCTTCTTTTTCCCTCTCTCCCCCTCTCGCTGGCTTTCTTCCTCTCCCCCATCTCAATAATATGGATGACAGTTATATGGACATTTGTTTTATGATTATTCATCATATGGTGCAGCCCTCTGTATGTGTGCCATGTTTTATAATAGGAAAAAAAGGTAAAATTGGTGTCCAAATGTAATTTCCTAGATTTTACACACAGGGGATTTAGGCACAGAGAAGCTAAATGCATTGATGAAGATTAATTTCTCCCATTTCCTCATTCAGCTCTCCATTCCCTGCCCAGTGCTCCACCAGCCAAAGCAGACACTTGGTTTAGCACAAGTTAACAGACTCTGAACCTTATAAACTGAGGCTAGTTTAAAAGAACCTAGGTTGCAGATATGAGATGTTTAATAGAAATTGAAATCTATCTGACTTGAAATGGAGAAAGCCTTTTTAAACAGCAGAGTAAAGACAAAAGCCATAAAGGAAAAGATCGATAGATTTGACTACTTCCGTGTTAAAAATGACAAATTTTAAAATGTCAAAGCAAAGTTGAAAGACAGTATTTAAATAGAGAAAATGTTTTTTAAAACATAGGGCAGATAAAGGCTTAACATTCTTGAAATACAAAGAGCCCTTAAAATCAATAAGACCAATATCTCAATAGCAAAACAGGCGAGGAATATGGATAGGCAATTTTTAAGGGAAGAAATACATATTGCTAAGAAGCATTCACAAACATTCATTCTCCCTCATAATCAAATAGTTGCACATTAAAAATGCGCACTTCTTGGGCTGGCCCCGTGGCTGAGTGGTTGGGTTCGCGCGCTCCGCTGCAGGCGGCCCAGTGTTTCGTTAGTTTGAATCCTGGGCGCGGACATGGCACTGCTCATCGGACCACGCTGGGGCAGCGTCCCACATGCCACAGCTGGAGGAACCCACAGCGAAGAATGCACAGCTATGTACCGGGGGGCTTTGGGGAGAAAAAGGAAAAAATAAAATTAAAAAAAAAAATGCGCACTTGTCACACATCAAATTGTCCAGGATTAAAAAGGATGGAGGCGCCAGCCCCATGACGTAGTGGTTAAGTTCAGTGTGCTCCGTTTTCGCAGCTTGTATTCGCAGTTTCAGATCCTGGGTGCGGACCTACACCACTCGTCAGCCATGCTGTGGTGGTGACCCATGTACAAAATAGAGGAGGATGTCACAGATGTTAGCTCAGGGGTAACCTTCCTCTCCCGAAAAACAACAACAACAACAAAAACCATCTCGTATTAGGAAATTGTAGAGAAAAGAACATTCTGAAGCACTGGGTAGGAGAGCAGTTCAGCAACGTTAACGAAAGCCTCAAAAATTGTGTATTCTTTGATTTAACAATATATGCACCAAGATATTTATAATAGTGATAATTGGAAATTATCTAATCTAAAACATTCCAGTGGCAGGGAACTGGCTAGGTTATGGTACCTTTGTATACCTGGGCATTTTCTAGCCAAACTGCCACCATTGTATGTGACTTAGAAAAGAAGGCTCCTCTATTCCAGGGAGACCCCACCCCATGGAAGGCACAGCTTGTGCAGTCAACAACTTGTACATCCAATACCATGGCTGTGATACACACAATGTGATGCTGTATTATGTAGCCATTAAGACATGTTTTAGGATAATTTTGAATGACATAGGGATATGTTCACCATAAGCTGTTAATGACATAAAACAGAAAATGACAAGAATAGTTTCTGGCATGTAGTAATAGCTATTATTTAAAAGGTAAGTTTTTAAGTGTGTATAACATGAGCCCAATTTAAAAAAGAGTAAGTAACATATGCACAGAAAGAAAACCAGAAAAAAAAAAAAAAAGACTAGAAGGATGTATACCAATATTTTAAGAGTGTTACATCTGGCTGGTAAAATTATAGGCAATTTTTATTTTTACTTTTTGTGTTTTTCTATACTCTTGATATTTTCTAGGTGAAATGTGTATTACCTGGGTAATTAGAAAAGTCAGTAAAATAAAAAATAAATCTCATTTAGAGGACCAAGCGGAACCAGATCAAGAATGCTGCTTACCCAGGAGAAATATGTGCTTTTGGCTGCTTTCATTAGCTTGCGTTTTCACAGAAAAGCTTAAGTCTTATAGATGGAAAGAAAAATCAGTGAAGAACAGCTGTTATGAATGATATTTGGTGATGATGGGAAAAATGTGACCACATTAAAATGTTGAAATGAGATGAGGTTTTGTGACATAGGCCATCCTTGTTGTGTAGGTTGTAACCTGAGCAAAACTCTTCTGACCCAGCCTTGCTCATCCAGATGTTAAGGGTCAAAAGAAAGCAGGCACCAGACGGAGAACGCACTGGGAAGCCTTGGTTAAGTCACAGAAGCAGGGGAAGCACCTGAGGATGAGGAGAAGTCAGTCTTTTTGGAGTTTCTGCTTAAGCCTATCTTGACTTTATTATGTGACTAGTTACGTCTTTATATCTGAGTTCTCTGTTCTGATAAGGTGTTGGGTGCAAAGTGAGAGTGTTAAATGTGGCATTTCCTTTAATGATTTGTTTTCCCTTAAGCCAGTGGTGTTAATTATCTTTGTTAATGGAGAAGAAAAAGCCCATTAGGAAGTGAAATGTACAAATGTCCGGATCCCTAAAACCTTAGCTTAGTTTTTACTCCCCTCTCTGCCTTCTCCTCTACTATTTTCCTCCACCGTTTACGACCCTCCAGTGACCATCCACAGGCTTCAGGACAAAGTTTGAACTCTTCATCTTGGCATAAAACCTGCTTTTCATTCTACCATCATCACTTTTCACCTCATATGCCAACCGTAACAAACTAGCTTTAGTTTTCTGAACACTTATGGTGTGTTATTTGCTATCTATCATAAAATGCCTACTATGTGCCAGGCACTGTGCTAAATGTATTATCTTCCTCCTTGTAACAGTGCTATCTTGTAGGCTTGAATATTGTCTCCATTTTATAAGTGAGAAACCGGAAGTTCAAAGAAATTAAATAATTTGCCTAGAGTCACACAGTGAGTAAGTGGCAGATCCAGATTCTGAACCCATGTTTTTTTTTTCAACTGCTTTATCAAGGTATGACTGGCATACAAAAAACTGTAGATATTTAACGTATACAACTGGATGTGTTTGGAGATAAGTACACACCTGTGAAACTATCATTGCTGTCAGTGCCATAAACTTACCCATCACCTCCAAAAATTTCCTCCTGCCCTGTGAACTCAGGTTTGACTCCAAAGCTTGAATTTTTTTTCTTCTGGTGAAATATATGCAACATAAAACTTACCATTTTAACCATTTTTAAGTGTACGCTTCTGTGCCATTAGGTATGTTTACATTGTTCTGCAACCATCACCACTGTCCATGTCCAGGACTTTTCATTTTTCCCAACCGAAACTCTGTACCCATTGAACGATAACTCTCCAGTTCTCCCTCCACTCAGCCCCTGGCTACCACTGTATACTCTCTGTCTCCGTGAATTTGACACTCTAGATATCTCACATAAGTGGAATCATACAATATTTGTTATTTTGTGATTGGTTTATGTATTTAAATTAGCATAATGTCTCCAAGGTTCATCCATGTTGTAGCAAGTGTCAGAATTTCTTTCCTTTTTAGGGTATGAATATGCCACATTTTGTTTATGTATTCCCCCATGAACAGACACTTGGGTTGCTTCCACCTTTTGCCTATTGTGAATATGAACACGAGTGTACAAATATCTGAGTCCCCGCTTTCACTTCTTTTGAGGATTTACACAGAAGTGGAATTGCTGGATCATATGATGATTCTACGTTTTGTGACAAGGACATGGTTGAAGATTGTATGCCAATCATTTTGTAGAATCTCCCTCAATTTTCTCTTGTCCTGTTTCCTCATGCTCAGACTCAGGTAATGTGTTTTGGCTGGAATGTCACAGGTGCTGTGTTGTCGTTTTTTGTCACACCCCATGGGGTGGCGCATGATGTCTATTTGCTGTTTTTAACTTCAGTCACTTATCATGCTGGTGTTTGCTGGGTGTCTCTACTGTAAAGTCTGCTTGTAATTAATAAGCCTCTTGAGAGGAGATAGTTTACTTTGGGGCATGTAAATATCTTTTTCCTGGAGAACCTTCCACCCACTAGAGTTTAGCATCTACTGATGTTTCTTAACTAAATTAATTATTACTATGATGGTTACCAAATGGTGAGTTTCTAATACCATCATCATTCCTTCTGCATTTATTAGTTGTCTTTCTACTATAAAGAAGAGCTTTCTCTTCTCATTTATTGATTCATTTATTTCAGTCAGTATGGATTCATGGATACTTACTTTATTTAATGGATTATAATCGATTACTATCATTATGTATTTTAATGCTCAAAATTTCCCAGATTTGTCCAGTGGGAGCCACTTCAGGTTGGTTCCTGTGTCCTTTTGACATTTTATCATCATTGTTGGAGCACTTCCTTACTTTATGAGACAAAATGATGGTCCAGGCTCATCTTATTTTTCCCCTGGATTCATTGATTTGAAGAGAGCATATTTATTTGTAGAAAAAAAGCTACTTTTAAATGTTTAAAATGCAAAAAACAGTGTTACCAGTCTGCTTCATGTGCATCCACACCGTCTGGCCGTGCAGGCTTGAGACCTTACCCCGGTTTGTTGTGGGATTGGTGAGGTGTCAACCCCAGCAGAAGACGTGTGCATTTTTTTTTTTTTCCGTTTCATAACACTTTATTTGACTCACTTTCAAATCGGTCTTCATAAAAAAGCAGATTCGCAAAGAACGATCAAAGCAGATCGTCGACTTAAAAAAAAAGCGAAAAAAACTTCTGGTACATAAAAAATCAACTTCTTGAGGTCATATTTCCAATAACAGATATTTTCAATTGGTGCTGATCATGCAATTGATCATTTCAATTCCCACTCGTCGAGGAAGGGAAAACAGGGTACGTTTATGCATTCTACGAATTTTCCATATCAGTTTAACTCATTTCTCTTAAATCAAGGTTAAGATAGTTTTCTTAAGTCGTGCTGATCGTTTCTTAAATCACGTTTAATATAGCTTTCTTAAATCAAGTTTCGCATAGTTTTCTTACATTGTGTTGATCGTTTCTTAAATCAAGTTTCGCATCTGTTTTTTAAATCGTTTCACATAGTTTTCTTAAGTCAAGTTTCACATTGTTTTCTTACACCATATTTGTATGAATTGTTTCATGAGGCTGCTGCTTCTGAAAGAAACATGTCATAGTTTTTAGAGGGTTAGCCACAAACGGGTTTTCAGCAACAGCGGCAATCTTTGCCGTTATATATACAAGCAGTTTCTGAGTTGCAGACCGGAACATCGGCTTTAGAAACATCATTATCTCGTTCTTTCGATAAGTTAATTTCTGTGGTAAACATCGCATCATCTTATCTAGGAGAAATGTTTCTATCATGTGCTCTAGAAAGTGCCTAATTATGCTTTTTAGAAAAGAAATGATCGAATCCTTGGAAATCATGATGAGGCCAACGCTGCTTACAAAAGGTTGAGACTTACTCACCGCTCCTTTGGCCAGCAGGGAGAGGTGCTACCCAGTAGGCAGGGATCCAGGAGAAGCCTCAGGCCTGGGGAAGGTTGTGAAAGAAGATTCGACTTGTGCATTTCATAGCCAATTAAATACTAGCTGTAAACTTGCGCATCCCTGAGGGGGGCACAGAAAGAAGCCAGCCCCCATCTGTGCGCAGAATTGTTTGGTTTCCTCCTCTCCGGGGCTCAAGGGCCTGCCAGCCCCAGAGCTCTGTTTAGAGAGAAAACAGTTTTTACATATTTCTCTTTAATGGTAATAGAAGTGAAACTATTGTTGTGAAAAGATGCTAGGTTTCGACTACACCATATGGCACTGAGAGGCGTTCATCACTACAGCTTCTAACAGCTGAACCCAAAATAGCCCATATTTCTGCCTTGATGGAGAATTAGCCCCTGACTGCCAGGAAACACCCATTGTAGCAGCTCTTCAGCCATGTAATTTAAAATAATTACTAATTAAGTGAGAATAAAATAGAGTCCATAATAACAATAATAATCACTGTAGCATTGGTCATTACCCAAGTTACTGTTTGTTGGAGCGTTACCTAGGGGAAGATGGCTTGCCAAAGGGAGGAAGAACTGCGAGGGAGCCGACGGCTTCCTCATTACTGCTGAGGCAAGGAAATGGGGCCGCGCCGGGGCGCTTGGCAGCTACAGGCCTAATTTTATATTCCATCTATATTGCTGATCTCATGTTGTTTCAAGGAATTTGTTCGCTAATACAGCAGGCGGCGTGCAATGAAAACCCTGGAACAGGCGCAGCTGTGTGGTTCTTGTCAATGGATTTCTATCATCTCAGGAAACAAGTCAAGCCATTACCCTGTCTTCAACAAGCATCACTCTTATCCCCATCTCAGGAAAAGCAAAGCCCTTTTGCAAGAGGGCCTTTGAGTGTGTGTGTCCAACACCAAGTGGTTGTGAGCGGGTGTGCGGGAGAACGTGGGTGGAGCGGGTTTCAGATCACTGTGCAAGGGTCTGCCCGGGTGTGTAAGAAAGTAAAAGGTGGAGGCTGTCTGGGTGAAAGGCAGGGTTTCTGCTTCTTGTTGTTTGCGCCTAAAAGAACATGTGTTCCTTTCTTGATTCATTCATCAGGCAAATGAGTACCTACTATGTGCCAGAGAGTGTGCTAGGTGCTGGGGGTGTTGATCAAGGCAGCCCCGGATGCTGACCTCAGGGATCTGACAGTCCCCTGGGTAGGGAGGAATATATGAATATGGAAGTGTAAAAAGTGCCAGAGCGTGCTGAGTGGAGAGCAGAGGGACTCTGTGCAATGTGGCATCTGTGAAGTCTTTGAGGAAGCGCCATGTATGCTGAGGCCTGAAGTCAAAGGAGGGTTTGGCCAGGCAAATGATGAGGGGAGAATGTTCCAGGCAAAGGCCTTGCACAAGGATGGAACCTTGTTAGTTTGAGGAACTAACGAAGTACAGAGTGTATGGAGAGGCACAGAAGTGCGGAGTGAGGGAGAATGTGGCGCAAGGAGAAGTTGGGGAGGTTGACTGGCTCCAGAGAGAGGAGTCCAGATTTGATTCAAGTGCAACGTGAAGATTTGAAGCCGAGGAGTGACAGGACCTGGTTTATGTCTGTAAAAGCTCAGTCTGGTTGTGGGTGGAGAATGGCCTGGAGGGGGCAGGGCCTGAGATGATACTGGGAAACGAGGTAAGAGGTCATTTGAGACTTCACGTTAAGAGATGACAGTCCCTTAGGGAGATGGCAGGGTGTGACAAGAAGTAGACTGATTGCATTCATTTAGGCAGTAGAGTTGACTAGGGGTGGTCAGGAGTGTGGAGGTGTCAGGGCTGGTTCCCAGGTCTCCGGCTTGAGCAGCTGGAGGATGCATGTGTCGTGTACTCATGTGGGAAATATCAGAGGACAGCTATATGTGGGGGTTAAAATAGTCAGATTTTTTTATTGTGGCAAAATATATATAACAAAATTTACCTTTTTAACCATTTGTAAACGTAGACTTCCATGGCATTAAGTACATTCACATTGTTGTGCCACCATCACACTATCCATCTCCAGAATCTTTTCGTCCTCCGCATCTGAAACTCTGTACCCATTAAACACTAACTCCATGTTCGCTTTTACCCCTGGCTCTTGGAAAACACCATTCTACTTCTGTCTCTATGAATTTGACTGCTCTAGGTACCTCATATAATCATATAATATTTGTCCTTTTGTGACTGGCATATATCACTCAGCATAATGTCTTCAAGGTTCATTCAAGCTGTAGCATGTGTCACAATTTCCTTTTTAAGGCTGAATAGTATTTCATTGTATGTATACACCACATTTTATCCATTTATCTATTTTTATAGAAATTTTTTGCTTTTTTTGCTGGGAAAGATTCGCCCTGGGCTAACGTCTGTTGCCAGTCTTCCTCTCTCTTTTTTCCCCCTCCCCAAAGCCCCAGTACATAGTTGTATATTCTAGTTGTAAGTCCTTCTAGTTCTTCTATGTGAGCCGCTGCCACAGCATGGCTACTGACAGATGAGTGGTGTGGTTCTGTGCCTGGCAACTGAACCCGGGCTGCCAAAGTGGAGGGTGCCAAACCTTAACCACTAGGCCATCAGGGCTGGCTCTATTCATGCATCTATTGATGGACATTTGAGTTGCCTCCACCTTTGGCTATTGTGAAAAATGCTGTTATGAACTTGGATGTACAAATGTCTGTTCGAGTCCCTGGCTTCACTTCTTTTGGATGTATACCCAGAAGTGGAACTGCAGGATCATATGGGAATTCTATGTTCAACGTTTTGAGGAACCACCAAACTGTTTTCCACAGTGGCTGCACCATTTCACATTCCCACCCACAGTGCACAAGGGTTCCAATTTCTCCACATTCTCACCAACACTTACTATTTATTTATTCATTTTAATTGCCATCCTGAGGGATGTGAAGCGGTATCTCATTGTGGCAAAACATTCAGATTTTTACATGAGAGATATTCGCATGGCTCTGTGGAGTAAATGGTTGGCTACACCAGGCCAGATTTCCAAAGAGAGGTCTTCTGGCCCACAGGTCAGTTTAAATCCCACTGACCAAGGTGGGCAGTGAGCTCTTGTAAAAGCCTTGTCATTGTGGACCTTACATGTTTGCTCTTAAGGTGTCTTCCCCCTGCCAGTGTGCCTGCTGTTTGAGGATGTGAGCTTTTGGTTCACTTATGGTAAACAAATTATGTTTTATACCTGGTTCTCTCCTTTCTGTCTTTTTTTTTTTTTTTTTTTTTTGGTGAGGAAGATTGGCTCTGAGCTAACATCTGTTGCCAATCTTCCTCTTTTTGCTTGAGGAAGACTGTCGCTGAGCTAACATCTCTGCCAATCTTCCTCTATTTTGTATGTGGGATGCTGCCACAGCATGACTTCATGAGCAGTGTGTAGGTCTGCCCCTGGTATCAGAATGCATGAACCTTGGGCTACAGAAGCGGAGCACGCAAATGTAACCACTACACCACCAGGCTGGCCCCTGGTTCTCTCCTTTCTAATCCGTAATGCAGCTCCAGTGGAAGTTAACCAAGAATAACTAAATATAAGCTGCAAGTAAGCTCTTCAGAAAGAGGGAATTTATTGTCCTGGTTTTGGAGGGCATTTCCAGCAGAAATCAAATAGGTTTGATGATCTTTTAAAGTGAATGGAAGGCATTTTTGTTTTTCCGTTTTTTTGTAACAAAGAAAATGCAGCTTTAAAGGGTTTTTCAATTTCTCTCTCAGCTCCCTTTCATTCTCTGATTTCTTTTCTCTTAATGGGATAATATAAACCAGTTTTCTGTCATCTATTATTCATCAAAGCTGTCGATTCACCCTGAACAGAAGGAAGGCAAGGATGTTATTAAAATAAAACAACTTCCAGTTGAGCTGCTAATAAATGCTGAAATGCATCCACATTCCTCCTATTGATTATCTCCTGCCGACAAAGGCAACACAAGCTTGTACCGCACGTTGCCCTGTGGAAATGAAAGATTTAATTAGATGAAAACCAAATGAGCTGGAAGATCTATTGCACTCGGCCATCAAATGATTGTTATTCATAATTGGCTGTATGAAATGCCCCTGCTTCTTGAGCCTTTTTCTCTTAAAAAATTCCCTACAGTGCATTAGGATGAACATAGTCGTTAGTAAATTTTCCCCTGTGCATTTTACAAGCTCAAGGTTGTGGGCTAGAATGAGCCCTGTCAGGCCATAAATCAGGTGTAACAGAACATCTTGAAATTGAGAATTATCAAGCAAGAGCAGGAAGAAGGCAGTGTCTTCTCCATTTCAGGTCCCTCTGCCGATGCTGACGGTGGGAAAAGAGGTGCTGGTGGGGAGCACGCACGGAGAGGTCTGTAAACTCAGACAATAGAATTCTTTAGAACTCACTAGCTCTCTAAGTGTGTGCATGTAAAGTTTAATGTCTGGTTAATGCACTGATATTTAGCAATGAAAATGTATTAAAAAGTTGGTGTTCACTTCGCCAGGAATGTTTCAAGCACCGATCAGGTGGCCTGCCTTTTAAGACACAGTGGGGATGAGAAAGATGGACAGAAATCATTGCCCATGGCAGCCACAGGGTAGGTTTTCCTTCTTGGGACCTTGAGCAAGTTCTTAACATATGAAGGCTTCAGCTTCCTCATTTGCACAATGGGGATAATAATTTGCACAATCATTTGCATTATCTCATCAATTTGTTATGAGGGTTAAATGAGATAATGTAGACGGAGCTTTTGGCACGGTGACTGGGCATAGGGTATGCGCTAAATGAATGTCAGCTGTGAGCAGCACTCCTTCACCTTCCACTTCTACAAGGCCCTGAAGGGAGGATAGCATTTCTTCTGTTATATTTCCCATAGCATCTTGCCCAGTGCCTAGGCCCCTGCTCTCAATAAAAATATTCATCTGAATTAAGGGAAGTGTCACTCTCTCAATCTTGAGGTTCTTACAGATTCAGATGGGAGTTGACAGTCTTTCACCAAGTGTGTATTTAACGCCTTAAATCATTTTCAAAGTGATATTTTGCTTTTCTGATGACAGAAGAAGTAACAGCTGCTCCTTGGCAGAGGCTGTGAGGGGAGAGCCTAAGAGGGCAGGAGGCCTGGCTGCACGTTCCTGCTCCTTCACCAACAAAAAGATTGAACTATCTGAGGATGAGATGAGTTAAGACACATACAACACTTGCAGGAGCACATAATATGTGCTCAATAAATACTTACTAGTGTGTAATAAAATACAGTAAAAAACAACTAACAGATCACTCATTCCTCAGCACCCTGAGACAACCACTAATAAGCACTCATTGCGAGTGTGCTGTGTGATGAACATGGCGCTGGGCATTGTGGGGTGTCTGTTCAGAGCCCATTTACTGAACCCTGTTGATTCTGGGCACTGCACTCAGTGCTCTGCACATATTTTCTCATTTAATTCACACAACAATCCTATGAGGTGGGCAATATTATGATCTCCTTTTTTGAGATGAGAAACCAAGATCAGTGACCTTAGGTAACTTCCCAGGCCATGTAAATGGTAAGTGATGGAGCTAAGATCCCAACACAGGTCTCTTTGGTTCCAAAGTTCACCTTTAGGCTGCCCTACCTTGAGAAGCCCGATACTGAATTGAGACCAGGCAGCCCATATGAAAGAGATAAGCACGATCTAAGTGAAGTGGGAGAGCTGGTGGAGGATGAGAAAACAGGCAGCTATAATTTGCTCCATGCTACAACTGTTAGCTCTTCCAGTTAGGCCTCAGACTCTTTCTCAACACTGTGATTTGGACATTAGAGCAAAGCTGGTGCAGGGGATGAAGCCCTTCTGCTTCTCTAGCTCAATGCTGCGTATTAAACAGGGACTCAAGCAACCAGATGCGCATTTCCAAGAAGGCCTTACTGATCCTACCTGTTTGGGTATGATTCTTTGTGGCATACCGCACTGAGTTCACGCCGTACTAGAATCCCAGGTTAGCTATTTTTTCTTTAACATCTGGTCCCCTGTAGTTACCACTTCTGTATTAAAAACATCGTAGTGTGTAAGTTCCTGTTTCTCGAGTGTAATTTGGAGTCAAGTGGAACAGATAACAACGTCGATGAGAATATCTTTTGCAGACACTGACAGGACTTATCCGTCTACAAATGAAGAGATAAAGGATGCATAAATGTTTAATTTTTCTTTGCATGTTAATGTAACCACCGAACACCCTTGGTCCCAGAGCAAATTAGTTGTCACGAAATGAGAGTAAATGACTCGTGGTCTGTACTGAGCTGCTGTCTGTTGGATCAGCTACCCCTGGGCATGGTGTCACAGGAGAGGCAGGCCTCTGCAGCCGAGTTGCATGGGCAGCCGTGCCGGATTAGAAGGCACCTTGGAAAACTCAGGGTGCTGATCTTCTAGCTTGGGGTTGGTTCTTGGTGTGTTTGTGGAGTGAAGGTTCCCTCTCCCTTGTGGAGAAGGTCCAGAGCTGGACTCAGAAGTCCTGATGTTGAGGCTAGCTTCTCCAGTCCCTAGCTGTGTGACCTTCTTCTTCTTTTCTTTTTGTGAGGAAGATTGGCCCTGAGCTAACATCTCTTGCCAATCTTCCTCTTTTTGCTTGAGGAAGATTGTCACTGAGCTAACATCCGTGCCAATCTTCCTATATTTTATGTGGCATGCTGCCACAGTATGGCTTGACAAGCGGTGCTAGGTCTGCGCTCAGGATCTGAACCTGTGAACCCCGGGCCACTGGAGTGGAGCATGTGAAATTAACTGCTATGCCACCGGGCTGGCCCACCCCAGCTGTGTGACTTTTATAAGTCACAGCCTTTCTGAGCTTTATTTGGTTCATGTGCAAAATAGAGTCGTGACTAATAATTTTATATATATATGTAATTTTTATTTTTAATTGTGGAAAATACACATAACATAAAATATACTGTTTTAACCACTTTTAAGTGCACAGTGCAGGAGGTTAATAAATTACATTTCAATATAATTATAATACCTATATTACCACGACTCGCCCGGTAGAATTGTTGTGAGGATCATATGAGAGAAAGGATGTGAAGATGTTTCTTATACTGAAAAGTGCTTTGCAGATATCAGACGCTCTTAGCGTGACCCCATCCCCTCTCTGGGCTCCATTTCCCCATCAGGAGCTTGGACTTCAGATCCCTTTAGTCTTAACATTCTGTGCAAACATTCCTTCTAGCCGGCAGAAGTTTCCGGGTCAAGAGGGAGTCAAACCTTATGCTGAAAGGCCGAGTTTTCTCTAGTGAAACATCAGCATCATCGTGCACATGCAGGTTTTGTCACTTTTCTTGTCACCCCGTGGAGGAAGCAGTTGGTAAAGTCTATCTGGCTTGCAGTGACCTGGATATATCTATATGTATATCTACACATCTATAATGTATAATCTCTATCTCCATGTTCATATCTATCTTCTACTGTTTACTTATTCAAAAAATATTTATCCAGTACGTCTCATTGCCCAGGCACCATTTGAAGTGCTGGGGATACAGCTGTGAACAAGAGACAAACTCCTCGTCCACCTGGAGCTTACCTATCAGTGGAGCAGGCAGCTGGTAACCCAGCGCATCCATGATATCAAGTAGGAAGTGATAGATGCTATAAGGAAAATGCCAGGGCAGGAGCTGGAGGGGGACGGCCTTCTCTTTTAGATGGAGTGGTCAGGGAAGGCCTCTCTAAAGAGATGACATTGGAGCAGAGACCTGGATGAAGGGAGAGGACCAGCCTGGTGCAGGTGTGGGGAGGTGCGCTCCGGGCAGCAAGGGCACAAGTGTCACGGAAGAGCTTCCACCCAGGCCCCTCCCTGCCCTGTGGCTGAGCTGGGGTAGCCCCAGAGCAGAGGACTCTGGGTTCTTTCTCCTCTCCCTGGGTTTCCATAGATGAGAGTATTTCAGGAGCTCAGAGCTGTGTGTTAGGGAACTCCGAAGCATCTCCCGGCAGCTGGGCATCCATGTTGGGAGAACTGAAAATTTGATTGGTCCCTTTGCTTAATTTTACCTTCTGAATATTCCTCACTTTGAGCCCCTCTCCCCGGAGGCCAAGAGGGCACCCAGCCTCTGCTGGCAGCTGATCCCTTCAGACCTGGCCTGGTGCTTTGAAACAGCCAAGCTGCTGATGAAGGCCGAAGATGCCAAGTTCCTTCAAACCAGGGCCGTGACATTTGGTAAAGAGGGGACAACTCTGTTAGTGAGGAGAAGAGGAAGTAAATATTTATCGAGGCTCTCTGATGCACCAGGCACACGAATTACCATAATTCATTTATAATTTTGCATTTGCTCATATATTGGCTTAGCTGCTTGAATGGAGAACGAAATAACAGAGGCTTTAAGGAGGGGGAAGGTAGTTTCTCACCTACAAGTCTGAGCTGGTAGGCGGACTGGGAGAGTGGAGCGACCCTGTTCCACCACGTCAGCCTGGGACTGGGGCTCCTTTCATTCTCTTGCGCCCCCACATCCGAGAGTGCTGTTCTGGGCCACAGGGGCAAAGATGACTCCCGTCACCATCTGTAATTGTGTTGCAGCCTGCAGGAAGAGGAGGGGAGGGGAGGACATGCCCCTTAGTTTTAAGGGTGTGACCTTGGGGTTGTAAACTTTAGTTTCTCTTATGTTCCATTGGCCCTTGAGTTGCTAGATTTAGCAAACAAAAATACAGGACATCCAGTTAAATTTGAGTTTCAGATAAACAACCAATGTTTTTTCTGAATGGGGCATACTATACTGAAACAATTATTGGACTTTTAATTTGGGACATAGTTATACTAAAAAATTATAGGTTGCTTGTCTTTTATTCAAATTTAACTGGGTGTCCTGTATTTTTATCTGGCAACTGGAATTGGTCAGAACCTAGTCACATGGACAGATCTAGCTGCAAGAGAGTCTGGAAAACCTAAACTTTAGGTGGGTGGTTATGTGTCCAACTTCGACCTAGGGTTTTAATTACTAAAAGGAAGAAGGAGAGAATGGATACTGGGGACAAGAAACAGTCTTTGCCAAAATGTCCATGGTCTCGTTCATTCATCCATTCTACTAATATTTATTAACCACCTACTGTATGACAAGTATTGGATAAACAAGACAGATAAGACTCCTGCTATCATGGAGCTTATATTTTAGTGGAAGAGACAGACAATAAAATTTAAATACATGTAGAATTTCAAGTAGTGATAAATGTTCTAAAGAAAAATGAGGCAGGTAAGGTTCTAGAGTTTGATAGGGAAGCTGCTTTTCTTTTCTTTTTTGCTGAGGAAGATTAGCCCTGAGCTAACATCTGTTGCTAATCTTCCTCTTTTTCTATGTGAGCTGCCGTGACAGCGTGGCCACTGACAGATGAGGGGTGTAGGTTCATGCCCAGGAACTGAACCTGGGCCACTGAAGCAGAGTGTGCCAAACTTAAGCACTAGGCCACCAGGGCTGGCCTGGGAAGCTGCTTTTCAGATGGGGAGGCTAGGGGAAAGTTCTCTGGAGAAAGGACATTTGAGTAGACACCTGAGTGAAGTGGGGGAGGAAGCATGTGAAACTCTGGGGAAGAGCATGCCAGCCAGAAGGACCAGCTCATGCAGAGACCCATGACCTTGGTGTGTTTCAGGAAAGAGAAGGCGGCCCACATGGTTGGTGTGGAGGGATCAAGGGGGAGACTAAAGGGAAGAAGGCAGGAGAGGGCCTTGAAGGCCACACAGAGTTTTTAAAATTCTAGGAATGATGAGATGCCCCTCAGGGGTTTTGAGCAAGACAGTTGCATGATTTAGTTTACATTTTTTTTTTCTCATTAAACTTTGTTTTAATGGGTCTCAAAATTCTGTGACAGATTTTTGGTCAAGTTGTTTCCATTAAAAAGTACTGATTTTAAAAACTAATAACTTAAAACTGCCACACAAAAAACCAAATGGTCCACAAAACATTCTCCTTTCCTTCTGAAGGTTTTACGATGCATTGTTATCATTAACCAGTCTTTTACTATTAAACTTAAATGGCCAATTGAGACAAACAGTTCTGAGACCGTTCCACCACTGATTAAGACTGGGGTGGCAGGTATTGGGGATACTATTCATTTAGCCTTCTGAGCCTTCTGGGCAGACTTGGTGACCTTGCCAGCTCCAGCTGCCTTCTTGTCCACTGCTTTGATGACACCCACAGCAACCGTCTGTCTCATGTCACGAACAGCAAAACGGCCCAGAGGAGGATAGTCAGAAAAGCTCTCAACACACATGGGCTTGCCAGGAACCATATCAACGATGGCAGCATCACCAGATTTCAAGAATTTGGGGCCATCTTCCAGCTTCTTTCCAGAACGATGATCAATCTTCTCCTTCAGCTCAGCAAACTTGCAAGCAATGTGAGCTGTGTGACAATCCAGCACAGGTGCATACCCAGCACTGATTTGGCCTGGATGGTTCAGGATAATCACCTGAGCTGTGAAGCCAGCTGCTTCCATTGGTGGATCATTTTTGCTGTCACCAGCCACACTGCCACGGCGAACATCTTTGACGGACACGTTCTTGACATTGAAGCCCACGTTGTCCCCAGGAAGAGCTTCGCTCAAAGCTTCATGATGCATTTCAACAGACTTTACTTCAGTTGTAACATTGACTGGAGCAAAGGTGACCACCATGCCAGGTTTCAAAACACCAGTCTCCACTCGGCCCACAGGGACAGTACCGATACCACCAATTTTGTAGACGTCCTGGAGGGGCAGACGCAAGGGCTTATCAGTTGGACGAGTTGGTGGCAGGATGCAATCCAGAGCTTCAAGCAGCGTAGTTCCACTGGCGTTGCCATCTTTACGGGTGACTTTCCATCCCTTGAACCAAGGCATATTAGCACTTGGCTCCAGCATGTCGTCACCATTCCAACCAGAAACTGGCACAAATGCAACTGTGTCTGGGTTGTAGCCAATTTTCTTAATGTGGGTGCTGACTTCCTTAACGATTTCCTCATATCTCTTCTGGCTGTAGGGTGGCTCAGTGGAATCCATTTTGTTAACACCAACAATTCGTTGTTTCACACCCAGTGTGTAAGCCAGAAGGGCATGCTCACGGGTCTGCCCATTCTTGGAGATACCTGCTTCAAATTCACCAACACCAGCAGCGACAATCAGGACAGCACAGTCAGCCTGAGACGTGCCTGTAATCATGTTTTTTATGAAGTCTCTGTGTCCGGGGGCATCAATGATGGTCACATAATACTTGCGGGTCTCGAATTTCCACAGGGAGATATCAATGGTGATACCACGCTCACGTTCAGCTTTCAGTTTATCCAAGACCCAGGCATACTTGAAGGAGCCCTTTCCCATCTCAGCAGCCTCCTTCTCGAATTTCTCGATGGTTCTTTTGTCGATCCCACCGCACTTGCAGATCAGGTGGCCAGTCGTGGTGGACTTGCCCGAATCGACGTGTCCAATGACGACGATGTTGATATGAGGCTTTTCCTTCCCCATTTTGGCTTAGATTTTGCGGTGGTTTTCACGACACCTGTGTTCTCGCAGCAAACCCGTTGCGAAAAAGCGATTTAGTTTACATTTTTAAAGATCACTGTACCCGCTGGGCAGACACTCGGCTGTAGGGAGCAGGAGTGGAGGAAGGGGAGTGGGGGAGTGGGGTGGCTCCCGCAGGGCACTGGGCTTGAATAGGGCAGTAGGGCGGAGGCAGTGAGAGTGGTGGGATTCAGGACGTCCTTGAGGTGGGTACTAATATCATCCTCGGCTTACAGCTGTGGGAGGCCCGGAGAGCCAGCGCTGGATTCTAGGTCTGTGTGACCTGAGCGCTCTGCTGGAAGGCGGCGAGGAGTTCAGCTGGAGGGAGGGAGGTCTTGCAGCTTTGAGAGACCGCAGGACTCATTCAGCCCTTGATTCTGACACGGCAGCCGGAGCCAGACGGAGGAGAAAGGAGGATGGAGAAGGCCACTTTCTCCCCTTCCTCCCTCATTCTCCCCAAGCGTTGATTCTCCCTGAGACTCCGGATCTGAGGTAGTCTTATTTGTCATTGGCTTCCTTAGAATAAAATCTTGTCTCCTTGTCCATGAAAAAATAAAAGCAGTCGATGTTTTTGGGAGTCGGCAGCTGTGACACTAATAGCAATGTGCACTCTAGAAAGAGGGAGGTGACTTTTATTCTTTGTGACCCTCAGGCCCCTGGGCTGTGAAGGAGGCTTTGGAATCAGCCACACCTGGTCCTGAGTCTCATTCACCAGCTGAGCCTTGGTTTTTTGCATCTGCAAAGTGGGACCATAACACGGCTGTTCCATGTAATTGCTGAGAGCGTTAAAAGAGAAAATGTGCCGGAAACTCATAGCATCCAATAAATGTGATTCATTTTATGATTTTGTGATTGGCTCCAGCTTGCTCTTAGCACTGTTCTTTATCCTTCCACCAGTTCCCTGACTGACCCTACTCTTCCCATCATTCCCCACCCCCTTCCCTCACTTGCTTCTATCCTGTCATGATGTCTAGAGCCCCACATAATGTGGCCTTTTGGGAAATAGAATGAAGATCTGAGGAAAAATGCCAGGAAGAGGGTGTCAGGAGCTATAGAAGTCCCCTCCATTCACCTGTTCTCTAGAACTGGAATATGAAATATTCATATAAGTCAAGTGAAAGGCATTACCAACTAGATGTTCTCTCTTAGTTCCGGGAGCACACTGCTGATAAGAAACAAATGAGGGATGCAACTTCTCCCAAGTGCTGTAAAGGTGTGTGTTACTAGAGAGCTGGTCTTGCCCTGGGGGTCAGTCTCTCCTGAAGCATAAAGGCAGTTGCAAATATCGCAGCTTCTGACGAGGCCATCAGAGCCCGTATGAGAATTTGGGAAAGGCATTTGAAGTCCTGTTTATTTGAATCAAGCATAAACACACTGTGCACATGTCTGGCTGCTGGTGGGGCAGGGAGGAGGCTGGGGAGCAGATCCTTCTGCGGTGGATTTCAAATGGAGATCAGCTGGCCCGAGTGATCGATTACCCCGGATGAAAAGACTCAGAGCTGTGGACTCGTAGCAGGAAGAGCCCTTAGAAACAGGGAACTGCTCTTTTTACAGTTAGGGATACTGAAGACCAGAGAGGTGCTTGCTTGCCCAAAGTCGCGCAGCTTAGCTTGAAAGTAAATTATGGAAGAATTCTGGTGGGCTTTGGGGTCAGACAGCGTTGAGTTCAAGTCCTGGATCTATCACTATATTCCTTGGGTGAGTGACTTCGTTTTCTAAAGCTTTAATTTCCTTGCTTGTAAGATGGGGCTAATAATAGTTCCCACTTGATAGGGTGAATATGACAATTGACCAGAAAATTTATGTAAAATAGTTGGTACAATGCTTGGCACTTAGTAAGTGCCCAGTAAATATTGGTATTTTGTGGTGTTGAGGATGATATATTTTTGGGGTCCCAGGAACTGACAATAGGAAAATGTTTCTGTTGTTAATGTGCCACTGGCCTCTGGTTTGGTCCTTATTAGAGGATGTGGTGGGTTGAATTGTGTTACCCAAAAGATATGTCCAAGTCTTACCTCCCAGTACCTGTGAGCATGACCTTATTTGGAAATAGGATCTTTGCGGATGTGATCAAGTTAAGATGAGGTCATACTGGATTATGGAGGGCCCTACTCCAATGGCTGCTGTCCTTATAAGAAAAGGGACATTTGTACACAGACACACAGGGAAAACGCTGTGTGAAGACAGAGATCGGAGTGATGCTACCACAAACCAGGGAATGTCCAGGGTTAACAGCAAGCACCGGAAGCCAGAAGAGGCAAAGAAGCATTCTTGTCTAGAGCCTTCAGAGGGAGCGAGGCTGTGCCAACACCGTGATTTTGGACTTTTAGTCTCTGAAACTGTGAGACAACAAGTTTATGTGGTTTTAGGCTATGCAGTTTGTGATTTTTTTGGCAGCCCTAGGACACGAATACAGAGGCTATCAGTGTGAGAGGCTGTTCTGTTCATTTCCTTACTTTTGATAGAGCTATTGAGTAAACACCTCCCAAAGATCTGGGCTATTTGCCTACTGATCTAGCGATGCTGGAGGGGTGTGTGCGTGTGTGTGTCTGTGTGTCTGTGTGGTAGTGGAGGGAGACACAAGTACCACGGTTAATGAGAGCCAGGAGTCTTCACGATCATGAGGATACTCAGGATCACAGGATGCCGAGAGCACACTCGGGAAAGACAGGAGGGGCCACGGCAGGACAGAGGGCAAAGGCTGCCGAGTCCCATGTGTCCCAGTTCTCCTGTTGAGTCTCGCTCCTTCCCCTTCCCTGTCGTGTGAGTATAGGGAGTTTTCTTGCTGGGCCGAGATGCAGAGAAATTGTAACAGACTTGGGAAATTGTTGGGATTTATAAGCCCTTGGTGAATGCCTCTCTCTTCCAGTCAGGAGCGGACCAGGAGAATATTGCGAGGGATGTGCTGTGTGCCTGTATAATTTCCCAAAGACAGCCAGGTGGTCTCTGTCTTAATTCATGTTTCTGCAGTTGGTCCTGGAAGATAGAGAAGTCCTTTTTTAGTACAGAATCCCTCCACCCCTGTTGACCTCATTGGTCCTGCCTCCCCCTCAGTCATTCCTTCTCTGCCTCTCCCACTCTGCACTCTGGCAGCATTGTTTTACGTAGCTCTGAAGTTGTCCTCTGCCTTCTCCAAACAGAAGGGAAAACATCCACAGACAGGAGTGATAATTCCGCCTCACCGCTCACTGCCATGGCTACTATGGGAAGTACTAGAATTCATCTCAAAAGAAGAGAGAGTACACGATGAGGATGTATGCAGTTTTCAGAGCTCCTGTGGCAAGGGTGAAGGCTGGGGGGTGGGAGGTGGGTGCAGGTGGAAGTGACAGTGACAGTTCAGCTGTGTGCTCACTGATGGAGGACTCTTGTGGGAGCCCAGGCTCAAAGTTGCCATTTGGACTGCTGGACTCCAATCAGAATCAGTGCCATTTTGGTCTTGACCCTTTTGAGCCAAAGAAAAAGGCTTGAATCATTGGATTTCCTAGGTTGTCCGCTCAGGAGGAGGCGCAATCCCCAGCTCATAGGGATTTTTTAGAGTGAATGTGAAGGGGGAGGATGGGGGGAGGGTGGGCAGCCAGTCGAGGAGAGAGGAGCCAAGAGGCAGCACAATGGCAGAGGAGGAAGTCAGGTGGGCGGGGAAAGCAGAATTCTCTCTACCCTGTGCATTGGGAGCTGCTCCCCTAACTACAAAGTGAGTGAGTGGGGAGGTTTGCTGTCCCCCGTGAGAAATCTCCCGCAGGTGATTCCGTTTATGTGAAATATTCCGAATAGATAGGTCCATAGAGACAGAAAGCAGATGAGTGACTGCCAGAGGCTGGGGAGAGGGGAGATCAGGGAGTGGCTCCTTACTAGGGTGTCTTTATAAAACACTCTGGAGCTAGATAGAGGTGATGGTTGCACAACATTGTGAATGTGCTAAATGCTACTGAATGGTACGATTTAAACCAGTGAGTTTGGGCCGGCCCTGCGGCAGAGTGGTTAAGTTCACAATGCTCCTCTTTGGCGGCACAGGGTTCGGCCGGTTTGGATCCTGGGTGCAGACATGGCACTGCTCATCAAGCCATGCTGAAGTGGCGTCCCACATGCCACAACTAGAAGGCTGACAACTGGAATATACAACTGTGTACTGGGGGGCTTTGGGGAGAAAAAGAAGAAAAGAAAGATTGGCAACAGATGTTAGCTCAGGGCCAATCTTTAAAATAAATAAATAAAATAGTGAGTTTTATGTGATGTGAATTTTACCTCAAAAAACAGAAGCCAAAAAAAACCAACACCCTCCCCCCGCCAGGTCCCTTTTAAATCACAGTGATCCCATTGAGGTGGCCTCTGGAAAGATAAAGACTCTGGCTGGGCTCTGAGCCTGGTGGACTCACCTGGACTCAGTGTTGTGGGAGTGGGAGGTCCTTGCTCCAGCTGGCCCACCCTTCCCCTCACCCCCTCAGAGGAGCACACAGGGGGCCTGTACTAGTGCTGAGGGGTTAAGAGCGTGGGTTCAGGGCCCTTCATCTGGGGGTGGATCCTGACCCAGCCGCTGCTGACAGTGTGAATCTGGATGTCACGGAAACTCTCTGAGCCTCCGTTCCCTCACTTGGAAAGGGGGGGTGACTATATCTACCTCCTTGGGTTTCTGTTAGCTTGAACTAAGTGTGTAAAGCATTTAACACAGTGTGGGACGCATTATCACCACCCAATAAATGGCGGTGGCTATTATAAACAATAATTCTATCATCTGTCGTATCTGCCTGAGCACAGTATTGATTGCCAAGGTCCAGAGGTAGCAAGAAGTCTGGCCTTCAGCGAAGTTGTCTAAAGAGAACCCCAAACCCAGCAGCCTGCTTGCGTGATGGGGAGAGAAGACATTCAGCAAGAGTGGAGGGTGTTATTGCCTTAGCTGTGGTTTTGAAGGGGTTGGATAAATAGCATCCTGCTGCCCTGAGTCCTGAACCAATGGAAAAATAGGACAAAACCTAAGGAGATAGGAGACCAAAATATCACCTTTATGCCAATCAAGCTGAGTCTGGAGATCAGAGGCACTTCCTATTGCTGATCCCGGAACGAGGCTTCTCACTCTGTCCAGACAGAGCTGGGTCACAGCGGAGCTGCCCAGCCTGGGGCCTGCCCCTGCTGACCTTCCAGTGAGGGAGCGGAGGGGCGTGGGCCCAAGCCCACCCACTAAGGCAGGCACCTGGCCTCCAGGTGGAGAGCAGCCAGGAGCACCGCTGGTGGAGCTCCTTCCAAGTGGAAGAAAAGTCAGGAGAGGCATGGAGGGGGCTCCACACTGGATGGCTGGAGGCCCCCAGAGTCGTCTCCATTCGAGGCAGGGCCTGTCCTGACGTCTGCTGGGGCTCCCACCTGCTTCCTCACCAGGTCTGACATGGTGATGGACACTCTATGGCTGTGACTCCTGCCTTACATTCAGCAAAGAGCCTTTGTCACAAAAGGAAATAGAAGAGAAAAAAAAGAGAAAAAAAAGAAGCAAATAAAAACAAAATCTGGAAACAGCCTTATTTTGCCCAATGTTTTGGAAATGGTAAAGTAAATTCTGGAATATCCACTCAAAGGAATGTGAAGAAGCCATTGAAAAAGGCTGCTTACAAAGGGTTTGTAGTGATGTGGGAATTGTATGATAACGTCAAGTAAAAAAAGCCTGATACAGAATCGCACATACAGTATGAACTCAGCTATACAAAAACCTCCCTAAGATTATGCATAGAAAATGAAAAGATTGAGAGGAAATCTCCAAAATATTAACAGTGGTTGTCTTCTGTTTAGTTTTTCTCTATAGTTTATAAATTTTCTGTAATAAGCATGTATTTCTTTTATAATGGAAAAACTCAATTTTGTTTAAAAAAAGGGTTATGAATTAACAGTCAAACCAACAGTTTAGAACTTCATAGATTTATGAGATTACAGAATGTTAATGCTGCAAGAGGCCTTAGAGATTTTCCTAGTTTAAGGATTTTAAGTCTTTTTTTGGATCACAGATCCCTTTGAAGATCTGAAAACTACGGCTTCTCTCCTCAGAACATTTCACACATAAACATACTATCATTTAAGTTACTTTTAGTTTTAAGATACAGAAAGGCCTACTCAAAGCAGCTTAAACAGTGGAGGAAATTTATTGGTTTATATAACTAAAAATGTCAGGGATATCCGGTGCAGCTTGATCAAGCACTTCAACAATTTCACCAAGACTTTCCTTTCTTCTGTCTTTCTGCTCTGCCTCCTACAGTGTCAGCTTCATTCCAAGAATGAATTCCAAGAGCATTTGTGGCTCTTTCTGGGTCTCTGAATCCCCATCTCCAAAATAAGGGGATTGGATTAGATTGGATTAGTCTGCTGCTCATCTCCACGCCAAACTCCCTCCACCCTCACAAGCCTCAGTAAGTCAGAGGTGAATAAGCAGTAAGTAGGACCCTTAGCAAATCTCTAAGCTCCTCTAGGACCCAGGACAGCTGCACTTTAATGAAGAGACAGGGAGGACCTCATGTCGAGGGGACAGAAGGGTTCGGAATGGGAGAGGTGGCTGCTTTGAGCCTCAGCCAGCTAGGAGCCTCCCATCTAAGACAGCATGGATGGGAAACGATGCAAACAAGGGGAGAGGGGGAGTGATTCTATTATTCATGCCTGTATCTTGAAGATAATCATTATAATTTCCCTTCCCAAAACTCTGCTTGCTCAGAGGAAACGATCATATTCTAACAAGCGCTTGTTTATGAAACTCGCAGTAATTGGATTGGAGTGTGAATTATTAAACTGTGTGTGTGTGGCACTTCCTGCCAGGTGTTTAATGATTGTGTTCAAATGTGTGGGGCTGGCCTGTTGGCTGGGAAGATAAGGCTCCCAGGAAGAAAACTCCAACTCTGGGTCGGGGCTAGGATGACTTTCTCAGCCGTGTGAAACAGCCGGCTGAAGAGGCCCTAATGGAGAACATGGTTTGGTCGCCTCGTTTTAAGGATGCGGAAGCTGAGACTCAGCATGTGCAGGCACTTGATGAAGGGCTGCACAGTGATCATACTCACAATTAATTGCTCCTTTACCTGGTTTTCCAATCTATTCATTCATCCCTTGTGAGAATCCAGTGACTTGGCTTTCTCAACCACCATTTCCTTTTCCTTTGACCTGGAGAGATTGGAAACTAAGCCAGCTTTCTGGCAGCTCGGATTCCAGATGCAAGGTAACTTCCACCAAAGAGCTGCCCTTGAATGAGCTCTCTCTGCAGCTGTGGCTGCTGAGAGACAAGGTGTTGGAGATGTGTTAGGAGCCAGCCATGGTGACCGGATGCAGCGTTCCAATGGTTAGCCATCAGCCTCCAGGGTTTTAAGGTGGAGGCAGCAGCTTCCTGACCTTGGGATTGCATCTATGATAGCATGTCCTTGAGCTCCACAATCCCTGATCCTGCCTTTCCTACTCTTCCAGTGCTTTTTTCTTTAAGAGAGGTTAATTCCCCGTATTAAACCTCTTTCTGCTTGACATGCCTAGAATGACTTCTATTTCCTACACTGAACTCTCACAGTCCCTCTGTGTTAGCACAAGTCATCCTTATGTTTGATGATAATTTCTCCCCTGGATCCTGATCTTATGTTTCCTATGTCCTATAGAGTATAGCCCCACTCATGTCATCCTGGAATCTTAAGCTCAAGAAATCCAAAACTAACCTCATTATTTTCCCTCCAAAACTTACTCTTCCTATAGACTTCCTTTTGTCCATTGTTGTCTCTACTTTCTCCCAATAACTCAGGTTTGCAGGTAGTTTTGGCTTTCCCCTTACTGCTGTCATATGCTTGTCAAATCTTATTCATTCTATTTTCTTTGTTAGTTAGGACTATTGGTTTTAAGTGATCCAATTATGTCAATTAATGAACAGAGAGAATGTAATAATCTGCATAACTGGTAAGTCCAGCATCAGGCGTGGTTGGATCCAGAGGCTCAGAGAATGCCATCGGTACTCGTTGCATTTCTCCTTCTCCAGGCTCTGGTTTCTGCCAGTCCCTTTCTAATGGTGGGCTGGTGGGCCCTCACAGCTCTAGGTTTCATAATCTTTACATCAAGATTTGTGGGGATAAGGTTTATCTTTCCCATTATTTCCAGAAAAACTTCTAGAAAGAGTCCTTTTGGGTAATATTAAACCAGTCACTTGCTACGGGTTGAATTGTGCCCCCCAAAAAAGTAAGTTAAAGTCCCAACCCCTAGTACCTCAGAATGTGACGTTATTTGGAAATAGCATTGTTGCCGATGTATCAGTTAAGTTATGATGAGGTCATACTGGAATAGGGTGGACCATTAATCCAATGTGCCTGGTGTCCTTATAAGGAGCAGAAGAGATGAGACACAGAGAGCAGAACACCATGTGGAGACACAGACACAGAGAGAAGATGGCCAGGAGGCAGAAATTGGAGTCACGCTGCCGGGAGCCGGGGAACACCTGGGGCTACCAGAAGATGGAAGAGGCAAGGATGCAGCCTCCCTTAGAGGCTTCTGAGGGACCGAGGCCCTGTTGACACCTTCATCTCAGACTCCAAGCCTCCAGAGCTGTGAGGAAATACATTTCTCTTCTTTGAAGACACCAGTTTGTGGTTCCTCATTACGGCGGCCCTAGGAAACTAGTAACCGCTGCTGCCTGGAGAATGGAATAAGGTGATTGGCCAGGCCTGGGGTGTGCGTCCATTGCACGTGTCATTGTCACTCTAACAGCGTGAGCTACGAGGGAGGGAATGCTGGTTCCCCCAAGGAAAATTCAGGAGCATTTACCAGAAGAGGGGAATTGGAAGCTGCCGAGGTGAGAACTACAGGCGTCCCCTCTAACTGTAAATGCCCAGTTCAGGCCCCCAGCCCTTCTTGCCTGAACTAATGATGTAATCTCCCAGCTGTCCTTCAAGTTTTCCTCCTCTTCTCTTTCCATCCTACTTTATAGAAGATGCCGATCACTGCTCCTCATTTTTGGCTTTGATCTTGCCACTCTCCTGTGCAAAATCCTTCAAGGGCCCCTCAAGCCGACAGAATGAGATCCTGCTCTTTAACCTGGCTTCCACCTCCCCTCCATCTCCATGTATTGAAATTCCACTTCCCCTTTAACACCTGGAGCAAATTCAGGCTCCTTCAAGAACTGCCCAACTCAGCTGGAGGTTTTCACCGGCCTCCGAACTTTTCCCCATTTCCATTAAGGCGTTTGTGAGTTTGCTCAGGCTGCCATAACAAAATACACAGACTGGGGGATTAAACACAGACATTTATTTCTAACAGTCTGGAGGCTAGAAGTCTGAGATGAAGGTGTTGGCAGGATTGGTTTCTCCTGAGGCCTCTCTCCTCGGCTTGGAGACGGCCACCTCCTCTGTGTCCTCACATGGCCTTTCCTCTGTGCCCACACATCCAGGTGTCTCTTCTTCTTTTACAGGGACACCAGTGCTATTGGATTAGGGCCCCATCTAAGGGCCTCATTTTAACTTAATTGCCTCTTTGAAGGCCCAATCTCTAAATGCAGTCCCACGGATTAGGGCCCACCCATTGGACCTCTTTAAAGGCCCTCTCTCCAAGTGCGGTTACATTCTGAGGTGCTGGGGGTTCAGACTGCAACACGTGAATTTGGGGGAGGGGGACACAATTCAGTCCATAAAAGCACTTAAAACTTTCCATTTTATTTTATTATTTGTGTGCTTACCTTAACTCCCTTAGAAGATGGAAAGTTCCTTGAAGGCAGGAAGTTTATCTTGTCTATATCCTTTTATCTCCCATAGTGTTTAATACACTTCTTGGACTTAGTAAATGCTCAAAATATTTTATTGAGTGAATGAATGGTACATAAAATAATTCTTGATTAATAAGGATTTCTAAAGCTACATAGTGCAAGAGGCACTGGACTTCATGTCAAAGATGTGGGTTCTTTTTCCAACTCTGCTGCTTTCTAGCTGTGTGATCTTGAGCAAGTCACTTTGCCACTTGGGCCTCAGTTTCCTCTTCTGTAAAATGGGAATGATAATGCTTTCTTGTTTGTTTTACAAAGTTGTTTATGAATATTAATGAAATAGTTTTGTCATTCAGAAAATATTTGGGGCACCTGCTGTATACCAGGCACTGTTCTAGGCATGTGGGACACAATGGTGAACAAGCTAGGCAGGGTTCCTGTCCTCATGGTTCTGAGGGGGGAAGAGGCAATTAACAAGATCGTCAACACAGAAAATAATTTCAGAAAGTGCTGTGGAGTCAACGCATTGTCTATGTAGACTATACATAGCAAGAGATGTCCTAGTGATTGGTAGTGAAGGAAGACCTCTCTGAGGAGGTGACATTCAAGCTGAGATGTGAATAATGAGAAAGAAGTGGCTATTCCTCGGGGGAGAACATGCTGGGCAGAGGGAGGAGCAAAGGCTCTGACAGGGAGAGAGCGAGTGTGACTGCTCACTGAGCTGACAGTAACGACATTGAGCAGGTGAGTCTCAGTCAATGTGCATGGCTTCCTGGGCGTCACAGAAAGACCCTCGAAGGCGAGGTTTTGTCCGTGACTCAACCACAGTGTATGACTGGGACATCTCTTCCCACGTGTGCAGCCTCGGGCGCATCACTGCCTCTAGTGCCAGCTCTGGGAGAGGGTCAGGTGAGACCACGTGGGTGAAGGCATTTGGAAAATATAAAGTGCCGCCCGATTTCCAGGAGGCATCATTATTGAAAACGTGTTCCCCACAATTGAGGGATTTGGACTTTGAATTCAGCAACTAGCTTGCTGATCAAATTTCCTGAGGAGAGCTGACGTCACCCCTGTTTAGGGCTCAAAAATGCTTGTGTCAGGCTTTTCAAAGCAAATTGATAAAAATTAAGTTGCTACTGCAGCACTGATCTGCAAACTGTCTTTTGTGAGGGTTGAATTCCAGTGTTCTTTCCTCCTGAACTTCTATACACAAGATTTGGTATGGCCGATCCCCTTTTTAGGACTTTTGGGTCCCTATAAAACTATCTGGGGGTCAGGTCACTTGATATCTGTGTGTGTGTGTGTGTGTGTGTGTGTGTGTAGTGTTTTGCATTGCAATAGAATATTCCAGAAAAGAGCCTTCTGCTCAGATTTCTTAAACATTCCACGGACGCCAGAACTGACGTGATTCAACGCTGTACACGTATTCCTTGAGTAGTGAAATTGCACCCAAGATACATATAAACGACATAGTAACAGAGCATTCTTTTAAGAAGAGCTGATTACTTCAAAGTTCTTGGTAGTAAAGCGCATTTCCTTTGAACTTGTTCCCGGGTTTTCCCCCTACACCCCATAAACCACCTCCCTATGCTTCCTTCCTCCCAATCTCATCTGCTGTACACTGAAACTTTCATAACTTAAGCATCCTTAAGTGCACAGAGACTGCCCATTATTGCTCACTCTGAAGGTTGCCAGATTCCGAGGCCTTTAAGATGATGGATACGCATACTGGAAAGGTCACTGATGCCGAGGCGGTTGTGGAACTGTCAGTAAAGGGAGCACTCTTCTGGTTTTATCTGTGGTGAAGGAAGTAGGAAGTGTCAGGGGAATTTTACCAAGTCTGAGTTTGGAAAACAACCAGGATTGTGCTGAAAACCCGCCCGGGCGATACTTCGCCTGTTGGAGGTTTGAAGAATTCATCTTCTCTCTGTGTCTCTACCTCCTCTCTCTCCGTGTCTCTTGACTCTTGGTCTCTGTCTCCATTTCTGTCTCTCTCTCTCTTTTTCTTGCCCTTCCCCACCTCTCCTCATCCCTTATTGATTCACCTCATTGGAATAAAGTTCTGTTCAACTAGTGGGGCTCCCGTAATTGAAGCTCTGGGGCATATCAAATGAAACAGCTAATGGTAACTTTTTCTTTCCAGGCAGGTTATCAATTATGAATGGCCAGGCAATCAGAGATCAAAAGAGGCCTGTTTCCCCAAATGAATTAGTGGATTTTAGAATGGGATGAAATGAAATGGAGCTAATAGGCAGTTTTTGAAGAGAAGGCTGAGGGATTTGGAGCTGGAGGTAGGAAGCTCAAAACTGTGGAGACTTCTTGCTTGGTTTCAGAGTTTTGGACAGCTTGTGCGCAAACCCGGAGGGCCACAGCATGTGCTGGAATGACCGGGAAGCTTACGCGTTGGGAAGGGTAGCTGGCCGATGGCTGTGTGAATGTGCCTTGCAGTCTAAAAGGCTGCTGGGAACCTAACATCCATGCTGGGACTGCATTCTTTCTCTGCCTCAGCTCCTGTTAGCAATCTCCATGCTATCCAAGTGGCCCGGACTTGTGATTTCCAGAAGAGTGTAATGCTGGAAGATTCTCCTGACACATCCCAGAAGGAAGCATTATTCTCACAGTGTTATCTTTGCTGCTCTCTGGGTTTGCTCATCCAGGGAGATTGTGGCAGCCATTGTGATTATTCTGTTTGTCTGTCTGTCTCTCTCTCATGCACACACCCCCGCCCCCTCACATTAGCTTCATTTCCTAGTGTAACTAGAAGCCCGCACAGGCTCAGCTACAGAGACAGAAAATCCTGTGGAAGCACGTTGGGCTCATTAATAAGGGAAAGTGACTGGTGACTATAACTTCTATAGCTTTTATGAATTACTAGAAGTGAATTTTTGGGAAATTACTAAATAATACATGTTCAACATAGAAAAATTAGAAAAGATAGATAAGCAAAAAAAAAAAAAAGGGAATTCACTCCGTGTATAAGGAATTTTGTTTTTATTAAATACTAGTTTTTTAAATTGAAAAAATAATCTATAGCAGTAAAAAAAATATTATAACACTTCAGAAGGGCATGAAATGGAGTAAGATCCCTCGGAACCTACTCTGACTGTACCAATGTATATCTCTGTGTAGATGAAGTTAAAAAATATGGGAATATACTGTAGGTACTGTTCTGCACCTTATTTTTTTACCTAATAAATTTTGACCATCTTTCCCTGATAGTACATATGGGTGAATTTTTTAATATGGCAACTATTCCTTAGTCACAGGTGTAATTATGAATACCATGCTAATTTGTGAATACCTCTGGAATAACATTGGGACACAAAGAGAATCGAAAAAAAATGGACACTCAGCACTACTGGGAAATGATGCTTCATTATTCAAGACTCTATCCCATTTATGCTATGTCTGTGGAAGCACTTGACAAATTAATTTGTCTTTTCTCTGACCAAAGCACTTGTACCACACAAATCCTCCTCGCACTCTGAATTACTATCTGTCTTTGATGTCAGCAGAGGCACAACCCACAAACTTGCATGGCATTAGGACTCAATTATCTTCCGTTTAAGGACATAGGGCAGGGGATGAACAGAACCACTTCCCCGGGGCCTGAACGGCGTTGGTCTTCAGAGCAGGGGTGTAGGGAGTGGGCCAGGCTTGCTAGTGTGGAACACTGATGGACAAAGGTGCCCCTATGTTCTTTAATGAATATATTTTTGTGACACATGAGGGCTTCTAAAACGTGGGGGCCAGAGCAGGGACTCTCCTGACCCAGTGTATGGGTGGTACTGTACAGTGGTGTGATCATATTGGTTGTTAAAATATTGTTACATGTATATGGTGGGTAATAGATGCTGCTCTGACACCCCAGTGATCCCTCCCCAGGACTCCTGCTGGCCTGGCCCTCCCCATGATCCAACAACTAAAAGAGTGTTGCCCAGCATAGCAAAGGCCTCTGGAACACTCCTCTAGAGCTGTTGCCTGCACCTGTTTTGATTGCATGGTGGACGTGCCAACCAGGTTGTTAGATATTTTGACTATTACCCCTGCTTATGAGTAAACAACCAATGAAAACTATGCCCTTACTTCTATAGAGACAATTTGGTGAGAGGAAGACCAGTGATGATAGGAGCAAAGTGTGAGCTATGAGAAGACAAAGCCCAGGGGACAGGCTAGGATGCTATAGGTTACATTCATTTGATCAGATGGCACATTGAGAGCTGCCTTGACCACTTTGCTTTCCCCAGAACAAGCATCTTTGGCAGGAACACAACAGCAAGGCAGACTGGAGTCATGAGTGGTGATTAACCTTACCACCACCTCTAGCCACATTAACTTGAGGATGATGCTTAGGTTTTGAAAACATCTTGCCTGGGACCAAGTGTGGAGCATTTACAAAAACATAGAGTTGAAGCCATTCTTCCTTATTTGTCTTCAACTCCAATAAATAAGTCCTGTTTTTTCTTTCTTAAGAAACCTGGCATTTAGTGTATTGAATTTAATTGGGCAGATTGGGTACAAGTAGAGAAAGTCGTTTTTCCCTGACCTTAATTCTGTTAGGTAACCAGGGACCAACTGGAATAAAACCATAATCCGGCTAATGGGAAATGACAGCTGTTAGCATATTTTCTCCTTCTCCAGTCTTTCTTCTGTGCATATAAAAATAAATAGGTATCTGTATTTTTACAAAATTGGGATATTATGTTTTATATTGCGTTGTTTAAACTTAACATTATATTGAAAGCAATGACCAAATCATTAAATATTCTTCTAGGATAGGATATTTAATGTCTATATAGTATTTTAGCACAGGGCTATGTCAAAATTTATTTGACCCTTCTCCTATTTTGGACATTTAGGCGATTTCTAATTTTTGCTAATATAAGTAACTGTATGATGAACATTCATATCTTTTTATGCCTTCTTTCCTTAGAATAAGGACTCTCAGCTTCAGGGGTATTCCTTTGTAGTGCACATGCCAACACTTAGTTGCTAACATTAGTTTAAATTTTCCCCACAACTTTTTCGTAGTTTCTGGACACAGCACCTTCTTGAATTATCTCTGAACTCTCAGAAGCTCTATAGAAACAATCTAGAGACTTATTATCAGCCCTAGTTCTTGGGCATCTCTGACTTATGGATTTTCCAGACCATGGGGCAGATTATGGCCATTGCCAACAGTTCCTAAGTTTCTACGTATAGTGCAAGCATCTAATAGAAGATGGGATCTTTTTTTCTCTCCTCCTTCTCTTCTTCCTTCTCCTCCCTCCCCTCTCTTTTTCTTTCTCTGGAAATGACAGATTGGCATGACCTGAGTCAGATGCTCACATCTAGACCCATACACTGTAGGCCAGGTAGTGTGGGTTATTTTGAAGGAATATAGCAGCTTCTACTACAGCCCTGTGCATAATGAGATGAAGAAGAAATTCCTAAAAAATAGACACTGGGAAACAAAACAGTGGGGTCCACAACAATTGGGTTTTTTAAGACAGGGTTCTAATCCAGGCCCTGCCACTTACTTGCTGTTTGAACTTGAGACAGTCAGTCCCTTTCTCTGGGACTCAGTATGCTCATCTTTGGAATGAGATGGTTGGCCTGATTGGTTCCAAGGTTCCTTCTAGGGTTCTTGAGCTTGTTAGTGGTAAAGACTCCTAACCAGGGTTTTTTGTCTTATGACGCGTCTCCTCTGGCTAGCAGCCGTCTTCAATCCACGCTGTTCTTTGCAACGAGTTCCCTGACTTCCAGGTCTGCTCCACGGGGGCAGAATGAAGACGGTGACCTTTGCTGTGAACTTCCAAGAAAGGTGTGTGTGAGTGTTTCTTGATTTCTGCTGTAGGGGAAATGTGAATCAATGGAATTTGGGGGACTCATTTTTCCCCATTGACTTTGTGATGGCATTGTGATCCCAGAAATGTTTTTTCCTCGGAGAATTCAGAGATTGTGAAGTATTGGAAAGCCCTTAGAAATCATTTAGGGGCTGGCTCTGTGGCCAAGTGGTTAAGTTTGCGTGTTCTGCTTCGGCGGCCCAGGGTTTCACTGGTTTGGATCCTGGGTGTGGATATGGCACTGCTCATCAAGCCATGCTGAGGCAGCATCCCACATGCCACAACTAGGGAGACCCACAACTGAAAATACACAACTATGTACTGGGGGGCTTTGGGGAGAAAAAGGAAAAATAAAATCTTTAAAAAAATAAAAATAAAAATAAAGAAATCATTCAGTCCAGGAGTTCTTAATCTAGATTTTGTAGACTTCTGGGGTATGGAACATGTTGAAATTACAGGAAGAATGTTGTCTGTATGTACATGTATGGCTCCATGGAGAGGATCCATTTTAAAAGCCAGTTTATGTTTAATTGAGATATAATTTACGTTAAAAATGTGCAGATTAAGTATTCAATTTGATGAGTTTCCACAAATATGGAACTTGAGCAACCACCGTCCAAACAGGATATAAACATTTCTATCACTCCAGAAGGGTTCCCTTGTGTCCTTTTTGAGTTAATCGGCCCCCTGCCTCCTCACTCAGCAAACGTTTTCTGACTTCTATCACCATAGATTATTTTTTTCTGTTTTAGAATTTCGTATGAATAGAATCATACAGTCTTTACTTTTTGGTATAGTGTTTTTTGCCCTCACAATGTTTTTGAGATTCATTCATGCTGTTGTGTTTATTAGTACTTGGTTCCTTTATATGACTGAGTAGTCTTCAATTAATTCAGTTAATTAAGCCAGCCCCGGTGGTCTAGTGGTTAAGATTCGGTGTTCTCGCTGCCATGGCCCCAGTTTGTTTCCAGGTTGGGAAACCACACTACTTGCCTGTCAGTCATAATACTGTGGTATCTGCATGTTGCTGTGTTACTGAAAGCTAAGCCACCGGTATTTCAAATACCAGCAGGGTCACCCATGGTGGGCAGGTTTCAGGAGAGCTTCCAGACTAAGATAAACTAGGAAGAAGGACCTGGCCACCCACTTCCAAAAAATTGGGCATGAAAATCCTGTGAATAGCAGTGGAGCATTGTCTGATACAGTGCTGGAAGACAAGAGGCTGGTGCAAAAGAGATGGGGCAGGGTTCTGCTCTGCTGTACGGTCACTAGGAGTCAGAATCAACTCAATGGCACTAACTACAAGTATTGAACTGTGTGAATATATAACAATTTGTTTATCATTCTCCTTTGGGTGGGCATTTGGATTATTTCCATTTTACACTATTATGAATGCGGCTGCCATGAATATACTTGTATGAGTCTTTTTGTGGACATATGTTTTTATTTCTCATGGGTTAATATCCAGGGATAGAATTGCTGGGTGTTGGATAGATGTGGGTTTAATTTTAAAAGAAACTGGCAAATAGTTCTTCAAAATACTTGCACCGTTTTACACTCCCACCAGGAATGTATGAGAGTTCCAGTTGTTCCACATCCTGGTCAACATTTATTGTTGTCAGCTTTTGTAATTTTAACCATTCTAATGGATATAAAATGGTATCTCATTGTGGTGTTAATTTGTATTTCTCTTATGGCTAATGATCTTGAGCATATTTTTATGTACTGATTGGCCATTTGTAAATCTTCTTTTGCCAAGTGTCTGTTCATATCATTTGCCCATTTAAAGCCAGTTTGAACGATTTTTTATTTGTAAATGAAAGAGTTCTGGCCAAAACAAAATCCATCTGTGGATATACAGATACTTATCATTGGTGTCGGGTATTGGTAAAGGATAGGTGTTTATCATTTGGACAAAGTATAGAAGGTGACTCCAAGCAGATGGAGCAGTGTGAACAAAGATGCATAAATAAGGAGCAGTATGTTGCATTCAATGAATGAACCATAAGTGGTGGAGTAAGGCTGACAATAGGATGTTGGAGGCACAGAGTAGAGTTTAAAGCACAGCCAGACAGGGGCTGGAGAGATAGGCATTGTTGACCTTATATATCATCTAAGGAATTTGGACTTTTTCCAAAGTCAGTACAGAATGACCTGAGTTTTACTCAGTGGAGGGGCGTGATCAGATATGTGTTCAAATTCACACACAAAAAATCTACCTACTTTATGTATACAAATGGATTGAGTTGTGGAAGACCCCTGGAAAGATACCCTTTGTGGAACCTGAGACACTTGTCATGGAAATGTAGTAATTTTTCCTTCTAGTGAGAACAGATGAGTTTAAAAGATGACTACTGTTGTCAAGCAAGGTATGCTCAGGTTTCAGTGCCTCTCGTAAAAGACAGGCTGCATTTTTTGCAATAGGGACTAGATTAGATATTTTATGAGAAATCATTGTTTAAAGCCCCATTATTTAGAAATGATGCTTATTTGCATTTATGTCGTTATAACATTTTATGAAAAACATGTCTTTCACTTTTGATGGGGTATGCTACGATGGGTTCTCAGTTGTGTTCAAGAGGCAAACAATGAAAAGTGTGAGAACAGTCCTGTCACTGGCCTCTGTGGTTCTGTGAGACAAGCCAGCTCAGGTTCTCAGGACAGATGGTTGAAGAATCCCACCTTCAGGCAGAAGGTAGGAGAATGCCAGAAATATCTTGTATCTGTCAGAGTTCTTAGTTGTAAGCAACAGAATCCATTTTTGCTGGTTTATTTAAGGAAGGAATTCATTAAATGATACAGGAGGCTCACAGAATCTCAAGGAAGGCCAGGGATGAAGCTTAAGGCTGGCTATTCATCCAGAAACAAAGTCCGGATCATACTGTGGGGCTCCCACAATGAGGACAGCACTATCCCACATAGATACTGGCACCCTCGCTGATAATGTTAAGGACTGGAACACAGAAACTCTGCTACTACTGCCCCCTAAATCTAGGTATTTTCATTACTTCACTCATTAAAGAATGGATTTGACACAGTTCCTGCTTCCTCATGTGTGTAATTTCCAAAGTGAAGGCTTGCTTGTGTCTGACTGGCAGAGCTAGGTCACATGCTTACCGTTAAGCTGCAAGGGAGGCTGGGAAAGTGAGCTCTGGCTTCTTCCTCAGAGACTATGGTCTTATAACGTGTTCGCGAGATACTGAGTGGCCACAGTGTCCATTACATATTATGGCATTACTAAGCACTGTAGTTAGCTGAGATTAAAAGGAGAATGAAAACACTTTGACTAGTTTGTCTCTTTGTTTCTTGGAAAATTAAAAACAAAACTAAACAAAGAATGGCTTGAATAGGAAGAGGAGACATCCCTAATTTTGGAGGGCTCTAAAAGAGATTCTATGAGTTTATTTGACTTACTTGTATATGATTTTATACATTTACCTACCTATCTACTTGTTCTATAACTGAGTTAGCATGCTAATGGCATTGTAAGATCAAAGTGGCTTTTGTGGGCTGGCCTGGGAACCTAACCACTATGTGTAACATTGTGCAGTGAATGGAGACAGCAGCAACATCCAGGACAAGACTTCCCACTTCATGACTGACACCTTCCTGTTGCAGCCCAACCTGGCTGACCACAAGAAGCATCTTGACAAGATAATGATTCACCTCTGGCTTTGTGGAAATCTTTAGGTTGCAATAAACAGAATCATTCAAACTAATTTGCACCAAAGAGGAAAAGTTATTGCAAGGGTACAGAGGTGTCTCTTGGAATTCAAGAGAAGGACGTGCAACCTGGTCCCACGTGGGACTGAGCCAGGGCTCTGAAAACCCTCAGAGGGCCTAGTGTCTCTGTCTCTTTTTCTGTCTGTCTGTCTGTCTCAGCATGATTTGCACGATTTGTCATCTCTGCTTCTCTCTGAAGATCTGGTTCATTCTTTTCCTCTCTGCAGACTGACTTTCTCTACTTTTACATATCTGGCTCCTTAAGTGTCCTTTCTGTTAAAAAACTGACAAAGACAAATAGATATTTCCAAGTCTTGATTCCAAATACTTAGAGCAGAGATTCCCTGTCCTGGGATGAATAGTATTTCTCAAAATGCATGGCTACCTGGAACCTCGGAATGTAAACTTATCCGGGAATAGGGTCTTTGCAGATGTGATCCATTAAAATGAGGTCATGCTGGATTCAAGTGGGCCCTAAGCCAATGACTCAGGTCCTTATCAGATGATGAAACAGAGAAGCCATGTGAGGACAGAGGCGAAGGTTGGAGTTAGGCTGCCACAAGCCAAGGGATGCCAAGGCTTGCCAGGAACCACCAGAAGCTGGGAGAGAAGCAGGGAGCAAATTTTCTCTAGAGCTTCCAGTGGGAACCAACCCTGCTGACACCTTGATTTCGTGCTTCTGGCCTCCAGAACTGTGAGAGAATGCATTTCCATTGTTCTAAGCCACCCAGTTGTGGTACTTTGTTACCGCAGCCCTAGGACACTAATACAATATCTTTGGCTCAGCTGGGTCAAATGTCTACCCTTCCATCCATCTGATCAGCTCTGGCCAGGGGCCCTGGAGAAGACTCTTTAAGAAAGAGGTGTGAAGAGGGGCAGAAAAGCTGATAAACAGATGTAATAATCCTCTTCTTGTTTCCTCACAATCAGAGGAGGCTATGGGTACCTGGCAGTGACCAGAGGGGACAGTGGGACTCCGGGAATAATTCCTGATTTAGGGACAATTTACCTCTCACTATTTGTGGGAATGGGATTTTAGTAGATTGAAAAAATGGTAATGATCCTTCACTCCGCCCTGTATTCAAGGCCTTGCAGTGTGTCTTCGCACCTCCTCCCATCATGAGGTCTACTCTTTTCCCTTTCTCTTGATTCTGTTTTGGCCTTGTCCCTTGCTTTTGCCAATAGAATGTTGCAGAAGAGATGAGTGCCAGTTCTAAACCTAGGCCTCCAAAAGCATTGCATGCTTCCACTTGCTCCCTTGGAACCTTACTGTTGCCACGTAAAAAGCTTCAGCTAGCCTATGGCATGATAAAAGATATGGGGCCCCGCCACTTCCTTTGCCCCAACCACCAGTCAGTCAATTGTCTGACGAGTTTGTGAGACCAACCAACTCCCGGCTGACCAGCCAGGTGACTGCAGATGCGTGAGCAAGCCCAGTGAAGACTGGTTAAGTCTGGTCTAGCTCAACAGAATCACCCAGCTGTCCTGTAGGTTCCTGAGCAATGTGGAGGATTATTTTAAGCTACTAGGTTTTGAGGAGGTTTGTTGTGCTGCGATAGATCACTGATAGAGGGAGATTGATAATCTGGATTTTGGTAAAACAGATGTTTGAAAAGTGGGGAGAATTTGTTCATAAATTCCTAGGTAATTCCTAGGTCCCATGTTAATAGCTGGCTCAACTTGGGCAAGTCAATTTAGCTTACCATGTATCAGTTTCCTCATCTAATAAGTGAAGCTAGTAAAACTAGTTTCTCTGAGAGGGTTGTTGGACAGAGCAAATGGAAGAAAGTGTGGGGTAGCGCATTATAAAACATCAAGTATGAATCATTCCTCTATACTCTGCCTTTTGTTTCCTCACCAAAACATGAATAACCTGAGGGACGGATAGAGCGATTCCATTTTATGGAGTTGAAAGCAGCTTGCTTCTTTCTACGGCTAAGGAGGCCCTGCATGATCTGGCCCCTCCATTCTCTTCACTCTCCTCTCCTACCTCTTGCTGCATCCAGAACGCTGGTTTCTCTCAGTTCCTCACACACACCAAGTGCTTCCCACATGAGAACCCTGGTACACACTGTTCCTCCACCTGGGACTGTCTTCCCACCTCTCTCTCTCCCTCTCCCCCTGTTTCTCTCTTTTTATTTGAACCAGATTTCAGGAACAGTTATAATGTAGATAGGATAAATTAAGTGGCACTCTTAGTAATTAATATGTGTTCTCCGTTTTGAATCAAAGCAACCCAAAAGATGAGTGGGGGAGAAAAATCCCTCTGTCCTCTCCTATAGAGTCCCTTTAATTTAGGGATTGGAATCTTGATCAGCCCAGGAGAAGCACTGTGAGAACTTGGTGACAGCTGGGTAGGGGACCTCAGAAAAGACTGTTTTCTGGGCTTTATTCTCTCCGTATTGGTCTCTGTCTCTCTTTTTTTCTCTTTATTTCTATCATCTACCTATTCATTCATCCATCTTTTTGTCTATTTCTGTCATCTGTCTATCTACCTATCTGTCTATCCATCCATCCATCATTTATCCATTCATCTATCCATCATCTATTCATCCATCTATCTATTGCTTTACTGAGATAATTTTATATCATAATATTCACCTTTTTTATATATACTATTCAATGATTTTAATATGTTTACAGAATTGTGCAACCCCTAACCATGTCTAATTTTAGAATGTTCCCATTACCTGAAAATGAAATCTCATGCTCACTTACCCTCACTCCCCATTCCCACTCCCAGCCCTAGGCCACCACTAAGCTACTTTCTGTGTCTATAGATTACTCTTGTGGACATTTTATGTAAGTGGAATTATACAATGCCTCATCTCTTTTAATGGCTTTCCTTCCTTGTTCTTTGAGTCTCAGCTAAAATGTTGCCTCTTCTGTCTTTGAACTTCACTACTATTCTCCATGTCATCTCCTCATTTGTTTTCTTGTAGAGCTTACTGCAATTAGTAATTATTGCATTTCTTTGTCTACTTCCTTTTGTCTGTCTGTGCCACTAGATTATAATCTCCCTGAGGGCAGGAACCATTTCTGTTGTTCGTTGCTGTATCTCCAGAATCTAACTCAGTGCCTGACACGGAGTCAGTGTCCAGTAAACATTTGCTAAATGAATGAAGATTCAAAAAAAGTGTTGAATTTTAAAGAGCAGCTCCGAACTTTTCCCTTGTAGAGGTCATAAACTGCAATAGATAGCGCTCACAAATTGTCAGAACAACCTGAAGTGGCTTTCATATTGGAAGGTCCAATGCAGCACAAGCCCTTGTGCTAAGAGATGTGGAAAACAGAACAAAGACTGGGGATTGATTTGTAGGCAGCATTCTCCAACCTTCTGTCATGCAGTCTGTGCTGCTCTTGGTTTGGGGCTTTGTTTGTTTTCTGGCATGTGGGAGAGTTCTGGTGCCTCCCGTCGTTCTCATAATTCTGTTAATACTGTTAGACTATTTATTTGGCCCGTGTTGCTGTCAAGCCACTCTCCTACATCAGGCCCTGGCTTGTGTCTTTGGAAGTTTTAGTCCAAACAAAAAGCATTTCCTTTGTTCATATGCAAAGTGAGGATTAGCAGCAGCTAGAGTTTTTCATACACAAGTCACCAGGAAAGAGTGTCCAAAATGGAATGAAGCTGCAGGAACCTGTGGAAGTTGACAAGCAGACTTTGAACTGAGCGGAGGCTTGGAAGCAGCCTTTCAGGGACTTTGTCATCTGCAAACAGGGGCAATTTAACTCCTTCCTTTCCAATTTGGATGCCGTTTATTTCTGATTCTTTCCTAATTGCATTGGCTGGGTCTCCTAGTACTGTGTTGAATAGAAGTGGTGAGAGTGGGCATCCTTGCCTTCTTCCTGATCTTCGAGGAAAGGCTTTCAGTTTTTTACTATTTAGTATGATGTTAGCTGTGGGCTTTTCATATATGGGCTGTATTTTGTTGAGGTGCTTTTTATTCCTCGTTTGTTGAGAGTTTTATCGTGAAAGAGTGTTGAATTTTGTCAAGTGCTTTTTCTGTATCTATTGAGATGATTGTGTGATTTTTATCCTTTATTCAGTTAATGTGGTATATCATGTTAATTGATTTTCTTTTTTTGAGCAAGATTTACCCTGAGCTAACATCTGTGCCAGTCTTGCTCTATTTTGTATGTGGGATGCTTCCCCAGCATGACTGATCAGTGGAGTAGGTCTGCACCCGGCATCTGAACCCATGAACCCTGGGCTGCTGAAGTGCAGCGTGTGGAACTTTAACCGCTTGGCCACAGGGCCGGTCCCTCACGTTAATTGATTTTTATATGTTGAACCATTCTTACATCCCAGGGATAAATCCCACATGGTCATGGTATATGATCCTTTTAATGTGCTCTTATATTTGGTTTGCTAGTATTTTATTGAGGATTTTTTTTTATCTCTATTCATCAGGGATATTGGCCTGTAGTTTTTTTTTTCTTGTGGTGTCTTTGTCTGGCTTTGTTATCAGAGTAATCCTGGCCTCCTAAAATGAGTTTGGAGGCGTTCCCTCCTCTTCAATGTTTTGGAAGAGTTTGAGGATTGGCATTCATTCTTCTTGGTAGAAGAATTGGTATGATACTTGAACTGGCATGAATTCTTCTTGGTAGATACTTGGTATGATTTTAATCTTCTTAAATTTGTTGAGACTTGTTTTGTGATCTAACATGTGGTCTTCCCTGGAGAAAGTTCTGGGTACGCTGGAGAAGAATGTGTATTCTGCTGCTATTGGGTAGAATGTTCTGCGCGTGTCTTTTGGGTCCATTTGGGTTATGGTATAGTTCAAGTCTTCTGTGGCATTATTTATCTTCTGTGTGGATGTCCTACCCATTATTCAAAGTGGGGTACTGAAGTCCCCTACTGTTATTGTTTTGCTATCTATTTCACCCTTCAGTTCTGTCAATGTTTGCTTTATATATTTAAGTGTGCTGATGTTGGGTGCATATAATTCTTATATCTTCCTGGTGTATTGACCCTTTTATTATTATGTAATGTCCTTCTTTGTCTCTTATGACAGTTTTTGACTTAAAGTCTATTTTGTCAATAATAATTTTTAATAATTACATTAACTACTGCCTCCTTAGAGGCCAGACTCTGTGATCAACTCTATAAAGGGCCCGGAGATGGAAATCTAGTCTTCAAGGAAGATAAAGTCACTGAAATAATTGTCAGGAGATCAGGTCTTATTTTGACTATCTCTGTGACCTTGGAGATGCGACCTGGACTTTCTATGTCTCAGTTCTCAGGCCAGTAAAATGAAATAGTAATCACTACCCACTTCAGAGGTCATTGAGAGGATTCAGAGAGAGACTAGATCATCCATTCAACCTATAAATATGTATCAAGTACCAATCGTGCATCAGGCTGCTTAGGACTAGATATTGACCTAATGGGGAAAACATATGCCCCTGGCCCATCTTGGGACTTAGAGTTTAGATTGAGAGATAGAAAATAAGCACTTACAAAATACAGGATGAGAAACACTATAATGGAAGCACAGGGTACTCTGGGAGTAACTAGCGTGGATTCCCAACTCCCAAATGATTCCAAAAAACTTTGTGAACTTTACAGCCTTACACATGCTATAAGGTGTAATTATTATAGTCCATGATAGTATACTATCTAGTTCCATTAGGTAGGCTAAAGCCTACTGTAGTCAACCCAGGTGGATTTGGCAAACAGAAATGTATATCTCTACTAAAGAGATGGAATTGAAGGAAAGCTTTGAAAGGCTCATTGGGCAAAATGTGGGAAGAATAATCCTAACTACAAGTATGATTCAAACTTTGAGATAAACCAAGGTGTCTGGTCACTGGGAGCAGAGGTTCTCGCTTAGGCCTGGGAGTCTAGTGACCTAGAGTTGCCACTGGCCTGAAGTGTTGCATGGATGAGTCACTTCTCCCCGGCAGAATGTGAGTGCCATGAAGGTAGGGATTCTCTTTGGTGTTCTTTTGTTCGGGAGGTGTCCTAAGAACCCAGACAGAGCCTAGCAAATAATGATAAGTGCACAGCAGCTAATAGTTGACTGACTGCCTGATGGATTCTTTGGGCTCTCATGTTTCCCTTCTGAATATAGGGATTGGAAGTGGAAGGGGATTGAACTGGCTGATCTCTAAGCGCTCTTCTGATTCTAAAATTGAATCACTAAAGTAAAAAAGTCCAATTGAAAAAGTGTAGCCGAGTAGTGACGGAAATAATCTCATTAATGCCTGAGTGCGTGGTAAGAGCAACTGAGCATCAATTATGATACACAAGGTTTTAAATTCCTCAGTTTTTGGCTCTAGCTTTCAATAGAACATACCGTTCTCACAGGGGTTGTAATTTTCCTCATTTGCTCTTTGTGGCGTCTCATGATGAGCTACCTGAATTTGTTAGAAATTATTTTGGAATTATAATGGGAAATGTAGGGAAATAATGCATTTATTACTATTATTGCCGTTGGAATGAACAACCCAGAAGATATAAGATGACATTTAAAAATAGCAATTTTCGGGGGCTGGCCCCGTGGCCGAGTGGTTAAGTTCGCGCGCTCCGCTGCAGGCGGCCCAGTGTTTCTTTGGTTTGAATCCTGGGCGCGGACATGGCACTGCTCATCAGACCACGCTGAGGCAGCGTCCCACGTGCCACAACTAGAAGAACCCACAACGAAGAATATACAACTATGTACCGGGGGGCTTTGGGGAGAAAAAGGAAATAATAAAATCTTTAAAAAAAAAAATAGCAGTTTTCAATAAAAGTAAAGACAAACATGTTCGAATAGATTTTTTCCACAGTAGGGGGCTGCAAACTTTGCATTAGCCCAGATGTCAGTGGAGTAATTGTTCTCAATAAGCCTGCACAGTGTTCAAAATAACATGATGTGATATTGAAATGTGTTTGCTGAGAATCTGTAATATTACAGTTACTGTGTGATGTGTGCTCCCATTCGTCCTTATTACAGACGTGGTAACTGAGGCTTAAGTGATTTGCCCCAGAGGGAGCCAGAGTGCTGTTTGTGACATACAGGCAGTATTCAATGACTATTAACTATTATTATTGTTATTATTATAATCAGTAAGGTCACTGTCTAGTGATTGGAAGAGCTGGGCTACGAACCCCAGTCTGTCTGATATTCTGAGTCCAATAGTGTCATAAAATAATGCTGTCCTCTGGCACTCTATAATGCCTTTATATATATATATTTAATTTTCAGCTCTATATTTGGTTTATAAAGTGTCTTGTTTCTGTGAATAGAGAATTTTTTTAAGTCTCTTTCTCCCTCCTTGACCTCACTGGTATAATACAGACAGGTCTTTTTGATTGCATGGAATTATGCCTCATCAGAGAAGAATGTGCCTTTGTAAAGCTCGTGTGGTTTAACCCCTTTTCTGTGACATATGGGGAAACTGAGGCCCAGGTTGACTGACTTGCTCAAGGTCACTTGGTGAGTAGTGCTACAGCTGGGGATAAGAGCCCAGCTTTCCACGATGCCGCAAAGCCCCTCTGAGAGGAGGAAAGTGCTGGGTCGCACATGAGGGCTTGGCCCCGGCAGCCTTCCACACGGCAGTCTGCTGGGCGTGGGGAGGAACTGCCGAGGAGCCTCAGCCACCCTCAGCAGGGTTGAGGTAACTGGGCTTAGCATTGTCAAGTGCAGAAAACCACGGCAAGGAGTCAGAGAGCGCTGTCTGGAAATTGGGTACAGTGGGCAAATTTTGTGCATTTATGTGAATGCAACCATTGTTTAGCGACATAAAATTGTTAATATGATAGGCTTCTTCTCTTGAAGTGCTCATTTGTCAGTGCTAGGAAGCCCTGTAGGACAAAGTATGAGTGTTAGTTTAATCTCCCCCATTTCCTCTGCCTGAAATATCCATTGGCCTCTCTCTCTGTACGTCCTGTTACAGCATAACCCGGCACAGAGTGGTAGAAAGAACCCTGGATAAAATCCCAGTATAATGGGAGGAGAGACGGTTCTGGAGACAAACTATCTAGGTTTGAGACCCAGCTCTGCCACTTCCTGGCTGTGTCAACCTGGATGAATCACTTAACCTCTTTGAGCCTCTGCTTTCTCCTCTGTAAAATGGGATAATAATGAAACACATTGTGAGGATTCAATGAAATAATATGCGTGAAGTTCTTGGCAAGTTGTGAGGACATAATAAGCTCTCAATGAATATTGGTTACAGATCAAAATAAATCCAGCTCTGTTAGAATCTTGCTGTGGTAAGTGCGGAAAGCTCAGATTTTTCAGTTGTAAATAAGATGGTGGTGAAGACTCTTCCTACCTGAATACTCTATGATTTCAGGCTTGCCCTTGTCTCCTATCAGTAATAATTTCTCCCTAACTCACTCCTTTTAGTCCTGCATTTGGGCCTCTCTTGTGACACGTCTTCTACTCTTAGTTTATAATTATTTGTACCTGTGCCTACTGGAGAGTATGTTTATTCCAGTGACTTGCTCATAAGAAATGCTTAAATGTTTGCTGAGTGGATGGACAAATATTAATCTTTCTGATCCTGGTGTATCTCTCAGAGTGAATGGTCAGGTAACTATGTTGTGCCTTTTTTAAAGCCATTTATTATGGAAAATTTTGAATATATGTCTATATTCTTATGTATATAAGAAAAGAGAAATAAGAAGAAGAAAAGAAAATAATAAAATGAACTGCCGAGGGCCCGTCACCCAGCAACATTTATTATCAGCTCATGACCAAGCTTGCTTCATTTATGCCTCACATTCCGCTCCCTCCCTCCAGATATTTTGAAGCAAATTTCAGACATTCGTATAAAGCTATCTAAAAGAATTTCAGAAAGCACCGGTAAAAGAAAAAGAGACTTCCTTTTTTAGGCATGATTACAACATCCTTATCATGCCTAAAAAATTAACAGTAATTCCTTAATATCATCACATATCCCATCAGTGTTCATGTTTCTTTGATTTTCACGCATGTGCGTGTGTAAATGTATAGAGTTACAATTTGTTTGTCTGAATCAGGACCCAAGTGAGGTACATGCCTTGCATTTGATTGATGTGTCTCTTAAGTCTCTTTTGTATTGTCTATTTCTCTCTTGAATTCTGTCAGTTTTTTCTTCACATATTTTGGGATTCTGTTGTTAGATGTATACATTTTTATAATTGTTATATATTCTTTTGTTTTTTAAAGATTTTTGCAGAGGAAGATTTGCTCTGAGCTAACATCTGTTGCCAATCTTCCTCTATTTAGTATCTGCCATGACAGAATGGCCACAGATAGATGAGTAGTGTAGGTCCGTACCTGGGAACTGAACCCAGGCCGCTGAAGCAGAGCATGCCAAACTTAACTACTAGGCCACTGGGGCTGGCTTGATAATTGTTATATATTCTTGATTGATTAAACTCGACATTATAAAGCATCCTTCTTTGTCTCTAGTAACATCTTTTGTCTTAAGGTCTATTTTGTTTGATATTAGTATAGACGCTCCACCTCTCTTCTGTTGCTCTTTGCATGGTCTATCTTTTTCAGTCCTTTTGCTTTCATCCTATTTGCGTTTTTGAATCTGAAGTGTGTCTCTTATGTGGTATGTAGCCTGTAGTTGGGTCATTTTTTAAAAATCCCTTCTGCCACTCTCTGCCTTTTAATTGGAATGTTTAATCATTTACATTTAATCTAATAATCGAGATGGTGAGATTTAAGTCTGAAAATTTCCTATTTGTTTCCTATGTATCTTATCTTTTTTCATTCCCGTGTTCCTCCATTACTGCCTTCTTTTGTTAAATATAGATATTTTCTGAAGAACTCTTGTTTCTTCTGTTATATTTTTGAGTTATTTTCTTAGTAGTTTCTTAGTTAAATTGTTAACATCTTAATTTATAACCGTCTAGTTGGGTTAATACCAACTTAATTTCAATGGTATACAAAAAATTTGCTCCACTGTACTTCCATTCCCTCCCTCCTCCTTTGTGCTGTTATTGGCATACAATTTAAATCTGTATACATTGTGTGCTTATCAACATAGATCTATAATTATTACTTTTCACCCTTGCACTTTAAGTCAAATAGGAGAAAGAAACAATTACAAACAAAAAGTGATTTTATGCTGTCTTTTATATTTACCTATGTAGTTATTTTTTACTGGTGCTTTTTATTTCTTCTTGTGAATTTGAGTTACTGTCTAGTGTCATTTCATTTCAGCCTGAAAGATTCCCTTTAGTATTTCCTTTAAGGTGAGTTTGCTGGTAACAAATTCTCTGTTTCTGTTTATTTGCGAATAGTGTTCATTTCCCCTTCATTTCCGAGGGATAGATTTGCTAAATATAGAATTCTTGGTCTATTGTCTTTCTTTGAGCACTTTGCATATGTCACCCTGCTGCTTTCTGGCCTCCATGGTTTCTGGTGGGAGACTGGCTGCTCATCTGATTGAGGATCTCTTATACCTTCAAGTTCCTTCCCTCTTGCTGCTTTCAAAGGTTCTTTCTTTGTCTTTGTGTTTTGAATATAATTATGATTATAATGTGTCTAGTTATGAATCTCTTTGATTTATCCTATTGGAGTTTGTTGTGCTTTTTTTGGATGTGTAGAGTAATGTTTTTCATAAAATTTGGGAAGTTTTTGGTCATTATTTCTTCAAATATTCTTTTGCTCCTTTCTCTCCCTCCTCTTCCTCTGAGACTCCCATTATGCATATGTTGGTCTGTTTGACGGTGTCCCACAGTTCTCTGAGTCTTCATTTTTCCTCTTTTTCTCTCTATCCTTCAAACTGGATAATCTCAATTACCTATCTTCAAGTTCACTGATGATTTCTTTTCCCTGCTCACATCTGCTGTTGAGTCCTCTAGTGAATTTTTCCTTTAAGTTATTGTATTTTCAACTCCAGAATTCATATTTCATTCTTTAAAAAAATAATTTCTATCTCTTTATTGATAGTCTCTATTTGGTGAGATGTCTTCTTACTCTCCTTTAGTTCTTTAAGTGTAATTTCCTTTAGTTCTTTGGGTATTTAGGATACCAGGTTTAACATTTTTGTTTAGTAAATCCAATATCTGGGCTACCTTGGGGGCATTTTTTTTTTTTTGTGAGGAAGATTGGCCCTGAGCTAACAGTGGTTGCCAATCTTCCTCTTTTTGCTTCAGGAGGATTGTTGCTCACATAACATCTGTGCCCATCTTCCTCTCTTTTGTGTGTGAGGTGCTGCCAAAGCATGGCTTGATGAGCAGTGTTGGGTCTGTGCCTGGGATCTGAACTTGTGAACCCTGGGCCACCGAAGCAGAGCAAATGAACTTAATCACTATGCCACCTGGCCAGCCCACCTTGGGGACAATTTTTATTTGTTGCTTTTTTACTGTGTATGGGCTATGTTTTTAAATTTATTTGTATGTTTCACATTTTTTTTTGTTGAAGTTGGACATTTAAAATAATATAATGTGACAACTCTAGAAATCAGATTCTCTCTCCTTCCTAGAAGAAGATTTGTTGTTACTGCCATTTGTTGTTGTTGTTTGTTTAGTAATTTTTTGGCGAGCGAATTCTGTACAGTTTGTATTCTTTGTGATATATGGCCACTGAAGTCTCTATCTGGTTAGCTTATGATTGGTTAGAGATTTTCTTAAATGCCTGGAACCAATAAGTCTTTGCTGAGGAGCTCCATGTTTGTATTAGGGCAGATGTTCCAAGCTCAGCCAGGCAGTTTACAACTTTCCTTAGACTTAACCTCCTGCTTTAACAGAGCCTCAATGTTATCCAGAGATGAGAACTTAGGACCTTCTCACATCTTTTCTCAGCATGCACACAACTCTATGTATGCGTGCATGTGGTCTTCTAGATTTGCAGCAACATTTCAGAGCTTTTCAAAGTCAACTATGGACACCTCTTTCCATATTTTTCCTTTTAAGCTTTTTGGTTATCCTATTGTTTGCCCCAACTGTTATCTCCACAACCTGCCCCTCCCCCACCAACAACTGTGATGTTAAACAACGGTTGTGTTCAACTGATGCCCTTGGGAATAAGTTTGTTCAAACTGGTCAAGCACCAAGCCAGGTCAAAGAAGAGCCGACTTTCAAGTGGAGTCTTCCAAGGAACCAGAAGATAGGTCAAATAATCATAATCCTCTGGGAACGGGGCTTCGAAGGGGCTCCAACCCCATTTTGCCCCCTTCTGCTGCTGCTAAGTTGCTGCTTTTCACCATGATTGTAGGCTATTGGTTTACAGGCACTACTGAGCTGGGGAGAGAAAATGGGATGAGGGAAAGTTAAAATATCATGAAACTCATTGTTCTTACTGAGATTTAATAATTTATCCTGAATAAATACTCACCAGACTGCTGTAAGCCTTTAGCTAATTTGCAGTTGACTTTGACAATTTTTGCTACTGTTCTCATTGCTTTTCTGGAGGAGAAGATTTTTGGCAGTCTTTACTCTGCTATTCACTGACATTAGCTCCTCCTTAAGTTTCTTTTTATCTGTAGGTTCCTCCATCATCATGTTTTTAAGTTGAAATATTTTTGTTGATGAAATCATGTTATTGCCTCTATATAGTCTGTATTTTGCTGATTGCATCCCTGTAGTGTCATTTAACATGTTTCTTTGTCCCTGTGTTTCCTGTGAATTGGGAGTAAGAAGGGTGATTACATTCATATTTGATTTGTTTTTGCAAGACTATTTTATAGGTGTTCTTCCATTGGGAGGGACATAATGTGGTCTCCCTCTTTTTTTTTTTTTTAAATGATTTTAGTAGCCATTGAAGGTCATTGCATAGATTCATAATTCATTAGGGAGGGTGAAATGGTGATATTCCAATTCTATAATTTCCTCATAATTTAATAATTGAAATTCTTGTATAATGAAAATATTCCTTCATTGACTAGTTCAATATACTGAGACACAGTCTATAAAGAAAAGGCATAATAAATTGGTATTTTTATAAAATAAAGATACGAATTCATAAAGATGAGTTAATATGTAAGCATTGAGCTTAGTGTCTGGCATAAATGTTGTATAGAGTGATAAGATTATTACAATTATGTAGAGTGGGGAAATATTATCTTATTAGTTGACATCATAGTTTCTCATCTTTAGGGAAAAAACCTGAAAAGCCATGTGGCAGAAGAGATGAGATTTTAAGATTATGGGTCACCAGAAAAAGATGGATGAAATGTTTCATATTTAAATTAAATAGGGTTGTGGGGTGAGATATCAGAGGCTATAGCAGCTTGGATTAGAATTTGTAGAAAGTAACAGAAAATAAAAATAACAGCAGTTTAAATAAGCTAGAAAGGTATTTCTCTCATGTGTAAATGGCTACAGTTAGCTGGTGGTGGCAGGGATCTATGTTACTTCCATCTTGTTCCGAGATCACCTATTGTTCCAAGTGACTGCTGGAGTTGCAGTCATTATATCCACAATCTAGCCAGCAGGAAATAGGAAGGGCAGAGGAGAGCACATCCTGCTCCTTAAGGATGTTTCCTAGGAACTATGAACACAAACGATTTCCCCATATATCCCATTGGCTGGAATGTAAATAGTCACACTTGATTGCAAGGGAGACTGGGAAATGTAGTCTTTATCCAGATCACGTGCCCAGGTGAAAACCAGGGATTCTATAAGTGAGGAAGCAGAGGAGAACAAACATTGAGGACAACTAGCAGTCTCTGGCACAGAGCTGGAAGCGGGGAAGGAGGCTATGAGATGCCATGAAGCTGGAGTACGGCAGCTGGCAAGAATTTCCTAGAAGAGGAGCACACAGGGACTTTTAAGAACAAAGGTGTCTTAATTTGGATTCCCCCACAAATAGACCTTGAGACAAGAATTTGAGGGTGTGTAGTTTATTTAGGAGGTGATTCTAGGAAGCACCAGTAGAGGAGTGGAGAAGTGTGGCAAGGGAGGGAGGACAGCCCATATAAGCAGTGTTTTTTAAAAATTTAAAAATTTGTATATTTTAGCTTTATTGAGGTATAATTGACATATAAAATTGTAAGATGTTTCAAGTATACACTGTGATGACTTGATATACGTATACATTGTGAAAAGATTCCCCCATCTAGTTAATTAACACATCCATCATATTTATCTTTTTTTTTTTTGGTGAGAACATTTAAGTTCTACTCTCTTAGCAAATTTCAATTATACAATAGTGTTATCAACTGTAGTCACCATGGTTTACATTAGATCCTCAGACATCAGGTGGATTATAAAGTTTCTTTTACCACTGTGGGTAACTGGAACTTGATTCCATTGGTTAACTCTGAAAGTCACTGGGGCACATGTGCCTCAGAATTATGCTGCCTGAGAAGGGGCGTGTCTACACCAAGTCCATCAATTATTGATTGAAGACTGCTTCCAGGAAGTGTTCATTCTGTAGCATTTCTGGCCTATGGGAGTGGGCAGAGCTGGCTCTGCTACCAGAGGAAGCCCCCGGTAGGAGGACGTTGGGCCATCTTGCACATCCTTCACTTCTCATCAGTGAAGTGCCTGATGAGATCTGCGTGCGGCACCAACCAACATGAGACATCTCATATTCAATTGGAAGTGGTTTGCCCTGCTGAACTGTAGCTGCTCTCTGAGAATTTGGAAATGAGGAAGAGACTGAGATTCATGGCTGGATTGAGGGAATACGGCTTAGGGATTGTGGAGGTGGAACACTGAGATGGTCCATAAATCAGGCTAAACTGGGAGTTGAAATCCAGAAGGAACAGGAGAATGTAAGCAGCCTGTGATTCACAAAAATCTCAGGGAATGTTTTGTATTTCCACACTGTGAGAGTATATTAGTCATCTGTTGTGATGTAACAAATTGTTCTAAAACTTAAAGCAACACGTTTATTATCTCACATTTCTGTGAGCCAGGAATCCAGGCATCTCTGGGGATACTGCTTCAGGGTCTCTCACAAGGCTACATCCAAGGTGTCACCCATTGTGGGGGTCTCATCTGAAGGCTCAGCTGATGAAGGATAGGCTTCCAAGCTCCCTTATGTGATTGTTGGCAAAATTTAGTTCCCCAAGGGCTGTTGAACTAAGGACTGTGTTTCCTTACTGGCTGTTGGCTGAAGGTTTCCCTCATTTTCTTGCCATGTGGACTTTTCCAACATGGCAGCTCTCTTCATCAACACTAACCAGAGAGAGATCTTTTGTAACCTAATTGTGGAAGTGGTATCTAATCATGAAAGTGACATTCTATCATCTTTGTTATATTCTTTTGGTTAGAAGCAAGTCACTAGGCACAGTGCACACTCAAGAAGAGGGGTATTTGAATGAAGGCGGGAATACTAGGAAGTGGGAATCACTCGGAGCCATCTTATATGTCTGCCTACCTCAGAGGGGGTGTGTGTGTGTGTGTGTGTGTGTGTATGTGTGTGTGTGTTGTGTGTGTGCTGAGGCAATTTTGTTTATTTATTAAAAGATATTTTGTGGTGACTATAGTTAACACTGCACTGTGTATCTGAAAGTTGCTAAGAGAGCAGATCTTAAAGTCCTCATAACGAGAAAAAAATTTTTGTCACTGATGAGGGCTTGGTGAGCTGAGGAAGTGAAAGAAAGATTTCTTGGACTCTCAAGGTCTGGTAGTAGTGCTCTTTTATTCAGAGAATAGCATGGGGACAGGACCCATGGGCAGTGAAGAGCTGCAATGTTTTGAGGGTTAGGGCTAAATTTATAAGGCATAGATAAGTGAGTTATTTTTCACAAGACAAAGGAAAGGTCACGTAAAAAAGTCGTTAAAATGGTATCAGTGCAGGTGGGTTCTGGTTATCGTGTGGTCATATAACTTTAAATATGAATCAGGTCAGGACCTATGCTTCCTGGAGGGTGGTATAGATCAGCATGTTGGCCAGAATGCCTTGGGCTTCTCTCCCTGGGGCAGCCTTGATCCTCATCAGTTACTACGTGTGGTGATGGATATTAATTAAGCTAAACTAAACTGTGATCATTTTGCAGTATATACATATATCAAACCATTATGTTGTACACCTAAAACTAATATAATGTTATATACCAAGTATATCTCAATAAAAAAAAAATAGCCATGTGTGCTTAGTGGCTGCCATATTGGATAGCACAGATCTATATTATGGTTCAGTGGTTTTTAAGCAAGAGATTATATCAGGATCACCTGGAAGCCTTGCTATAACACACATTGCTAGGCCTCACTCCCAGAGTTTCTGATTCATGGATCTGGATGAATCCCAAAATACTTAAAAAAAATATATTTATTGAATACCTACAATGTGTTATGTACTATTCTAGGCACTGGGAATACAGCAATGGGGAAAGAAAAGGCAAAAATGCCTGCCCTAATGGAGCTTACGTTCTACCTTCTCTGGATGACAAGGACAGAGAGAACTCAGCTGACACTGGAGTTGCAGTTAGCTCTAAGATATTGGTTTTTCTCTTCTGTAACTGGAAACATACCTGATCTGACGTAGGATAAAAGAATATCTTTCTGTTGCTAAGACTTGTGTTTATAAGGATTTCTTTTCCCACAGAGGACTGGCTATACGGATATATGGCTGTTTTTGTTTTCTTTTGCTGAGAACCTTGAGAATTCAGGAAGGACAAGTGGAGAGAGAGAGAGAGAGAGCTCATGCTGACACTTGTGTGAGGGCAAAGAAAAATACTAAATGGAGAGTGTGAGTGATTCTTACCAACAGAGAGGATGGGGAGACAGAAAGGATTTCAAAGAGGTTTTCCCAAATTTATTGTAAAGCTCCACTCAATGGGGCTTTAAGGCAGATGTTTCCTACTGTTATTTAGAGAAGCGTTCGAAGCTTAGACTCTGAAACCACTTCCCACTTACCAGTTCCCTCAGCACATCTCAGATTCCTGTTTTTAAAAATCGCTAGCCATGATGACGGTGTCGATGAAAATAATCCATAACCAATCTGTAAATGAAAATTTGGGTGAGTTTATTCTGAGCTGAAATCTGAGGACCATGGCCCGGGGCCTTTCTTCCCGAAGGAAGAAAGGGCACCAAAGAAATGAGGTGTACAGAATGGTTATATACCCCCAAAGAGGGTGCTTTACATATGATTGAAATGTCCCTCCCACAATAGTCACAAGATTACCCTGTCGGCACAGCACTTGATGGACACAGCAGGTAGAGGGTCTGCTATCTTCGTGGGTGTAGCAGGAGGCAAGTCTATTGTCTCGACCTGGGTGGTCACAGGTGAGCGCAGCAATCAGTTCCCAGCCTAAGGAAAGATGCTTAATCCTTAAGGAGACGCCACCGTTGGGAGGGGGAGGGAAGTTGCACCTTTATCTCAAGGGCCTTTTGCTCTTGCCATAGGGAATCTCTAAAGCAGATATACAATGCATGCTCAACCGCCTCGGTCAGGCCCTTTTGGAAAGACAAGGTCAGGCCGAATTAGGTTTACACCAAAATGGCTTCCTCATATATTCCAATATATCCTATTACTTGCCATTGTTATTTGACAATGGGTTATGGATTTGTCAGCCCATTTGTTCCAGAGCTCTGTGAACTTCCTGGGCTGCTGGTACCCGAGGCCTTCTGGGGTTAAGTCTCCTGTCTTAGGATCCTGGAAGTGGTTCTAAGAAGTCTGCACCTGGGTTAGGAGATAATCCGGGGTGGGCTGGGGGCAGTGAGGACGCAGAGTTCCAGCTAAATCAGGCTGACTGCTTCTGAGTTGTGAAGACATGCTGTTGGCTCTGCCCTTCTCTCTCCTCACTGCCGGTTCTCTCCGCCCAAGCACAGGTCAAGGGAAGCCAGCCAGTGGCTAAGAGGGTGGAATTTGGAAAGTGACAGTTCTGCCCTTTGCTAGTTATGTGAACCAGGACCAGCTATATGAACCAGCTTTATCTTGAAACCTCAGTTTTGTCACTTATAAAATGGGGACAGTCATTTCTACCTACTAGGGTTCTTTAAAATAATGTGGAGATGTGTTTAGCCCAGCGCCTGTGCTCAATGCATGGTGTCTGTTTCTAGGCAGGGCAGAGTTGAGCATCCCAGCTTTATAGATGAGGAAGCAGAGGTGCACACAGTGCTCCCCCATTCTCTCTTGCTGGAATGTTCCCCACCTCTTAGAAACCTGTGTCCTTCCCAGGTTCTGCAGACTTAGAGCCTTGGTCAGCCTTGAGTGCTTTGCTTGCCCATCCTGAGCTGGGAGGGGCTGTTGGCAGGGACTACTCACTCCTCTGTTCACCTAGATCAGGACTGCTCCCTGCTCTCTGGGCCTGACAGGGAGCAGACCCGGAAAGAACTGAAAGGGAACCTGAATGGGGCTCCTGGGGTGGCGTCCAGTGGGTAAGTGCTGACCCGCTGGTGGAAAGCATTTAAAGTGATTCTCCGGCATTGCCCTAAGAGCATTCATATGCAATTTAGGGAGGGCACATTTTCTAAAAGGCAAGAGGAAATGCATTCCTGCTGTTCTCAGGAGGCCTCCTTAGGAAAGCTCTTGTCCAATTAAAGTATTACCAAGCCCAAATGCTCCTCAAGGTTATTTCCTAAGTGGGAGGGGTTGATTTTTGTCTTTTTATGGGATGGAGATGAAGCAGAGGGGCCAGCCTCTGACAAAGAACAAGAAGATGCCTGAGTCTGTGCTGATATAGCTGGGCCTGAATTCTGTGTGTGTGCGTGAATGCATAGGTGTGAGTGTGTGTCTTCCCTCAGTGTCTGCCTTTGTTCTAGACCTGTCTCTCTCTCTTTTCTCTTAGTGGCTCTGAAGATTCAGACCACCTAGGTGTGAATCCTGTGTGTTCTTAAGCAAATGGGGATGATAATCATACCCGCCTCATGGGGTTGCTGTGAGAGAAGATACATGTGAAACACCTCTCAGGGTGCCTGGCACATAGCAGATGCTCAATAAACTGTATGTTTTTTCTACAACTTTTCTTTCTGTGTGTGCATTTCTCTATATTGTGGCAGGGGTAGGGACGATACTAGGTGTCCTGGGTTGCAGATAACACAGGTGGTTGCAGGTATGCTCTACGGGATCAGAAATGGGTGTGTTGTGTTCACCATGTTTCTCCAGCACCAAGGACAGCACCTGGCTCTGTGTGGTTGCTCAACAAATAGCTCATGACTGAATAAATGAATGATTCCGACTGGAGCTAGCTTAAGTAGAAAAGGGAAAATAAGGAAGAGGATACAAAACGTTACACTGAACTCAAGGATGGGGATGAGGAACGACCTAGGAAGGCCTCGGGAAGAGATATAAGCTGGGGTCTGGAATGCCATGGGGACACACTTGTCATCTCTCTACCTGTGCACAATTACTTTGTCCTTTTTTCCTATAGATTAGTTTCTTCTCCTCCTCAGGCTATCTGGTGAATTATGGCCACTTCATAATTATCAGTCCAGCCAATTCCAGATACTGACTGGATGTCTCTGAATCCCAATTGCAAATTCCCAGGAGTGAATCTGATTGACTGATCTTGGGTCAAATCTATTTATTCCTGGTCTAATCAGGAATAGCAGGGAGTAGGGTCACATGGCTCCCATCCCCTCCCATGGATCAAGGGGGAGTTTTTAGGGAAGGAACTTGTGAGCTGGCAGATGTCTAGTTCAGTGGCTGCCTTGCCCCGCTGGCTCTGTGGAAGAAGGGGCCAAATCTGCAGAAGGGACGAGAGTGATTGAAGCCATAATTTTCATTTTCAGAGCATGAGAGGGAGGAAATGTGTATATAGAATCTACAGGACTAATGGATTCCCTGGTCCCATCCAAGTGGCTTATGTTGGAGTGGTATTTGGGAGAATTTTGGGGTAAACTCTTCTCATTGAGGTCTGAAATTTCCTGGGCACCTGCCATGTACTATTTTCCATTCTAATGGGAATGAAGAGTGTTAATAAATGTAGAACTGTAGTTCTTGAGCAAGGTATGCCAAAGATCGTTGCACTTTTTCCTATAAGATATCTGTAACTTTACCTGGAGGGAGAATGAGTTACATATGCAGCTCCTCATGGCCCTTCCTATTAAGCTGTCTTTTTCCCTAATCCAGTGGTTCTCAGAGAATGGTCTCCCACCCACTGCATCAGCATTACTTGGGAACTTGTTGGAAATGCAAATTCATGACCCCTCCCCCAGACCTACAGGAGCCCTCCCTCTGATTCTGATGAATGTTAAAGTTGAGAAAACCACTGCCTTCATCTTTTTAGGGAGAAGCTTGTCCCTTGGTTCAAGGCTTCATAGGATGCATCTACGTGAAGGCTTTTCTGACTTTGAGTAGATATTGCTGTTAGCTCCAACCATTGCTTCTCTCTGCCTTGGGAAAAGCTAAAGAGATGTTGGCCTAGAAACTCCTTATAGAGGCTCAGCTATAGAAGGTGACACTACTCTCTGCCTTTCATCTCTCAAAAGAATAAGTGATGTCAGCATGAGGTTCATGCTCAGACAATTGACATTTCCCACCTTCAGGCAGAGGGTGGTGTGTAAAGCACTCTGAATTGAATTACAATGGACCAATGTCAAATTTCAGCCTTTATTTGTAAGTGGAAGGGAAGGAAAAGACTGATTCAGTGTCTGTATCCCTTTATCTCACCGAATTCTCACAATGGCCCCCTAAGGTAGCTACTATTATCCTTGAAGAAAAGTCAAATAGTCTGACCACTACTAGTCAGTGGCAGAGTAGGGATCCAAACCCAGACAGTTATATGCCAAAAACCTGGCCTTTAACTACAATGCTACAATGTTTGCACATGGCTCGCTAGCTTCTTTTCTTCCCTTTATATTTTTCCTTCTCCCCATCAGTGCAGCACGTCCTACTCTGCCCTGCACTGTGCTTCCTCAGTTCAGGGGAAGTGGGGGCAGAGCTTCCAGGCTTTTTGTGCTCCCATCAACGGACTTCCTCCGAGCGTTGGAAGACAGAGGGATTTGCTATTCTCTCAGCCCTATCCAGACCAGACTAAGATCCCCTGTGGTGTCGGGGGAAGAGCTGACATGGAGGTGATGAGGGCAGTGAACTCTGTGGACCTGGGAGAGACATCCTGCGTCCAGCCCCTGGGTTCAGTGCCAGGAAGGGAGCAGCAAGAGAAAAATGTGGTGCAGCCAGTCTTGCGGGAGAAGGGCTGGGATGGCCATGCAGAGTTCCCCCTCAGAAGCAAGGGAGAGCTGCTGGGCCTGGAAGAGCCGAGAGCGAAGACACAAGGGCCCCTCATGGCAGCCTGTGTAGAACTATACCCCCACGCCCAGCACACGGGCTCCCAGAGACCACACCCACGTGGACTCTAACATGGTTCCGGTGGTACACATGTGTAAGTGTGTGCATTGGAAGTGGTGGTGGCAGCAGAGCCGGTGATGCTGTATTGACTGCAAATAATTTCTGCCATCTTGGCAGAATAAGAACTCAAAATAGAAGTTTAGCTGAGTTATAAAAACTAAGAGAAACTGTGTTTCTTGCACAAGTGAGTGTGTGAACCGGGAATCATAGCCTCTACACACACTCAGCTCATTGTCTCCTCACAACAACCTGTGAGGTGGGCGGGGCTCCCTAGGACCCCTTTTTGTCACTAATCACTTTGTCACACTTTTGTCACAAATCACTTTGCAGCATTTAGCTATGAAGTCCATCATATTCACCCTCCTTTTTGTAAAAAAACCTATTTCCCTAAGTTTGGCGTCTTAAATTCACCTGTTGGCCACTAGGTGGGGTTATAAATCGCAGGATAGCTGGGGTCTTGTTGGGACGTGCGGGGAGATTGTAGGATAAGCAGATTAGAATGACAAGAAGTGAAGGGTGATGCCTCCTGCCTGGTGCTCAGAAATACCGCTCTCTTCTTCCCCTGTCAGAGCCTTTAATACTCTTTGTTTTGCTAAACCGGGTTTTCGCAATTACAAAAGTAGTTACTTTGCGAATAGTTCAGAAGTTTAGCAGCGTAAACCATCCCCGTTCCACCGCTCAGAGATAGTCCCTGCTAACAGTTTGGTCTGTATCCTTCAGGATTTTTTTCCATTGACTTTAAATAGGTATACGCTTACATATCCACGCGTGCCTGTATGGGTGTATCCACATGTACTCATACACCACATGTGTGAGACACGCGGTGTTTTCCAACTGGCTTATTTTCACTTAGCATATTTTATAAACGTTTTCCCAAGTTTGTATGGATAGCTCTATCTCGTGTATTTATTGACCAAATGATATCCTAGGGTCTGAAAGTATCAGAATTTTTTAGCCATACTCCTCTGGACGGGCATGTAGGTTTCCCTTCTCTTCCTCCCTCTCATTCCTTCCTTTTTTTGTTTTTGCTATCACTAACAATGTTGAAATGAATATCTTCATCCTGTAACTTTATGCCCTTGCTTTAGGATCTGCTGTTTTAGTTTAGTTGGTTCTGTTTCGTTTTTGTATCTGCTGGGTCCTAAGTTATGCACATTTAAAATTTTCGTAGCTACGACCAAAGGGCTCTTCATAAAAATTATACTATTTTAAACGCCAACCAACAGAGCTACAAAGAGCAATGTTTCTAAATGCTGCATTGTGCTTTTTGTATCTCCCCCCGGGGGGCAGAAATCCACCTGCTGCGTTCCTGGCTGAATCCTCAGCATTTAGCAAGTGCCTGGCCCACTCGAGGTGCTCAGTATTTGTTGAGTGAAAGAAAAGGTGTAGCACGAATAGCTGCCAAGGACTCGTTCTTAGAAGGGTGCCTGGGAAAGTTTTAAAACAAGAACATTAATAGACAAGAAAAATACTCAGGCTTAGAGGATCATGATTTTCTAAATGCACTTGGGACAGTGAAGGTATAAAAATTTATGTTGTTTTATTCCAAAATTTTAATCTGCTACTTTGGCTTGATGGTAATACAAAGAGGAAAAAAAATCCTTTGGCTTTGCCAGCTGTGCCCGAGGTGGATGATATACTTGTACATAAGTGTAGACACGGGCTTCCTCTGAGAGGCTGGCATCCTCACTGGATTCTCGGGTAATTCCCCTCAGTCTGTGGCCTGGATCACTTGTCCTACTAAGTGTAAGGCACACTGCCAATACGTGGCCTGGTCCCCGTGGCTGAGAGGCAGTAAATGGGGCTAGTTTGTGGCACAGAGGGCCTGGCTTACATCCTGTCTTTTTGCTCTGTGACCTTGGGCAAGTCACTTTGCCTCTCTGGGCCTCAGTGCCCTCATCTCCAGGGTGGGAGTGATCATTTCTGCAGTGCCTGCCTCTCGGCTGGTTGCGAGGCCCAGAAGCAGGTCGTAAATTGTACTGTGCTATGCAAATATGAAATGTCAGTTGCCGAGTAGCTTGCTGGCTCCTTGAGAAGACAAGACATAACAGGTGAGAAGGTCAGTGGGAAAAGGGAGAGTTTGCTTGTGCTCAAGGAGAGGATGCTTGAGGGGCCAATGTGGAGAAGATGCAACAAGATGGAGAGGATGAGAAGAGTCCAGAGGGCAGGGTGGACGCTAAGGACCGAAACCACTCCAGGGGAGAGAGGAATGCAGCCGGGCCTTCCAGGGACACGAAGGATGTTGTGCTATCTCTCCCCCAAGCAAGGACCGGTCTCTTTGGGGCCACTTTTGTTTGATTTGGTCTGTTGTTAACCTTTGCTCAGACCCAGGCTGTGGTTAAATTGGGGCCGTGGGCAGGGGGAGAAGGTCACAACAAATTCAGTGGGAGGCATTTTAAGTACCTAAAGCAATAAATCCTCATGTACTTCAAGCCTGCCCAGGCTTCCCCAAACCTGGGAATTCAATTTTGTGCAGCTCGCACAGTTTGCCAAGCACGCTAAGTCATCGGGAGAACAACCTGATGTATTGCTGTGGGGAAAAAAATTGCTGTGTCTCTTTCTTCATTCAAATTAACACCTTTTCATCCTGGGCTGACAGGTGACTGATCACCTGAGAATATATCCTGGCTTCCAGTGATTTGATATCTCTTCCTTCTCTGTTTCCCCGTCTTTATTTTCACGCCTGAAAAAGTCAAGAGAAAACATTATTATTATTATTGCTATAGAATCAGTCCCTGATTCATAAGCCCGAAGCCCCAGGGCCTGGCATGTGGTAGGCATTAATAAATGATGAATGAATAAGTGACTCGATTTGGTTGATGTCTGCTGACTGTCCTTTTTCCTTCCCGGAGGGTCAGAGGAAGCTTTTGCTTTGTTTTGTCTTTTGATTTGATTTTTTTTTTTTTTAAGAGGTGGGCACTGTGTGCAGGGCATTGTATGCACTGCTCAGACGCCCCTCTGGTGAAGGACTTCTTGACCCAGTGCTGAGACTGCTCATGGCCCCTTGAGGGACTGCCTGGGTTGCAGAGAGCCGCCTGACCCAAGGTCAGCCCTTCCCCAGTGGCCCACATCCAATAGCTGATCCATGTGGGGTTATAAAGGCCTGGCCTTCTCGGCCCACCTGCGGACACTTCTGAAGGGTTGGTTTCACTCCAGATCTCTCCCTGTGGGGATGCCTGTCGTTGGGCTGCCTCACAGCTGGACTTTCTCTTCTCTCTCTTCCTTCTCCTCCCTTCCCTTGCACAAATGTTGAGCTGAAGAGCTCTCCTCCATAACTCTCCTCCACTCTAAATTCCATCTTGGAGTCTCCTTCCCATGGAGCCCAAGCTGTGACATTTTCTTCTGTTTTTAGGTAGATTCCACTCTGCCCTTCCCCCTCACTGGCACTGATATCAGCATCATTTATGGAGTGCTAACATGGGTGAGGTCCTCTACCTGCCTTCCTCACTCAATCCCTGTGACAACCCTAGGAGTTAGGCCCTGTTAGAATCTGACTATACAGGCGGGGAAGTGAGGCTGGGGATTCAATGACTTGTCCAAGGTCACAGCCAGTCCGTGCTCGAGCCAGAACTTGAACCTGGTTGGATTCTGGAGCCCAGGATCTTAACTACTCTGCTGCCCTCTGATGCCCCTGCTGGAAAATTTGAGTAAGTGTGAGGACAGGAGTTTGATGAGCCCAGTCAAGAATTTCCCAGAAGGTTTTGTAGAACTCAAAAGCCTCTTGTCATAAGGGGTTCTGGAGTCAAATAGCTGGGAAATAGTTCATGTTGAGGGTCCTATGTAGTGACCCTACAAAAATCCTGATGTTCTGTGGGAAAAAAACTGTAGGAAACACTGGCCTCGACCTTAAGTGTTTATGTTACTTTATGGGGGATTGGTAAATGTTTGTTTGGTTACCTCTTCTAGTCCTAACTAATCATTATGCTATTAAACAAGTAGTTTCAAATCTGTAAAATGGGACTAAACTTTTACCTTGTTAAAGTCATGTAGTAATGAAATGAGGTACTAGATACAAAAATTTGGAAAATCATTAATAACTGCACAGATGTTAGAAGTCATTAAGGCATTAATATTTTCAGATTAAGAAATGTTAGGGGGTTGATGGGTCAAAGCCATCCTCATGTAAAGTCTAGCTTTGGAAAAATTTCTGAGGGAATCGGGTCCACACATATCTGTGTTAAGGGCCACTTGAAAGATTCATAATCAGAACACATATGATTAATGCAATAAAATTAGGACATTGTTAAAACAGGAAATATTTATTCATCAGATAATTTTGGGGCATACACTGTGTGCCTATAGTGTTCCTGGGAATATAAGTAAGTGTATGTTATAGAATCTATCTTTGAAGAGTTTATCGCGTACAACATAGAGGGCAAATGTATGCCATACATTTTCCTTTTTTACCTGCCATGCCTGTTGCAGACTATGCTATTCAATAACCACACTCTTCACCCTTGGGCCCAGATGCAGCCTCAGAGTTCTTACTCTAGCGTTCTAGGCAGCCACTACTAAGTGAACAGAGCGGGCACACGAGATGAACCCTATTTCTACAGGAACGGAGTCTAGACATGCAAAAAGAAACAGCATGCACCAAAGACAATGTGACAAGTGCCAGAAGAATTGTAAAGTCAGAGTATACAATACACATCATGGGCTAAGGTAGTCAGAGAGGACTTCCCAGAAGAGGCAGGAATTAAACTGGCCTTGAAAGATGAGACGGACTTGGATGGTGGTCAGGGCGGGGAGGGTGTCCCAGGACACCTCCAAAGGTGAAGTAAATCCCAAATACCCAAGAGGCAGCCTGGGTCTAAAACCCCTGCTGAGGGTCTCATCACTGAGTGTGGACGCTGATGTTTCCTTATCCTAGATTCTAGAACTGATACATTTCAGAGTCACTTTGACCTTCCGATTGGCTGCCAACATCCAGATTGTGATTTCAATCTGTTGCCGAGTCAGAGACAGAGAACCCAAATTCCAGGTGCCCATAAATTACTTCTAGTTATTGCAATGACAAAAGGCTTCTTCGAAGGTGACTTGCTCACTCCCTGTTTTATAGCCTCATACATCAAAGAGGAAGATGGAGCGGAGTCTGTTACTACGCGGAGACCCAGGCTGCAGGAGGAACGGGTGGCAACTGTCTGCGAAATTGAGCACTTTCTGTCAAAACGTAATTAAATTAGCCCGATTCTATAAATAATAGAGCAGGATTTCCCTCCCCCACCCCTCCAGACCCCTGTGTCTTCTCCCTCTACTTCTTGAAAAAAGTGAGTTCTGAGTGTGTTGCACTAGGAGACAGTTTGTAAAAATCAGGCAATGAGTCGTTTAATTCAGCTTTGCATCCATTTACAGAAGCAGAATGTCCTTCGGGTTAGAAGCGACAGTGACTTGCAAGATGTGCGAAATGCCCAGTGAGGTATGAAGGAGAGATAACTGGATGGGATGCCAGAGCCCTGGGTTCTTGTGCCTCGGTAGACAGCTTTGTGATGTTGGGCCAGTCTCTTTCCTCTTGGGTCCTCAGTTTCCCCATCCAAGTCACATTTAAGCCTTTGTATCAACCAGGCTTATTTTTCATTCATGCCACATGTCCCCTGCGAGTAGGCTGAGGCCTTGCTTCCATGTCCCCTTGTGCTGAGACTCAGGTTGATGGAGCAGCCACCATCCCCACTGCTGCGGGTTGCTGTGACAGAGGGAAAGTGTGCTCTGGAAGGTCTCTCACTGGTGATCAACTGGCCCAGATATGACATGTGTCATGTCCTCTCACAAGTCATTGGATGGAAGAAGTCCTGTGGCCCCACACGAGCACAGGGTCCAGAAAGTGCAATCCTATTATGTGCCTGGCATTTGGTGAACAGTGCTAAGGAATGTTCCAGGCCTCTTCCAACCGTGAAGTTTTATAATTCTTTCATTCTCATCGAACTCTGAATTTTTATTTCTACATTTCACTTTGATTAGGATTCCTGGCCACTCACCTTCATCCACCAAGTGCTGGTTGACAATTCTTTAAGTTCCTCATGAATGGGTCTCCTATACCTTTATGGTTCTACTAGCTGTGTGATCCTGGGCAACTGATCTGTGATTTAGTTTCCCCATCTGTACAATAGGGATAATAATGGTACCTACTTAATACAGTTGCTGTGAGGATTAAATGAGCCTGTATGTAGAACAGTGCCTGGCATATATGAGGGCTCAGAAAACATTAGACTTTACTGAGGAAGGCGATACAGTGTAGAGAATCAGACTGCCTGGCTTCGAGTCCCTGCTCTACTGCTCAAACGCCGTGGGACCTGGGACAGGGTGGTTTTCTTATTGTAAAGTGGGATAGTGTCTACCTCGCAGGATTGTTGTGTAGATTAAATGAACTAATATACGCAAAGCCCTTAGAACAGTATCTGGCATTTAATAAGTCCTCAAAAAATATTAGCCCCTATTATTGGACATGCAGCATTTGACACCACTAAAACTACCCTATGTTTTTTGGAACATTTTTTACTCACTGTTTCCTTGGCCCTGTTCTTTCCTGATTTCCCCCCGTCTTGATTGTATTTTGCTTTTTAAAGAAGCTTCCCTAGCCTTTAAAGGTTGAGGTTCCCCAGGCTTCCCAGCATTCTGTCCATGGGCTTGGCGGTTCTATGGCATCAACTTTCACCTGCTCACTGAGCCTTCCAAGATTCGTCTTCAGCCACAGCCTTTCTCCATGGCCCCTGGATTTGTCCGTCTGGATATTCCGTGGTGTTCCACAACTCTGAAACTGAACTCATCATCTCTTCCTGTCGTCATCGTCATCCATTAGCCATCTACCTTCTTTTACTAATTCTTAGCATGACGGCTCAGAGGACAAGCTTTGAAGTTATGTGGGCCTAAGTTGGAATCATTGCCACATACTAGCTGTGTGACCTTGGGCAGGTGACCTAACCCTTCTGAACCCTAACCTCAGAAATGGGGATTATAATAGTACCTACCTCAGTTGGTTAGTTTGAAGATTAAGTGGGGTCACTATGTAAATCACTGCGCATACCAGATGGCACATAAGAAGTGCTCAGTGAAGGGTGGCTTCTGCTAATATTATCAGAATGATGATGATGTTGATGCTCCCATCACTCCGGTACCTATGCCTTAGTTTAGGCTTTTATTTTCTCCTGTCTAGATGATCCCAACAGCCTCCTAACTCACTGGTTTCCCTGCCTCCTCTGGTCTTGTTCACCTCCATTGACTCTACCAAAATTTTCTTTCTAAAACACAGCTCTGATCACTCCATTCGACCACTTAGGACCCTCAAATATCTTCTCAGTGCCTAAAGAATAAAGGTCAGACTTATTAGCTTCAGGTGCCCCAACAGCACTAACTATAAGGGGTGTTCCACAAATATCTGTTGAATACTAATTTACTTACTTATAATCCGCTACTGACACTGGCGGGCTAATTAGTGTCGGAGGACTTGTGGCTACCCAGTGGGGGTGTGAGCAGGACTGGACACTGCACAACTCCAGGGGGCACTTTTCACATTATATTCCATGTGAATGACACCCCTAGAACCCAGCGACGTTCCCTGGTGTTGGACAGTACAGTGGCCTGGAAGAGTCCTGGATTCCAGTGTGGTCTCCACCCAGTGGCTTTGAGTCTTAGTTGTAAAGTGAGGGTAGCAAGGCCTGTACTACCTTCCCTCGCAGTTGTGGGGAGGCTCGTGAATGTGAAAGGGCTGATAAACTGGGAAGTGCTGTCTCTCAGAAATTCTCCCGCTGTTATTATTGTCGCCAGTAGTGACTGTCAGCAGTAAAGACTGAAAAGAGCCTAATCATAGCAGTCACTTTCTCAGATAAAAGCCCTTATTAGGAGCAGAGGGTGTGTGATATTATTTATTTAGAATTGAAACTATCTTATTTTTCTTATTTCAATGGCACTACTCATAATAGCAGAAAATAATAGTCGAGCAAAAAAGAAAATAAAAACACCCATAATCCCGCCCACACAGGAGCAAACATTATTAATTCCTTGACATATTTTCTTCTAGAATCTTCTTCCCCACTTAAGGTATCACAAACCTCTTTTCACATTAATAAATACACCTTCCCAGTGTGATTATTAATGGATGCATATTATTCTGGTGTGAGGACACACTTTAATTTCTTTAACCAACACATTCTTGCTGGCATTTAGGTTAATTCGCACTTTTCCATGTTACAAATGGGCTGCAAGGAGTATCCTTGTAGCTAAATCTGTGAGCACATCCATGCTGATTTCCTCAGGTTAAATCACGGTAGTGGAATTACTGGGTCAAAGAGTAGGCATATTTTTTAAAAGGCTTTTGCAAAGAACTGTCAACTGCCTCTAGTAAGATTGCATGCTCAATTGGATTTTGAAGGTATTTCTGTGTAACAGTGGAGTGTGCAAAATAAATAAACTTTGAACTTTCAAATGGAATTAGTCTCTGCTGGGCTGTGATGTAGGTTTAGTCCGAAGTGTGGGGGATGGTGCTCAGTGGTGGAGGAGTAGGAGAGCTGTATTCATAGGTGTTAGGCTATTTTCTTTTCTTCAGATCTTCTTAATATTTAAAATTGGGGTATAATTTTTACAGAATGTTTTATTTTAATTGATTTTGGTGGAGATGGCTAGAGCTCACACGTGTCTGATTCTCCTCTCCTTCCAGGCATATGGGAAGATGACATTGCCCTGTTCTTTGCATATTTGGGGCTGGTGATAGGGTCTAGACAGTGGGCTGTGAGCGGAATGACATGGGTCACTTCTGGAGTGAAGGGCTTAATTAGCAGTCCGAGATACCCCCAGAGCTCTCTTCTGCACATTGACTGAGGAGGCGCAGTGTTACAGATGGTACACTGAGGGATGGTGGGGCTTCCATCAACCTGGGTGTCTGAGTATCTCCTGAGGACAGTTGCCCTGGAGAGTCACCTGTACCAGGGTGGACTTTGTGTGAGCGATAAACAAACATGTGCTAAGTCACTAAGATTTGGGGTCTTTTTTTCATTGAAGCATAATCTAATTTATCCCAACTAATACAAGGATATAATTTGACTCCAGAGCTAAGCTATTAGTCACTTTACAAACACTTCTTAGAGTGCCTTTTCTTTTCTGGGCACTGTGGAGGATAGAAGAAAGTATAAACTTGATCTCTGTTTGCAAAGAATTACGCAACTTACGATTCATCTCTATTTGTTGAATGACATGTATATGTTGAATATTATAGATCTACACAGGTAGTGCATGCTCTTTAAAGGGACTTTGTCATGAGAAACTGGTTCATGTAATAACAGGTATAATGAACATCTATTGTTCCCATTGACCCAGCATTGCTTGCTCTGTCCCTCGCTTCCTCCTTTGGAAAACTCTCCTGCCCCATATGATTCCGATGTGGTAGTCGATTATAGTCTCTACTTCCCTGTCCATGGGAAAAGGCATATAACCTCCTTGGAATTTTTTGAATTGAAGGTGGAGGTGGTAACTCTATCTTGCCTCCTACGTCGTGGGCTGTAGGAATTGATCCCAGAAATAATGCCCCCAAGGAGCCTGAGATAATGTGGACAACTCATAGACCAAGCTGAGATGAAATCTAGAGTGCTGAACGGAGACTGAGTCTCCTGCTGTTTGAGCTCCTGGGCCCTGACCCTGCGGCCCGTACCACCTGTGCGCCTCCAGGTGCGTCAACCAAAACATTCCCTTTCTTTTTTTTTTTTTCCTTTTTCTCCCCAAAGCCCCCCAGTACATAGTTGTATATATATTTTTAGTTGTGGGTCCTTCTAGTTGTGGCATGTGGGACGCCTCCTCAGCATGGCCTGATGAGCGGTGCCATGTCCACGCCCAGGATCTGAACCCGTGAAACCCTGGGCCACTGAAGCAGAGTGTGTGAACTTAACCACTCAGCCACAGGGCCGGCCCCTCCCTTTCTTTTTTGTTTTAAACCAGTTTCAGTTGGCTTCTGTCTCTTTCAGTAGAAAGAATTCTCATTAATATTACAAATGTATTTGCTGACAAAAATAATCACGTGCTGATAACCACTACCGTTTATTGAAAGCTTGACATAATGTCATTTAATCCTTGTAACAATCCCACCTCACTGGTATACTTATTAGTGTCATCCCCATTTTACAGACGAAGAGAGTGAGGCTGGGCCAAGACAGGTCCCTTGCCCGAGGTCACACAGTCTGTAAGTGGTAGGGGGGAATAGTAACCAGGCAGTCCGACTTCCAAGCCCACAGTCTTAGCACTGCTCCACATGTGCACAAATCTGAATATCAAGGTTTATAGAAAGTGTTTTCTATTTTTCGTTTCTCTATCTGAAATTATCTTCAAAGGACGACAAAATAATTTGTGGCTGTTTTGCAGAAATACATATAATTCCTTCTGTTTTACAGAAGTGGAGTACAAATCCTTGTAATTCTTTTTTCATTTTTAAAGAATCCAGAGGAACCATTTGATTATTTGGTATAACTCTAGAATCTATGCTTAGAAGTGCTGAATTTGGGAAGGTGAGAAATTGTGACAATAAGAATGATAAACTAATGGATGAGTGAATTAATGTGTTCATCTGGTTAAAACCCCCATTTTCTCTGCTGAACTGTCCCGTGTCACCCATGGTTTTTATTTTATTGCTTTCCCTCCTTTTGCATGTCAGGCCAGCCTAGAGAAACCCACAGGTTTTTCTGGTGAACTGGCCACAAGAGCAAAGGCACGCAGCTGCTGAGTGCGTTTTAAGATGTCTGCAGTAGATGAACGCAGCTGTCTGTGCTCTCCAGCGGAGCATGACGCAGAGGGGAGGCTGGAGGAGGCAGCCACTCACTCAGGCCGGCAGCATGGAGGCTAAGGCTTCAAGCGGGGGTTGTTATTATGCTAATGGCATCCGTGGAGCCAGAGCCAGTGACCCCTTGAGGGAAGCAAGAACTCTTGAAGGTCCATTTGAAGTCTTTGCACTATCCGTTTGAAGGCTTGTGACATCTGTACTGGGCACCTGCTCATTGATTTTATTTTATGCTTGCAAGAAGAGCATTGCTCCATTAAGGTCCAAAGACCTTGCAGACCTCACAGAGGTTTAAGGAGGTGGCAGTTGAGTGCAGAGCTTTGGAGTGTGGCCTCTGGAGACGCAGTGCCTGGATTCGAATCTCAGCCTTTGGCTTCAATTGTTGTGTACGTTTAGGCAGGTGACTTCACCTCTTTGCTTCCATTCTTCATCTGTAAAGTGGGGGTGATGGCAGTACCCCCCCAGAGGGTTGTGTGAAGTATAAAATGAATTGGTACATGTAAAACACTTAGATCACACTAGACACTTACGCTCCGTGGATGTTAGGGAGAAGCTCTGGGGAGGGCTGACGTTTGCATGTAAAACAGAGCAGTCCTGGGGAGTCCTGATCAAGCACTTCGCAGCCCGATGACCTTGGACGAGTCACACGTTCTTTCTGCCCTTCAGTGAAGTGTGATCACCTGAGAAAGCACCTTAAGTGATGTCTGGCACACCAGGGGTGCTGAGTAAATGGTACTTTCTTTCCCTCTGGGCCTCAGTTTTCCCGTCTGTAAAGGGAAGGTGGTTCAGGTCTTTTCTATCTTTGACTGCCTAAGAATTTGAGTCTGATGTCAGAGGTGCTGATTAAAAAGGGCCTCCTTTTTGGGACTGGCTAGGTGAACCAAAGCCTCAGGGTGAGCGGGGCTCCCTCAGGGTTAGGGACCATCACCCAAGAGAGTTGCCACCCATTGCTCCCCGCTGCAGATGGCAGGGTTCTGAGGGAATGGGCGCAGGCAGGAACAGCTTGGAAAGATGGCACTGACGACAGGCTTCAGACCAACTTTGCTGCTGATTTGCCGTGGGGCCTTGCGGGCTCCCGGCCTTCAGCTTTCCCAGCTGAGGATTCTAAGGAGCAGAGGGTGACAAGGCACTGAGGCAGAGGGGGCTGGGAAATTTAGGAGAAAACGAAGGTTAGGGATGGAGGAGTGCCTCAAACCAGCTTCATCTATCTCCTAGCCTCTTACGTTGGAAGAATGACGGTGCAAAAGCTGTCATCCCAATTCTACAGAAGAGAAAAGAGAGAGAGGGACTCGGGGCTCGGCAGGTCCAGCAGCGAGTCAGCAGCAGAGTGGGGTCTTAAGTCCAGGTTTGCTGACCCCCAGCCCAGTGCTCTTTCTCCAGAAGACTGGGTTAAGTATCAGGGTAGCTGGATACTGCTATCAGTTCTGCCAAAAGTGGGGTCTTATAAGTTGGGCACAACTTATTGGCCACTCCAACCTCAGTTTTCTCATCTGCAAGAAGGGGGGTTTCCATGAGATTGCCTCTAAGGTCCTTTTCAGCTCTGAAGTCCTAGAAACCTCTAACTTCCCGTCCGTCAGACTCACCTCTGTTGCCTTCCAGAGAGCAAAGTTGAGCTTGCCAAGGTCTGTCCATCAGGCCCCCAAGTACTTAGCACTTTCTCGAAGACAATGTGTGAAAATTGCTTTTATTGCTGGATAGGGAAGTTGGTAATAAAAGCCAATTCCTTGGGTGCCCTAATTCCACTTTAGGAAGAATGAACATATTGTTTTAATTAATCATATGAAAGCAAAATTAGCATGATTGTGTGAAAGGTGTTGTAAATCATCCCGATCCACATCATTGAGCAAAGAGCATTTAGTTATCCTGGAGTTGTTAAAGATTTTATCTACCCAAGTGAAAATTCAATTAGTACTAGCTTCAGCTTATATAAAACTAAGGATTTTCAACTGTGAGAAAATACTCTTTGTGTGTGTGAATACCACCTTGTGCCACTTTGATAAATTACTGTAATTAACAGTATCCTACACAAGCTAAACAAAATTTACCGAACTGTTGTTGTATAAAAGGGATATCTTCTCTTCTCTTGTTTGGGAGATTACTCTAATCTCTACATGATATTGTCTTAAATATCACACTTTTTATGCTGAGGTTTGAAAATATCTACAGAATTCTAGCTGGAACCAGTAAGATGCAGTTGGTTTTCATCACACTCCACCTTTTCCGCTCCGGGTATAGAGACATCAGCTCTGGGCTTCACTATGATTCAATTAAATGTGCTATGTTTAATTAGCTAGCTGGGGAAATACTGCGAGCAGAACCAGCTTGGAACATTCTGATAGCTTAGCCAAAGGGCTGAGTTATTTCAGGAAGGGCAGAGAATGGTGGAAGGGGCAAGGAGAAGAAGGCAAGGAGATTTGCGCTCACAGCTCTCTGGTACAAACTCTCTGCTTCGGGCACATGTCCCTTCTTTTCCCCTAGCCTGGCTCTGCCCTGCCCCTCCTTTCCCACCCAAATCTTACCTGCACTTCAAGGCCTTCCTCCTTTCAGAAGCCTTCCAAAGAGATCTGAATGTATATTTTGCTGGTAAATGTTTGCTGGGTGTGCCAAGTTCTCTCCTCTGATTTATCAACATCTCTCTTTATGGTTTCTCTGACCTTTTCTCCTTCTTCACTTTCCATGGGGTCTAATTCTCAATGAGTAAATGCCATGGAAATTGGCAGGATTTCCTTTGGAATGGTCCAGCTTCATCCTGAACTTCATCCTATCAACTGTCCACCTCTCAACTCTTTGTGGGCCACACTCTTGGAACAAGGTCATTCAGAGCCAGAGCTCATCGAGTATGTTGTGGTCATTCTTGAAGGATTTCTCAGGTAATTTTTATCAGCACTACTGCTGATAAAACTTGTACCTATGTATGCTGTGTATCAAGCCTGTTGCAAAGAGCTTCGTATGAGTTATCTTATTTATCCTTACAGCGACACTATGAGATGGGTGTTATTATCCCCAATTTAAAGATGAGGAAACTGAGACTCAGAGAGGTAAATAAACTTACTCAGTTCACATAGCTACAAAGAGTTAGAAGCCGTGTTCTGTCTGTCGCTAAAGGTCGTGCTCTTAGCCACCGTGCAAAACTGCTTCCCATGCTCATAATTGTGAAAATACCAAAGTAGCCCGATGATTTATTTGCTCATTTTCTGGCTTATCTGTGCTGTAGGTTCTTTCCTGGCCAGGTTGGGAAGTCATATCAGGGAGGGACTGGGAATTGTGTGTGACCCTGAGGATATCCACAGAGGTGTGTCACACATGTGTCATCCATCATGTGTCACAATGTTATGTGTCCTGCGAATGTTATCCATTCTCTGTGTCACAAGGGGGAAAAGCTTGAGAATGCTTGAACCATCTTGTTGGGCTTCATGAGAAGGCAGTTCGTGTCCCTGAGTTTAGCCTCCGCATTGCTGTGTGGTTATGGAACCCATCTCTAATCACTGGGTTAGGTAAAACCACGGTGCAGCTTTCTTCCCAGGGAGCATAATTCTGTGCCACAGATATCACCACCTTCCCTGATGCATCACTAGCCTGCAAGTTAGGAATGAAGACGATAACCTCTCCAAGTGTCAGTTTGTACTCTGGAATACGTGTATGATGACCAGTGACCTCACAACAGGAGCTTTGAGAGTTGAATGAGATTACATATGTGACATGGCCCAGAGAAACACTGTGCACATGTAAGCTGTTGTCATAGAGAACTCTTGACTGATGTGGTGGCTATTGGTGTCATTTTTGTGGGGCAGCAGGCATTCCCTTTCTTAATGGGTAGCCACACCCTGACTCCCCTCTGAGAAATCACCTCATTCTATTGGATGTGGCCCCACTCCTGATGCATAAGTACAAGGCCAGTTTATAGAAGCTCAAAAGGTCCTGCTGCATCCTGGTGCCCGCTTCATCATGTCCCAGCTGGCTCTAGAAATGTGTGAAAAAGAAGTTCATCCCACCTACACCTGTGAGCAAATGTTTGACCCCCGTCTTGGGGCCACTCAACAGCGTGCCTGGTTTAGTGCTGAAAATCAAACAAACTGATTGTTGAACAAACAGCCTTATGGCAACAGAAGCAGAAATAAAAGAGAAAAAATCCCCAAACACCCACAGTCTAACCATCCTAGCAAGTCATTTGACTGTTTCCAAATTTCTTTGTTTACTTCTGGTTTCTGGCCATATGGCTTTGTATTTTTACATAAATAACATTTTGTAGCATTTTATTAAGTGCATTATGAGATAATATGTAGATTGGTCTCTGTCCCCAGTTTCTGATGCAGAGCTCTGGAAACCCTTGTAATTTCCTAAGTGATAAGAGCACTAGGAGCGTCTTTTGTTATAATGAGGTGACTCTGGCTCCTAGATGGGGCTGGTCACCAGAAAGACCAAGCCATGATTAGAAGCTTGGAATTTTCAGCCCAACACCCCTATTCTCCAGAGAGGGAAGAGGGGCTGGAAATGGAGTTAATAATTGATCATGCTTACACGGGGAAGCCCCCATAAAAATCCCAGTACTGTGGAGTTTGGAGAGCTTCCAGATGGGTGAACATATTCATGTAGCAGGAGGGTGACACACCCAACTCCATGGGGACAGAAACTCTTGTGCTTGGGACCCTCCCAGACCTCGCCCTGTGTGTCTCTTCATCTGGCTGTTAAAGGGATCCTTTATCATTTCCTTTAATAAACTGGCAATAGAAGTAAGTATTTCCCTGAGTTCTGTGAGCCGCTCTAGAGAATAATGGAATACAAGGGAGAGTTACAAGAAGCTGCAGGTTGGACAGAAATTGTGGGTAACCTGGGAAGCTACTACTTTTGATTGGTATCTGAAGTGAGGGGCAGTCTCGTGGGACTGAGCCCCTAGCCTGTGGGATCTGACAGTATCTCCAGCCAGATAGTATCAGAATTGGGTTAAATTGTAGGACACTCAGCTGATATTGCAGAGAATTGCTTGGTGGGGAAAAGCCCCCCCACATCTGGTGTCAGCAGTGTTGTGAGTGTGGTGGTGGTGTGAGAGTAAAGAGAAACTTGGGAGGGAGGATTGGGTTTTTTCTAACTCATGCATGTACCTGGAGTCCCTTAGCCTTCCCCTTTGGTTGGGTCTTTTTATTGTTTTCAGTTGTCCATTGTCAGAAACAATTCTATTCCTGCTCAACAAATATTTATTGAGCTACTGTCATGGGCCATACACACTGTGCTGGGCAGTGGGGGTCGTGAATGAGGGGGACATGGTCCTTTGATCTGGGGAGGCAGACCGGCAAGTGACTAGAATGAATGCAATGATGTAAAAAGTGCTATAAAGAAATCAGATAAGGCTGAGTGTCAGCATACTGGGGACGGGCATCCATTTCAGGTAGGATGGACAAGAAAAGAAAAGCTTCTCTTGGAAAGCAATGTTTGAACTGAGAACTGAAGGACAAGAAGCGTCTAAACATGGTGAATGTTAGGAGAGAAAACACTCCTGGCAGAAGAAAGAGGTCCTGGGGCAGGAAAGAGCTTGTGTGTTAAGGGACTGATGCATAACTCGCTGGAGAGCGGCTCCAGGTGACTTTGGAGAGTCCAGGGCGACGTTTCACAGGACTTTTGGAGTGAGGATAAGAAATCTGTATCATGAGATTATAATGACACATTTCACATTGTTCCCATAGATATACAAAATGTATACAAAATATACAAATTTGTATTCATACACAAAAAAGGTGTTCTCCTGCCCAATGCACATAAACAATCCAATTAATTACGACGTCAGCTTTTGGGACGAGAAATCGGTTTTATTCTGCAAGATTGATTTGCAGGGAGGCAGGAGCCTGTGCCATCAGATCTGTCTCCCTGATTCAGGATTTGGGGTGAAATTTAAAATGTTGGGAAGAACAGGCTGGCACGTGGAAATGCTGGTGGGACAGGTTTTGATTGGTGGGCTTTAAGCATTTATGGTAAGGATCTAGACATTTATGGTAAGGTTCTAAACTTTTATGGTAAGGATCTAAACATTTATGGTAAGGTTCTAAACTATTATGGTAAGAAGGGGAAGGGACTTTAACACCAAATCTTCCTGAATGACGGACCCTTCACTTCTGATAAGAGAACGACTTTTAAGTTCCAGACATGTCCTTGCCCTTTGGTTCCACAGGGAGGAGAATTTTTGGTTCTGCAGTCATTTCAGGTCAAGATTCCTTCTTCTGTGCATGCTCTGGCTACATGACTTTGCCAATTTTCTGAAAGACAATTCCTTAATCACTCTGTTGATGAGAGGTGGAGTCTGTTCCAACTGGCTCTAAATGGGCCCGTGGTTACATTAGAATAATGATTTTAAGCCTTCCTGGTGTGTTGATATCCTTGGGTCATAATGATGCAAACCCTATTAGTTATTATCTCCAATTTATAGATGAGGAAACTGAGGCCCAGAGAGGTTAAATGACATACCACCGCAAATCAGCATGTGGACAAGGAATGCAGGCCATAGTCTACACTATGCCTTTGCTCACTTGGCTGTTTTGCTGTGTGTTTCTCCAAATGAAACTTTGACTGCTTTATTGGCTTCTGTCCAGAAGGTTTATACCTACACACTATGCAGTGTCCTTCCTTAGCCGCTGGCTGTGTTGAAGAGATTGAAGGGGGGTGGAGGAGAGAAGAGAGTTGAGTAAACCTGGCCTCATTATAACTCTGGGAATGATTACCTGATTGTTCTTTCAGATGGCCAATGGACAGTGTCAAGCTGGAAACCCAGTAGGATTTCTAATTTGTCAACAGAACCCAGCACAGCCCAGAGGGAAGAGGGTTTTAAATGGAAAGAAAGAACGCAGCAGAACTGAAGGACAAGAGGATGTTGCTCTGCCCGTTTGCAGCAGAACAAACTAAACTTTGGGCTTTATTTCAGGAATGCTGGGGAATTACCATCTCTCAGGGTGGGAGAGGGTTGTAGAGTCTGCTCTGTCTACTCGTGTCCTGTGATGGCTGAATGTCCACCAAATGACTACCAAACCTCTGTCCCAGTGGCTCGAGGGTCAGGCAGCCACTGCCTCTGGAGGCAGCTTCTAAGAACAGCCATTCACTCGATCAACAAACGTTAATCAAATGCCAAATAGCAACAGAGCACCTGCCAGGCGAGGGACGAGGTGCTGGAGCAGTGAGACAACTGAAATCGACTTGGTCCCTGTGCTTGTGGCACCAAGAGTCTAGTGGGGGTTATAGACACTAAGTAATTAAATGCTTGGGTGAAATAATTATAACTTACAATGACTGTTATGGGTTGAATTGTTTTCCCCAAAATTCGTATGTTGAAGTCCTAACCGCTAGTACCTCAGACTGTGACCCTATTTGGACATAGGGTCTTTACAGAGGTCATCGAGTTCACGTGAACTCATTGGGGTAGGCTTAAATCAATATGAATGGTGTCCTTATAAAAGGGAAATTTGGACACAGTGACATACCTGGAAGGAAGACAGTGGGAAGAGACACAGGGAGAAGATGGCCATCTACAAGCCAAGGAGAGAGGCCTGGAATGGATCCTGTCCTCGCACTTCTCAGAAGGAACCAGCCCTCCCGACACCTTGATCTCAGACTTCTGGCCTCCAGAGCTGTGAGACAATAAATTTCTGTCGTATAAGCCACTGGGTTTGTGGTACTTTGTTGTGGCAGCCGCAGTGAGCTCATGCAATGTCCCCAAAGACAAGTGTGCTGCAAGGGAAGATAATGGGGTGGAGGGAGGAAAAGGTAGTTCCAATACGGGGGTTCACAAAGGCCTCCTCGAGGAGGGGGCATTTGATCTGAAGCTGGAGGGGCTGCTCGTGCCTCTTTCAGCCCCTCTGTTACTACACCACCTCTCACTCACTTCACTGCAGCCACACTGGCCTCCTTGCTGTTGTTTGAACATACCAGTGATGCTCCTACCTAAGGGCCTTTGATCTAGCTCTTCTCTCGACCTGGAATGCTCTCCTCCTGGATATTCTCTGAATAATTTCTTCACCTCCCTCAAGTATCAGCTCAAATACCAACTTCTCAATGAGTCCTACCATCACCGTACCCACCTTAATTAAAATGGCAACTCATCTATTACCACCCTTACCTCTTGACCTGGAACTCTCAGTCCTCCTTTCTTTGCTCTACCTTTCTTTGTGTTCCATACCTCTCACTCATTTATTAAGCTCGTTATTTATAGCATTTAACTCTGGCTAGAATTTAAGTCCCACAAGGACAAGGACTTTTGCCTCCTTTGTTTACTGCTGTATCCCAAGCACCAAGAACAGTGCCTGGAACAGAGCAGGCATGGGGCAATACATAGTTGTTGAGTGAATATATGAATACGGCCTGTGAAGAGTCAGGAAGAATCTTTGAGGCAGAGGGATCTGCATGCATATAGGCCAGAGGCGAGAAAGAGCTCAAGATGCCCAGGGAACAGAAGGAAGGGTGGGTAGCCCACAGGAGACTAATGGGAGACGAGATTGGAGAGGGGGCAGGAGCCAGATCTTTGGACATCTCTGATTCCTTACACTGGGTCACACTCAGTGTCCTTACAGACATCACCCCCGGTCTTAGTTCTCTACCTTGGAGTAACATCCAGCATCTTCTAACTTATGGTGGCCCATCAGATATTTGAAGTTGGACATCATGATCACTCTCTTCCTCTGGGTTTTCTCCAGGCTAATGGTTCCAGTTGCTTTGGAAAGGGTGTCTTTTTAAAAAAGAACCTTAATAAATGCAAGTTTATTTCTTGTTCACATAAGGTTTAATTTGGTGTTTTTGATTCCTGGTAGGCTCATTTCCAGCCAGTAATTGAGAGACCAGGCTCCTTCCATCTTGTGGCTCTGCCTTCTTCAACAAACGGCTTCCAAAGTCACTGTGGAAGGTGAAAGAGCACGAAGGCTTGCTCATGGGAGATTTTTAGGGCCACGCCTGGAGGCGTGTTACATCACTTCCACTCATGTTTTGTTTGCTAGAACACAGTCTATGGCCACACTGAACTGCATGGACAACTGGAAAATGTGGTCTAGTTGTGTGTCCCAGAAGAAGAGGAACAGGTTTTGTGATAAGCCAGCAATCGCTGACAAATGTGTTTGTCAGTTCAGCCTCATCCTTCCTGGCCTGATTTCTTTCCAACAAGGGCAGCTTTTGAATTTTCTCACCCTCTAGTCATTGCCCTCTGCTTATGCATCGATTTGTCAGTGTTCCTATGAAAATGTCGCTTCCAGAACTGAGCCTGGCATGCAGGAGTGGTCTGAGCAGGGCGGGACTGGTGAGGCTGTTAGAACTTAGGCAGTCCGCTCTCGGCCGTCAGGACATGGGGAGCGTTGGTGGTCCAACTCCCCTCCATTCCTTCTGCCTCTCTGCCTGCTCAAAAGTTCTTGGAACCAGTCTCAGGGAGGGACATCTCCCTTTCCAGCTATGCCTCTGCTGCTTGTGCAAATTTAGAGGTGATATATTACAGTGCTTGCAGCATGGGCTCCAGAATCTGATAGACCTCGGTTGGAGTTCTGCTCTCTTTTCTTACCAGCTGTGTGACCTTGAGCAAATATCTTAACCTTTTTTTTTTTTGTGAGGAAGACTTATCCTGAGCTAACATCCATTGCTAATCCTCCTCTTGTTTTTGCTTGAGGAAGATTAGCCCTGAGCTAACATCTGTGCCAATCTTCCTCTACTTTGTATGTGGGACGCCTCCACAGCATGGCTGACAAGTGGAGTAGGTGTACACCCAGGAACCGAAACCCTGAACCCTGGGCTGCCAAAGTGGAGCACGTGGAACTTTAACTACTGGGCCACGGGCTGGCCCGTATCTTAAACTTTTTAAACCGCAGTTTCCTGCCCTGTAAAACGGAGATGATGATGATGGTGATGATATAGGAATTCTGTGAAGAGTCAATGACATCACAGGCTTAAAATGCTTAACATAGACCGTGGCACATGGTAAGTGCTCAGTAAGTTGTGGCTAGTAATGATGAACAAATTTTTCCTCCAGCCCAGCAGACCTACTCAATGTTTTTCACCTAGTTTCTGTATCCTTCCTCTGTATATTTGTCTCCAATTTTCCCTCACCCCTCCTATCTTCCCTCTCCTCTCTGTCAATGCAGCTCCTCCTCAGATTCCCAAGTGCACTTTCTATCTTTCTAACTCAAAACTTCGCAGCTGCCATACCTTGTCCTTCCTGAGAAATGAATGACAAGAGAAAACACTGAGGAGTTAGGGGAATGTACATTGCACAGGCTTTGCCCGAACCCCTTTCTCCCCCCACCTAGAAGCTGCTGGAAATGTTTTATTCATGTGGTTGAGCTGGAACTTCCCAGCCCTTCTCTACAGCAAACCCAAGACTGCCTCTGGTTTCTGGGAGAACAGCTAGTAGAGACAATTTTACGGTCTGACAGGCTGTTGCGGAATCTATTTGGCGAGTCGTTTTCTGTTTTCCACAACTAATTAGCAATGGATAAATTTAAATGGTTGTGGAAGCCAACAATAAAACATTATGTCCTCATTAGCTGAAATAGTGCTGTGGCTTCCCTTCTCACAGGAAGGACCTCGACTCAGAAAAATTAGGCTCTGGCTGAGTGGTGTGCTGGATCTGGTACCTGCTTGTGTGGGCCAATTGCATACGTCCCTTCCCAGCTCCAGGTTCAGTGACATCACCTTGGTGACTTGGAACTGGTCCTGGTGGGAGTATTTACTCTATAGAAATTGGCAAGTGCTACAAATCAGGGCTCCACCTCAAGCCGGTTGTTAAACACTTACCAACACACCACTGCTCTGGCTGTTGTAGAGGAACCAGGTCCGACTATCCTTGAGGCTTATATGGATAAACCGTGAAGTTCCAGGCATTATTTTGGTTAGTAAAGTGTCTTTGGAAATAGCTTTTCTTCCTCTTGGGCCCCAAGGTTCCTCTGAGTGTCTGACAGAGCACTTTGCTTAAGGGGAAGAGGCTGGACCTTGGGATGGTGGTTTCCATAGCAACCTGGGCAGGGAGTGGGGCTGGGGAGGCATTGTTAAAGCAGCACTTCTCAAATTGTAACGTGCAGGTGAATCGCCTGGGCATCTTGTTGAAATGCGGATTCTGATTCAGTATCTGGTCTAGGATGGTGCCTGAGATCCTTCATTTCTGTCAAGCTCCCCGGAGATGCCAGTGCTGCTTTGCACCATTCCGTGTGTAACAAAGGTGATTGTGGACAGAGCGATCTCAGACTTTGAAAAGACTCATCGAACGTTAAATCTAGCAGAGCCTAAGGACTGGTGAGTCTCTTGCCCCAGCCTCAGGCCTGCCAGCTTAGAGGGAGAGAGGATGTCTTAACTGCAGAAGCACCAGTGCAGGATTAAGCAGAGCTGCATTCAAATCTCATGTTTACCAAATCGGATGACTTCAGCACGTTGCTAACTTTCCCTGAGCTTCAGTTTTCCAAGCTATACAATGGGGCTATCACTTCATAGGAGGGTTGTGAGGATCAAAGGAGAGAAAGCAGAAGTACTTACGGCACTCCAGGGATGCGGGGGTGCTCCACAGACGTGAGCTCCTCTCCCCTCCCTGGCTTCCCCATCAGTCTTGAGCCTAAGGTCAACCAACCTTCTTTAGTAAACAAACCACGTTTTTACCCCAAACTACCGTCTTTTAAGTTATAAAAATTAAAAATTGCTTTTGCATAATTGCAAAATAATTTTTTAAATTATAAAAAAGAAATGAAGATACCCATGTTCCCCCTACCTGGTGATTACACAGTTAACCTTTTGTATATTTTCTGCCAGACTTTTTGCATGTGTTTTATTTTACAACAAAAATAGGATTATATTTAACATTGGTAGGTTTGCATATAGGCAGAGATCACTTACTATTATTTTATTGGCTGTGCATTTAAGGCAGCCTTCCAAAGATGTGACTGGAGATAAAATCTGCCTGCTGGATTCGGTTCACCTTTCAGGAAGGAATGTGTCAGGCGGTGGGGAGCAGTGTTTTGGAGCCTTCCTCTTGGTTTCTGCAGAGTCCTCATCCCCAAACACCTTCACATGATCTAGCATGAAGAACAGTCACAATGTCCTGGACTTCAGGAGGCCCCAGCTGAATCCAGAGGGAGAGCAGGAGCTCACTCTGGGGAGAGCCCAAAATAAGGTTCTGATCCAGGGACAGTCTGAGACCAGAGGACAGCCATGGATCTGCAGATTGAGTCATGGGATGAAAAATATTGAGTGACGGAAAAGCCCCAGGAGGCAGGAGACAATGAATTTGACTCTGCAGCCTCTTTGCCCAGCAGGAACCCCAAATGCCTTACCAGGTCTCCTTCAGAATGGCCCTTCATGACCGTTTAATGCTGGTAGTTACTGAGGGGGGTGTGGGGGGGGAAAGCAGTCATTTATCGATTCATTCCTTTAGTCAGCAAGTATTTATTGAGCTCCTACTATGTGCCAGATCCTTTTCTGGGTCCCAGAATGCTATGGCCAACAGGATAAACAAGATCCCAGCTCTCAGAAATGGTACATTAAAGCTGAGGAGGTGACATTGCTTAAGCAAAAACCAGGACAACTCGAGTTGGCCATAAGTGCAAGGAAGGGCATGAAACGGGGTAATATAGAGAGTGGCTGGGGCAATTTAGACCGGGTAATCAGGGCCGGCTTCTCGGAGCAGGGGCATTTCAGCGGAGGGGTGAACGATGAGAGGATTTCTTTTGAACCAGTCTGCCCCTCCTTCTGGAGCTACATTGTTGGAGATGTCTCCTCCTGGCAGGCGTGAAGCCTTCAAGTGTTCCAAGTGTGGGAGTGCCCTTTAGACCCTCAGTCTTCTCTTCTCCAGACTGGCGTCCCCAGTTCTTTCAGCTGTTGCTCATGTGACCCAATTTAGCTCTGCTCAGAATTCTTCTCAATGGATTCTGGATATATACATATATATATATTTAATCGGATGCCCAGAATGGAACATTGTGTGTGACCATCACAAAGGACTGTATTATGCTCTTTGTACCGGATGCTGCTTTCTTGTTCATTCACCCAAAGTAGTAGGAACTTTTTTTGATTGGGTATGTCACATTGTTTTCTTAATAGAGCTTGCAGTCAGATAAATCAACCAAGTCCTTTATACATCTTGTAACTTGTGCCATGAAATTTTGGAAAGTAAATGCAGAGGCTTACGTTTATTTGAATTAAATTTAATCTTGTTAGTTTTGGCCCAATTCTTCAAGCCACTCTGGATATTTTTGTTTCCTGGTTCAGTCAGTCAATATTTTTCATTCTTTCAGCAATTTCCCAGGGAGGCTAAGCAAGCAGCCCGGCTGAGAGATGATGGCAGTTTGGCCTCAGGTGGTAGGAGTGGAAACAGAAAGACAAGGATGGATTCAGGATGTATTTAGAGAGTGGGCTGATAGGGTGGAGGCAGTAAGGAAAAGAGAAGAACTGATATAATTCCTGGGTTTGAGGCCTAAGCAACAGGACCAATACGGTACCACTAACTGAAATAGTTAAGGGTGTCATGGACTGAATGTTTGTGTCCCCCCCAAATTCATGTGTTGAAACCTCATCCCCCAATGTGATGGTATTTGGGAGGTGATGGAGATTAGATGGGGTCATGAGGGTGGACCCGCATGAGGAGTGAGTACCCTTGTGTCACCAGAGAGCCTGCTTCCTCTCTCTGCTCTCCACCACTTGAGAATACAATAAGAAGTTGGCAGTCTGCAACCCAGAAGAGGGTCCTCACCAGAACCTGACCTTGCTGGCACCCTGATCTTGGACTTCCTGCCTCTAGAACTGTGAGAAAATCAATGTGTGTTAATAAGCCCCTCAGTCTACAGTACTTTGTTATAGCAGCTTGAAGTGACTAAGACAATTGGGTAGGGGGCATATTTGTGAGGAAAAATTATTTTGCTCAGTGGGATTCTAGTAATTTTTCTTTTCCTCTTCCTACTTTCTGTATTTCCAAGTTTTCTTTTTTGAATATCATTTTTTTTTGAAGATTGGCACCTGAGCTAACATCTGTTGCCAATCTTCTTCTTTTTTTTTCTTCTTCTCCCCAAAGCCCCCCAATACATGGTTGTATATTCTAGCTGTGAGTGCCTCTGGTTGTGCTATGTGGGATGCCTGCCTCAGTGTGGCCTGATGAGCGTTGCCATGTCCCCCGCCCAGAATCTGAATCAGTGGAACCCGGGGCCGCAGAACCAGAGCGTGTGAACTTAGCCACTCGGCCGCGGGGCCCGCCCCTGTATTTCCAAGTTTTTAACAGTAATATAAAAACTATAATAATTGGGGGGCAAAAAAGAGAAGACTGGGAAGGTTAGTTCTGATGATTGAATTCAGTACAAGACGTGGAGGATGAGGCTGTGTGTGTAGGATGGTACAGGCATTTTCTTTCTAAAACAGACTATAGAAACCAGATCTGTATTCCCTGCAAAAGCAGAGACTCGGAGGTGACCCTATTGAGTTACACAAATTTCTGGAGGGAATAGAAATGAAAGATGTTCCCAGCCTCATTCAGCTTTTATCAAATACAAGAACCAGAGGGCATGATCCAAGCCAAGGAAGGATTGAGTCCCTAGGAGCTGTGGATGACTGTGTTAACCGGGGAGCAGTTAATCCTTGGAATATGCTTATAGAAGGTAGCGATAAAATAGCCTAAGTGCTTTAAAATGGGTTTTATATTTAGGAAACAGAGAGAAGAGATGGAGGCATCATTTTTATTGCCAGCTTCCAGCCTTTGGTTTGCTGTAGGACTTTTGCCAAGAGATTTCTCCCTATAATCACAGAATCCTAGTATCTTAAAGGGGAGAGATTCAGAGGTCCATCTTGTGCAGGGTTTTAACCAAGGGTGCATATCAGAATCACCTGATGAGTTTTTTTCCCCGACACTTATTTATGCCAGGGTTTTGCTGCCTTAGATTTTGCTGTTGGGTTGGGGATGTTATTTTAGAAAAGTTTCCCACCTCATTTGATGCATACTGCCCATCAAAGATCTCTGCTCTAGTGTAACTCCCTCATTATACAGATGAAGAAACCAAGACATGAAGAGATTAAGAGATTTGACCAGTGGCTTACAGAGAGGTACAGCAATTGCCCTGGGAGTTATCTTCCTCAGTGGAAAAAATATAATAATATGAGACCATTTAATCTCTTTATGACATTTCAGAGACTAAACATAGAATAATTAACAGTTAACTAGATGTAGTAACATGCATAGATCTGAAAAACAGAGTTGGGTGAAAAAGTAAGGCACAGGATGAGATATATATAAATTAAGTGCATTTATATAAATTAAAACAACACACAATTATACATTTTATAAAGTTACATACATATTTAAGGATCTACATCAAGCACATTAGCGTGCATGCGTGTTAGAGGAAAGGGACTGGGAGAGGCGTCTGGGGATGAAGAAATTAACAAAGCCCAAGAGAGGGGTACATCTTGACTGATGATGACAGTGTGCTATGAATTGAGGTACATATTTCTCAATTCTCTGCACTCAAATTATTTTTAAAAATAAATCTATAATCAATAGATGAGTGGATAAACAAAATGTGGTATGGACATATAATTGAATATTATTCAGCCGTAAAAAAGGAATGAAATTCTGACACATGCTACAACATGGATGAACCTTGAAGACAATATGCTAAGTGAAACAAGCCAGACACAACACAACAAATATTGTGTGATTCCATTTATATGAAATATCTAAAATGGGAAAATTTGTGGCGATAGAAAGTAGATTAGAGGTCCTAGGGGAGGAATGGAGAGTTATTAATGGTTATAGAGTTTCTGTTTGGAGTGATGAAATAGTTTTAGAAATAGATAGATGGTTGCATAACATTTTAAATGCAATTAATGTCACTGAACTGTACGCTTAAAAATGGCAAATTTTATGATACATATATTTTTCTGCAATTAAATTAATAATGTAAGATATCATAAGCCTTTGAATTGTGTACTTTAAATTGGTGAATTATATGATATGTGAATTACATTCCAATAAAGCAGTTAAAAAATTTACAAACATGATCTTCCTTTCTCTTTAAGTTCTTCTGTGGGAAAATGAAAGAACTTAAGAGGAAGGGAAATAATCTTTACTCAGCTAGGTACTGTGATAGGTGCAGCAATTGCATTCTCTTCTCTAAAGTACCATAAATGTTTAGGGTAAGATTCTGTGTGGGACAATTTGGGCATCCTGACATGTGTCTAGCAATGCAAAGATTTGACAAGCTTTGGGATCTGGGAATTTGTTATATAAACAGCGGCTATTGTTGAGTAATTAATTTGGTATCTACTTGGCATAGAACATTATTGTCCATGCTATTGGAACAAAAGTGTGAACAGATCTACTGTCCTTCCGTTTTAGTCTTTGGCAGGCCATGACTTTGGCCTGAGGACAGTGTGTGTATATAAGATCTGAGTTTTATGCAACAAGGGCATTTGAAAAGTGCAATTGAGAAGGAACAGATACTTGAAAAGTCATCCATTAATTATGCTGAAGATTTCAGAAGTCCCCCAAGGTTTTTATATTTTGGCCATTCCCTGCTTTCAGTCCTGAAAAGCAAGTTGAGAAGAGAGCTGTTTATCTTTCAGAACTCTAGTCTCTGGGGAAAGGAAGAACAATTGATAACTTTTCTTTTTTTTTAATTGACAAGAAAAGTTTAAGTGAGCTTATTCTGCTTTGAAAATAAGTTTTGATTTCTATAGGTTAAGATCAGTTCCTACTTCATTTAAACTCTTTTCATCCAATCTTAATTATATCCATGTGTCTCAAAGAGGCCCATCTTCGGGTCTTGTGGAATTATCATTCTAGCCCAAGGGTGGGTGAGAACCGCCATTCCCAGTGACTGACAAAAGAAGGAGCATTTGTCCTACTGCCTTGCCCAGTGATAAGCTAGTGGCCCAGCCACTACTGGTCATTTGCATGCATAGTGGACCATTTCATTAAGAATTTCATTAAGATGGTAATGTTTAATGTTTCCTAGGAAAAATGAGTTTTTGGCTTGTTCAATTATATAATTAAAGTCAGAGAATTAGGGGAGATTGCAAACTGCTTGCATAATGTGGGCAAGTATAATGACAAAACTTGTAAATAAGTTCAAAAGAATCGAACTCCGAATGAATCCTGATGCTGGATCAGATTGGGAGAGTGGGTATGTGGAAAATGTGGGCTGAAAAGTTCACTAGAGTTTAACTCTGGTGTCTACTTGCTAAGCTCCTTGCTCTCTGGGCCCTCTCAGACAGATGGTAGAATAGTCAGATCTGGGGACTGACTGGTCAGGTTCTAGAAAGTTCCAGGAACACACTTCTTTACTTTTCCTATAGTAACTTCCTATAGAGGAATGAAAAAACAATGGCATAGGTTTGCAAGATTTCTAAATTGATACCCAGGGTGCTCTACTGTGTTTTTCTTTCCTTGCTTCCGAGGTGACACCATCCTTATCTTCTTCCTACATTTCTTCTAACCTATAAATAGGAAGTTCCGCCATTTTGAAAGAATTCAGATGGCTATTTCTGTCTTTTCTTCCAATCTCTTCACTTACTTTCCTCTAAGGAAGGAAAAGTGATTTAGTGGTTTAGTGAGGTTAAACTAACTTTCCTGGAGAAGTGGGGAGGTGGGAAAATTTAATATTTCAGTACTACATACAATTTATATGTGAATGTTGGACATTCCTGTTCCTTCAGAATATTCCCTAAGCCATGTGTTTCCACAGTGTTTCCAACCGCCTCTTTCTGTTCTTCTCCAAGATTCCTCCAACAATGAAAAGAATTCCTTTTGCTTTATTAGGCAGAGCAGTGAGGTCCTCTCTAGTTCCTGATTCCAAGCTTGGTTCTGAGTTTTCTTTGCAAAGCCAAAGGCCCAGAAACCGTGCCTTTTCTCCCTTCACCACATCCCTATGTCAGGAAGATGGGTCAGTGTAGTCTATGTGAGTTTTGCCAACACATATGTGCTCTTAAAGATTGTTAATATGGCTGGGACCCAGGAAATCCAACACACATGGAGAAGGGACAAGGGAGGTACTTTATATGCTTGTCTCTGATCTCTGGTAACTTTTAAAAGTCAAATGTCAGTAGATTACTCACTTTTTGAAAAATATGTGTTTTCACCAGGTCAAGGACCCAATTTTAAACAGCCAGAGAGCTTTAGGGTTCTGGAGTAGCACAAAAAGGACATACACTGTTCTGACTTTTTGCATCTTAGGCTTTTTTGGCCTTTGATATCTGGGTCTCAAGCCCATTTTAGAGAATCAGTCGGACCACTGTTGAAGTCCTGGTTCCCCACTTCTTACTGTGCTTCATCTAAGTTCCCTTATGGGTAAATACGGAGATGAGAGTTCCCACCTCCCTAAGGCTCTTAAGAGGATTAAATGAGATAATTTATGTAAAGCACATAGCAATGCAATTGATATTTCAACAAACTAGTTCTTATGATTACATTCTAAACAAGGCGTACATAAAAAAGAACAAGAACTCCTCTTCCCCCTGAGCCATTTCTCAATGCCCTCCTTATCAACTTCCTCCCAGTACCAGATGACAGGGGGTTTTAACTGGGAGGAGCCGGACTGCCGCTGGGGCCCTTGCCTCTAATGGGGAGCTATTCATCTTCTCCAGTGTCTTTTTTGTGAGCTCTTGGCCTTCAGGTTGACTTTGATGCAAGGAGTATTGCTTGGAGCTCACCTCTTGTGAAAGGAGTCTACCTACTGGAGGATAAGACACTTACAAAAGTTGTATAGATTCTGCAAATGTTCCAGGGGAAAGACAAGAAACAGTCTTAGACAAGAAGCATGCAGGTCTCTCCAGTAACATTTCATTTCATTTTATTTTTTTAAAAGTATGTCTTTTTCTTTTTTTCTACAGGGAAAGATTCACTCGGAGCTAGCATCTGTTGCCAATCTTCCTCTTTTTTTTTCTCCCCAAAGCCCCAGTACATGGTTGTATATCCTAGTTGTAAGTCATTCTAGTTCTTCTACGCAAGCCACAGCATGGCAACTGAGAAATGGGTGGTGTAGTTCCACGACTGGGGAAGTGAACCCCGGCCACTGAAGTGGTGAGCGCTGAACTTTAACCACTAGGCCATCAGGGCTGGCTCCTGGCTCTCCAGCAAAATTTTAAAATAGATAAGCATGGGGGCCTGCCCCGTGTCTGAGTGGTTAATTTGCACGCTCCGCTTCAGTGGACCAGAGTTTTGGCAGTTCGGATCCTGGGCGTGGACATGGCACCACTCATCAAGCCATGCCGAGGTGGTGTCCCACACGCCACAACTAGAAGGACCCACAACTAAAAATATGAAACTATGTACCAGGGGGCTTTGGGGAGAAAAAGGAAAAAAATAAAATCTTAAAAAAAAAATAAATAAGCACGGAGGTGACATCAGCAAGGTGGCAGAATAGGAGGTCCCCGGTTCTAGTTCCCCTTACAAAAATGTAGAGTAGCAAGTAATCACAAACAAAAGCGCCTTCGTGAAAAATTCCAGAACCTGAGGGTGAGGCTGACACACCCCCTTGGAGGACAAAAACTGAGACAAGCTGCATTAAAAGGTTAAGAAGAGCAGTTTCACTTTGTCTGGTCACCCCTACACCAGGCTGGCACAGGGTTTCCCTGGGCCTACAGTTTCTCCAGGGGGGAACACCGCGCCAGGCGCCCCCTCATCCCCCCAAGACAGACATCCAGCTTCCCCAGTGTTCTGGAGCATTTCCTGGGAGGCCCACTTCTGTCTTGCCTCATAGGAAACACTGGGGGAATTGGGAGGGCTAGACCAGCTGAGGTGAGCTAGCAACAAAGAAGAAGAGCAGGGCTCACAGCAACCAGTGCTCAGATTCTGGTGGTGGCACCACCTCTCTGCTGGTGACTTCACTTGACCACAGAGCCCAGACAGTGGCCCTGCCCACCTGTGGAGCCAAGCTGGTGGACCCATCTATTCAGGCAACATGGCCAGTAGTTCTGTGTGCTGGGGTTCCCAGCAAGCATGTGTCCCCAGCTAAGCAGAGAGCCAAGCCAGCAGCCCTATTGAATTGTTGAGCTCAGCCTGTGGCCTTGCTTGACAAAGGAGCACAGGCTGTGGCCCCACTTGAACACAGAATTCAGCCAGGAGCACCACCCAGCACGGGAATATAGCTGGTGGCCTCACCCAACCAGGGGAGATTGCAGAGCCTAGCCTGTGGTGCTGTCCAATCGTGGAGTCCACAGTGCCACCAACCAGCCAGGGTGGCCTCACCTGACCAACACAATTACAGAGCCCAGACAGCAGGCCCACCTGGTTGCAGAGCACAGCCCATGGCTCCATCTGACTACAGGGTTCAGCCAGTGGCACTGCTCAGCAAAGGAGCCCAGCCAGTGGCCCTGCCTGACTGTAAAGCCCAACCAGCACCTTGGCCTGACTTTGGAGCCCTGCCAGCAGACCTGCATAACCATAGAATCCTGGCAGCCCCACCTCAGAGCATGGACAGCAGCCCCGCCCAACCTGGAGACTCTGGCAACAAGCCCTGCCCACTTGCAGATGCTACCAATGGCTCATCCAGAACTTCACGCTGACTGACAGGTGAAGGTCTTTCCTTGTCTAAATAAACCTATAAAGACTAGAAGAGGTGACCGCTTCCTCAAATGAGCAGACACCAAAGTAAGGATGTAGGGAACATAATCAGAGAAACATGATACCACCAAAGGAAACTAATCACGCTCTGATAACTGACCCTAAAGAAATGGAGATCTATGAACTGACTAACAAAGAATTCAGAAAAATCCTTTTAAAGAAGTTCAGTGAACTACAAGAAACTAAACAAAACTACAAAAACAACATGTGAACAAGTAAAAATTCAACAAAGAAACAGAAATCATAAAAAATTACCCAAACAAAAATTCTAGAGCTGAGAATATGGCTGAACTGAAAAATTCAATAGCGAGCTTCAACAGCAGACTTGATCAAGCAGAAGAATCAATGAAAGCGAAGACAAGTCATTTAAAATTATCCAGTCAGAGGAGCAAAAAAAAAAAAAAAATGAAAAAAGAGTGAAGAAAGTCTATACGACTTATGGGAAACCATCCAGTGAAACAATATATGCATTATAGGAGTATCAGAAGGAGGAGAGAGAAAGGGTAAGAAAATTTATTGAAAGAATAATGGCTGAAATGCCCCAAATTTGAGTAGAGACATGGACATCCAGGCACATACAACTCAATTGTCTCTGAACAGATCCAACCAAAAAGGGACTTCACTGAGACACAGTAAAATCAAACTGTCAAAAATCAAAGACAGAATTTTAAAAGCAATAAGAGAAAAGAGATTTGTCACGTACAAGGGAACCCCTATAAAACTATCAGTGGATTTCTTAGCAAAAATCTTGCAGGCCAGGAGAGAGTGGGATGACAAATTCAAAGCATTGAAAGAAAAAAATTGCCAACCAAGAATACTGTCTGTGGTAAATCTGTTCTTCAGAAATGAAGGAGAGATAAAAAGTTTCCTAAATGAACAAAGCTGGGGAGATTTATCACTGCTAGACCTGCCCTACAAGAAATGCTAAAAGGAGTTCTTCAAATTGAAATGAAAAGATGCTAATAACAGTGTAAAAACATATGAATGTATAAAACTCATGGGTAAAGGTAAACATATAGTCAAATCCAGATTCCTTACTATTGTAATGGTGTAACTCTGGTATATACTCTAGTATAAAAGTTAAAAGATAAATGTATTAAAAATAACTATAACTACCATAATTTGTTAGTGTATATACATATAAAAATTGATAAATTATGACATCAAAAACATAAAATATGATGGGGTAAATGGTAGAGTTTTTCTATGCAATCAAAGTTAAGTTGTTATCAGCTTAAAATAGACTGTTATAACTCTAAGATGTTTTACATAAGCCTCATGGTAATCACAAAGGAAATCCTGCAGTAGATATACAAAAGATAAAGGAATCAAAGCCTAGCAACACAAAAAGTCATCAAATCACAAAGGATGACAGCAAGAGAGGAACAAAGAATTTACAAAACAGTCAGAAAGCAATCCAAAAAATGGCAATGGTAAGACCTTACCTATCAATAATTACTTTAAATGTAAATGAGTTAAATTTTCCAATCAAAAGCCATAGAGTGACTGAATGGACGAAAAAAACAAGCTCTAACTCTATGTTGCCAACAAGAGACTCATTTTAGTTTTAAGGACATACATAAACTGAAAGCGAAGAGATGAAAAATGATATTCCATGCAAATGGTAACCAAAAGAGAGAATGGGTGGCTAAATTTATATCAGACAAAATAGACTTTAAATCAAAAACTGTTACAAGAAACAAAGAAGGTCATTAAATAATGACGACAAGGTCAATTCATCAAGAGGATATAATAATTGTAGATATTTATATATCCAATATCAGAGCACCTGTATATATAAAGCAAATATTAATAGAACTGAAAGGGGAAATAAGCAACAATACAATAATAATAATAATAATAGGGAGCTTTAATACTTCACTCTCAATAATGGATAGATCATCCAGACAGAAAATCAATAAGGAAACAGTGGTCTTGAACAACACTGTGGACCAAATGGACCTAACAGATATATACAGAACATTCCTTTTGTAGCAGCAGAATACACTTTATTTTCAAGTGCAGGTGGAATATTCTTTAGGATAGATCATGTAATAGGCCACAAAACAAGTCTTAACAAATTCAAGGAGACTGAAATCATATCAAGTATCCTTTCCAAAAACAATAGTCTGAAACTAGAAATCAATAGCAGGAAGAAAATTGACAAATTCACAAATGTGGAAATTAAACAACACACTCCTGAACAACCCATGAGTCAAAGAAGAAATCAAAAGGGTAATCAAAAAGTATCTTGAGACAAACGAAAATGAAAACACAACATACCAAAACTCATGGGATGCAGCAGAAGCAGTTCTAAGAGGAAAGTTTACAGCGATAAAAGCTTTCATTAAGAAAAAATAAAGATCTCAAATAAACAACCTAACTTTACACCGTAAGGAATTAGAAGAAAAAAGAATAAGCTAAGCCTGAAGTTAAACAGAAGGAAGGAAATTGTAAAGGTTAGAGAAGAAATAAATGAAATAGAGAATAGAAGAACAAAAGATCAATGAAACTAAGAGTTGGTTTTCTGAAAAGATAAACAAAATTGACAAACCTTTAGCTGGACTCACCAAGAAAAACAGGGAGAGGATTCAAGTAAATAAAATTGTAAATGAAAGAGGAGACATTACAATTGACACCACGGAAGTACAAAGGATCATAGGAGACTCCTATGAACTATTGTGCACCAACAAATTGGGTAACTTAGAAGAAATGGCTAAGTTCCTAGAAATGTACAACCTACCAAGACTGATCATGAAAAAACAGAAATCTGAACAGAGCAATAACGAGTAAGGAAATTGAATCAGTAATCAAAAACCTCCCAAGGAAAAAAACCCAGGACCAAATGGCAAAAAGAAAAAAAAAAGAAAAAAGGAAGAAAAAGCATGCGCAGTATGACAGAGGCTTTCACTGCTTCATTAAAAAAGCTGTTTCACTTCCATTGCCCACTTCTGGAGACTCACAGGAAGAATCAGTAGAGAATAAAATAACTTTAATTCCATGAAAAGATTTCAAGATGGGTCAAATTTGGCTTTTTTTTTACAGTCTTTCTCTTTAATGTCCAATCTTCTACTTGGAGGGCAGGGGTGATAATTAACTGATATTTTGATGATACTATCAAAAATTGATATTCAAAGACATCAAGATGATGCTTTTATTTCTTTTTCTTATAATACTTAAGCTGCAATTAGTAACTGAATCTAGATGATTACTGGGTCAGTACTAAAGTGTTTTAGAGTGAAGCCAATGAAGGGTATTAACAAATTGGATGGAAAAGTTAGTGATTCAATCAATTGAAGGAATGATTAATACTTTAGGGGGAATAGGAAAAAAAGTTCTCATGAACAATACCGAAATCCAGCATGTGATTTTTACTGAGGCTAAAAATATGTCTTTGAAACTGTGCTCCGTACACACTGACGCTATCTTAGCAGCCTTCTGTAAGGCTGTGTGCTCATGTCCTCTCTACACGGTGGCTTTGGTTGTTTTAGAATGATCTATCTTTGCAGAACCTAAGCGAGTATAGGAAACAAATTATTTGTGAACTTGTGGCATTCCCAGGTCTTTCGAAAACAACTGTGGTGATAAAGGATGCTTAAAGCCTTGTAAATTCCCATTCCAATCATGCATTCTGTTGTCACCTCTTAGACCCCATGTGACAATTATGAATATGAGAGGACATGAAAAAATAGGGTAGCCCTTCTTTGTTCCTGGTTGTGGAAATAAATGAAAACATTTAAGGAAAAATCTTACATCCCTAGCTCTGGTTCTTTCAAATGGATTTCAGATGTGTAGACTCCTACTTTCTGCCTGGGATTAGGCTGAATGCTGCTCAGGAAATATTTCAAGTCTGAGGTGAAGTAGCAACAGGGAGTGGTGGTGGCAGAGAAAATGTAGAAGAAGAAATGAATTGAGAGAGTGAGGGAAGAAGAGACAGGATTTGATGCTCTTTTTTTTTTTTTTTTTTAAAGATTTTATTTTTTCCTTTTTCTCCCCAAAGCCCCCCAGTACGTAGTTGTATATTCTTCGTTGTGGATCCTTCTAGTTGTGGTATGTGGGACGCTGCCTCAGCGTGGTCTGATGAGCAGTGCCATGTCCGTGCCCAGGATTCGAACTAACGAAACACTGGGCCGCCTGCAGCGGAGCGCACGAACTTAACCACTCGGCCACGGGGCCAGCCCCTTGATGCTCTTTTTTATTGATGTAGTTTACTAGAGTCCTATAATCATACTTTTTAATAGTTGATGTGGGTTTGATCAACAGCACACAACTTAAAATTGGATTAACTGAAGTTATTAGCTCTCATCAATAGGCTAATAAGTGAATTGTTATAGAATTTGAAACACAAAGAATATTTTCCTGAACAACTAAAGAACTGACGCTGATATAGAAGCCTACATAACAACACATAGAAAAATTCAGGCCAATATACTGTTTTCACTGTTTGATGCTACTAATGACGTAGTGGACAGAGTGGAGAAAGAGTTCTCGCACCCAGAGTCAGAGGCATAGAAGTTGAACGAAGGTCCTTTGAGCCTTCTTCTAGATCAGAGACGGCAAATGTTTTCTGTAAAGGAACAGATAGTAAATATTTTAAACTCTGCAGGCCACATGGGTTTTGTTAAAGCTGCTCAACTCTGTCCTGGTAGTGGGAAAGCAGTCATGGACACCGTAAATAGGTGGGCACGGCCATGTTCTAACAAAGCCTCAGTTGCAAAAATAGTATTTGGATTTTGCCCGTGGGCTATAGTTTGCTGATCCCTCCTCCAGATAAATTCCTTCATTTTACAGATGGGGAAACTGAGTCAAATAAGTGTATTTGAAGAGCTTATAACATGGTGCCTCGCACACAGTATTTATTCAACAATGGTAGCTATTTTTATTGTTTAGAGGGTCTTTGCTTAAAAAGTGGTTCAAGGGAGAGGTAAGCTATAAAAGTATTACTAATAATGATAATATGCCTTTTGTTTATGTTAAAAATATATACTCACGATTCTCTTTTTTTTTTTTTTTTAATTTGGAGGAACTTTCTCAGCTAGGGGGATTTGGAAACTTTTGCTCTTTTATTCTTATTTTTTTTAATACAAACTGTCGTATGCCCAACATAACACTACTATTCAAAATTTAGTTATGTCATTCAGCTCATTAACTGTTCCAATTCTAAATCCACAGGATATATCATAGGTTTCTGAGATCTCTGTTATTTTAGAATATTGCCTTTTTCCCTCCTTCCTTCTTTTAATACCTTCCTACCTTAAACCAGGTTAAAACATAGACTCTGGGGTGTAGCATATCATTTTGAGAGACAATGAATGCTGCCAAGTGACTACAAAATTACAGGGCCATTTCTGGCTCTCTCTTTGCAGTTAACGTAGTGAAATTGTATGGTTAATGTTTGTAAAGAGTGAGGGAGATGGAAAGCAATATCTGAGTGCTAAATGTTATTACTAAGAAAAGAAGAGCAGAATAACTCTTTTTATATGTGTCTTTAGCCACCCCATCCCAAACCTAATATGAGCATGGAATTTCATAACTTTAAGAGTTCTTTTAATAGTGTTCAATCAAACATGAAATTAAGAAAACGAGGCTTGCTGACTGCTTTCATTCTGCCTAAGCAGACATTTTAGGGAGAGTATGGAGAATATTTCCTCGTTCTCACGAAGCTAACTGAGCAAATGGTGTGAGAATTTCTTCAGTTCTGGCCAGGCGGTGGGGATGAGGGGGGCACCACTGAGGAAAATTGATAGGCAGTAAGTAAAATAGGTGTGGCTGACATAAAACTTGGATGGGAATCCATTGTTTATTGCAGGCAAGTTCTAAATTCTTGTAAGCTTGGGAACTTTCCAGAGAAAAAGCAAGATCTTCCTTTCTACTCCCTTTTGGTTTTAAGGAAGTCTGACAATGTCAGTTCTGCCCAGGCCATAATCTTTGACCTTTTGAGTGGTTGACGACTGTAGTAGTCCTAACACCTTGAACTTGTCAAGTCCAAAGGCAACAGGTAGGTAGGTACAATCTTCATAACCAGGGTATGGAGATGGTAAAGTTATTTCAAGGTCAAGTTTTCACCTAGGTACAATGGGCTGCTCATGTCTCATTTTTACGCCCATACAGAGGTGGTTTTCCAGCTGATATACACAGAGCAGTCCTACAGTCATTTTAATTATGCACAAGACACTGAGGTCTGCTTCACTGATCATAATTGCAGCTCCGACCTGCGTTCTTCTGTGATTTAAATGTATCCTTTTGAGTCTCCCTCTGAAGACTGATTTACTGTGGTGGGTCCTGCCAATGCTGTGAAGCCTCAGGGAATGAGGCTGGAGTCATTGGAGACATGGCATAAACAGCTTGAAGATACGCAGTGGAAAAGGCAGAGATAATTGAGAAGAGAAATTCAGTTTAGATATTGGTCCTAATATTTGTGACCGAGGACTTAGGTTTCTTTGCTAGCAGTCAGAAAACAGTTGCCACATATTGGTGATATTGCAGATGCCATGCATTTGTGGGACAATTATTTATTGAGTGCCTGCTGTGTGCAAGGCTCTATAAGCATAGCTTGTTTTATTGTGCTTCACAGATATTGTGTTTTTCACAAGACCCTCCACCAGCTTGAAGATTATGACTGACTGAAGGCTCAGATGATGATTAGCATTTTTTTTTTTAAAGATTTTATTTTTTCCTTTTTCTCCCCAAAGCCCCCCGGTACATAGTTGTGTATTCTTCGTTGTGGGTTCTTCTAGTTGTAGCATGTGGGACACTGCCTCAGCGTGGTCTGATGAGCAGTGCCCTGTCCGCGCCCAGGATTCGAACCAACGAAACACTGGGCCGCCTGCAGCGAAGCGCGCGAACTTAACCACTCGGCCACGGGGCCAGCCCCGATGATTAGCATTTTTTAGCAGTGGCTTGTAGAACACTCTGATTAGTGGGTTCTTACAAGAAGTCCGCAAATCCATATGTTCACGAAGAATAAGTGATATACATAAATATATTTATGCACGTGTTTACGCATAAATGCATGACTATTTTTAAACATATGTAGATAGTATTATGATTAAAATTAGAACATATCTGTTGAAAACTGTTACTGATTTTAGTTGCTTTTTAGAATGTCTTTTCGATTGGTTGGTCATTAAAGTATTTCTATATTGCCAACATGTAAGAATTCATGTAATACTTCTATAGTAAAATGCATCCTCATGCTTTATTTTTATTATTTAAATATTTTAAAGTGGTTTAAAAATAAGAACAAATTATTACATATTTACCCACAATTTTACCATTCCCAGTGCTTTTCATTCCTTTGTGTAGATCATGATATCCATCAGACACCATCTTCCTTCTGCCTAATGAACTTCCTTATACATTTCTTATAGTGTGCGACTACTGGTGATGAATTCTTTCAGCTTTTTTTATGTTTAAAAAAGTCTTTATTTCACCTCTGTTTTCAAAAATTATCTTTACTGGGTATAGAATTCTAGGCTGACTTTTCTTCTTTCAGTAGCTTGAATGATGTTGTTCTACTGTCTTCTGGCTTTCTATCTGCTGCCACTCTTATCTTTCTTCCTTTGTACTTAGTGTGACTTTTTTTCTCTGGCTGTTTTTATGGTTTTCTCCTTATAACTAGTTTTAGGCAATTTGATTATGACATACCTTGGTGTTCTTATTTGGGGTTTATTGAACTTGTTGGATCTGTGGGTTTATTGTTTTCATCATATTTGGGAAGCTTTTGTGATTGTTTTTTCTTTAGGTATCTTTTTCTTCTATCCTTCCTTCTGGGACTTAAGTTACACATATACTATGTTGCTTAAAGTTGTCTCACAGTTCACTGAGGCTCTGTTCATTTGTTTTCCCAATATTATGTCTGTGTTTCATTTTGAATAGTTTCTATTGCTATGTCTTCAAGTTCATGAATATTCTCTTCTACAGAGTCTAATCTACTTTCAAATTGGTGTATAGTGACTTCCCTTCTAACTCTGTGCACTTGTCTTCTGGTTCCCTGCACCAAAGCAACTATAGTTACCAGTTTATTGGTCATTTCTTCAGTGATGATACATACATTTAAAAGGACATAGATATATGTATTCTTCTGGCCCCTCCCATAGTAGCGTATTATACATATTGTTGCACACCTCCTGTTATCTTTATAGGACACTTAGAGATGTTTCCACATAGAAATGCTGTATTCTTTTTAAATAACTGTATAGTATTTCTTTTGTGGATATATCATAATTTATTTACATTTCAGGTTTTAGTTTACTCCCTGTTTTTTTCTTTTTTTTTTTAAGACAGAGAGGAATTTTAAAGTCCTTATGTGAGGTGAGCTTTTAGGCTCATTAATAGCCGAAGCCTCAGTTTCAGTAGTTTTCAACGCCTTTTCTCCCGTGAGTTACAGGGAGGCAACCATACGTCTTTGCTCTCACCAGATTAGTTCATGGTTCGTTTTTCTCTTGGTGTCATGAAGTGGAGCATGTCTTAGGCTGAAACAAAAGGTGGGCAGGCCTGTGGTAGGCAGCTCCGGGAAGCCAAGAAGCCCTGATTAGTCCTTTCATGTAGCGCTGTCTACTGCTCTCCCTAAGCAGATGTGTGGAACTTGGCCAGTTCTAGCTTTATTCCCCTCAACATTCCCATAATTCACTGGGAGACTGATGCACTTCAGTGTGAGAGCAACAAGATAATTCTCAGTATGGTGGGAAAGGAAGGCAAGGCCCAGAGACAGTCAGAGATGTCAGAGTGAGATAGAGAAGTAAATGTGTGTTTGGCTGTCCCCCAGTTCTAGTCACTGACATTCTTGGAGTTGTTCTGTCATGTTGCTCTTTCTTTAATTCTTGAGCTATTCCAGCATTTGCTTAAGTTAGTTTGATTTCTTCCTCTCTCATTTTATCTTTAAGGATGATTTCAGCAGCAAGGAACCCATCTATTATGGTCTGAGTTGTGTCCCTCTCAAATCCATAAGTTGAAAGCCCAACCCTCAGTACCTTATGTGACTGTATTTCAAGATTGTGTCTTTAAAGAGGCAATTAAGTGAAATTGAGGCTGTTGGGGTGGGCTCTAATCCAATCAGATTGGTGTCCTTATAAGAAGAGGAAATTTGGACACACAGAGAGATACTAGGGATGTGTATGTATAGAGGAAAGGCCAAGTGAGGACACAGCAGGAAGGCAGCCATCTGCCAGCCAAGGAGAGAGGCCTTGGAAGAAACCAAACTGCTGACACCTTGGACTTCCAGCCTTCAGAACTGTGAGAAAATGAATTTCTGTTGTTTAAGGCACCTAGTCTATGGTATTTCGCTATGGGAGCCCTACCAAACTAATGCACCATATCAAAAGGGCTTAACCACTAAAGGAACTAATTAGCTCACATAACCAGAAGCCAAGAGATGAAGCAGCTCCAGAGTTGGTTAATTTAGCCCTTCATTGTTGCCAAGAAGGATCCAGGTTTTTCCTTCTTTTACTTTGTTATTTGTTCCAGTTACTTTTTCTGCCTAAACAAACCACTTCAAAACATAGTGGTGTGTAGATCCACTTTATCACACTCACGGATTTTGAAGGTCAGGACTTTCAACAGGGCAGAGCAGGGGTGGTTTGTTTCTGCTTCATGACTCTGGGCCCTTAGCTGGGATGCCTTGAAAGACTAGGAATGACTTGAACAATTGAAGGTCGCTCAAATGCCTGGGAACTGGGACAGCAGGGGCTGGAAGTTCCACTTCTGAGAAGGCTTCATCACTCAGATGTCTGGAACCTTAGGATGCTAGAGGATGGGGCTTTGCTGAGACTGTCAGCCAGAATATCTACTTGGCTTCTCCAGCATGGTGGTCTCAGGGTAGTCTTACATGTCTTACATGGTGGCTGGCTTTCCTCAGTATGAGCATGCCAAGAGTGAGTGTTCTAAAAGAATCAGGCAGAAATTACATGGCCTTTTATGACCTAGTGTCACTTCTGTCATATTCTATTGGCTAAAGTATTCACAAGCCCTCCCAGATTCGAGGGGTAGGCACATAGATAGCATCTCTTATGGGAGGAGCATCAAAGAATTTCCAGCCATTAAAAAAATTGCCATCCTGTGCTCAGCACGTGAGCTAGTTCACCTCACAGCTGTTAAGAAGGTGGCAGCAGCTCTCTGCATCGTGATCTCACACATCAACGTCCAGAGCTAGAAAAAGAAATCATTTCCCAAAAGCTCCACCAACAGGCTTCTCCTCAAATCTCATGGCCAGAATTGTGTCATATGCCCTTTCCCAAGTCAATCATTGGCAAAAAGAATGTAATTCACTGTACTCAACTTGGCTTAAGCAAACACCCACCTTGGGCTGAAAATTGGGTGACTTTCCTTGAGCATAAGGTCTCGTGGAGGTAGGCAAATGCTCTTTAACCTGGGGCTCTGCCACCACGGAATGGCCTCAAGAGAGAATGGATTTGGGCGGGTGACCAACAGTGTCTGCATAAACTTTCCATAAGGAGAGTCTCGCTTAATTGGGAAGTGTTGAAGAAAGAAGATAAAAGATGGCTTTTGTTGTTTCCATAGCCTAAGACCCTGTAAAAGGCCACGATTTGAATTTCTTATTACTCTTACAATTTCTCCCTCTTATATTTGGTCCTTATCTCCCTTTACCTCTCTACTGAGGTCTATAACAATTTTTAGTACCAAGAGCAAATGCTTCTGTTCTTGGGAGATGAGATGATGGCACAAATAGCATGTTCTTAAAGCAAATGTGACAGTTACAATAGGGATTCGGCACCATGATGGGGTTGTCAGAACCCAATGTGACAGCTACAATGTATCCCTGATTCCTCATAATAAGCATAACAGCCTCTGAGAATATCGCAACACAAACTAGGTTATGAATGATTGATTAATAAGCGGATGAGTGCTGTACAGATCGCCACATGCTAGTTCTGCTAAGAGCCATAATCTCCCATCTAACATGCTCTTGTCACTGAGCTCACAGAGGGGGGCCTGTTCTTTATGGAACAAAGTCAGGGCCTGGGATGTTTTCCGTGACTCACATTGGTAAAGTCCTACAGGAAAATGGGATTTTCTACCCTGGGCTGATGAAGTGAAAGTCATTAGAAAGTGTGTGTGTGTGTGTCTCTGTATGTGTGTGCATCTGTGTCTGTGTTTGTGTTGCTGTGAGTATATATGTCCCTGTGTGTGTCCTTTGTGAATTTGTGTGTGTGTGTCTATGTGTGTGCATCTCTTTGTGTCTCTCTGTATGTCTATTTTTTTCTGTGTCTGAGTTTATGTCTCTGTATCTCTGCGTATGTCTCTCTCTCTCTCGATTTGTGTGTCTCTGTGTGTGTATGTGTGGGTATATCTCTTTCTTTGTGGGTATCTCTTTCTGTGTGCATGGATGTATCCCAGTCTGCATGAGTGTGTGTGTGTGTGTGCACATGCATGTGTGTGTGTCTAGAGCTCAAGTGGAGCTAAGAGGAGGAAACATCCCCCTGGGATGTGTAGATGAGTATAAGGCAGTGTGGTATTATGCAAAGGCTGTGGAGTGGCAGCTAGGTGACCCGGATGTTCAACCCAGGTTTTCCTCTAACTTAGTGATTTTCTGTGATTCATTTCAACCCTCTGGGCCTTAGTTCTCTTGGAGATAATACTACTTGCTTAACCTAGCTTACAGGGGTTTTCTGAGAATGAAATAGTAATGTAATTTAGAAAGCTTTTGGAAATGTTAAAAGCACAATAAAAAGAAAGGCATTAAATGGATTAACATTTGACTTGATTCAGAGAAGACCTCTATGTTCAAGATGTGCATGAAAAGGTTACTTTGATTCAAATCAAAATCTGTGGTTGATAGATCATGAGAGTTGAGCTAAATGGGCAGCTACATGGGAAGAAGGGAGAAAATGAGCTCCACATTTAAGAAGGGCATCATGCTCTAGATGAATAAAGGCAGAGAAGGTTCGTTTTGGATGCTGGTCCCAATCAGTTAATGGTGGCTGCCTGGAACCTGATGTGGATGAGCTGTTGGGAATCACATCTTGGTAAAGGTGACAAGATTGCTAGTGGTACCTACCATGGGCATGAGGTAGAGGGACTTGCAGCATGCTGGCCACGTGCTTATCATCCCCCACAGGGCTGGGAGGAGACAATATCAGACTTGAGCCTTAAGGCATGGGCTGGTGTCTTAGAAGTTGCTGAAAGTGAAATCTTTATTAAGTTTTGAAGTTAGTTAGCTTCTCTTCTCTCGTGCCACTTGGTGAACTTTCCTAGGGGATTTGACGACAATCTACTTTAATTTTGTTTTCTGTTATAGGAATGTGTCAGTAACTTTATGTTAATTAGTGCATAGATTTATGCAAAATGGTATAAAGACAGGGCCTTATTGGAATTGGGAAAAAGAGATGACTTAGATTGTCGCCATGGGTATGAAGAATCTCCCATACTCTGCCATTTTAATGTAACCTATCTCTGGCTGGGTTTTGTCACAAGTTTAAAAAAAATTAATTTTTCACTTATTCCTCGGAGTCCAACTGAGCTCTTAAGAAAATTAGAGGCAGATGGCACTGGATAAACCCATACCACTTCTTTTTCTTATACCTTGTCTATTAAAGATTTTTTACCTCCCCATCCCTTACTTCTTGAAGCTGCGTAGGTCTTCCCACAAGAGCTTCATGACTCAGCACATGTTGTAGGGACTTAATTTTCTTCTCTAATGCTCCTTCACCCAGCCCTTTTGACTCAAGTGTATAAATTCCCTCTCCCTTTATCTGAATGAATAATTGCCGTTATTTTGTGTAGGTGAGCACACATGAGTGTGTGTGTTGGCATCAGCTATCAGTCACCTCTGCTATTGATTCCTCCCAAAAGTCAATAGGGAGAGAAATGCTGCTTAAATAGGTTTCATGCGTATTTTTTTCGATTTGGGGGGATTAGAGGTAGAAATGTGGGCTGAACGACAGTACAATTAGGAAATTGAACGTTGTTTTTTAATAGAGCAGTTGATTTTGTTAAGTACTTTATGCCAGGCACTGCTGTACGCACCAGGGATACGATGAGAACAAAGACAGACCTGATCCCTTTCCTTGTTTTTCTAGAGAGAGATACAATTTAACACACAACTGCAAATGGGTTTGGCATGGGGCTATGAGCATGCATCACAGGGGCATCCAACATAATTAGGGCTGGGTGCCGGGGGGATGGGCAAAGATAGCTTCTGGAGAAGGGTGATATTTAAGGTAAGGTTGAAGGAATGAGGATTGCATTGCCAAAGCAAAAGGAGGGTAGGACAGAAGGGCAGAAACAGCACATGTGAAGGACTGGAGCACGGAGAGAGTTGGCACATGGAAGGAACAGTGGTAAGTTCAGTGTGGCTTGAGGGTAAGATGTGAAGAGGTTGGAAATTTGGCTGTAGAGGTAGTCTGGTCACATGACCTTGAAGGATTCATTAAAGACATTAGATCTATGCTTCTCAAACTTTAATGTGCTTATGAGTCACTTGGAAATCTTGTTAAAATGCAGATTTGGATTCAGAAGGTCTGAGTGGAACCTGAGATTCTGCATTTCTAGCAAGCCCCCAGGTGACAATGATGCTGCTGGCCCATGGACCACACTTAGAGTAACAAGGCTTTTGACTCTATCCTAAGGGCAGTGACAAAACCACTGAAGGGTTTTAGGTAGAAGAGTGAAATGATCTAATTGTGTGGTAGGAAGACCCCACTTCCAGCAGTGTGGCGGATTGATATTAGGTGAACAAACCTGAAAAATGGAAATCAGTGAGGAGGTGGTGGCAGTAGACATGTCATGTGAACAGTCATGTGAGACTTGTCAACTAAGGTAGTGGCAGGGGGCATGTGTACATCACCTGTGGCTCATTCCTCAGTCCTATCTTTGCCTAACTGCCTGCAATAACAGTTCTGTCCATATCTGCTTCCTCCACTGGACAGTGGGCTTCTAGGTGTTGGTGCTTACTCCGTGCAGTGTAGGGCATGGCAGCACAGCATGGCACTTAAGAACATAAGCCTTGATGTCGCTTGAGCCTGGATTCAAGTCCTAACTCCATTACTTCTTAGTGGCTTAACCTCTCAGAATCTTCACTGTCACATTTACTGTGGATGGAGAATGATACCTGCCACAGTGTTGAGAGAATTAAATGATATAACGTGTGTAAAATGCTTAGCCCTATGCCTGAAGTTCACTGATTCAAAAAATACATACTGAGCACTTGCTCCAATGTGTTAGGCTTTGGGGAGTCATCAATGAACAAAGTAGATTTGGTCCCTGCCCTGTTGGAACACTGGATTAAAAGTAGTAGTTGCTGCATATTATTCTCAGCAATCACCCTGCTCTTAGTCCATTTGTTTTGTGCACAGAGACTGAGTGTAAAGCTCCAGGGCCCACTCTGTCTGGACAGTAAGCCTCCAACACTTTGCTGAACAAGTTGTAGAGATGGACATTCTATTCCATACATTCAATTTAATTGATTCCTCAAGACCTGGTGGCACTTTCAGCTTAATTACCCGTAAAACTGAAGGTAGGATCCTTGAAGTCTAACATCATTTTCCAGTTCAGTAATCTATACGTGACCAACCCTGCAACATTACATTGAATGGTTTTCAAAGGCTTGGGAGGGTGTACTCATGGCTCATCCTTAACCAGTGCCTAGATATGGCCCCAAATTCCCATGTAAATAACTTCTTGGGTTTTGAAGCTGTAGATTTTCAAATGAGAAATTGATCTGCTGCACATTTGAGGAGGAAGACAAAAGATAAGAGGAGTGTGAAGGTAGCAATGGAAGGAAAAATGGCTGGTGGGCTTTGGCAAAGAGGATGTGACCTAGACTGAGGAGAGCTTGGGTGGTCTCTACACCCTGCCATGAGAAGTCCTGCTGCAAAGGATCCTTGGTTGTAAAGACTCTAGCTACTTAACCAAATGGGAATTTAATGGAAGGTTATGAGAGTTGGATCCCATAGGGAGAAACTATGGGAGATTCTCAGAGTACAAGACAGGCTGGAGGACCAGGTTTGGGGAAGGGCAGAAACCAGACAGGATTCAGGAAGACTGGGCAGTAGGAACCACAGCAATGGCTTCATGGCTGTAAGAGGCTGTCTCGTCTACTGGTTGGTCTACCATCAACTCTTCCTTCTCTCTCTGCAGTATTTATTCCAGACTCAGAATCCCACAAGAAGGTGCAACTGGCTGAGCATAGGCCACAGGTATGCTCCCTGGCTGTTTCGAGAGCGGGAGGATGAAAACTCTGGTGACTTTAGCTTTCGTATTGGGAGATTGACACCTGGAATTACCCTCCCTCTATTATACACAATGGTGTAAGGGTAAATTCCTAAAAAGAAATCAGGGTGTTATTAGGATAGAGGAAACGGATGTAGGCACTGGTAGCGTGTAAAATGACAAGGTTGATGACTTATTAGTTAAGAATCAACTTTATAATATTTTTTCCTTCGAGCTTTGTTTAAATATACTTGCCTTTCTGAGCTTCTCCGGGCAACTCCTCCATCGTCAGTGTTCTTGTCACACTTTGTATTTTTCTTCGTTAGCTCTTGTCACACTGTGTTGTGAGTATCTGTTCATGAGGCCATTTCTGGAATAGCCCGAGAGTTCTCAGGGACAAGGGCCGACCTGATTCATGTCTGTATTCTTAGGCCCAGAAAAGTGCGTAACACGTAGAAAACCTTTGATGAATTAAAGTTCGATGAAACAGGCGTGTGTGGGTATCTTACCAAAAACACAATTGTAAGCAGCTGGGAATTTGAAGGGGTAAGGCTTTGGGTAGAAAACATTTAAGCATCATTTTGTAGCATGTGCCTGTTTAAAACCCACTCCACAAAGGCACGCAGCTTTGAAAGTACAGAGAGTCATGGAGAGGAAAGCTCAGGGACATAGGCCCCCTGCGTGTTTCAGCTTTTGTTCACTTCACGTTTGAAGAATGTTTTCTTTCACAAAAACCTTCTTCACATACGAAATTCCCTTGCCTTGTTTAGTATTAGTCAAATATTTTCTCTTTAATCTGGAGACACATTATCCTGCTCCCCAGGATACTTCGTATTTCTGCAAACCCTGTGGTCTTTGCTGGGATCAAGCTCCATGCTTCTAAGAAGAAACTGGAACTCTGGGGCATCTGCAGGTCTGGCAAATTTAGTGGCAGTGACCATGCACAAATCATTATTTCAGAGTCGACCCTTGCTCCTACATGGATAATCTCATCTATGGGTGCAGAAATTCCAGACTCTGGGTTTTATTATAAAATTAAATTCTCCCATCCCTCCCCTGCCCCCTTTAGTGAAGTGATTGGCAAGAGATTGTGGAGAGTGGAGACATTTGTGATCCTAGCCTTCTGCCTCCCTGGTCCGGTCAGAGCAAGCAACGGAAACTGACTGGTGTTATAAGTAGAGAAGAATGTGTTGAAAGAGCACGGGGCAACCCCTACAATGGCCTGAAAGGCTCGGGAACTGGGCAGCCAGGGCCAAGAATTGCAAACAAACCCTAGCCACAGAAGTAGGCTGCTGCCACTGACCCTGGACACCACAGCCTGTGTGGTTGTGGCGAGTATACTGGACACCACTGACTGCTTCCCTTGGCAATGGGGAATTTTTTTTCATCAGCTGCCTTCAGAATGGATTCTTCACAGTCTCTACTTCTCTGAATCTCTAGCTGCTGTTACAGAGTCCTGGGTGGGACTATCTGAGCAGACGGGCCTAGGCAATGTCCCATGCCCTACCTTCAAGGCAGGCTGGGAAGGCAAGCCTCACATTTTTGGGCTCTGCCTTCTTTTTTTTTTCTTTTATTGTGGTCATAATAGTTTATAACATTGTGAAATTTTAGTTACACATTATTAGTTGTCAGACAGCATATAAACGTACCCCTTCACCCTTTGTGCGCACCCCCCACCCACCCTTCCCCCTGATAACCACTAAACTGTTCTCTTTGTCCGTAAGTTTGTTTATATTCCACACATAAGTGAAATAATATGATGTTTGTCTTTCTCTGTTTGGCTTATTTCACTTAACATAATTCCCTCAAGGTCCATCCATGTGGTTGCAAATGGGACAATTTTGTATTTTTTTATGGCTGAGTAATATTCCATTGTATGTATATACCACATCTTCTTTATCCAATCATCAGTTGATGGGCACTTGGGTTGCTTCCACTTCTTGGCTATTGTGAATAATGCTGCAATGAACATAGGGGTACATAAGTCTCTTTGTATTGGTAATTTCAAGTTCTTTGGATAAATACCCAGTAGTGGGATAGCTGGGTCATACGGTATTTCTATTTTTAATTTTTTGGGAAATCTTCATACTGTTTCCCATAGTGCTGCACTGGTTTGCATTCCCATCAGCAGGGTATGAGGGTCCCCGTTTCTGTACAACCTCTCCAACATTTGTCATTTTTTGTCTTGGTATGCCATTCTAGCAGGCATAAGGGGATGTCTAAGTGAAGTTTTGATTTGCATTTCCCTGATTATTGTGATGTGGAGCATCTTTTCATGTACCTATTGGCCATCTGTATATCTTCTTTGGAAAAATGTTTGCTCATATCCTCTGCCCATTTTTTGATTGGGTTATTTCTTTTTTTAGAGTTCAATTGTGTGAGTTCTTTATATATTATGGAGATTAACCCCTTGTTAGGTGTATGATTTGCAAATATTTTCTCCCAGTTGGTGAATTGGGTTTTTCTTTTTTTTGAGGAAGATTAGCCCTGAGCTAACTGCTGCCAACCCTCCTCTTTTTGCTGAGGAAGACTGGGCCTGAGTTAACATCCATGCCCATCTTCCTCTACTTTATATGTGGGACGCCTACCACAGCATGGTGTGCCAAGTGGTGCCATGTCTGCACCCGGGATCCGAACCGGCACACCCCGGGCAGCCAAAGCGGAATATGTGAACTTAACTGCTGTGCCACCGGGCCGGCCCCCAGTTGGTGAATTGTTTTTTCGTTTTGATCCTGGTTTCCTTTGCCTTCCAGAATCTCTTTAATCTGATGAAGTCCCACTTGTTTATTTTTTCTTTTGTTTCCCTTGTCCAAGTAGACATGGTATTCAAAAAGATCCTTTTAAGGCTGATGTCAAAGAGTGTACTGCCTATATTTTCTTCCAGATGTTTTATGGTTTCAGGTCTCACCTTCAAGTCTTTGGTCCATTTTGAGTCTATTTTTGTGTATGGAGAATGATAGTGGTCTACTTTCATTCTTTTGCATGTGGCTGTCAAGTTTTCCCAGCACCGTTTGTTGAACAGGCTTTCTTTTCTCCATTGTATGTTCTTGGCTCCTTTGTCAAAGATTAGCTGTCTGTAGGTGTGTAGTTTTATTCCTGGGCTTTCAATCCTGTTCCATTGATCTGTGTGCCTGTTTTTGCACCAGTAGCATGCTGTTTTGATTGCTATAGCTTTGTAGTGTATTTTGAAGTCAGGGATTGCGATGCCGCCAGCTTTGTTCTTGTGTCTCAGGATTGCTTTGGCTGTTCAGGGTCTTTTGTTGCCCTGTATGAATTTTAAGACTCTGTTCTATATCCGTGAAGAATGTCATTGGGATAGCATTGAATCTGTAGATAGCTTTAGGTAGTATGGACATTTTAACTATGTTTATTCTTCCAATCCATGTGTGTGGAATATCTTTGCATTTTTTTATGTCATTATCCATTTCTTTCAGTAATGTCTTATAGTTTTCCTTGAATAGGTCTTTCACCTCCTTGGTTTAATTTATTCCTAGATATTTTCTTTTTGTTGTGATTGTATTCCTGAGTTTTTGTTCTGTTAGTTCGTTATTGTAGTATAGAAATGTCACTGATTTTTGTAAGTTGACTTTGTACCCTGTAACTTTGCTGTAGCTGTTGATTATTTGTTGGATTCTTTAGGATTTTGTATATGTAAAATCATGTTATCTGCAAACAGCGAGAGTTTCACATCTTCATTGCCTATTTGGATTTCTTTTATTTATTTTTCTTGCCTAATTGCTCTGGCCCAAATCTCTAGTAGTATGTTGAATAAGAGTGGTGAGAGTGGGCACCCTTGTCTTGTTCCCATTTTCAGGGATGGCTTTCATTTTTTCCCCATTGAGTATGATGTTGGCTGTGGGTTTGTCATATATGGCCTTTATCATTTTTGAGGTACTTTCCTTCTATACCCATTTTATTGAGAGTTTTTATCATGAATGGATGTTGGATCTTGTCAAATGCTTTCTCTGCATCTGTTTAGATTATCATGTGGTTTTTGTTCCTCCTTTTGTTAATGTGGTATATCACATTGATGGATTTGTGGATGTTGAGCCATCTCTGTGTTCCTGATATGAATCCCATTTGATCATGGTGTATGATCTTTTTAATGTGTTGCTGTATTTGATTTGCCAGTATTTTGTTGGGGAGTTTTGTGTCTATGTTCATCAGTGATATTGGCCTGTAATTTTCCTTCTTTGGTAGTCCTTGTCTGGCTTTGCTATCAGGCTGATGTTGGCTTCATAGAATGTGTTAGGAATTTTTCCATCATCCTTATTTTTTTGAAATAGTTTCAGAGGGGTAGATAATAAATTCTTCTTTGAATGTTTGGTAGAATTCTCCAGAGAAGCCATCTGGTCCTGGACTCTTATTTTTTGGGAGGTTTTTGATTACTGTTTCAATCTCTTTACTTATGATTGGTCTATTCAGGTTCTCTATTTCTTATTGATTCAGTTTTGGGAGGTTGTAAGATCTAAGAATTTATCAGGCTCTGCCTTCTAACAAGATGTTTAAGGTGGAGGGAATTCCCTGAACACAGAAAAGAATTTCACCTGTTGGGTTGCCAAAATAAATGCCCGTGGACATTTTCACTTTAAGTGATTGTTGGTAATAGTAAGAAAGTCTTCTCCTTGATGTTTTAGATCCTTATATTAAAATGTTTTGTTGGCTTAACACAAACAACATGAATGGATGGAGGACCATGACAGAATCCACTATCTCTATCATTTCCTTGAGTGTCTGAACGAAATGTCATTGACTATGAGACACCTTTACATAGAACTTAGTGCAAAGGCTCTGGATCTTGGCTTTTAATCCAGGCTCTACCACTTACTACCCAGGTGATTTGGGAGCCATCATTTAATCTCTCCCAGCCTCAGTTTCCTCAACCATAAAATGGAGAAGACTTTAGCACCTACCTCATACTTAGGGTTCTTGTGAGATGACATCCATAAAGCTCTTGCATGGTGCTAAGCACATAAGAGTGCTTAATAAATGGTAGCTGTTATGGCCAAATTAGAGAAACTTGTGTTTGAGGATTAGCCAGAAGAGTCAAAATGCAAGGTCTGCTGATGTCCAGAATGTACCAGATGCGTGCTTTCAAGGATAATATGGAGAAAGGAGGTCATAACGAAAGCCAAAGTGGGTGACCTCCAAGTTGGATGACCTCCATCAAATAAGATGGGCAAATTCCCAAATGCCAACTGGCCATAGGGGCCTGAGAATACAGTCTGCTTTCAAAGTACAATTTAATAGGAAAAGACTCAGTGATCTCAACTTGTAGACCCACCTTGATGCACCATCTGCTCAGTTTAGGCACAGGGATTAGGCAGTGCGGGGGGGAAAATGTTTATTTCCAGTTTACAGACTTTTGGGGGAGAACTTCTTGCAAAACTCAAAAGGAGGATATTCTCAGACACAGATGATCTCAACAACCTTTGTTTAGTTTGGAATTCTGGGAAAATCATCAATCCTTGGATACACTCATATTTCTATTTTTGTTCCAGTTATTCAGCAAATAATGAATAGGTTTTTATTTCTGCTAAGTGCTAATTTAAGAAGCATCTCCTTTTAAAGCTATTTATTGGGGAAAAATAGGAAAGATGCAGTCACTGACTCTAAGAGGAAATGCTCTGTTGGTGTTGGATGACTCACCTCTTCAGGTATGTTATAAGTTTTATTATTATTCAGCATTTTTGCTAAATTAAGAATGAGAGTGAATCACCCAAGAAAGAAAAAAGATTTTAAGAGATGCACCTATATTTATTTTCGCATAACTGAGAATCATTTGAGTTTACATAAGACGTTATTTCAGAGTTAGCACATCACCTCTAAAGCTGCTGCGTTTAAAGCAGGGCTGATTGTAGAAAGCACTATTTAAATGTTTTTATGGAGGGATTAGGGGCAGAATATGTGCACACTGGTCACCCAGGGAGAGGTTGAAATAGTCGTTTACCTCTTTAATGGAAGCAGGGAATGTAATTAACAACCATTTGCATGTAACAGTTGAATATTTCATGGTGGGTGACAGTGATTCATCCCTGCTTCCTACGGCAACGAGAGGAAAATTAAACCCAGGTCTTATGACTTTCAGGTGACTATAGAATGTAAAATTCAAAATTCATCCCCTCTCCTGTCCTACTAGCTCACCTTCCTTGGATTCCTCTAATACTCATTCTCCTGTTGTAAGCAGCAGTTTCACTCTATTGCCTTTCACCAGAGGCTTCCTAATTTACAGAGGGAACTTGGTTAGTGCAGTGAAGGCAAATAGGTTTCAACCTGACATTGATTGGTGGTGGCTTCTAAGTAAAGTTGCTCTAGGCACAGTGGGAAGGAGGACAGTGGTTGATTAGTAATGCCTGCCGTGGGTTAGAGAGGGAGGAGAGCCATCTTCGACCAGTGCAGAGATCACAAGATCAGCAATTGGGTCTGGCCTTGGCTTAACCGTATGTTCTATGAGATTTTGGACAAACCTCAGCATTATAGTTTTCTCAAATGCCAATTTGGGGGAAGGGAGATAAATAGTCTATCATATATAATTCACTAGTCTGTCACAAAGACCAAAGAAGATTTGAAAGTATAGAAATCTGTATAATTTACTGTTACATTCCCATTTGAAGGATATACCGATCTATGTAAATGAGACTCAGAGCTCTACTGTAAATGTATTTATCTATTTATTTTACAAGCATGGAAGGTATAGGGAAAGAAGAGCTTAGAGTCCTTGAGAGGAAATGGGAGAATTGTGGAAGGTTAGAAATGGAAGGGCCTTAGATATTATCTAGCAGGGTGGTTTTCAAATATTTTTAAAATCTGAGAAACTCTCTTTTCCCCTCAGATAAAATCCTTTATGGCACCCAATACAATAAACCAATAAACCAATAAGTGGTGCTATTCTGTTTCAAGCTGCTTATTTCTTACGAGGCTTCCTAGATTCTTGATGTAGAGTAAGTGCCATTAAATATGTTTGAGTTTAATTAGGTTCCCCAGACATCTTTAAAAAACGGTACTTAAACTTTCCAAGCACTTTCAATTCCTCAGCCTCGTCAATGACGTCTTGGACATTGATCTCCAATGTGTGTGACCAAATTCCCCTCACAGAGACAGAGAAGAGAGCTACTTGTTTGAGATTTGAAGGATAGGATGCCTGGTATGGAGAAAAAAAGATTTATATGCAAGAGAAAAATGCCAGTTATAATTGTGTTATAAACACGAGGGCATAACAATCAGCTGTTCCACTTGCAAAATCCTTGAGTGGAATGAGTAGTCCTTACAGAACTTTGCCTTATCACTATCCATCCATCCATTCAACAAATATTCCTGAATATCTACTGTGTATCAGGCAATGTACTCTGGACACTGGGAATAAATGCTGGGCCAAACCCATGAGGTCTTTGTTTTCAGGGAATGTATATTTTGTTGGGAGAGACAGAATAAACAAGGATAAAAATATTATTTTAGATAGTGATATGTGCAATGAAAATGGTGTTTTCATACAAAAGAACTGAAGGTGGAGCTTCTAAATAGACAGTGCTCCACACTTGCTAACTGAATCAGTAAAGACTCTTTAGTGGCCACCAGTGGCCCCCGACCACAGGTTGGCAGTAGATATTTTCAAGAATAATAAAGCATAGAACCATATCTGTTGTAATCTTAGAGTTCCCACGGGGCACAAGAGAAACTTCGTTTGCCTGATTGAGTGGGAGTCTGGCTCAGAGGGCTGTGGCTAGAAGTTTTTATTTCTTTATGTTTCTGAGCTCCCTGGCAATGTTTCTGCACCTATAGCAATGTCATAAAATCTCCTCAGTCTTCACGGTAATGGAGCACAAAGGAGTTGCGTCAGGAATTTATGGCTGCTGGAGAAAGGGTGCTGGAGTAGCCAACTTATAACAAAATAACTTTAATAAATCCTGTTGACTGAGGAAAGGCAAAGCATTTTACGGATCTACAAGGGAAACAAACCAGAAAGAGGAGGACTCAGAGCTGGGAGAAAGTGGTTACAGAAGAGAACTCCAAGTTGAGAATAGAAGAGAAGGACTGAGAAGCAATCGGGCAGAGATGCTCAAGGAGCCAAAGGACCAAAAGCTGGGTCCATTTGCACTGTGACCCCCTCCCCCATCATGGGAGTGAAAGTGGGAATAAAATACCCCAATGCGAAATCTGTTTAAAAAATATGGAGTTCACAAAAAGAACCATCAATCTGAACCAAAAAAGAGATGCTTTAAATTTAAGTCATTTCTCATTTGTGTGCTTTGAAATTCAATTCCCAGTCAACAGAAGCGATGTTACAGAGCTGTGAAGTCTCTCCTCTTCCCTGAAGTCTTCCATCTTTGTCTTTCTGGCCTAGGCGCATCACTTTCGGTCCAGGGCTCAAGTGAGAGACTAGGACAGGAGATAAATGTCCTTTTCCTCTACGTGTCAGTCCAGTGCGATGCAAAGCCCCCTCAGCTCTGGCACGTCCTGGCTATTGTACAGACCGGGGGACGGGGGCAGAGGTCTTGGGACTTGTGTATTCAGCCTTTTCCCTGCTGCCAGGTGAGGCAAACCATCAGGTCAGTGGGAGTCGGGTGACAGGAGGGAAAAGGAGCAGCCCTTCTGGCTTCACCCCTTAACTGTCAAATGTTGTAATCAAATCTCATTACATCTCAAGACTGATACTGTGGAACTCCAGAACGTTCTGAAGCCCCAGAAGCCTGTGGAACAGGAAAGTGTTTGGATTTACCATTCTATTTCCATCTCCTTGTTTAGAGGTCTCCTGTGTCCTCCTGGGTTTGTGTGTGCATGCGTGCTTTGCTGGTGTTTCTCATCACATTGCCTGCCTTGCATCCCTGGACCTTCCTTTTAAGTCTGCTCTCCGAGGGTCAAAGTCTCATCTTGGCTGCCTCCTATGCATCCTTCAGGCCCCGCGACCAAGCTTGGATGCTTCCCCCACTGTTCCTCTGTCCTAGCGCTCATTCCACACGTTTGCTTAATCTCCTGTTTTCTCCCTCGAAGGGCTGTGGAGGCAGAGAAGGTGTCTTTCTTGCTCACCATCACCTCTACAGAACCTAGCACAGTTCTTGGTATTCATTCATTCGCCAAATGAGTGAATCAGTGACCTGCCCACCCCGTGGCTGGCCACTCTCTGTTTCGCTTCCTCATCTGTAAAATCAAGCACCTGCCTTACTTATATCGCAGAATTTCCTTGAGGGCCAAAGAAAGGGATGAACGATATCTTTTAAGAGTACAAATCTCGTGATAAGCTGTGAGGTGGTGTTGAATGTTATGCGTGCCTCTGAGTGGAAAGATGATGTCTGAGGCCTCTCTTTTGTTTGTTGCTCTTCAGACAGAAGTATGTGTCAGTGTCTAATTGATGCTGCCTTTTCAGAGGGAAGACAGACGGAGACAAGCTTTCCTCTCGGCTCCTGTTGTGGGAATGGGCACCTAGTGAGACTCTCATCTTCATTTATCTAAGAGAGGGCATTTGCCTCCTGCAAACTTCTTGTTTTGATTTATTCGGCAGCCCTGCCATAATTAAGGTGTCCACTTTGTTATTAAGATAAAGACCGACCTTTTCTTTCTCGAGGTGAATGACTGATGAAAGATAATTTTTTTTTACCATCCAGTCAGTTTAATTGGATGGTTTCTGTCCAGAGACCGACACATTCTGATTGAATATCGAAATCTCTTTGTAAAAAGCTCAATGCCAGCGAGCTGAATTCTAGGACTAACCAATGGGCACAGGGACGAGGAGACAGATTTTAAAAATTGACTCATATAAAGTAGAGCTGTTTAATGGAGGGGCCCAGAGGTGGGATGGGGCCTCTCTGGGTGTGGGGTGGCAGGGGGATGGTGTCTCAGATTGGAGATGTTCAGGTAGAATTGGATAGTCACTGAGCTAGGTGCTGAGAAGAGCCTACCCCAAAGCCTGGAGATGTGGGTTCCAGCCTTAGTTTAGTGACAAAAACACCACCACAAAACGAGCAGTTAATGCTTATCAGTTGCTTACTGTGTGCCAGGGCAGAGCTCAGCATTTTGTGTGTGCTGCCTCACTCTTCATAATTCCACAGTTAGGGGCTCATTTCCCTTCTTTGCCACTTATTTGCTGTGTGACCTTGGACTGGTTCCTTTACCTCTCTGAGCATTAGTCTCATTTATAAGAGTTGAACTAGATAGCTCCTCCAGCTCTGTCATGTGATCCCCCCTCTTTCTTAAAAAATGTAAAAACCAAATAGAGGCCTAAGACCACCCAGGGGTCAAGCTTCAATTTTCGAGAAAAATGGCCCTCTGAATAACATCAAACAAGGGGCAGTGAAAGAAAGGGACAGAAGCTTCTGTCTCATAAATGGAGCTCATTATTCTGATCTGGGCCTGTTTACACACTTACTGGCCTAAGGTAACTTACCTTTTGTTCTCACACTGTTCTTCTCAAGGTGGTTTAGGGCCAAGAGGCTTAAGGAATTCTTTGGATAGATAGATACAGACAAAACCTAGGAGTCTCTGGTCACTGGATGAGTCCAGGGGTTTGGCTTCTGACACGTCCAGATGGAAGTGTAAGGCTAAGGCAGGGCCTCAGCCAGGACACGGTGCAGAATCTTTTAGTGACACAGGAGGATGGTGGGAAAGGGGAGCAATATTCATCACGGACATTGTTTAGAATTGCTGGTGCATGGTGATAATAAAATCAGACTGACTTTTATTGTTTTTAAATCCTCTAAAGACAATGCAGGCCTTTACTGCTGGCACCCAGGGCTGACTGCTCCCACCACCTGCCCTTGCGTGTCTCTGAACACAGGCCCACCATCTGTGTCCTGGGGCTTGGGGTGGGTGGGGTGGTGGAGGAAGGAGGGGCTGCTTTTGGAAGTCAGGGACTGAGCAAGCTGCTCTCGGAGAGTCTAAATGTGCCTGGATTTCTTTAACTAGGGGTCTGACCAGGGGAATTAGTCATTCTTCTAACATTCGACCAATATTTGCTGAGCATCTACTTGGTAATAGGCCCCATGTATTATATATGTCACATCATTTAATTTAATTGTCATATTTAATCCATTAAAACAAGCAGTATCCTTGCAGATGAGAAGTCAAGCTCAGCAATGTGAAGCAATTTGCACAGTCAAGCTGGGATCTGTATTGCTCTCAGGCCTTCGTACATCTGGTTGATGGCGCTGGCACTCGTCTAAGCTCTTAACTCTCCAGGTCCGCGTTTGCCTATAGTTGTGTATAGTTACAGCCTGATGCTTCCCTCAGACTGTGAGAAGACAGGGACATAGTCGTCAGGAAGCTGGGCCTGCCTGTGTTGCCATGGATACCTTGCCCCTGGGGACATCAGTGGAAGGAAAAGGGCAAAGGTCAAACATTGTAGCCCTGGAAGGGAGAGCTAAGGCCTTGAACCTGGTTGTTCAGGGTGTGTCCTGAGGAGAAGTTCTTCAGGAGGAGATAGGAGCAGATAAGTGACTCCATGATCTTGTCCAGGATTCTTAACACTCTTCCAGGAGCTTAGCCTAGCTGAGTCAGGTGCTTAGAAAATGTTTTCTTTTGCCTTGTGCATTGTCCCCAGTGTCCCCTCCAGCACACCCCAGAGCCTCCTCAGCCCCTCTTCTCAATTTCTTCTACTTGGTGTAAGTTCATCTTGTCCCCAGGCTCAGCACGTAAGTAGCTACACCGTCAGATATATAAAGTCCTGCTGATATCGCAATGGCAAGGGGCCACCAGGGTCAAAGTACAATTTCGTGTGTGTGTGTGTGTGTGTGTGTGTGTGTGTGTGTGTGTGTGTCACACACACACATACACAGAGACAGGTGTTAATCTGCTGGTTGAGTAGACTCTTTCTGAGCAGTCTAACTCCGGAGGAACTATTTGGAAAGTTCCAAAGGTAGAAAAAGATCAACCACAAACAGCAACCTTGAGGTAGTGGGTAGAAAGTTTGACTGTGTTCTCTTGGCAGGAATTTCCTCCTTGCCTGAGAGGCAGAGGGGAGACAGCAGCTCGCAGGAAGAGCTCCGGGGCCGACATTTCCTAAGTGGTCTCGGGAGGGGGCTGAGGCTTTCAGCCAAGTAGCTCGTTGTCGCTGAAAGCCAAACATTTGGTTTTGAGTTCAGCTCCCATTTGGAATTCATTTCCCAGAACTCAAAGTACAAGACGTTGCTGTTGTTATTTATTTATTTTCCTTTATTCTCAGGTTTGTTTGTTTTCTGGCAAGGAGCCAAGGTAGTTTCTGTGAAGGCCAGAGTCCTTAGGTATTTGTAAGATGAGGAAAATGCCACGGATGGTATGTGAAGGGGATGTACAGAAATTGGACAAGAGGGAATTAAGCCTACTCTGCCTGAATTACCTTGTTTTTCTTCTGTCTTAGGAAATCAGGAAGTCAGAAGCAATGTGGTCTATCATTGTCAGACCCACCAATCCTTCCTTCCTCCCTCCCTCCTTTCTCTCCCCCTCTCCCTCCCTCCCTTCTTCTCGCTCTCCCTCCCTCCCTTTCTTCTTTCCATCCATCCACTCATCCATCCATCCATCCGTCCATCCATCTATCCATCCATCCATCCAGCCTTACATCCATTCTTTCTTCCATTCATATATGAAAACTGAATTGAACATCTATTATGAGATAAGTGATACAAAGATGAACTAAACACACTCCCTGGCTTCTAGAAATTTATGACTGAGTGAGGAAGACAGATGCAAAAAAGACACTGCAACATAGCAAGGTACTTATTGCAACAGAAGTGTGTGCCAGCAGCCCAGGGAGCGCAGTAAAGAGGGCTATCGCCTCTGTCTGGCATGGGGGGTGGGGGTCAGGAATGGCTTCTCAGAGCAGTGTTTCCAGCTGAATCCTGAAGGGTAAGGAGGCAGGGTAGGTTGAGGTAAGACTGGGGCCATGTGATGGGTGGTCATTATGGAAGTGGACAGAGGGGTGAATTAAAGATGTACTATGGAGGAGAAATTGACTAAGCAATGTTGAAAGACAGGCAGGAGTGAATGACAACACTGCTTATGGAGGCTTCTGCAGTGATATGGCCAGGCTGTCAGCACCCAGTGTGGGCGGAGTGGACAGAGGCTTGTGTCAGGGCCAAGCGGTGTGGCTCTGCTAACAATAGTAATAAAAACAAACACTTACTAGTTACTTCATGACGATCCTAGTGACAAGTACTTTGAATGCATCATGTCAGTGTACCCCAAATGTGGCAGATGTGTTGTGAGAGATCATTGTAGGTGATACCCAGTTGAGGCACTGAATAGTGCTGAATCACATCGAGAGTTTCCTTTTTAATTCTCTTTCTCAAGCTTTCTGATTACTTCAAAGAGAAAGCCTCAGTTTGAAGTTGCTGTGTTTTTCACTCCATTCATTTTTTCTTTTGCTAAGGAAGAGTCGCCCTGAGATAACATTTGCGCCAGTCTTCTTTAGTTTTTGGTATGTGGGCCACCAGCACAGCATGGCTGCTAACAGAGCAGTGTAGGTCGGCACCTAGGCCGCTGAAGTGGAGCGTGCTGAACTTAACCACTAGGCCACTGGGGCTGGCTGTTTCACTCTATTCTTATACATGCGAATCTCCATTTTAACCACAGAGGGCAGTGTCAGGCACAGAGCCTTCAGCTGGAAATAGCATTTAGCTAGAATTTAACAGGATTTTAATTGTAATTTACTGAGACAAAATTTTCAATACGATTTTTATTGGCATTATTCTTCTGGTTACTCTTAATTTATGGTAATATTGGCTTTGTATTTATGGTAGCAATATGAAGTTTCCTCTTAAAGTACATTAATTTAAGTGAAAACATGGATTGATTAAAGAAAAATATTACCTAACTGCTACTTCAGGTTTTATGCAGACATGGAAAGCTGAGGGAGGAATACAGCGGTGACTAAAGTTTGCATTATCTCACTCCCTGCGACAACTCTGTCAGGAAAATGAGATTTCAATCTCAATTTTGTAATAACTAAATAACATAAATCTCAGTTTATGGAGGTTAAGTAATTTGGTCATGGTCATTCAGCTAGCAAGTGGCAGAGCTGGGATGCAAACCCAGGGCTGTCTGACTCTGAATCCCATATTTTTAACCTTGAGGACAGACCTTATTGATCAGCTATCTGACAGCAGGTGAAAGCAGGATTCTGGGATGTTAAAGCTGGAATGATCTTTTGAAATCATTTGGTCCAGTGTTGTCAAACTTCTTCACTACTAGCACCCCTTCTGTTATATATTTTTAATTTTTTAAAAGAACAAACTGCATTTAATGTTATAATGAATTTATTCTCCTAGTTACTATGAATTAATTAAAGGTGTGCAATGGCCACTGAACTTTGGACCAGCTTGAAGGAACTAGTGTTGCCTTGAAATTTTAAAGAAGTATATCGAGAACAGATTGTCAACCTCTGTTAGCATCTTAATGGATTCTTTGGTGTCTGTGGTTCCGAGGATGAGAAGGACCAATCTAGACCTATTTACTATGACACAGAGAAAAGGGAGTGGTTTTGTCACATGTGAGTAAGTGGCAGCATCAGAAATGGAGTCTGATACAGTGCTCTTTCCTTCCACAGTATTCTCATGGCCCCAACCCTGCTCGAAGAGCTTTGTCCAAGGGCTTGGCTATCTTCTTGTCTCCTACCACTCCTGACCTCTGGCTGCTTCTCATTCATTGAGCTAGTGTTTGTAGCTCTTAGACGAATCTCATCCCCTTTCATTTCCCCTCTGGGAGATGCATGTACCTCACAAAAGTGTTCATAAGATGGTTGTCAAATAATTGCTGTGACTTTAGTCCCCAGAAGAATGCTCTAGATCTCTCTCCAAGTCCATGTCTAATCTAATGACATCACTGTGCACCTTGTTACTCATCTAAGCCACATTCAAAGAACCTCCTGGGTCTTACCTTTTCTTCCTCTCCAGGCTCACCATTGCCATTCCCTCAAGACATTGTTCACTCCAGCAACACGGAAGTACTTCCCTTGAACTTGCCATGTTCTTTCTCACCTTTTCACCTTTGCACACGCTGTTCCTTCTGAATACTAAAGTGCTACCATCCCCTTAGCATTTACCATGTGCCAGTCAGTGTGCCAAGAGCTCTTTGTTTATTGAATTTGGTCCTTACTGTAACCCTATGAGGAAGGAATTATTTATCCTCATTTAATGTATAAGGACAATGAGACACAAAGTGAATGAGTAACTTGCCCAAGGTCGCACAACGGGCAAATGGCAGAGCCAGGATCTGAATCTGCAAAGGCTGACTCAGGGCACGTGCCTTGAATCGCCTCCCTTCCTGTTCTCCCATTCACGTGGCTAATTTTTATGCTCTGCTAGGCCTCGTATCTCTACTAAGTCTCAACCGTAATATTGATTCCTTTTGGAAATCTTTTCTGATGTCTCCCGACTATGTTAGAATTCTCCTTCTAGCTGTTTCCACAGCCCCTACTTTGTTGTAATCTCTGACTCACTTATCTATAATGTCTACTAGAGGGTGAGTACCTAGTTGTCACCTCCACACTCAGCACAATGTTAAGCACAGAGTGAGCCTGTGGTGCATAATTTTGATTCAGTGAATGTGCTATCTGTGTTCTCTCTCGCTTTCTCATCTCTATACGTAGTCATCAAATGTTGCAATTCCTACCTCTGAAATGCCTTCCCTCCTCAGCCCTATACACACCCCATTTCTCTGCCTCCACGTTAGCTCTGTTTCATGATCTCTTCTGTGGACAGTGAGGTCCCCAGATATTTGTTCCTACAAATGGGCAGTTTATTGGGTGATAAAACAATGAGATTTTTGTGAAATAAGATTAATGATTTTCAATGACTGTGGCTCACCTTTCTGTAAGCAATCTGGAAGTGAAGAATCTCTGACAGGCTGTGTCAACTTCACTGAATGCCTCAAACTGCCATTGAGGGAGACAGAAAGTTGATCATGGATTAGAAGAAACGGTGGTCTGTTGGTGCAAGGGCTGCGTTCCAGCCTGGAGATGTCTGAAGTCTGATCCCTGGATTTTTCTGAACATTCATGTGGGCTGTCATGTTGGAAGAGTACATCTTTTCAGTTGACCAAAGCTTAGTAGCAATATTGCAAAACTCCCGGTTCAGGGAAGGTGTAGTATTCACAGGCCAACACATATGGAACAAGCTTAAGGTACAGAATCACCTTAGGTTCCGACACGTGGCCAGCAGCACCGTCTGCCTGGTCAAACTACAGCTGAAGTTTTGGATGCTGTTTGCGTTCTGACCCCGCCTCCACCGTCAGCTTCACAGATTTATTTGGTTACTGGCTTCTCATACCAACCTGCCCTGCATGCTTCCTCCCCCTACTTTCTCCCACCCTCCATCCAAGAAGAAACCAGAAGTACATGAATTCAACTTTGCCATCAAGCATTCTGGGGCTCAGTTAGCTTAAAATAAATGAAATGGATAGAAAAGATACGTAGTCACAGGTGCCTTGAAACACATTTCAAGGTGATACCAAATGCCAAATACAATTCAACTTTCACGTTGCCAAATTAACATGAATGAAACTGTCGCTTTTGGGGAAGGGTCTTTTAAAAGACCCTAGTATTGTAATGACTTCTAAACCACTGACCCTAGCCCTAAGCTCTTTCTCTTTATTTCCATTCTCTTCACTGCCGCCTTAAGCAAAACTCTGGCCATGTCTCTCCTTGGCTGGGCATTCAAGACCTTCCACAAGTTGGGCCAAACAGCCAATCTGGTGTTCCCTGCCCTGGAGTCATTATTCACCAAGCTGGATTGCTCACTCTGAACATGCCTCCTAGTCTTGTGCCTTTCTGTCTCAGCCATTTCTTTTACACCTTCCTGGCAGATCCTCTTCTCACGTATCTAACTATTTTACTTTTCCATCCTTCACAGCCCTGCTGAAGTGGCTCCATCTCAACAACATCTTCCTAGATCTCCTCAATCGGGGTAATCTCTCCCCATATTTCCAGATTTGTTTACGCCTGTATTTTTATCTTAAATTTCTCATTGAGTTCTTCTTTCTTTATTAAGAAATTCCAGACCTTTTAAAAATATTCAAAAGTATGAGGAAGAAAACAAAAAAATGGCCCATAATTTCCTTGCCCAGAAAATATTTCTTGACATAAAAAAGTCATGCATATATTTTGTTGGAAAAGTCTGATAGTACAGAAAGGAACAAAGAAAAAGTAAAAGTCTGCCCCCACGCCGATCCTTACCTTTTGCATATAACAGTCAGCTGTGTTTATGTGACCATGTTTACCTACCCCGCTAGACTCTAAACTCCATGAGGGTTGCCACCACAGCTTTGTATCCAGTAAGCATATAATCAATGTTTGCATTGTTGTTGTCACTCCTGATCATTTCTAAGGTGTTTCACTTAGACTTTATAATATACATGCGATATACACTATCTATCTATATAAATATAAATATATCAAACACAATTGGAAAAGTCCACATTTGTAGTAACTTGGAAAGGGAGAGCTTCTAGCCCAGCATCTTAGAGTCACAAGGAATAGAGATCCTCTCAGTTCTTCCTCATCCTTTCTTGAAAGACTAAAGATCCCTGGGGTCCCAGAAAGGCTACAACTCAAGTCTTGGGAAAGGCAGGAATGGCCCCCATCTCAATCTCTCTTTGTCACGGGGCTTCTCCTTCTGTCTTTCTCTCTCTGTTCCATTATCCTGTCTTTCCTAAGATGCTTCCTTCCTTTGCTTACTCATCTTACCCCTGGCCCACAATGGTCATTCCTGCCCTGACTCTGCATAGCCCTCCAGCTCACAGCCCACAGGTAAATGATAACAGTCTCTCGCCTACCCAGTTCCCACTTTTCAGGAGAGAAACCTGATTGGCCCAGCTCATCTTTTCTTGCCAGACTGATGTCACAGGATGCCTTTGGGTGGCTGTGCTTATGCCAAGTGTCCACCCCTGGACCAATCAAAAGTGACCAGGGGGTGGGGTCATGTGGTATGGAAACTGATCAAGCTGACTCGGCAGGGCTGTGGCAGGGAACAGGTTCCCCCAGGGAAAGATGTGGTAGGTTAACTGCAGAAATTTTAGATTAAATCAAGTAATGAGCAGTTAAATACTTGGGGGATATTTAAAGAAATAAAGATTTAGAGGGGATTTGAGAGCCTCTTTAATTGTTTGGAAAGAGTTATCCCATGGATGAGGAGGCCTGTTTTTTCTTCTTACTTCCAGAGAGTATAACAAAACCAACAAGTGGAAGTTGAAGTGAGGTGCTGAGCATATGAGGAGAAAGAAACTCTGTCCCCAAATGGACCGCCTCTCAAAGTCCGGAGTCTCCTCTATGGGAAAGGTTCGAACAGAACTTGGGTGAGCTCTTTTGATGGGGCGTTTGCACATTTGGAAAGTTCTTTCCCAATGACCTTGAAAAGTTCTTTCCAACACTTACAATTCCAAGGACTTCCTTTTAAGGGTTTCTTCTCAACCACATTCACAGAACATCTAGGCAAACACAAACACATGTGCACCTCCGAGTTCAACACCTGGCATGTGGCATTTGCACAATTGAGGAGCATTTTCTGATTTGTGTCTCCCAATTTGACTGCAATATCATCGGAGGCTACTTAGCCATCTGGCTGCTGCTACCTCCTGTCTCCTGGAGCGCTTGTTGCTTTCAGCTAGGTTTGGTAGTCTTGGGCTCATTTCATTTTCTAAACAGCTAAGCAATTATAATACAGGAAGCAAGAGCAAGGCTGATGACAAAGCCACGCTGTTTGTAGTGAGAGCAGAAAAAAACCTTGACTGCCTGGAAAGAATCTACTAGTGATTTTGAATCACCGAACTCATTGCTAACTAACATTGTAATTAGAGTTAAACCACAAAAGCCAAGATTTAGGAGACCATCTGGTCTGCTGTTTGGAGAGAGGGAGAGAACATTCCAACCTTGGAGAATGGAGTTGCTGAGGCTCCTGCAAATGACCTTGTACTTTACTTGACTTCTTTCTGTTTCAATCTCCTCTGTGATGGATGGCAAATGCTGTGCTGAAAAAACACAGATGTTTTCTGAGACCTTGACAGAATGGGTTCCCTCCATTCTCTGGCTTGAATCCAGCAGCACCAGATCTGTGGATGTTTACTCAGGGCCTGTTAAATGCGAGAGACTGTGCTAGTCCCTGAGGATTAAAAGCATATAGCTCCTTCCTTTAAGGAGACTAGAATCCAACTGGAGGGCAAAACATAAATACTTGAACAGTTGAAATGGCAGGTCCAAAGAGGTCAAAGTAGAGGGATCCTGTGATGAGAGCTTTGAAGAAGGGAGGGATAATTGTGGCCTGCAGTGATCCACGGATGCTTCATTATACAGATGTTAGCTGGGCCTTGTGGACTTGAGTAGGTCAAAAGTGCATTCAAGGTAAGTAGAGCCATTATGAGCACAGCAAGTTGCTGAAGAGCCAAGGTCCATTTGGAGGGATGCAAGTCCCTCAATTTGAGAAGAGCACTCTTATAGGATGTCAGATTTAGCATTCTTTCCTGGTAGACAGGAAACTAAATGATTCAGTTATGTATCCTCAGCATGCATATCCAGCAGTCTTTTTGTAAACTTTGAAAGCAGTATTTCAAAGGCAGTTCTGTTCTGCGTTATTGCCTTTGACCTTGAGTTACACCCTTGCATCTTTTATGGTAATTTCCTGACATGTGCCTCTTCTATTGAGTCAAGAATCTACCTCTCTCTAACATCTCACTTTGACCTTGGGAGTCATTAGGAAAACATCTCTCCTCTTTTCTGTACCTTGGTCGTTCTGATATCTGAAGTCAGTTATCACCTCCCCTGAATTTTGTCTCTTCTGAGTTAACCATTTTCAATTCCTCCCCTGCTCCTCAGAATACGGCCCTCATCATTTTGGGTACCCCTTGTTGACATAAGCTACTGTATATACCAGTTTTGTCTGGTTTTACACCTTGTGGTGTAATCGGGGGTAAGGATGACCTATATCTTTGATGGTAGCCTTCAATAAATGCAATTTCTTCTCTTAGGAAGAACTTTGTGAGCTGTGAACTTCTCTGGGGGCACTGAAGCATCTGTAACAGAGAGAGCCTTGAAGAGACAGTGCTGTATTTCCTGTACCTGTCTTTGTTTTCCCCCCTGTTTATTTACTATTGCAAGGACACACATGCAAAGATAGCACACATCTCTCTTCAGTTTGCAAAGCATGAAGCCTCATTGAACATTGACTTTCTAGATAATCTTTGCTGTTTAATTGGCATTTGCTTATGAAATTATTCAGGCAATTAAGTCGTTTGTTCATTTGCTCATTCATTGAGCACCATATATAACAGGCGTGCTACAGATGCAGATTCAAAGTAGAGTCTATGTCCTCAAGGAGGTTACAGGCTAATCGAGATAGGCTCCAAGGTGAGTGGATGCAGTTCAGTGGGATAAGTGCTAATATGGGCAAAGTAGGGACACAAAGCCAGGAGACATGAAGCTGGGAGCACTGGGGGTGGGGTTGAGGGAGCTTCTGACCAGAAGGCCACAATGACTAGATCATGTATTGCACCCCTTCCAGCCTGTGTTCCTAGCACAGTGCCTGACACACTATAAATGCTCCGTAAATATCTATGGAATAAGCTGGATGAGTTGCTGTCTGCCACCAGAGTCAGAGCAGGTCTTCTCTGAAGTTCCATTCAACAAGTGAAAGGTCGAAGAGAAAGAACCCAGCGAGGAGGCCCATAGTCAGTGGATTTTTGCCAGGAGAATGCAGAAAGAGTCCACCAAGTTGTGTTAGCATGAAAAATGCCATCTCTCCCGATCACCTCATAGTTCAACTTGCACCTTTCTCACCCTTGCTGGGAACTCGTGCTGGGCTTCTGGAGTCCACCTGTTTCCCAGCATTTGGCCTTGGGGAAACGAAAGGAGATGTCCTCATTCCTGGGAAATTCCTCCCACTTCTCTCCCCGTGATGGACTCTCCTCCTGCATTCCAGAGGCCCCCAACTCTCACCTCACTGAGTGGTGACAACTGTCAATATGCCAGTCAAAAGGCACAGATTGCAGCTGCTCAAATAATTGTCAGCTCCTTGTGGTATTTGCCAGTTGCACAACCACTGGGCAAATGCCCATCACCGTGCACAGTGTTTGCATCTCACGCCCCCAAACACCCAGAGTAATTACTGAAATATGTGCAAAACTTTACAAGTGCATTATTCCATTAACTCTTCAATGAGATAGTCAGGGGAGGTGTCCTCACTCCAATTTCTAATGAAGAGGCTGTGAAGAGCTGAGGTTCCCCAAGATCAAACTGCTGTTTGGAGCAGAGACTCAAATCCAGGGTTTCAGCTTTTATTACTACTTTTAACATCAATTTCCTCCTCATCTTCAAAGTTAAGTATGTTTTGTATAGAAAATCTGAATAAAAGAAGAAAAGTAAAATCAGGACACAGAGACAGATGCTGTTAACAGCTTGGATTTTCTGGTCTTTTTTATTTCGATGCCCAGATATGTTACAATTATATACATACATACATTTTTATGAATATAGGAATCTTATTACATACACCATTTTATAAGCTGCCTTTTAAAAAATTGAGATGTAATTAACATATAACATTATGTTAGTTTCAGGTGTACAACATAAGGATTCAATATATGAATATAATGTGAAGTGATCACCACAATGAGTCTAGTAAACATTCATCACCATACATAGTTACACAATTTTTTAAGATCTAGTCTTTTAGCAACTTTCAAATATACAAGACAGTGTTATTAACTGTAGTCACCATGCTGTACATTACATTCCCAGGACTTATTTATTTTATTTTGACCACCTTCACACATTTTGCTCATCCCCCAACCCCTCCCTCTGACAGACACTATTCTACTCTCTTTATCTATGAATTTGGGTTTTTTTTTTTTTTTTTAGATTCCACATATAAGGGAGATCATGCGGCATTTGTCTTCCTTTGTCTGACTTATTTCACTATAACTTGCCTTTTACTAGTTACAATATCATTCATTTATTCAGCATGCATTTGTGGAGCATCTCCTACATGCCAGGTGTGAGCTAAGTCCTGTCGTCAGGTGGAGACACTGACATTCAACAAATAATCACGGTGATAAATGCAGAGTCAGACACTGTGATAAGTCACCGGGAGGAAGAGAGAAGACTCTGGGAGGCAGGAAACAAGGAGACCTAATTTAGACCGAGGGGCTAGCGAGTGGCTTTCTGGGGAAGTTGTACTTAATACCGAGTCCTCCAGGATGAGGAGGTCTTTGTCAGAAAAAGAGTGGGGGTGGGGAGCACGGCAGAATCCAATCAGAGTGATATGAGTGAAGGCCCAGAGCCAGCAAGAGCCTTCCAGGGCTGTGGGGCTGGAACAAGGCTTACCCATGGCCAGTGGGAGGTTAGCAAGTGAGGGGAGCCTGGCAGGGGGTGAAGCTGGAGAGGGAGGCAGGCCCAGATCCCCAGGGCCATATACGGACAGGAGGCTTCATTGAAATACCGAGTGAAGACAGTGGAGGGTTTTAAATAGGCGAGTGACGTGATCTTCACTATAAAAAGATCACATAGGCTGAATTGAAGAGTATGGATGGAGGAGAGAGAAGGAGGAGTTTACTATTAAATATTCTGTAATACAATTTTTAATGGCAACAGACTATTCTATTTTCTCAATATGCCTTAATTAAAAAAATTCCTTGGTTTGGTGTTATTTTTGTTGTAAGTCTCAGATAACAGAAAAGTCATTGTGCACAACCATGATTGCCTTCGATGACGCCCCTAGAGGTGTAATTGCCGGCTCAGAGGACAGGCATAGTTTTAGGGCCATTTTTCCATTTCGCTAAGTTACCCTCTTAGAAAGGCTGTGTAAACTTCAGCTCCCCCGAGCAGGGAATAAATGTACTGATTTCCACACAAGCTTGCCAGCTCTGACTATAATTTAAAAAATAATCTGCGTCCTGATAGGGGAAAAATGAGATCTCATGTTTTAATTTCCATTTCTTTGATTACCGGCATGAAAGAACATTTTTCATAAATGTAAGGCTCATTTATAGTTCTTTCTGAATGGCTCCTGATTCCCTGTATTTATATCTCTGGACCAGAGCTCCTTCCAGTGTACCTCATACCTCTTTGGGACGTCTTCTAGAGATTTCACAAGATTTCTTGGGCAGGCTGACTCTAGCTCCGGGGCAGCCATCCTTCAGATTCAAAGGTGCTGACAGACAGAAGTGACCATCCTATGAGCAGGGTCCAGGCATTTTTTATGTCACAGAGATGATACAAAAAAAAGACAAAATAAATAAAAAGACTTGAGATAGAGATGCTCTTCCTTCTGCTGATATATAAGATAACCACGTGCTTTAAACATTCAGCTGTTTAGATCAGCGCTGTCGGATGGAAATATGACACGAGGCACATACGCAATTTAAAATTTTATAGTGCCACAATAAAAAAATAAAATGAAACTGATGAAATGAATTATAATGACCTTTTATTTAACCCAATGTATTCAAAATATTATCATATTGATATGTCAATATAAAATTTATTAATGTGATATTCTATATTTTTTTCATACTAAATCTTCAAAACTCAGTGTGAATGTTGTATTTAAAGCACATCTCACATTGGGCTGTCTATATTTCAAGTTCTCAATAGTCACACATGGCTCGTGGTTTCCATATTGGATGGTGTGAGTTTGGATGGTAACTGGAAGGCCTGGCGCTAAGATTCAGTTTCATAAGATTTTAGAGGTGGAGAGGCGTTTAGTGTTTAGTGAGCTAGTACTCACCAAAGGCCCTGAAGGGAGAAGTTCCTTTATCAACGCCAGGTGGTGGGGGGTGGTCTCGCGAGGAACTGGACACAGGTCTCTGTCCTCCCAGGACAGCTCCTTCCATTTCGGGAATATCGCGAGGTCATGCAGTGCAGGCCATGTATTAAACTCTCATTAGGTGGTGAAGGCGGTGTCATGGTTGGGGTCGTTTTACTGTGCACAACACAGTGGCTACATTTATTTTTTTAAAAAAAGTTTTGACCACAGGAAGCAGAAGAAGGATGAGCAGAGAGGAGATTCTCTTGGGAAGAACTTCCCGTCATGTCCATCTGAGCTTTTGAATGTTCGTCTTAGGGATACTTCTGTTCTTCAAGCAAACGGACTCTAGTTCAACTTCAGAGACATCCATCTTTGTATTCATTGCGTCTGAGGGATGCAGGGAGTGGCCAGCAGGTGGCGCCAGAGACACTTGGTAACCGTGGAAAGCGCTAACTGTCCAAGGCTCCTGCAGCTGAGACCTCTGCCTGCAGATCAGCATTTGGGGCTCAAATGCTGATTTGATGGGAAACTGGATGTGGAAATGTACTTCATCCTTTAAATATGGAGAACAAGTAATTGGAAAGTTCATTCTTGTTGTCTAAAAGAGCGGAAAAATACTTTTCACTTTAGTAAATACTTATCAAAAGACAATTCCCGGGGCCGGCAGGGTGCCGCAGTGGTTAAGTTCGCCCGTTTCGCTTCTCGGTGGCCCAGGGTTCGCCAGTTCGGATCCCGGGTGTGGACATGGCACTGCTTGGCGTGCCATGCTGTGGTAGGCGTCCCACGTACAAAGTAGAGGAAGATGGGCACAGATGTTATCTCAGAGCCAGTCTTCCTCAGCAAAAAGAGGAGGATTGGCAGTAGTTAGCTTAGGGCTAATCTTCCTCAAAAAACAAAAAGACGATTCCAGACCTGGCCAGGAAAAACAGAGAAAATCGACAAGGAGATAATTTTGAAGGCTTGATATAAAAAAGAATGTGAAATATCTCATTTATAAATTTTATATTGATTACATGTTGATATGATAACATCCAAAGTGGAAAATAATAAGAGTTAAAAGAAAAGTGGTAGGGAAGTGCTTTGTAGAAGGAAAGACATAAAATAGGATTAACTAATATTGCCCCCGAGGCTAACTGGGGTGGGGAACAGGACGAGGAGGACTATAGTAAGTGGTCGGGATGTGGGTGGGAGATTGTTAAGCGTAGTGAGAGCATCAAGGAAACTTAGATTTAAGTTTGGGAGAACCACACATATTTTGCAGTCTAACCCCCACCTCTCACATTTGATGCTGGAAGCCCGTTCTCAGACTTCCTCAGTGAGTGAGGATATTTGCTCCTTAGGTTTGATGGGAAAGCCTGTATGGATCTGCTTAAGAAAAATCCAGTTTAGCAGGGTTCCTTACCTCCGAGGATGTTAGCAAGCAGCCCCCAGGCTGAATCTAGCCTGCATATGCATGTTGTGTGGCTTGTGCCATGTTTTTAAAAATTTCCAAATGAGTTATTAATATGTAAGCTTCTGAATTTATTGCCGGAAGATCTAGATTTCTGCCTAGAGCTGAGTGGTCACCGACCCCTTTGGTCAGGACATATGTTCCTCTTCCTCTTTGGCTTTCAACTCCCTGCCTGACCTTGGGAGTATTTGAACTTGGAACCTTTAGCTTGTTGAGGAGGCAAATTTTACTTCCACTCTCTTATGTTTTTTTGGCTGAACCTGAGAATTAAATTGACACAAGACAGAAATAGGAGAAAAGCACACAAATATATCTAATAGAAATTTTATGTGCCAAGGGAGCCCTCATAAGGAAATGAAGACCCAAAGAAGTGGCAAACCCTAAGTGCTTTTATACTAGGTTGAACAAAGAGAGGCAATTGTGGAAAAGTAAACTGTGTAGGGAGGCTAAAGGAAGATAAGAATTATTTTAACAAGGTCTGTTGGTGCAGAATTCTCTCGCCTATGATTCCCCATGGGAGAATGTTGCTTTTCTCCTGGTATAGAGAGGGTATCTTTCACAGGGGAGTTTTTTTCTCGTTTTCAAGAAGAAAAGGGAAGATTAGAATGCCCTTCTTGCTTGCTTTTTAAAGTGCCTTTAGCTCAAAATAATCATTATCCCAAAGTGGCAAATTTTTGGGTGACATATTCTGCCGGTCTTCAAGCAGCTTAACTGCTTCATCACACTAAGATTTCCATGTTCTCTGTGAGCACGCACTCTTGCTCTCTTAAATCTCTTTAATTAAATATATGTGCCATCATATCCATACTTGTCCAGACCAGACCCTAAGAAAGATCAAGCCATGGAGATTACACAAACACGTACAAAACCATCCACCATGTGAAGAACTCATGGGCAGACACGTGCAGCACAAGGGAGTAGAGGGAAGTGGAGAGCCTCCGAGGAAACTTCTCCTCTTGAAATACACCTCCCAATGAGCAGAAGCAAAATTTAGGAGACAATTTATCCTGAATAAGATAAACAGTGAGGATATCATTTCATAAAATGTCTGGGATGAGAACAAAGTACAAAGGAATGAAAATCACAACCGGGATTCTGGACTGAAAGCAGGGAAAGTAGAGTCTACACTGTATAAAATTGCATCAGGATCAGCAGATAAATTTTAGAAAGTTCTCCAGAATGCAGAGAAAGGTGATGAGGGTGGAAAGAGGGGAGAGATGCAGACGTCAGAGATGACTCGTGTAACCTACAAATAGAAGTTTTAGAGAAGATGCAGAGTGCTCAGGTGGTATGCAATGACTGAAGGAACAAGAGAAGAAAACTTCCCCAAACCAAGACCACTTGGATGGGAAGTGAGTGTTTCCCAGATTTTTCAGGTAAACCTTAAATAGAATCTATGCTAAGACAAATCCGGGTAAGGAATTTAAATTTCAGGGATGAATAGAGAGTTCTATAAGCTTCCAAAGAGAAAATTAGAGAAAACAAAAGAAAAGAGGTTACTTTAAAGGACAGAAATCAACTTAGTTCCCATTCTTTTTAGTTTAAATAACTAACATCAGAAGAATAGGTAAGACCTGTAGAGCCTGAGAGAATTCAGCTGTGATGCGAGAACTTTCTATCCAGAGAAGATGGTATTCTTTTGACCAAGGCATCCAAAGGAAATGTGAAACTCTCAGAAACTATACCTCTCAAAGAACTCCCTTTATACAAAGTAACTTTGAATGTTTCATCCCACAAATAGTTAAATCGGAAACAAACTAGCAAATGAGAAAACTGCAGAAGGGGAAAAAAATGAAAGCAGCACGGAAACTAGCTAAAGAACTAGCTAAATGAAGCAAAATACTAACAAGGAGAAAAAAATGGCCAAGTCCGTTATTGTCACCTAGAGACAGGAAACTATTTGAGCCACATAAAAGCCTCGTAGCACAGAGGGAAGATTTGTGTATTCATGACAATTTCTTCATAAAGTGACTTTTAATGCTGTTGAAACATCCAGCCTAGCAGCAGCCCTGGGAACACATCGTATATGTGGCTTTTCATCTGAGAGTCCAAACAAAGCATGCAGAGTTCACAGCGACAGAAAACACTAAAGGGTCTCATTCTAGGACTTTCTCCCCTTGGTGATAATTTCAGAATTGACTCTTTTCTCTTCCGCTCAGCTCCTGCAACAACTGCTCATCACGGATTTACTAATCTAGTTTAGAAGACGATGGCTCCCACCCCTTTGGCAGAATTCAATCAGAAGACTCAAGAAAAGGCAGTGTTACATTTTTATTTATTTATTTAAAAAGCTTTCTTGCCACCATAGAGAGTGATAATTGTATGGAACAAGAGACGTGCATTGGGTTCAGCATTTGCTAAGGGAAATGTTGCCACTGCGCATTGGACTGTAATGTCCACATCGGGGCTTCCACAGGAGCCATGCTGCACTGAATATTTCCGCGATAGTTGGTGCCCTACTCAGTGGGTTTTGTTTTCCTTTTGACTCATGGTTAATAACGTGCCTGCTCAGCAATGCCTGCACCTGGTCTGCACTTCTCTTGTGTTTATGAGACTTTAATGATTCCTAACATCAGCCAGTGGTTTTTCTTTTCTTTTCTTTCTAAAGAAGAAAACAAACACATCTATTTCAAACAAAGCTTTCAATCGATTTTCTTTTTGCTGGTTGCCAAATCATAGAATTCAAGACAGTTAGATTTGGAAGAGTTCTCAGCAGTTGATCAACTTTAATTCCCCAGCTGGGGCAGGAGTCTCTAGAATACCTGGATGGTGATTATTTAGCCCTGCCTTGTTCATCTGCCCTGCCAGGGAGCTCACTACCTCAGAGTGGGACAGCTCACTTTGAGAACCTCCTCCCGGTCCTCGGAGGTCAGTGACCCCGGCTTCCGCAGGGTGGTCTTCTGAATCTGAAAGGGGCAGCTTTGTCCTCCCAAGTAATGAAGACCCCCATGCTGTTGATAATCAAGGACCCTTTCTTATTCCAACTGTATTCATGCAACTTTGATAAGTATGCAGTTTGAATGCACAGAATGAGCTAAAATAGAACTTTTTGGGTGTTGCTTTCTGCTTGGATAAGGACTCACTGTAGGCAGGTCTTAGGTTATAAACTGAAAAATACATCATGGGACCCAAAGGTCCACAGCTGGATCCGTGGGTGAGACCTCTCTCCGGAGCCTGCTGCTCTGCCCGAGAACGCGGTATGGTGGTTAAGAGTTTGGTTCTGGAGTCAGGCTGCCTGGGTTACATCCTGTCCTGGCCCCTTGATAGTTCTGTGGCTTTGGCAAGTGCCTCCCTCACAGAGTTGGTAAGTGGGTTAAGTGAGATAAGGTATGTAAAATGCTCACAGAACTCCCGGTACATTTGAGGAACACAATGATGTTAGTCATTTTTAGTACTGCTATTATTACTGCTACTGCTTACATCAATTCCTAAAATTCTACCAATAGGCTGTACTTTACGTGCTTAGGTTCTGGTTCAGCAGGTTCTGACCGGGGCTGGGAAATTTGTCTTTTTAGCAAGTTCGCTGGGTGATTCTGGTATAGGTGGGTCACATTTTGAAAAATGCCGCATTGGAGAAATCCGTTGCTTTTAGGATGTGAAGGTTTTAGGGGCTTAGGATAGCCTCCAGACAAAGTATAAGCATCTTTGCAAGGAGCTGTCACTCTTATGGGTTTGCTAACAAGTATTCATTCATCAAACAGTTCTGGAGAACCTGCTGTTCATAGGGCGCTGCACGCTAGCTGGTGACATAGAAATAAGAAACGGTTGCTACACTTAGAGAGGTAAGAGCCCAGTGGAAGAGGAAACAAGGTTAAGATGGGCACTATTGGTGGTATTTAAGAGCATTGTTAGGTGATATGTGAACAAACACTTAAAAATGTTAACTCTTGTGCATTACCTTCTCTTTTTGATACGGGATACTGGTTTTCCGCTTATAGGAGTGATACAAAATTTATTTGTAAGGAGAAACTATTTCACTTAAAAAGTAAGTTGTTCTAAACAAATCTATTAAATAAGAATAGAAATGGTAGACAGAGAGAAAATCCCAAAAGTGGCACATGAATGTCTAAAGTTTAGGAAATGCTACATTTTGGGTAGAAGGAGAGTAGTCCACACGGAATGTGATTCATTCAACAGAGGAGAGGCCGGTGCAGTCAACCCGGGAGGGCGGGCAGGAGTGCTCACCCCTCTTCTCCCCCCATTCGGAATATAGTATCTACCCTGGAGAGAACACTCATGTCTAAGGGCTCTCTCCTCTGGTGGTTTACACACCTTATCTCCTTTAATTCTCCTAACAACCCTATGAGGTGGGACGAATGTTATCCCCATTATGCAGATGAGGAAATCAAGGTCACAAAGCTTATAAGAAGAAGCAGGATCTGAACCCAGGCAGCCCACTCTGAACTCGAGCTCCCAACCAGGGTTCCACCATCTTGACCTAGTAGAGATTAGAACAAGTGGTTACCATGAGGTCCTGGAGAAGATGTCTGTGGTGTGTTTGTGTGTCGGTGGGGAGGTTTGGCAGGACTAGCTACATAATTTGTGGGTCCCAGTGAAAAATGAAAATGCAGGGCTCCTTGCTCAAAAATTACTAAGAATTTAAAGACAGTGAAAGAACATTAAAGCTGGCACGGGGCCCTTCTGAGCACAGGGCTCTGTGCACAAGTTGCGTACCCACTCTCGAAGCTGGTCCTAGGACTTGGGGTGGAATGCAGATGGGCTGAGAAAGAGGCAAGGAGGGATTGCAAGACCCTGCACCTCTATTTTCTTTCCTTTTCTGATAACTGACCTGAGGAGCTGTTCTTATAATGTAACTTGCTCCTGGTTTTTCGTGCCCTTTGAGGAGAAAACCTCTTCTCCACAAACACTAAACCAGATAAGGAAGGTTCCAGTGCTCTGTGATGACTTCAGAGACCTTCACACAGCTCCAAATGTCAATATTCCTTCAATGGGTTCTGCAAATAAGAGTCCTGTGGGTAATTACATTTTTAATAAAATACAGTTTGCAGATTGATAGTCAAATAGATTTCCTGTTCTGGAAGTCAAGCCTTTCTTCCCAGTCCTGTCACCATGTCCTACTTATGCTGCCCCCTTCTTGCAAATCCTTCATAATTAGGAAAAGAGTTGTTCATTGACTTAAACTTTCAGACACTCTCAGTTCCTGCTAATTCATTGTGTGAAAGAGCTAAATGTTATGAAAATTGCCGTTTATTGCCTCATAGTCATCATGTGCCTGTTTAATGAAATGAAATAGAAATGAATTATTGTTAGACTTCCTTGGTAGCTGCAGACTGCAAGGATAAATAATCACGTGCATTGAAGGTTTAACTGGAATTTTCATAGAAAATGCACATGATATACCTTGTTTTATTAAGCAAGCTTGATACAGGAACCTAGAACCTAGTTACATGACTAAAAATCTAGATTTATAAAATATATTTCAGGCATCATCATTTACTTTTCAAGATGATTTTTAGCTTTGCAAAAGTATTTGCTATAGTTTTCTTTTTCTTTTTTTTTTTTTTAAAGATTTTATTTTTTTCCTTTTTCTCCCCAAAGACCCCCGGTACATAGTTGTATATTCTTCATTGTGGGTCCTTCTAGTCATGGCATGTGGGACGCCGCCTCAGTGTGGTTTGAAGAGCGGTGCCATGTCCGCGCCCAGGATTCGAACCAACGCAAAACTGGGCCGCCTGCAGCAGAGCGCGCGAACTTAACCACTCAGACACGGGGCCAGCCCCTGCTATAGTTTTCTTTTAAAGAATAGCTTCTTTAGGTATATTTGCAGTGGGCTTTGATTTAAGAAGTAATTGATTTGCATACAATTATTCAGGATGCTCTGTTTGTGCAGAGCAAGGCACACCTGTAGTCGCCTGGAAAAGAAGTAACATGCTTCTGAATCCTGTGTTGTTTTGTATTCAGAATTGGTATCGCCCTCAGCATCCAACTTCCATTCATTAATTCTGCATTTATGGGTCCTATTATGAGTAGTTTCTAATTGGAATAAATAAGCAGCTCTGTCAAATTATTTTCTGTTTTTAAAAATTCCTTTTCACAAAGCGTGCAATCTGTGGGACAATGAGGAGCTTCTCTGATGAATCCTTTTAGCTGAATGATGATTGTCAGGAGTGGATGAACCCTCACAGGCATTAAAAGAGCAATACTACTTTTATAAAGGATCTGCACTGGTCTCTCAGTGCCTTCCGCAGGGAAAATATGCATATTTCTGTACACAGGATAATTGTCAGTTTCATTGGATACTCATTTCCTGCCTAACATGGTGCTTGGCACATGGTGGGTTGGCAATAATAGGTAAGGGTATGGCTGAGTCAGGAAAACACTTCTACATGAACATTCCGGAGAGTGAGATAGTAACCATTTAATTATTTGGAGCCTGGGTCAAAGGAATTTCCAAACAGCTAGCCAGTTGTGATATTAAATGAGATCATATCTAGGAAATGTTTTCTAGACTAAAATATAGTTAATATTTTCTTTTCCCTGATCATTGGCATTCCTCTTTTGCTTATTTTGCAGTTTTTTGGTTTGCTTTTGTTTTATCAACATTGTTTTCTAGATGTTGTTTTACAGATATTTTCTAAACATTTTAATTTCAGTTTTTCTTATGTGCTTTCTTTGATTGCTTTGATGATAAACAGCAATTTCTTCTTTATATGGGGACAAGTGTAATTTGTTAGAAAGTTTATTGAAGTTGGAAAATTATGTTCAGCATCCAGATTAGAAACATCATTTGCACAAAAGAGGTTTAAGGGCATAAGCTTAACCAAAGTAACTGTGGAAAGGTTTTCGGAACGTCAGCTGATGGCCAGGTCGGTAAGAGCAAGGGTAAAGTCCCGCTGACTTAATGACTGGATGCTGAGTGCCCAGAACAGAGGAGATAATTGTACCTGGAGCTAGTCAACCAGCACCATGAGTTGTATGTGCAGTTTCTAGAGTCTCCCTTTACAAGGAGCGTTGTTCCACTTCCTTGCCAATACTCAGGGTCATCATTCTTTTTAATTATACCTATTTCACTGGTGTAAAGTGCTATCTCTCTGTGGTTTTAATTGCATTTCCCTAAAAATGAAATGTATTCCTAACCCATGAACTCAGTTATTCCACCCCCGGGTATTTACCCAAGAGAAATGAAAACGTACATCCAAACAAAAACTTGTACAAGAATGTTCATAGCAACTTTATTCAGTCAAAACAGCCGCGTATCGGAAATAATCAAATGTCCATCAATAGGAGAATGGATAAATAAATTATGGTATAGTCCCACTATGGAATACTACTCAGCAATAAAAGTGGATCGCATTACTGTAACTTACAACGTGATGAATATGCTGAGTTAAAGAAGCCAGACATGCAAGAGTCCTTACTGTGTGATTATAGGCAAAACTAATCTCTGGTGACAGGAATCAGATTGGTGCTTCCCTAGGGTGGGTGTGGGAGGAAGATGTCTTGGGAGAGGACACCAGCGAACTTTCTGAGGTGATGGAGCTAGTCTATATTTTAATATTGCTGTGGGTTTTATAAGTATGTATCTTTTGTCAAAACCCGTCAAATTGTAATACTTAGTTCTGTGCTTTCTAGTGTATGTAACATATACCTCATACGCTTGATATATAAGATAAAAAAGCCAAAGAGGTATTGAAATGAGGGCCCTTTGGATGCGGAGGAATCTTGGAACCTTTGCACAGGAAGAGTGTAAGGATCAAGCCAGAAGAGGAGCGATATGAGAGAAGGCAGAGAGCCGACTCCTTGGACTGGAAGGACCGCCCTGTGATAGAGGAATTAGCCACTCATTGTGCATCACTCCAGAGGAGATAAAAAAGAAGTGTCAGGGAAGCAGATGGTTTGAGCTCCGTGGAGAGAGAAGAAGAGCTTTTTTTTTTTTTTTTTTTTTTTTTTTAAGAATTAGAGACGTCTTGGGATGGAATGGGATGTCTCAGGAGATCATGAGCTCCCTGTCACTCCGCAGAGGCTGGGGAGCTTCTTGTCAAGCATGTTGTAGATGGGTCCTGTAGTGACTGGGAGATTTAACTAGAAGACCTCAAGCTTTTCTCCAGTGTGGTTACAGGTTGTGTCAGGTAACAGGTAGAGGATGAGCTCTGGAGTCAGGCTGCCCTGGTCTGAATCTGGAGCTCCGGGATCTACCACTAACAAGATTATCTTATACAAGTTGACTTCTTTATGTCTCAGTTTCCTCATATTAAAAAGGGTTGTGTGTGTGTGTATGTTTTGTGTGTTTATGTGTGTTTTTCTTCCTTCCTTCTAATGTGTAGCCCACTCACAAGGCTGCACAAACTCAAAGAATTATAACTAAGCCTGAAATTGAAATCATTCATGTAAAGGGTGTAACAAAATGCCTGGCACAAGTACTAAGCACACAAAAAGTGCTCAATAAATTTTAGCTATTATTATTATTATCACTATTATGACTCTAAGAGTTTCAGATATCAGTACATGCCAAAGGTAGATGTTTTGAGGCAAAATTTAGAATCTCATACAAAATCTCTCATATCAGGCCCCGAAAGGGGCTATTACCTCCATCAAAAAGTATAATTAGTATTCCACAGGTTAATCAAAAAAATGGGAAAATGAGCCTTTGTGGAATGCCGAAGTTTGTGAATAAAATAATGGGCAATGCCTGTGTGTCCTTGATATGAAGAGGTTCCTTTGTACTTAGTTACGTTCTTACTTGGCTTTGAGGCACAGCAGTCTGGCCAACCCTATGAGGAGAGGTGCGGTTGGTAGGATTGCCCTGATCTTGGTCCTGGTCCTGTGGGGCAGATCACTGTAGCACAGTTAACACTTTCAGTCAGTAAAGGATTGATTTCAAACAATCTAGGCCAAAACACATGCTTCCCAAAAGGTTCTGATGGATTAAAAATTTCATTTATTTAGGAACAGGTCATTCAAACACATGGACCAAAATTTAAAAGAAACAAAAGACTGTACAGCAAAACATTTTACTCTTGCTCCCCAATTCTCTAGTCTCTAAGGTCCCCTCTCTAGAGGCAACAAATTTAACCGGTTTATTTCTAAAGACATTTTATGCCATTTATGGATCCCTTTTCTATTTTTTTTTTTTGCATAGTGCTTACCTCAGTGTGTTTTTCATCCTGCATTTTCCACTTCACAATATTCACTTAACAATATTTCATTTCAGCACTTGAGAGCTTTCTCTTTCATTTTAATGGCTGCATCGTACTCTGTTGTGTATGCATCATACTGTGTTTAACCAATCTGGTGTTGATGGACATTTGGGTCTTCTGCAAAATTTTGCTAATAAGGCTTCAATAAATAATTTGGTTCATAGGTCATTTGACACACGTGCAAGTATATCTGTAGGATAAATTTCTGGAAATGGAACTGCTGGGTGAAATGGCATATGCATTTTGAAAATATTTTGATAGACCTTGCCAATTTTCTCTACATTAAGGTTTCACCAATTTTTCTTCCACCAGCAATGTTTTAGACTGCCTGCTGACCTCAAATCCTCTCCAATATGATACGTTCTCAGATTCTCTGATCTTCGCCAATCCAATGAGTGAAAAAGTGGGGTTGGGGATATTTTTATATGTTTAAGCACAATGTGTGTTTCCTTTTCTGTGAATTGTCTGTTTATATCCTTTGCCCATTTTTTTGATCAGTTCAGATATATAATAATCTTTTATTATTGAATTTATTAAAATAAAGATGTTTATAATGTTTCTTTTATGTCCATTTTCCTTTCAGACTTTAAGCTTCATTTTAAAAATTAACATACAGTAAAGTTTTCTTTTTTCGAGTACAGTTCTATGAATTTTAACACATGTATAGATTCAGGTAACCACCCTCACAGTCAGGATGTAGAAAGAACCCATCATCTGGAAAATTCTCTTGTGCTGCCCCTTTGCAGTCAAATCCTCCCCCATTCCTAAATTTTGGCAACTGTGGCTCTGCTCTCTATGGCTATAATTTTCCCAAGTGTGATATAAATGGAACCATGCATTATGCAACTTTTTGAAACTGGTTTCTTTTTTTTCAGCATAATGCCTTTGAGAGTCATTCTTGTTGTTGTAAGTATCCAATAGTTCATTTCTTTTTATTGCTAAGTGGCATTCCACTGGATATATGTGCAAAAATTTGTCTATCCATTCACCCATTGAAGGACATTTGAATTGTTCCCAGTTTTTGGTGATTATGCAGAGAGGTGCTTTAAGCATTCGTGTGCAGGCTTTTGTGTGAATGTAACTTTTCATTTCTGTTGGGTAAATACCCAGGTGTTAGTTCTATTGACTGATTTTTTTCTTCACCGTGGTTATATTTTTACGTTCTTTTCACCCATCTTGTAATATTTTATTGTGTGCTGCTCATTAACAATATTTTGCAGACTCTGGATTCTGTAATCTTCTCTGTTTTTGTTTTGTAGACAGTTCAATTACTGAATGATCACCTAATAATTCTCATCGCCTGATAATTGTGTAGACTTGGTTGTATATTTTGCTATGCCATAGCCTGTGAAAAGCCCGAAGCAGTTCACAAGCCCCTCTAATTTGGCAGAACTCAGGTTCTAAGCTGTTTCTTCTGTGGGTCTGGTCAGGGCTTGGTCTAAGGCTTTGTTAGGGTGGATTTAGAGTAGGATAGGTTTAGGGTAGGACGGATCTAGAGTCGACATGGTCTTTACTCACAAGAGGAAAATGTTCTGGTATGTCAGCTTGCTGCCTAGGGAGGCAATGAGGTGTTAATAGTTCTTTCTACAGAGATTGGGCTGGGCTTCCAGTGTCCTCTGGCACCACTTTATTGCTAGTATCTCATTTTTATTCTCCAACTCATAGCAGCCAGTCTCTGGTAAGCACAGTCTCATCCTGTGCATGTGAGCTTAGCCCTTGAACTAGGACTTTTGGAGGAAATCCAATGTGAACTTCTGGGGTGCCCCGCCATTAGAGTTCTCTCCTCTCCAGTGCCCTGCCCCAAACTTTGGTCTTTGCCACTTCAGCTCAGCAGGAGCCCCCATATTCTGCTTGGACTTTGGCTCACTGCACCTTAGTTCAGAGATTGTCGCCAAGCAATTTTGTGGCTCAGCTCATGAGTTTCCTGTCTCTTAGGGGTTGCGGTTCTTGCACTGCCTATTGTCCAATGCCTGAACACAGTGACTTCCACGATTTGTCTATTTTTGTGGTTGTTTGTGGCATAGAGAAAGTCTGGTACCAGATAGTTCTATCAGAAGCTTACTTGAATGACAGATCCAGGCTGATTTATTAAGGACAACCAGGGGTCTTTTGTTTGCAACCTAACTTTTCATCGAGGATGACTTTGTTTTTCCAGCTGTCAGAGAACTCTGTGCTGAGGTGTTTTAGGGATCTGACGTAGTTTGGTAATTTTTGTGTTCTTATGTCTGCTACATTGAGTGGATTGGGATCTTTTCCCTAGGAGCTGGAACATAACTTCTGTAAACTGCACTAGGTAATGAATTTTTAATTTTTAGTCCAGTTTTACCACAGTAGTAAAAACAAATTAAATTATATGTTTATTGGGAATTCTTGATTCTTATAAATTCTGAAGAGTTTTATTACAGCAAAGATTAGATTTTTTCCCCAGCACAGTATGACTTCAGGACAGTTCTGCCCTTCTCAAAAGAGGTAGTTTTCTTATTTGTGGGATGGAGACAAGGTCAGTGAAGGAAAGAGAGTATGTAACAAAATTGGAAAACTTTGTCCCTTTACTTAAACTGGTTTTAAGTAATAACAAGTTATGGGTCATATCTACTAACTTTTCAAATGTGGCCATGGAACACTTATGCCACCATCCCTAGTTGGAGGAGAAACAAGCGTTGGAATGATTCTCTAGTGATGAAGGACCTGGTTTCTCTCTTGTTCCTCTCTAGGAGACAGATAACAGGTGTATGACAATCCTGCAGTCCTGTTGCCTGTTCATTTATTCACTCATTGACTGAGATCTTTATTGATTTTTCTATTGTATGATGTGTTATGTAACAAGTGACTTTAAAATCTCAATGGCATACAAAAATATGCATTTATTTAGCTCATTGGTTGGGTTGGCTGGGGGTTAGCTGATATAGGCTGGACTCAGCAAGAACCATTGAGTTCTCCTTGCCATATTTCTCATACTCTTTCTGCGCCCAGTGAGCTAGCCCAGAAACTTTCTTCTCATCGTTATGGCATAGGTCCAAGAGAGCAGGTCCAACTGCATGAGCGCATTTTTAGCCTTGGCTGTGCTGCATTTGTTAGCATCCTATTGGCCAAAAGCAAGGCACCTGGCCAAGCCTAACATCAGTGAAACATGTTTCTCCTATGAAAGTAAAGATGAGGAAGGAATATTATTGAACAATAATCCAGTCTCCTACAGTTACTTATTATATACTAGTCACTAAGCCTACAAAGATGAGTAAGACATAGTCATTTGCTCTGAAAGCATTCAGAAATTTGATCCTGAATTGTGAGTGCAGTAATCTTACAGCTAGTGGAAGGTGTAGAGAAGGAGTTGAAACTCTAGTTTGAATGAACAGAAACTCTCAGGCTTTTAGGATTTTTTTTCTTTTAATTTCATATCCTGGAGGATGTTAAACTTGGAATCCTGGCAGTCTCCCAGAGCATTGTGTTGAACTAAAATCCTCTGCTATTAATAACCAGGAATACTATGATTTTGGGATTGAAAGCCATGATTTCATGTTGAAGGTGCAGTGGGCCAGGAAGCTGTTTGGGTTCATAATACTTCTAAAAGCACGTGGGCAAAGATGCTAGGGATTAGAGGGAAAACTCACGAGTGAGTCTGTTCCAGGGACTCAGAGCTGCATGGCTTTGTTATGGGAACTTTCAGTAAGAAAGATGCAGTAGAAAACTGAAATATGTAAGCCATCCAACTACTTGAAGCAACAGTCTTCGGTTATTGACATGAATGGCTCTAGTGACCAAGGAAGATCTTGATGGATTGAAGAGAGGTGGTACTGGTGCCTCATACCTCCCTTCCTTTTCTGAGGGCCTTTTCTTCAACAGTTAGCCTTGGGGTTGCAGTTAAGCCTGAGTAAGGCTCAGAAAACCTGGGCTAGAGGGATGCTGAGAGACTGATGCTTTTCTTTCTTTCTTTGTTTTAGTTATCCAAAATTTAGGACACTAAAGTTAGGGGGTCTGAACTGAAGGGCTGGGGTTATGGTGTGCAGGATACCCAGACTCTCCCAAGTCTGATTCTTGACCACATCCAAGGATGACTGAACAAAGAAGTTAAATAGAAAAAATTTTATTGGGACATAAGGAAGAAGATATTAGGTTTGGTGGGTTACACTTTAGGAATATCTGCTCTGGTCCAACTCTCTTGTTTCACAGTTGGGGAAGTAAAAGGCCTTTCTAGAGGTTACATGAGTCTATGGCAGGGCCAAGATAGAACCAGTTCTGTGGCCTCATGGCAGCAACTAACAGCTAACATTTACTGAGGACTTGCTATGTGCTAGGCTATTCTAAGCACTGTATGTAGATTACCTCTTTTGTCTTCACTAAAATTCTATGAAGTAGGCACTATAATTATTTCCATCTAACAGAGGAAGTTTCTGAGGCACTAAGATAAGACACAATTTGTCTAATGTCACACAGCTAGTAAGTAGGGGGAGCCAGGATTCAAAATCTAGGAGTCTGACCCAGAGCCTGGACTCTTACTTCATTGTTATTCTGCAGTGAGAGAGCTAGGTAGTTAATCACATACATTAAAGGTCCCTAATAGACAAGGGTGTCCCTCTTCCTGGAGACTGGCAGATCCCGTAATTGTAAGACAGAGAGCCCTTAGACTATTCTTTCAGAGAGGTGGGGCTGGAAAACGTATTGAGTTGTGTCAGAACTACAGCAGGGACGCTTTCTGAGCAGGAAAGCCTTCTGAGCTGTCCATGGTGCTGAGTTCCAACTTCATCTCAAGCATTTTTGTCTATTGCATGTTGAAGAATCTTTAAGAACTTTTGCCCCGGAAGTCCTGAATTTTAGAGCTGAATAGATTAAAATAAACAATAATTGAATTTCTACTGTGTTCTAGATGTTTTAGATTTGTTGTTTCACTACAGCCTCATAACAATTCAGTGACCTTATTTTCTTTTGAGGAAGAGAGAAGCAGATAAACTACTAACTGTACTACGAGGCAGAATGAAGTAATTGCATGTTAAAGTATAAAAATTGGGATGTGAAATAGGGTAACAGGAAAGTATTTATGAAGCCTTTGAAGTGGAACTAGAAGGATAATTTCAGTAAGGTTAAGGGGACAGTATGAGGAAAGGAATGGTCTGTTGGGCAATGGAAAATAGATCTGTGTGGCTATGTTGAGACTATCAAATATGCAGAGCACATGTTTCCAGTCACCTTCATACATGCATGACACACATCTTCGAATGCTCATTTTGTTTTCCCTACTGATCTGAAATAGCACCTCAGAATCCTTCCCAACACAGAGCTTCAGGCAGGCACTACCAGTTGAACAGTTTGAGCATGTGAAATATGCTTTTCTGGTCTTCCTGGACTAGCACATTGGCGAGTGGGATATATGGTGAAAATTTAGATCATCAACTACATACACCTTCACTTAAACGTGATATGACCGAGGGTCAGTAAGATAATTATTTGGAGTCATGCAAAAAGTGAGTGGCAGAGCCAGAAGAAAGAGAACGTAGGTCTCATGACCAGTACCCCACAGTGATTGCCCATGTCAGGATTTTTCAAAGCTAGAGTAGTGGACCAGTTGCATCAGTGACATCAGCAACACCCAGGTGCTTGATAAAAATGCATGGTACTGAACTCCATTCCAGACCCACTGGGATAGAATTCCTGGAGAGCATGGTCTGAGAATCTGGGTTTTTAGTAAACTTTCTGAGTTACTGTGCCTAGAACACTGAAGGTCTCTAGCATGTTAATACGGTTCCATTGGAGAATTGATGCTAGCAACTATTGCTCCTTTTACACCTGGTTTAAGGCATATATGACAAAAGAACTTATACATTTACGTAGTTACTCTGCTCCTGTGATAATCTGCCTTTAAGAAAATATGCTCCTCTGGGGCCTGGCCCAGTGGCGCAGTGGTGAAATTCGCATGTTCTGCTTTGGCAGCCCTGGGTTCTCCAGTTAGGATCCCAGGTGTGGACATGGCACCACTTGTCCAGCCATGCTGTGACAGCTGTCCCACATATAAAGTAGAGGAAGATGGGCACAGATGTTAGCTCAGGGCTAGTTTTCCTCCTCAAAAAGAGGAGGGTTGGCAGCAGATGTTAGTTCAGGGCTAATCTTCCTAACAACAACAACAGAAAGGAAAATATGCTCCTCATGTAAGAATTGACTACTTGACATTTGAATTTTCACTCTGCATCTAGTGGCTGAATGATTTTGGATACATTTCTCAGCCCCTCAGCACTTCAGTTTTCCCACATATAAATGGAACTGTAACACCTACCTTATAAAGTTGCTGTAATATTTATATGGACAACATTAATAGGACATTTAGAACATTGTCTGGCATATAATAGGCATTTTATACATGACAGTTATTTTTAGTATTAGTTATTATAATAGTGTAGCTATAAAAATCTTCTTGCAGCATTTTGGTGATTTTTAATTGTTATATTCTTTATTCAAGCAAGCATTATATCTCTAGATTTCATTTAAAAAAATCAGTATGTTATGTTTAAAAATATGTTCCTTGGCCAAATACTATTATAGTAAATATATAGAAACATGTGGTAGCCAAATTGGAAAGGTAAAAAGGCATCGGGTCATGAGGAGTCTCCTATGTCATGCTGAACAGTTTTAATTTTGTCCTGCAGGCAATGGCCAGCCATCAAGGATTTTGACCTGGAAAGTAATGAGGCACAGTGTCTTGGGAAAATTAATTTGGCATAAGACACGTTGGAGACAGGTAGGCCAGTTAAAAGATTATAACAGTAGCTCATGTAGGAGGTGATAATTTCCTGTGTTAAGTTTGGCCACTGAGAATATGAAGGCAGGAAAAGACCTGAGGGGTCATTATTAAGGGAAATAGAAAGTATTTGATTAATGAATATAAGGGAGAAGAAGAAAGAGATGAAGACAATCAAGGTGTTTCAAGCTTGAGTGCTGAGGAAATCAATGGTATCCTTGACAGAAATAGAGATGATCTAGAGGGAAGCCTGGTGTGGGTCGGAAATCCATCTGAATCTTGATCGTGTTTTACAAATTGTGGAACTGTGATAATGGACAGGTGTATTGATGCCTTCATGCTTGAGTCAGTTGAATGAAATTTTTCAAGTACATTTGAAAATAATTTCTTCACAAAATTCTACCCCCACCTAATCGCCAATATTTTATTACATTTTTATTTTATTCCTTAATGTTTCAGGGTTCTTGGTTGCAAGCAAAAGAAACTGCCTGTGGTTGACTTATTAAAAAAGAAAGAAATTGGGGCCGGCCCAGTGGTGCAGTGGTTAAGTGCGCACGTTCCACTTCTCGGTGGCGCGGGGTTAGCCGGGTCGGATCCTGGGTGCGGACATGGCGCTGCTTGGCACGCCATGCTGTGATAGGCGTCCTACATATAAAGTAGAGGAAGATGGGCATGGATGTTAGCTCAGGGCCAGTCTTCCTCAGAAAAAAGAGGAGGATTGGCAGCAGTTAGCTCAGGGCTAATCTTCCTCAAAAAAAAAAAAAAAGGAAAGAAATTGATTAAAGCAATATTGGTTTACTCAGAATCCCTGGGAAGGTTGAAGATCCAGGCTCAGTATATGGATAGAAGCAAAAGATAATGGGCAGCAGCCACAAACGTGGCCAAAATCATGCTAAGAACGAGTCTGTGAAGACACTGCTGTCCCCACTGTGGAATGTTGGGTGCCATAATTTGCACTGCCACTGGCAATGTGCAGAGGATACTGTCCCTGACTCTGATGTCTTTGAAAACTGGAAGCTTCTGCTTCCATTGTTGCTCCAACTTTCAGAATAGATTCACCTTTGTTCTTGCTTATTTGTATCACTAGGTTCTTATTCAAAGTCGAGGGTAGAGGCATCCGATTGATCATGCTCAGGTCTTATGCCCTAGCTGCAAGGGAGGCTAGGAGAGGAGCATCTTGCCTTTTCAGCTTCTATGGGGGGGGGGGGAGATGGACCCTGCCTCTTACCAAAATTTCTAAAATGAGACATCCATAATTATAGGAAGGGTATCCAGACATTCGGCAGACAAAACAAAGCATAGCAAACAAACCAGGAAATCACCAACAAACAATGTCTACCACACATGCCTGTAGGTTATATTTTATATCATGAGAGCAGAGTATCTAGAAATACTTTTTTCCTTTCTTTTTAGTCTCAAATATAGATATCCAAAATCCCAAGAATCAAAGCATTGCAGCCACAGCTAAAAAGGTCAGAAAATTGCCTGGTATTTCATGGCTGGGGTTACTCAAATTGCAGCCTACTACAGACTGAAACAGAGCACCATTTGACCTTTTCATGTGGTAAGATGTTGTATTATCGGAATTCCTTCTTTCTATGATTTTTTTTGCTCTTTCACCCTTTCCCACTTATTTGAATTCAGGCCTAAGAAGGGAAAAAATGAAGATAAAAAATAGGGTCTGAAATTTCAGGTTGGGAGTGAAGTGCGTCTAATTTTGAATTTAGTGAGGAAAGAGTTTTCTATGGCTAATCTGAATGAACATTGGACTGGAAATCAGGGAGCTCAAATTATAATCTTTGACAAGTCCCTGCCTCTCTCTGGATCTGAGATTCTTCATTGGTGTGGTCCCTGGATTGAACTCAGGCAGACCCAGAGTAGAGCTCCTAGTTACTGACTGGTGTAAACTTGGTAATATCATGCTCTTAGCCTCATTTATTCTCATGGGGTAACGGGCATAAGAATAGTACTTTCCTCGTGGATTTATTGTATGAATTAAATAAAGCAATATTTGTAAAGCTTGAGTTAAAAATAGAATAGTTGTACCCTAGGTGATCTTTAAGGACTTTGAAGGTGTCTGAGAATATGATATTTCATATAATTTGCAGAGTGAGCCACATAGTGTGTGTATATGTGTATTTTATAGTTCATATAGTGTAAAAGTTAGGTTGGCGTTAGAGGGACAGGTATTCTCAGAAAGTAAAGAAAAGTTCTTTCCTCCTTTTCTCTATTCCATGATCTATGAGTATAGCACCATTTAAAATACTGTGAAAGATACTCAGAAACGATAGCTACAATACATATTTAACACCCTCTAGGAGCCTGCAAACTAGATGAGACCAAAAGAACACAGTTCTATTATTGATATGGGTTGAAACATGGAATAAGGCCATCAAGGCCGTGATGAGAGAGCGGGTGCTGTGAGCTTGGAAGAGTGAAGGGAGAGGTTTACACTGGGCAGGATGGACAAAGCCAGCTCCACGGAGTTCCTTAAATGATGTAGTTGAGTTTACACTGGGTGTCAGAGCAGATTTACTTAAAGGGCAAAATTCTTTCATATACTTCTCATCAAAATATGGGAGCTAATTGCCCCCCCCCAAATTCCCCTTCCCACGCCCCGTGAATATGGGTTGGCCTTAGTAACTCACTTTTAATGAATAGAATGAGGTGAATGACTTGGTTGACTTCCAACTCTATGTTAGAAAAGGCAATACAGCTTCCACCAGTCTCTCTCTCTTTGGGACGCACATTCTTGAAACACTCATATGATGTAATACTATATGATATTATTGTATTTATTTTAATTATAATTAATTTAATTAATGTGATTATTCAGTGCCTTTCTCCACCCAGTATAAAGTAAACTCCATGAGATCAGATCTCTTATGTATCTTATACTCCACTCAACATCTAGCTCAAGGCTGATATGTAGATGCTCAGTGGGTATGCTGAATAAATGACTAGTAGTTGGATAGATAGATGGACCTAGAAGCCAGAATGACAGAGGTTTTGTTACTATTAGCATACAGATGATGGTTGAAGCAATAACGTAGAGGAGATCATCTGTGGATAGTGAAGAGATGAAGCTCAGAGACAGAACCTCCAGATGTCCCACCATCTCACTGTAACTAGCTCTCTCATAACTAGATTTGAATAAAAGTTCTGTGTTCCCTTTAGGAGATAGCAGATTGCTGTGCTTAAGAGTAGGGGCTTTGGAATCAGACTGCCTGGAGTTGGATCCAAACTCAGTAACTTACTATATAACCTTAACCCTGCCTTTTTACCTCACTGAGTCTCAGAGTTTCCTTATATAATGGGGCTGATGATAGTACTTAACGATAGGGACTTTTGAAGGTTAAATTAGATGATAGCCTAGAACTCTGTAAGCCTTAAATAAAAATTAGTTATTATTATTCTAATTATTAAGTGTAGAATTTAAATGCATTGACCTAAGTGGAACTGATTGTAGTAAGAAGACAGACATTTATGAAGTACTTTATAATTTTTGAAGTGCTTTTGCACTTGTTAACTCATTCAATTTCCACAGCAACTCAGCATCTGAGATATCATTATGCCTATTTTTAAATGTTAGTAAGTGGCAAAACTTGGGCAAGAGCCTAGATTTTATATTTTCCAAGTCCAGTGGCCTTTCAGACTGAAGAATCAGAAGGAGAATATCAAGTATAAAGATTCAGAATTGACATTTGCCCGTCTTGGATAAAAGTGACTTGTCCCTGAAATAGTTTGGTGCTAAACCTTTGAATTGTACGTATCCTAAAATTTTCCAGCATTCAGTGGAAAAATGTCAGTCTGATGTGGTTTGTTTGGACTGCAACATTGGAGCAGTTGAAGTTAATCTTTTTCATTCCTTCATTCAACAGGTATTTGTAGAGCTTTGCGCTAGGTACTGTGTGGGATACAGAGAAATACAATTTATGGATCTTGCCCTTTAAGTTTTTATTGCTTAATCTAGGTGAGAGGAGGGCAAAGACACACAGTGTGAGCCATAGCTTGATAGAACAGACTTTGAACTTTCAGTCTCTGTGTTTGTAGTTTAGGGAAACTTCTATGAAATATAGACCATATTTCCACTTAATCAAGCAAGCATCACTTGGTAGAGAAGCCATTAATCATTGCTTTCTTGTCATGGATTGACTTGTTCAGCCTGGAGAGGAGATTGTTCAAGGTAGTGGAGACTTTTTCTCATCATGTATTATGACCTACAGTCCCCGTGTGTGAGGCTGGAAAGTTGGAAGAAACAATAAGACTGGGTGAGCCCGTCATCAGGTTATTGCTTCCAAACCCTGCTTTGACTTTCAGAGGCAGTAGAAAGGCAAATAATTCCTTCCTTCAACAGAAATTGACTGAATGCCTCCTTTGAATGAGGCAATGTGATAGACTCTGGAAAGATAAACACAAGAATAAGGACATGTCTCTGTCTTCAAGGAGCTCGTATGGCAGAGGCAACGGTGTAGAATCATAGCACTGTTCTTGAGTCAGACTGCCTGGGTTTCTATTCAGTCTCTACTATTTGCAGCTGAGAGACCTTCGACAAGTAAGTTAACTGCTCTGTGTCTTGGTCTCCCAAACCAGGAAATAGATGTAATAATGGTGAGGATTAAATGGGCTAATCCATGTAAATCCCCTAACACTATGCCAGACGCATAGTAAGCATGTAATAAATATTAGCTGTTATTATTATTAGTGTACAAAAGCACAGATGAGTTATGCTTCCTCTTAGGATGTAGACGGCTAGAAAGAGAATCACTTCCATTCCAACACTAAGAAAAATTCAGCTAACTACAAAATCATAACTTGTTTTTTGGACCTATTAGAGAGCTGAGGTCACAGAGCAAGAAAATAGCCTGAATTCTGAGATAGAAGATGTCCTGTAACCCTCAGGAATTGCTAAGGATCCGTTGTTGCTAGAGGAAATGGCAGAGGCTTAAAAGATCAGGTCTAACTGCATGAACACATGGCTAGCCTCTGCTGCTTTACACTTGGTAGATTGACTCAATTCTTGACACCAATGGCCTAACCAAAGTAGAGGCATGCCCATTTCCAAGCATAAATACTATTAATCTCACTGCTCTACACACAATATCTGGCATTCAATAAAAAATTATGAGACACACAAAATAGCAATGAAAAAACCCATTGTCCAGGGACAAAGCAATCAACAGAACCAGGCTCAGAGATGGCCAAGATGTTGGAACTATCAGTCAGGGACTTTAAAGTAATTATAATTAATATGTTAAATGATCTAGTGGAAGAGGTAGACAACACATATGAACGGATGAGGAATTTCAGTAGAGACATGGAAACTATAAGGAAGAGTCACATGGGAATGCCAGAACACACACACACACATACACACACACAGAAATCAGAGATAAAGAATGCTTTTGATGGGCTCACCAGTAGACTTGACACAGCTGAGGAAAGAATCAGTGAACTTGAAGACAGGTCAATAAGAATTACCCAAACTGCAACACACTGAGAAAAAAACGTGACAGAATATCCAAGAGCTATGACAAAACATCAAACGATTTGGCATTTGTATAATTAGAATGTAGAAAGAAATATAGAAGATGGCAAGATTTCATTAAAGAAAGTTCTTTAGACACAAGTAATGTGACATTAGACAAAAGTTTGGATGTAAGCAAAGAAATAAAAAGCTCTGAAAATGGTAAAAATGAAGATAAATATAAATAAATTTTATACTTATTGTTTTATTCATTCTAAAAGATGACTGTCTAAAGCAAAAATGGTAATAACATATTTTGGAGTATAACAAATATAAAGGTAAAATATATAATAACAACATCACGAAGGATGGGAGGAAGAAATTGAAAGTATACTGTTGTAAGGTTCTTACACCCTATATGACGTAATATAATATTTGAAGGTAGACTGATAAATCCTAGGGATGCAACTAAAAATATCAGAAAGAGGTATAAGTAATAAGCCAACATTGGAGGTAAAACAGAATTTAAAAAACGTCAATCCAAAGCATAGATATGTACACACTATAATGCTTTGGGGAAAATGGTAAGAAGTCTGGTAAAGATGTTGACAGTATAGAAAGTATGGGGCAAGCACAGAGTGTTGAGATAAAGCTGGAAAGGCATATAAGAGCTTGATTACGAAAAACTTTAGAAACTAGTCTAGATTAGTGATATTGAATATTTAATAATTTCTTTTCATTAACTTTAATAAAATAAAGATTTTTCACCTAAGTTGATTTTGTGGTGCTTCTTCATAGATACAATTTCTTTACAGGATAAATATGGCTTGTGATCAGTTTGTGAAGTTCACAAGGTTGCCTGAATGCCATTCTCTGAAGAAGGCAAATTAATTCATTTCAAACTTTTGAAGAAAGGGTGGCTTAATCGCAGGCATGAGGCTTGTTTTCAAATAGAAACCTAGTCATTATGTGTAGGGGATGTGAGTTGCTTGCTTTGTGTCCTTTCTCCTATTCTATCTTCTTGTTTTGTATCACAATGGTCCCAGCCATGAGGCTTGGGTGGGCTGGACCTAACTCTAAGCTCCAGGGACAGGTTTGGAAGGACGTGGGCCAATCAGCATATCCTTCCCACATGGTCACAGTGACTGGCTCTGGAATGCGCACATAATCCAGGCCAGACCAATCAAGAGAAGAACAAATTCTGGGATTTTGTCTAAGTTATCCAGTCAGCAGATTCTTTCCACGTGAACATGCAACTTTCTGGCACTACCGGGGGAAAATGTGTTTGAAAACGAAGCGCAGTTCTGGGGTTAAAAAATCAAGACACGGTGAGATTCAGTCTGGGATCACATTGAGACCTGGGTGGAACCTCTCCTGTGGGTTCATCAGTTAATAACCTAATATATTACCTCTTAAAATTTGACCAAATTAAGTATGGCTTTGCATCCTAAAAGCATCCTGTGTGCGGAACTAGCAATTTCAGTTAATTAGATTTTCCTTCATTCTGGCTTCTTTCCCTTATTCAAAATCCTTACAATATTTTCCCTTCCTTCACTCTTCCTAGCCATCATTTCCAGCCTTCTTTTGGATAAAAGGTCAGTGGTCTCCCCATTTTCTCACAGGTATCACTTATTCCAATTGACATTTACACTTGAGTAAACCTTAAACCTCTCTGACCTTTTTTAAAAGCTAGATTTTAAAGAGATATTTTCTCTGTTTTAAAACAGTACATTGTTGTTGCTTTTCTTTGTAAAAGGCCACACTGCTCCTTCCAAATTTTTTGGGTATTTTGTGTGCCCATTTAGCTTTTCTTTTCCCTCTTTAAAATGGGGGTCTGCTCCTTTTCTTTCTTTCCCCCTGCAGTGTGGGACACAGATGTTTTGTAGACACATGGAACTTCTTAATAAGTTTAAAAAATATTTAGCCATTTTTGCACCATTCTTAATCATGTGAAATAAATAAGGGAATAAATCAGCCCTTAAATATTCCATTTAGTGTTGAAAATGAAAAACAACAGATGTAGGTATTTGAGTGGGATAAAACACTGCCAGATACAACTCTGAAGTCTGGCCTAGTCCACATATTCAGTTCAGTTTGAGAAAGATACATTGAGCCCTTCCCCTGGCTAACTTTTGATAATCTGGAGACAAAAGATGAATAAGACATAGATTCAGAGTCCACCTGCCAGGGTTGGTCCTAAGAACATTTTCAGTCACTCTGTCTGTAAACAATTCCAAATTCCTCCTTCTACTTGGGAACAGTGTTTCTCACTTGACTTCTTGTCGGTTGTTCAGCTCCATTAAGCACTTCCTATCGCCCATTCTCTTTCAATGGCTTGTTGGGTTGACTCTAATTCAGGCATTGGGCCACATGCTCTACTCACATTATCTTATTTAACTCTTACAATGTCTCTAAAAGATATCTGTAAGATGGGCATAACCAGAGTATGTGAGGAAACCAAGGTTGGTGAGTTAGAAAACTTCCTGGGGCCCCTCACTCATGAGGGGTAGAGCTGAGCTCCAAACTGTGGTTTGTCTGTGTTCAGAACCCATGCGTTTAACTGTGACTGAGCCACTTCCTTCACTTACACTGAGGGTCCTACTGATAGGGTGAATGATTAATAGCTTAAACATTTTATAATGGGATAAATCCATAAATCCAAGGACCAATCTCACTTAGATTGATTTCATGCTGCTGTGAGAGTTCCATTGGGGGACTACTGGGGAGGGGCTGGTCCTCCTATAATCACAATCTGTTGGGGCCACCAACTCCCCCTGGGGTGTTGATGTCCATATAAACTCTTTGGGTTCTGTACATCTCCCCCTAATATTTTCTCTAATGTCTGCAAAGTCTTCTCCCTAATGTTATTTGCTGTTATTTACAAGGTCTGTTGGACCCCAGATACTCTCTCCATTTTATGTATTCAGAACTATTACTGACAAATCATTCAGAAGAAAAAGCAACTTGAGTTTCAGACTATTACTGAGAGAAGAGCCTCCCCAGGCACCTAACCTAGTCTCCCGAGGAACTCCAGCCTCTATCTTTCTCCATATTTAGGCTCCCTTTGCATCTTGTTTATTTTCTTTCCTTTATACCCAAGAGCATCTGAGAGATCTTAGGTTCTTAAGCTCCTTAAATCTTTCATTGACACGTCAGCAAAAGCTTTCATTCTCTCTTACCCACAGACACCTCCTTCGTCTCTCCATTCCTCTATTTCAATATCAATAGTCTATATCTTTGTAAGTTCTGGCTAAGAAAACTTCACAGCCCCCTTTTTTGAAGTGCTCACTGGTGGACACGCTTGAGCACTCCTGTCGTGTCCTTACATCTGCTCCCTACTGTTTAGCTCAGGGGAACACACAGCAGAACCTCTCAGAGCAGAGAGTCACACTGCCAGAATGACCCTAGGCTAGCACCTGAAGGCTGTGGAAAACGTAGATCCCTCGGCACTTGCTGGAGTTTCTGATTTCTCATCGAGCTTGAGTAAAGCTTTAAAGTCCAGGCATCCAGGCACTTAAGACTGAAACTGCTCTCCAGAGTTACAGCCATCAGAACCGGAAGGAAGCACAGCAGAGCCCTCTCTAAGGGCCATCTGCAGACAGAGGATGGCTGACCAAGCAGCCCTTCAGGCGCCTGACTCTTTCCGAGGCGCACACATTGGGCATGACAGCATGAAACTCTTGTTGGCCCAGCTTTGATGCCAGGCGAGTGGCAGGGTGCTTGTTGTTATTGGTCCAGAGGAAACTTTGAAATCACGTCCGTCCCCACAGCAGGAGTCCTTTGGAGGACCAGAGGACTGATTCTCATCAGAAAAACCCCACTTGCCTGGTTTGTCATGGGAGATTTTTTCCCGTGGATGCCCTCCTCCCAGAGAGATGGGAAGCCATGCAGACAGGTCAGCCCTTTACTCTGGATGTGTGCAGAGATGGGATACCAACCCACGCAGGGTCAATTCATAAAGGCTCAGATTTCAACCTTTGTGATATTTTAAATCTCCAAGTTTGTCTAAGAAATCCTCTCATCAAATATTCGCTTGATTTGACTTAAGATCCTTGAATATATTTTCATAGGAGACCTTTGTAAACTATGTCCTGAGTTAGGTTTTGCAAGGAAATTGCTATGCAATGGTTGGTTGACATTTCACCAACAAGCCCTGGTTTGTGCTAAAAGCAAAGTTATCTTGGGAATCCAATGTCTAAAAAGGCAGCAACCAATGGAACAAATAATACCGAGTGAGGTATACCTGGAGGGTGCGTATTTTTAAAATCTCTGTATCCCACAACTGTTAAAGCGAGAGAGAATGTCTTCGTAATGTTACCTTCATTAAAAGAAACCACGAGAGAGGAAAAGTACTGCTGACGTCAATGTCATGACACCCCACTCTGACTTAACGAGCAAACTGCATTTCTAATAGTAATGATTATTTTGCTTGCCTTCGTGGAAGAAAGGTTGTTGAGTATTCTCCGGCTCTCTCAAGAAGCTCTTACAAAGTGAAGTATCCTACTCGTGAGGTAAACCATAAATCTTATTGACCTTCTTGCAGTTAGAAGCATTTAAAGGTGCATCACTCTCGTCTTCTTGGGACTAAGGTTATAGAAAAGTCACCTTTCAGTTATTAAGTTACTTCTAGACAGCTGGCTCCACTGTCAGACAGAGAGAAGTAATGTGGCTACTTCTGGCGAGTGGTGACTGATGAGTTTTTAAGGAGACACAGAATTTTAAAGCAGTTGTCCTCATGAGTCCTACTGGATGGATTTGACTTACCAAATGGTTTACAAAAACAGTTCAGGCACTGATATGTTTGTACATTTTCCAGATGTGAATATGAGAAGCAGTTTCCTTGCATAATTGACATGTGGCACCAATTATAATTTCTTCAAGTAGAGAAAGGACATAAGTATGAACTTGATTGTGAGCTCATCGAGGGCAGGGGTCTGTGGCTGATCTTTCCTGTATCCTTAGCACCTAACATTCCTGCATCCATTTAACAACTATGTCATTCAAAAAATATCTCCTGAGCACCTATGATATACCAGGATTGTTGTAGGTGCTAAGAATATAACAGCGAACAAAACAGAGAAAATCTCTCCTTGTATGGAACTAATATTCTCAAGGGAGGATAAGACTAAAAAATAAGAATATAATACATCAGGTATGAAGAAAAACGAAAGAGAATAAGGGAGACAGTAAAGGGAGGGGTGCATGTGCATATGTGCTGTTTTATGTAGGTGGCTTCTCTACTGCAGTGACATTTGAACAGAGAATGAAGAAAGTGTGGAAAGCAGCCACATGGTTATTGGTGGGGGAGAGATCCTGGCAGAGGGAACAGCTGATGCAAAGGCTCTGAGGTAGGAACATGCTGGCTGTGTTTAAATGACAGCAGTAAGAAAAGAGTGCAACCACAGGACTAGTTCGAACTGGACTATTGTATCAATAACAGGATGTCAAAGTTATCTTGCAGGGGTGGGGACCTAAAACTGCAAGTCATGGAACTGAAGCATGTGCAGAGGAGAAAATTTTGACCTGAAGTAACACCTGGAGCCAAAGCTCCCCTCGCCCACCTTAGAACCAAAGGACCAGGACACGACCCAAACTTGAAAGCAGAACATTTCCAGAAGCGAGAGGTCCGTCGTCCAGGGAGATCCAGTGTTAAAGCCCCTTTTCATACCTCACCATAAATACTCTTGTTTAAAATCCTTCCAATCAAAATCTGTCCTGCCAGCGCTTCTGCAGACCAGCCTGCCCTCCCTAATCCCCTAAATTTTACCCCAAACCCTGGATCAGGGAGATGTATCTGAGAGCCTTGCCTCCTGTCTCCTTGCCTGCTGGCCCCGCAATAAAGCTTTTTTTTTCTCAAAAGTCAGCGCCACAGTATTGGCTTCTGTTGCATTGGGCAGCGAGTCCTTGCTCAGTGACAAGAGGAGCTGGAGCGAGTGAGGAAGGGGTGGAGTGGTAGGAAAGGAGTTTAGAGGTGGTGGGGGAAGAGAACAGGCCATCAAGGGTGGAGTGGGTCAAGGTTAGGACTGTGGACTTGATTCTGAGTGTGATGGCAGTCCTGTGGGTGCGGAGTTAAACAGAGCACTCAGGGGAGCTGACTTAGGTTTCAGAAGTGTCTCTGGCTGCTGTAAGTGAGGTAAGAATGGATACAGAGAAAGCTGTGAGGAGGTTCTTCCTGGTGAGAAATGATGGCGGCTTGCCGGTGGAGGTGGTGATCCCCTCTTACCAGACGGCCTTGTATCCAAGAGGTGCTCAATAAATGTCTACAGTGTTCATTCACCTGGATCCCCCTCACCCTTCGTCCTCCTAATAAAAATTTGCCTTGTCAAAGCAAACCCATTTTCTTCCACTTTTATTCTTTTCGAAACAATTTCTGAATGCATTATTTTTTCAGAGCACATAGGCGGCTCCGAATGTTAAAACAAGCAATACTTTAAAAGGATCTTTTAAAAATTAAAAATAATACTCTTTAATTAATTTTTTTCTATTTTTTTTTTGGAGGATGATTAGCCCTGAGCTAACGTTCACCTCCAATCTTCCCCTTTTTGCTGAGGAAGACTGGCCCAGAGCGAACATCCGTGCCCATCTTCTTCTACTTTATATGTGGGACACCTGCCACAGCATGGCTTGATAAGTGGCGTGTAGGTCCACACCCGGGATCCGAACCAGCGAACCCCATGCTGCTGAAGTGGAACTCGCGAACTTAACCACTATGCCACTGGGCCCACCCCCAAAATAATACACTCTTATATTCTGCTAATGTATCCCTTGTGTCTGCTGTTTGAAAGAGACCTTCTATGCACACTTCTCAACTTTTTTTTTTTAAATAAAAAAAGTTTTAAAATCGCTGCATTACACTTTCTAAGTCCTGCTCAAAGCTTTGCAGCAAATTAACTTTCCTGTTACACTAGTCCCTCTCTATCTGGCAAAGTCTGACCCCTTCCCACCTCTGTTTCCAATGGAGCATAAGCCAAGATAGCTTTCAACAAAGGTGCTCTTTCGGTTCCATCAGCGTCTCTGAGGATTTTCATTAATAATGTCAGCTTAGCTCTGGAAACAGTTTGGGAAGTTAACCAGTTGATTTACTCTCTCCTTCATTTTGTGGTTGTCTGACTATGGTAAAGGCAAAATGTCTGGAGGGTGACAGAGGTCTTTTTAGTGGGTCAGCCAGCAATTTAGAAATACGGGTAATACAGTGAGGGTTCTGAGAGCCGTAGATACACTGATCTCAATTCCTGTGGTGTTGCATCACACAGGCATTTAATTTAGGGTGGTGGTTCTCCAATTTAAGTGTGCATCAGGATCACCTGGAAGCTTGCTAAGCCGCATTGCTGAGCTCCATCCTCAGAATTTCAGATTTGGTCGGTCCAAAGTGGGGCCTGAGAATTCACATTTCTAACAGGTTTCCAGGTGATGCTGATGCTGGGGACCAGGCTTTGAGAACCACTGACTGAGGGGAACTTGCCTCTGAGAGAGAGAGAGAGGCTTTACATTGTGTGGGCAATTCAGCATACCCATTTCCTCAGTAAGCGTGTGCCCGTGAGTGAGTGTGCGGTGGGAGATGAATTCTTCAGACTGGAGTCAGAGGACTGTCAAAGAAGTAGCAGCCATGGCCTTTGTCTTTGAGAAGGTGGTAACCTAATTAATGCTGGAGGAAAAAAATGCCACTTATTCCAAAATATACACATGCCAGGTAATAGAGGATAAATTGTCTTGAGTGTTGAGCAAAAGGATGAAGCTGGAAGAAAAGGGAGAGGAGTCTGAAGCAGGCCACCAAGTGCTTTCTTGGACTTGGAGGAGTGAAGGCGTTTGTGGTGAGGTCAATGGCAGGAATACAATCTGAATGGCAGGAGGTGAGCAGGAGGCACGTGTGCGGATCAGGAAACTGGGGAGTTAGAAACCTGGCTTGCTGGGAGGAAAAGACCAGTTTGGGGAGACAAAAGATGTAATTTTTGGAAACTGGCTGAATGAAGAGGAAATCAAACAGTCCAGGGTTCTGGACCCTGGAGAACATAGATTGGAGGGTCAGTGAGATTTAATGTGAAACGGAAAGCTTCCTTGAGGAAAGAGCACGAAGACGTGCTGAGTACCCGGTTAAACCAGAGGGGCACCTGTGCCTCGAATTTCATTTTTCTGCTTAAACAGACATGACCTTATGAATAGGAACAAATGGCTGTAAACTCTAAGTAGGTGACGTAGTGATGCTTTTAAACATTAAGGAAGAAGGATCTTTTATAAAAACTAAAGGGAAGGGTAAAAATATTAGCATTCTATAAAAAGCCTACAGCACCTGATTGAAGCAGGTGTGCTGACTGCTTTAATTTTTATTTATTTTTAGTCTCAAGTATTGTGATTTGGAAAACTGACTTACAACAGGCAAAAGAACAGTTGAGGAGTCTAATAATACTCTAACAATATATTGCCTTTTCTTATAAACTGCATTGAAATAACGAGGAGGTTTGTTAAACTTCTGTGCAGCTCCTAGAATTTTTGAAGATACTAAGAATTTGATAATAGGCATTTTAACTAAGTGGAAAACCCCCTAAACATCGATAGAATAGCTTCTCAAATTATTTTAGAGCAACAGCCATGAAAATGATGTGAAAGGAGAGGTTAATAACAACAATACATTTCCATAAAACACTTCAATAATATGGTAACAGATGTGATCGACATCTTTTAAGTGCTTATTCTGTGCCAGGCTCTGTGCGCCTGTGTGTGTGTGTGTGCATGAATGCACATATGTTCCTGTGTATGTGAGTCAACACACACCAAGAATACTTTAAAGAATAACTTTATTAAGATAAAATTCATGTAATATTTACTTTTTGCAAGTGTACGATTCGATGATTTTAGTAAGTTTGTGGAGTTGTGCAACCTCCATCACAAGCCAGTTCTAGAGCATTTCCATCACCTCAAGATGTCCTCTTGTGCCCGTGTGCAGTCAATCTCGCTCCCACTCCCAGTCGAGACTGTTTCACTCTGTCTCCATGGATTCGCCTTTTCTGGACGCTGCATGTTAAATGGAATCATACAAGCTATCATCTTTTGAGTCTGGTTTCTTTCACTTAGCATAATGTTTTTGAGATTCATCCGTGTGGTACCAGATATCACTAGTTTATTCATTTTTATTGGTGAATAGCATCCTATTGTATGGATATACAGTGTTTTGTTAGTCCATTCACCAATTGATGGGCATTTAGATTATTTCCAGTTCTGGATTATTACCAGTAAAGCTGCCGTGACTCTTTGCTTACCTGTCTTTGTAGACACACAAAATTTTAATCGTCCCAATTACCCTATGGTTTAGGACCATTATAACTTCCTTTTCTCCGGATAATGAAAGCGAGGCTCAAAAATTAGGAAACTTGTCCAAGGTGATAAACGCAACTGGGGTAATATTTGGAGAAACTGTTGAATGCGCTTTCTTCTCTTGCGCTTCAGATCCTTGACTGACTCCCCAATTAGCTCCCAGTCATTCATCTCCTTCAGGTGGGAGGTGGAGGTATTAGGAGCATTTTAGCAGAAACGCAAAGATAAAAGAGTGAGTTAATCAGCTTCTGACATTCAATATAAAATTTAGGGACAAGATAGTAAGATGAAAAGCCAGGTTTGAGCAGGAGTGGGTGCAGAGAGAGGGAAAAGGAGGTAGATGGACCTTATTTATTTTTTATTCTTTTTAGCATATCAAGGGGAAAACTTGGATGATTTCAATCATAGTTTCTTCCACAGAATGGGGAAGGAACCTCTCCCACCTGCTGGCTGGCTGTTTGGATCCTGGCCCGGGTTAGGAGGAGGGTATGGCAAAGTCTGAGGAGAAGGTAGGGTCCTGCTCCTCCAGCCAGGACTTCAGTGGGGAGAAGAGGTGAGAGGGGCAGGGCTGGGCATGGGGGCCCTGATATCCCCACTGTGGACTTGGGGCTGGAGCGAGCGGTGGTGGTGGGGTTAGCTGAGGAGTGACACAGTCAGGGGCTTTGGACTCGAGGCACATTTGGGGCTCTGGGTAGAGATGGCTTCCAGTCTGCCCTGCTCCAAACTGGAGGATAGCAGCATCAGAGGAAACGTGGCGGTCCAGCGTGGTTAAGCAGAGAAAAGGCCACTGTTCAGTTTTTCTAAGTTGCCTTCAGTGTCCTCATGGTGTGGAGGGCCCCCAGCATCCCTGTGTGCTCCTGAGGGTGGGCCTGCAGATGGGCTGAGGGACATCAGCTCTGCCTTACGGAGAATGCGGGTGGACTGCCTCCTCCTGGGCTTTGGATGGAAGACGTGACTGAGGCTCAGCAGCTTTAGCAAGAGCTGGGGTGAGATCAAGTCGACTAGAGAACCTCTCCAGTCCCTCATGCAAACACGGAGACCTGACTGTGGGTGTCTCAGGCCCTGATTCCAGCAGCAGCAGACACTCAGGGACAGAACCAGCAGCAACTCCGAGGTCCCCAGCCGTCTGGCTCATACCAAAGGCCAGTGTGAGACTAGGGGCACTCTTGCCCCAGGGTTGGGACTAGAGTGAGGCCAGTGAGGTGCCTAGGTCACAAAATTTAAGGAGGCACTTGCTTCTCCACTGCAAGTTTACGTAAATCCACCTCGCGTATTCCTGGTCCACGTCGCGCAGAGGAGCAGCAGGAGGACTGGAATCTACCACAGGACGTTTGTATTTGAAGCTAGTGAGCCTTCCCTCAGCGATTTTACATTATTGCTCCCGTCTGGGTCTGCTGCAGGAGACTCAGTCTACGTTTTCTGGTCTGTGCGTTTGCTTGTTTCCCATCGTCCAGGGCTTGAGGGCTGTGAGAAAGAGCAGGTCTGTTAGGGAGGTGGGTAAAGAAACACCGTTTCCTTGGCACGTGGGAGAGCAGCGGGAGTGGATTCATGACCTGTTTATGTGCCGCTAATGAGTCATGGGGCTGGGATTTTGCCTGCCTCCAGAGCCCACTCTTTGGAGATAATAATAATAAAGCTAACAGCTAACATGTTCTGAGAGCTCAGTATGTGCTAGGCACTGTTCTAGGTGCTTTAAGTGTATTCACCCATCTAATCTTCACACTCCCCTGTGTGGTATTGTGTGCTATCCTAATCTGACAAAGGAAGAAACTGAGACACAGAGAGGTAGAGTAACTTCCCTAAGGTCACACAGCATGGAAATGGTGGTGAGCCAGGTACTTTGGGTGTGGAGCCCATGCTTGGAACCATGTAGCATGAAGGCAGTTGACTTAGATGATACCGTCTTACATTGTACAGCACTTCTGACTTTTCCAAGATCTTTCACAATATGGTCTTATCTTTCCTCGTGACAGGCTTAGTGGTTAAACGGGGCAGGAGGCAAAATTGCCAGTTTATATGTGAGGGAGTCATGATGCCAGTAGCAGAGAAGGAACGGCACGGGGGCTTGGAAATGCCAGTCCTGCTCTGACAAGAGCTTAGGGTGTGGGGAGAACGGAAGGAGGCACCGTGGAGGACATTGAATGTCATGTCAAGGAGTTTGGCCAGGAAAGTTAAATACAGATAAACTAGAGACTGAAAAGAAAAGATATGGAAGATGTGCTTGAAGTTGACAATGTGTTTAGTAATTATTTCTCAATAGGATTCTGTCTGGATCCTAAAAAAGAGGAAATAAAAAGCTGTGGAACGTGTCAGCCTTCTAAGTCCCGTAACCGTCTTCTTGCCATCAATCCTCATTAAAGGTTGGTTGAACCTAAAGAAAATGCCAGTTTTGCTAATTACTAAGGATATTTAAGGAATAATCTTCATCTCGCAGTGCTAGATGAAGCAAATAAATAGCAGAGATTGATTAATGACCAAAGCCAACCGGAGGCAATCAATCACCAAAGTCATTTATTCCGGAGCGTTCAGTAGAGAAATGGTTTCCAAAATGTGGCATGTGAGATGGTTTTAGGTAATATCCAAAAAGAATATTTTTATTTTAATAGTTATAATCTTTATTTTATTTAAAGAATATTAGTTTCTTATGGGATTGGTATACTTAAATTTACCAAGTATACTAAATTTAAAAGTCAAGTTGGTCTAAAGAAAATATTAAATAACAGCATGGGTGGCATATGGATACGGGAAAGTCACAAAGATGGTACCCAAATGAGTGAAGTTTGGGGAACGCCGTATTAATGCAACAAAGACCAACTGGTTATATCATAACTCAAAAGTGAAGATAAGATATTTTACTCACTTCCTGCCCTACCCTGGGCTTTTGCTCAGGGGTTACCATATATCATGCACTGTGCCAAGCAGTTTACCTGTGTCAGCTCATTTCACCTTACAACAGTTGTCACCTGAGAATCGAACTCTTCTTATTTCCAAACAGCAGAACTCTGATTTCGTTGAGGTGGCACTGACTCCCAGATGAGAGACTACATTCCCAGGTTGCTTTGCAACCAGTTATGCCGTGTGACCGTCCTGAGGGATGAGCTGAGAGCATCGTGTGGAACTTCTAAGACTGGCTGTTTATAGGGAGCTAACGTACATGGAAGAAGTCCCCATTTGTCCTTCTCTTTTCCTCTTTCCTGCTGCCCCTGATGCCTTTGTGACGAATGGTACTCCAGTAGCTATCCTGGAACATGAGGTAAATTTGAGGATGGAAATCAAATGATGGAGCAGAAAGAGGTCCTACTGACCACAGAGCTGTACCTTCTCTTGGCTGTCTACCTCAGATCTCTTTCACCTGAGAGAGAAATAACTTCTATTTAAAACTTCTATTATTGCAGGTTTTTGGTTAATACAGGCAAACTTAATATGAACTGATGGAACATGAAATACCAATTTGGAGTGCTTTTGGGTGTAGGTAACAGTAAACAAAACTTATGGAAGCTTAAATATAGGGGTTTATTTTTCTCACATAAAACAGTAAAGAAGTATTTGGCTGTTCAGTGATGCCATCCAGAGCCCAAGTTCTCTCCAGCCTTCCGTTCTTCCACCCTTAGCATGCTGGCTTTTACCTTCGTGCTTGACACCTCATGGCTGCAAGATGGCTGCTGTAGCTCAGGCATTATGTCCACACAGCAGGCAAGAAGGAGATGGAAGAGTCAAAGTTCTGCTCCTCATAAGGTGTTGTCTTTTTGTTTGGGAAGGGAATTCCTCCCCAGCAGAGTTCCCCAACATACAGAACTGCATCTGCTAGATCTGTGACGGGGTCCGCCTTTCTGAAATCATGGGATTTCTGCTAACTACTGAAATATATTGAGTTCTGTTACTATGGAAGAAGGAAGTAGGGAGAGGCTGTGGACAAGCCACGGACAGTAAGTTCTCAAGACTTAGAGATGAGGTGAAAGTGAGTTTTCAAGGCTAAGAAATGAGATGAAAGGCTAATATTATAGAGCCAGTAGGTAGAAAAACTAGGTTTTGAATGAAGCTCGAATCCTCAACCCTGAGGTCTTAATCACTTTGATAAAATGTCCTCAGAAAGATCTTAAAGAAAGATCTTAGCTTACCCTTCTTCAGATTTTATTTTTAGACTCTTGGGATTTTAAACAGGAATCCTGGATTAAGTGGCATGTAGAACTAGAGAGTTCTGAAAGATCCCTTCCAATTTCTAGAGCAGCTTTGTGTAACAGAACTTTTGAAATGACAGAAATGTCCTATGTTATACTGTCCAACATTGTAGCCACTAGCCACAGCTATCGAGGACCGGACATATGGCAATATTATATGGCAATATAATAATGAATAAAGAATTGAATTTTTAATTTCAATTAAAACATTCACATGTAGCTAGTTGCTACTGCATAGAACAGCACAGTTGCAGAACCTCAAAATATCGGTTTCCAGAATACCCCAAAATGCTAAGAATCAACAAAATTCCACCCCCAAACAGATCTATTTGTTTTTAAGAAGTAATGGCCCACTGTTGCTTTGCGTGAAGTGATGTTAAAGGCCAGACAAGTGATTACCTTATGAAAAAAGTTGTGTAGACATAATCATGTTACAAATATTGGTGCAAAGGATTGGCCTATGAAAAATACGGATTTATGTCGCTCTGAGCGTACTTCACAGCAAGTCAGGCTTGCCGTCCTGCGGTTACAGGAGGACAGATGTTGGGCCCCATAAGAAGCAAGCTGTCGTAGGCAGAGCTGGCCCGCAGGGGTACGGCTCAGCAAGTGGAAGTAGTGAGCTTCCCATCGATTCTGATGCAGGACAGGCGAACCACTTTCGTTACAAAAGCCTACAATGCTTTCCCCTGAGTCAGCAATGAGTTCAGATCTTAGTTTTCAGCACACAGTTAGTTTAAATGCTTTGCCCTAACATTGTGTCTAAAGAGATGAGGGTATTTTAGGATGTGTCCACCTTACAGCAACTGGGGATGAGCTATACCTCTGAGAAGGAGGAAATTTTGTCTTCTGTGTCTGTTAATTTGGTTCAGGAGGAAAAATCATGCTGTCTAGAAAATTTAGTTTCTTAACGCTAGTTTACTGATTTGCAGACCTACATCAGAGAAACGCAGCAAAGCTATTTTAGTCTATTAGTATTGCCCACGTCCCACATCCATTCCCTTGCAGTGACAATACCAAAAAGAGATTGCTGGTTGCGAAGGGTGCTGGGGTATCATGTCCTTCTTGCCGTTGTCTGTTGAGGGAAAGAGAAGGCTGTGAGTCTCTCCTGCCCTCAGCCTTCAGGGAATTTTCCAAGATTGCTTTGTAGCCTGACTTCTAAACCGGCATTTAGAGGGCCAGCCCGGTGGCCTAGTGGTTAAGTTCAGCGGGCTCCACTTTGGCGGCCCAGGTTTGGTTCCCAGGTGGGGACTTACACCGCTCTGTACGTGGCCATGCTATGATGGCGGCCTATATACTAAAAATTAGAGGAAGATGGGCACTGATGTTAGCTCAGGGTGCATCTTCCTCAGCAAAATAGTAAATAAATAAATAAAATTGTCATTTGGAAAGCCCCAGACAGCTTCTAAGTAGCTAAATTATATTCTTTTGGGTTTTGCTTGATATCCCTAAGGTTTGAGGCCTGGATATTTTCACAGCATTTTTATTTGCTGTTTTCCACTTGTAAATGTCTCACCGAGGACACGATTGGCTGAAGGAACTTTGAGCTTCTCGGTGCGCCGTGATGAAGTGGCAGAAGGAATCAGGAGCAGGACCTGCAGAATGAGCCTTCTTCTTTCTGCGTAACATGGCCCATTATCTCTTTGGTTAGTGCTCTGACGCTTACATCATTCTCTCCAGCTCTGCGTCTTTTCTGTGCGGTTCCTCCGACCCAAACAGGTGCCTGGCATCATCTCCACAGCAGCGTGGCCTGCTTCTCAGGAGCCATGTGGGAAGATCTGGCTTTCCGTTTCTGCAGGGCCTCAACATAAAAGTTCTCAATCACAAGGTACACATGTCTTTTTGGTGTCAGGTCTTAACTTTCTATTCTTAATCACCTTGGTTTGATTTGGAAGTTTCCGGTAAAGATGGTAAATTCCATCAGCTTTTCATCTCCCATAATCCCAGAAACAGCTCCATTTCCGTGTGAATGTATCTCTTGGAGCAAAGAAGAATGCACGAATGCAAATTGCGCTCTTAACAGGAATGGGTGCTCAGGTGCTAATTTGCAAACATAGTCACTTCTTTTTAAAGGACTATTGAGATATATTTGTTGACAACTGGTATTATCATTTTGGCAAAAACCTTCATGCAATATGCAAGACCTTAGACAACAAACAATGCAGGGAGTTGTTATTGATGTCTGTGCTTAAAAATAATAATGATTATTCAGTAAATCCAAAAACCAAAGTTGAAAAACTTTCTTTGCCCTCTGTCTTAAAATTAAGAAACAGATGGCCATCTGTAGCCATATATTTCTTGTTGTTGCAAGTAAATGCAGCCACAGGAGCTTATTTTATGCTAAAAGCCTCCATCTGCCGGATGCAATGTTTTTGTACCTGTGGAAAAATGAATAAAATGAGAAGGACCCGCTCGCTTCTGACCTTGACTCTCAGACAGATTGCGCACCTAAGATAGTAGCCTTTTCTCCTTGACAGGTGTTAATTCCAAAATGATAGTGCTGTAGTCTTTGGACAGTTTCATCCTTTTACCTAAATGGGGGCCAATTTGGCTTCGTAACATTTCTGGTTGGCATATGTTTTGCTGCTACACAGGGAATGGATTTTCCTTTAATGAGCAACACACTGTGTCCCTTCGCGCCGTCTTTCCTTACTGTAAAAATGCTCAAGCATCCTTTGCCTCTCTGGTCTTTTGGCCAGGCAGAAATGAGAAATCATTATAAATGAAAGTGCTCTTAAAAAATCCCCAGGTGTCATGGATCTATTTATTCAGTGGAGGGAGGGGGAGTCGGGTGAACAGAATGAGTTGCTGCGAACGTGCCGATTCATTTGTTCCCATCTTTGCAGACTCAGCCCCCAGTGGCTCCCTACGTCTCTTCCTGCCTTCTGTGTGCCACCGTCACCACCACATTATTCTCCAAGGACTGTGTGTTTGTGTCCAAGGGGTTACGTGCAGTGGGAGCGCTATTTAAACAGAATCCAGTGTCATTCAGGCTTGCTTTGGTTCAGGCACGTGGCTTCCGCTTCTGTTCAACTCTGTAGAAAGTTGGAGCTGAAAGAGGGACCTTAGATTCTAAGCTCCTCATTTTATGAGTGAAAAAAACCTGAGGCTAGAAGAGGGGAGTGACAGCCCAAGGCAAAACTAGAACCAGACACGGCCTCTCGGGCTCTTGTTTTCTCTGATGTGGAGAAGCAACACAGGTTTTAAGGTTTGCATGTAAAACCAGGATGCCTGACTCCAAACAGGAGGACTTCCATTGACTTCCTTGGGGTTGACCTTGGGCAAAGTAGCATGCCTGGGAGTGCTTGTTAAAAATAAAAGTGGAAAACTAAGGAGGATTGAAGTATTACTTCAAGATAGTTTGTTGTAGAAGTGTGGTCCTGCTCTATTTTTCAATGCAATCAGTTCATAACTCCACATGTTCTTCTAGCGATGGAAGAGCTTTCTGTTGTTATGAGGGAAAAACAATAAGTAGAAAAAATTAGATGAGGAAAAGCGAGAGAGGAGAAATGAGAACCACTACACGCTGGAAGAAAGAGGACTTCTGGCTGTGTCAAAACCTGGCCGTGTGATCCTGGACGAGTCACTCCATCTTGCTATGCCTCAGTTTCTCCATCTTTTAAAGAGGAGCTTGGTCTAGATCTGGGAGCATGGCCCTGGACCAGCATTATTATCTGGGAACTTGCTACAAACTGACATTCTCAGACCTTACTTCGACCTACGACTCAGGAGCTCTGGGGGTGGGGCCCAGCAAGCTGCGGTTTCACAAGCCCCCAGGTGATTCTGATGCACACTCAAGTTTGAGAACCGCTGTGAAAAATCCCATTTTAAGAGCTCGAATCTCAGATGCCCGAGCTAACACTGCAAAGGAACCAAAACAGCTAGATACTCTTGTTCTCAGAGGTCACCTCCAAATGGTAAGTCTGTGATTCCAAGATTTGACCTGATTTTGTACATTGCTTCTTGCATTTCTGTATCTCTTTAACACATTCTCTCTGTAGAAGTCAAATATCAGTTTACCTTTCAGAATGCAAGGATGCCGTGTTAAAAACCTCCCAGCAGTAGTACTGACTTGGAGCTCCCATTTTAGATACAGAAAAGCAAGCGATTGCAGTCACGAGTATTCAGTAGGTACCATTGCTGGAAGATGAATGTTCATGTTGGCTATAAACTCCTGGTAGTTGGGGGTTTTTTTGGTTCCCTCGCCATGGAGATAGATTGTCAAATGTTAGGAGCAGGGCTCCGCTTCATGTGCTTGCTTTTCTTGAGCTCCACCACTTCCAACCTTGGCTAAGTTACTTCCTCCCCATCTGTAAATGGGGAAACACACAGTATCTACTTTTATAAAGTTGTTGTGAGGACTCAAATGATACAGTTCATGTAAATATGCTCAGCATCGTGGCTTGTGTGTATTAAGCGCTCAATAAATGTTAAGCATCATTGGTCTACGTCTCAGTATTCTGCAGCTTCCAAATGAGGATAGAGATGTTTTCTTGTAATAGATAACCTGTGAATGATATGTGAATGTGAAGGAAAATATAAAATATTTGGAAAACTATATATGGTAATTATTTTCTATATGCAACAATAGTCCAGTGCTCAATGATCTCAAAGACAGGAGTCAGATATGACTGTTTCAAAAACAGAGGGGGAACAGATTAGCATAGCTAATCCCTTCTGGAGTGTCACCTCCCTAAATATACCTCTCATCTTCTCACAGTGCTAAATCCCGAGCCACTTCTTTTGGATCACTTCCAAAGTTCACTGAACTCTAACTAACAGGCTTCCCAGATTAGGTGGGTCTCCCGTTATGTGCTGGAGCCACCCCATAATTTCCCCTTCTATAGCACTTGTTACTCTTGAAATAACTTGTTAATGGTTTGTCCTCATTTGCTGGTCACCTTCATGAGGGCCAGGACCACGCTTGTTAATTTTCTGTTCATGGTGTAGCCCAGTTCATGCTTCAAATACAGCAGCTCAGGCCCTCCCCACCCCCAGGGCCCAACCAGATGCCTTGGCACAAATGGGTGTCCTGAGTGGTTACAGGTGTGCTGAGTTACTGATTGCTCCGTCCTTGGGGAGTCCAGGCAGGGGTAGAAGTTGCCAGGGTCCCAGGGCAGTCTCCTTCCACCTCCAGCAGCTTCATCTCTTTACTCCAGTGTGAAATAGAACCTTCTACGTGTGCTACGATGTTAAAAAGATGGGGAAGTACTGCAGTATTTGTTGGATGGATAGAAGAATAGCTATGTAGATAGATGGATAGATAGATGTCCCGACCGGTGAGAAATTATGCTTATCTATTGAATGTGTGATCAAACCAGGGCAGACAGTGGGACCTATTCCAGAACAGACACAAGGGCCACTTAAACAGTCCAAAACAAAGCTGCCTTGATTGCTTGCTAGGCAAGGAGACTTATATTTCTTAGGAAAGATACTTTAGTCTCCCCAAACAGAAAACAAGAGAGCTAGATCCAGCCGGAGGCAGAAGTTTTGTCTAAATAAGGTAAAAGTCTGTGTGTCAATCTCTGATTGGATCAAAAGTGGACTGCAGATTCTCTATTGAGAGAGGCTGTTATTCAGTTGTGTGTCATTGACACTGAGAATGTAGTCCTCAGTTGGGTCCAGGAGGGTTACTAGTCTCTGGGTCATTAGCAGACAACATGACACAAGCCTGTGCAGGGCTAGGCAGAGCTTTCCTTTTACATAATATCACTGTGAAAAATCCCTCTCTTATTAACTTCACTGTAATTTAACCAATTGTTTCAGCAAAATGGCCAAATGATGTCAGTTGAGGGGAGGTGATTCTGATTTATTATTGCTAGTGAAAACAATAACAAAACATTTATTGCTCCATTTGTTGCATTAGGCTTCTAAGTTAGGAAAATGAGTTGCAGAATATTAAGTCAAGATTTCAGAGATTTAATATTCAAACAGAGTTAGAGTGAAATGGAAAAGAAGAAAATGTCTCAATTTCTCCTACCCCACCATTCTCTACTTTGTATGACATTATTTCCTCAAGGCACAATAGCCTTGAAGGGCCATATAGATGCGAAATTGATTTCCTATTGTTTCCAACTGTCTTAAGATGTCTTTGCTATAGCCTGTAGGCTTGGGGGTAGCATTCCTTATAAGGTGTATTAAATTTGGTTATTTAGAGTTTTAAATATTTGTGTTTTAGGTACCTGTTGGTGGTATAAAAATCAGAGTCTTGCTAAGGCTTATTTGGTGGCCGTATAAATCGTAAAATGACAAATGATGAGCAAGACCTCAACCATAGTACATAGGAGAAAATGTCGTCCCCTTCCTTGGGTGGGTTGCCATGGTGATTGGTGGTGGGGAGTGGCAGCGATGAGATTTGGAGGAAATAGGAAGAGATATGACAATATTTGGACTTAGAAAAATTTGTGAAGTTGTTCCTCTAATGGGCTTGGGCTGCCATGTGTCCGGTTAAAATTCCTAGTACTCCTTGAGTTCAAAGGGCTTCTGTCCCCCCTGTGTTGGCTTTAGGGGCCACGGCTATGGCAGAAAATGGATTGTAGTCCTCTTAACAACAAAAGAGAGTAGATTTAGGACAGAATTGTAAATCCAGGCATGATCTCTTGTTGCTGCTCATACTAGCCAGGTACTGAACTTCAGCGTTCATAGTCATTATCCTTTCCCTCTCCGTTCTGGGGAAACACAGGTGGAAAGTAACTGTGAAATAACAACAGCAGCTGCCCATCATCTCCTGGTGGCGGATTGGGAGAGAGGTGAATCTGCAACATCCAGATAAAACCTTTCTGGGGCAAAACTTAATCAGGGTGAAGTGTAATAAATAAAACACAAGTCAACGAAGGAGCGGCAAGAAAGCGTTGCTGTGGGGGGGAAAACCCAAACAAACTCAAATGTGAGAGTAAAATGAAAATGTCTTTTCAGAATGAGAGAAAGCAAAGCAATTCAGAGAAGTGGCAAAGGCGGAGTTGAGCCTACACTTAATAACTTCTTGTTATTACCTAACTTGATTTTACTTGGAGCTCAAAGTGCTTTCAGAGGAGCTGTCTGAAGTAGTTTGTTAAAATAAAGAACTTACGTAAAGATTGCTTATCTCTTTGGAGTTCTAAGCCACACGCTGAAGGTAGACATGGCAGAGAATTATGAAATTCTATAAGCCAAGTTGCTAGACTTGTTTACCCTTCATTTACTGTTATGAAGTCAGCGATTCCAGTTGGGGATGGTGGAGAGGAGTAAGACTGGGGTGATGGTTTCTCGATTCTTGTCCGTGCATCCAGCTGTCTTTTCTTTATTTCTCATGCTGTCTCTCATTCTATGTGAAGGATTGAAATAATACTACCACTGACTTGACAGATCCATTTTTGTGAATATTCAGGATAATGGTGAAGATGTATTCCCAAGAAAATGGTATGCTCTGGTCCCTCCCTAGATACCCTCCAGCAATTTATTAGACTGCAGTTTAACCTCTGCACTGAGTTTCTGATTCAGGAAATGAGGGTGGAGTCTGGTAATCTGCATTTTAAATAAACACCCCAAATAACCCCAATGCACTAGTCCAGGAATCGTACTGAAAGACATACTGGCATTAGCATATGTCTGTGGCAGACCCTGCCGTCAGATAGATACGGTTTGAATCTCAGCCCAGCCACCTTCTGGCTGTGTGACCTTGGGCAAATTACTTGATATCTCTGTGCTTGTTTCCTCTGTGTAAAAAGGGATAAAATTAGTATCTATCTCATGGAGTTATATTTAATGAAATGACGCAGAAAAACATAGTTAATATAGTGTGTGACACAGAGTAAGCCCTCAACAAGTGATAGTGACATTGTCGTTCTTGTTGATAATGGACTGGATGATCCCTTTTTGAGCCTTTTTAGACTTTTGGACATAAGAAAGGGAACTTGAACTAGCTTAAGCCAAAGGAGAATGTGTTGGTCCATGTAAGTGATGAAGATTCTTTGCTTGACCTAAGTTTAGTCAGGCTCCTGAAACTTCTCCTAGGCTCACCTGTGCACTTCCTTGTAAAATCCAGTTTTAGCAAGAACCCTGCTGAGTCATTTTAGCAAGAGTCCCCTCCTGCATATCTGGCCACCCTCAATATCTGATGGGGTTCCTCATCCTTCACCATCCCCCACGTGATGTCTGATCATGCTGGCCTGTCTTCAGCAGGAATCCTGTTGGTCGATTTCGCCAGATCCCCCTTAACCCCTGATGTTTTCTCTTTGCAATTTTCCATCCGATGACCCCACCCTGCTCCTTGGCTGTAAGTTCACACTCGTCCATGCTATATTCAGACATGACGCTGGTTCTACATTGAGGTCTCTTTTCCCCTATTGCAGTAGTCCTGAATAAAATCTGTTTTTACCACTTTTACTACTGTCCAACTCTGGTTTTTCTTTGATGTAAATAAATTGTGGAAGTGACAATGTGGATATGGCAATGTGGAGGTGGCCTTGGTGACTAGATACAGGGAATTGAGCACTGTCTGAACTCATACTTCGCCTCTTAGCATCGCCTGTGTGGCATTATCTTGCTTCTGTTCCAGATAAGGTTTTTCCCATGCAGGGAAAAAATGTGCCTTCAGGTGGCTCCAGGCTTTCATTCTCATAGCTTGTGGCCGGAGAGGGAAAGAAACTCTCCTACCAGTTCTAGTCAGAAAAATTGGAGGGAGGATTCTCAGTTAACCTCTGCACTGAGTTTCTGATTCAGGAAATGAGGGTGGAGTCTGGTAATCTGCATTTTAAATAAACACCCCAAATAACCCCAATGCACTAGTCCAGGAATGGCTCAGTTGGAATCATATGCCTATCTCTGTACCACGATTGGCTGTGCCTAGGTCATGTGTACACGCCCTCATCAGAAGGTGGGGGACTCATGCTGGGCAAAGACCCTTAGTCACTCACTACCCATGTCGTCATCTTCCCTGCATCCTGGTAACTCTGCACCTATGATACCCACACAGCCCAGGACCCAAAGGTACCATAGGCATGGGGGACACAGCGAACTCCAAACAGGCATGCTCCTGCCCTCAGGGAACTTACAGTCTAGCGCAGAAGTGACTTTCAGACTGACGAGATGAAAGACATCATGACAGCTCTAGTCCGGGCCCTCCTCCAGCAGTAGGAACTGAGGAAACAATATGTATAGTAATACGAAGAATGTGATCTGGAAAATGAAAGTAAGTTGAATAAACTAATAAACTCAGAGGAGATGACTAATGCATGCTAGGCATATAAACTCTGAGATACTTAGAGTCATGCTGGATTCTCACAGGCCCCTTCCCCCCACCCCCACTTCCCAGCGCCCCATCACAAGTGATGAAGAAATTATTCCGAGGGAATCAGCGGTCTAGGTGGGTCTGACTCAGCTAATCTGATTCTTTTGCAGAACTTGCTCAGACATCCAGGACTCAAATTCCTTATTTTTGCTTTTAACATGGGATGGGCTCACGTCCATTGTTGTCAGCAAGTGAAGCAGATTAATAATGCTAGCTAACGCTCCTTGAGCACTTACTCTTGTAGGTGCTTTGTGTGGATTAATTCATTTAATCCTCTCCACACCTTAGTGAGGGGGGTATTCTTACCTTCTTTACACAGATAGGGAAACAGGCACATGGCATTTGCTGAATGTGGGCAACCTGCTGGGCTCCGTGGTTCTCGTAATGTTAATTCACTGAATCCTTATATAACACTAAGAAGCAGGTACTGTTTTTATACCCAGTTTAAAGATGAGGCACTGAGGCTTGGACAAGCTAAGAACTTGCTCAAAATTACATGGCGGGTGAGTGTTGGAGTCTGATCTTGGACTCAGGATGTCTTGAGATGTTCTCTGAACCACTGAGCTCAGTTCTGGCTTCCAGATTAGTTTGTCAAGACAGATCTTCACAAAGTATGTGCCTTGTTATGACAGTTCTCCTGAAGGAGAGCTTGTCGTTTTGTCATCATAATTTCCTTGGTGGCAAGGAGCACCTTCTAGGCCTTTCCTCTCTTTTATTCCTCTTCTACAAATCAGTTTCCCTGAGCTGGAGCATGGAAGCAACAGAAAACACAGCTTTAAAAATACTCAGTTTTGGGGCCGGCTCCGTGGCTGAGTGGTTAAGTTCGTGGGCTCCACCGCAGCAGCCCAGGGTTTGGATCCTGGGCGCGGACATGGCACCGCTCATCAGGCCACGTTGAGGTGGCTTTCCACATCCCACAACTAGAAGGACCTGCAACTAAGATGTACAACTATGTACCGGGGGGTGGTGGGGGGGTCCTTGGGAAATAAAGCAGGAAAAACAAAAAAAGATTGGCAACAGTTGTTAGCCCAGGTGCCAATCCTTAAAAAAAAACAACTCAGTTTTGCATTTAGTCATTAAAAAAAAAAAAGGTACACATTGTATGTACCAGATACTGTGACCGGCAATGAGAATTCTGGAAAAGTTTCCTGTGACCCCCAATAATTTCACCCTGGTGGTTTCCTTCATAGCAATGATTGCAATTTGCAATTTTTACTCATTTACTTGTTTGTTTGTCCTCATGTTAGAACATAAGCCCCCAGGAAGTAAAGCCGTTGTCTGTTCTAACTTCTATATCCCCAGAATTTAGGTCAATGCTTGACATGTTTTAGGTGATTATTAACTATCTTTTGAATGAATAAATGAAAAAAGAATCGAACAACAAATGAACTGACCACAACAAGTTTATCAGGTAATAAGCAGGTTTTTCTACTTCTTGATGTTGATAAATTTTGAGGATTTTTAATACCACCTCCCTCGTCACCCTTTGTGCATTGCATCCACGCGTGACTTTTGGCCACGGGGAGTAATTGAGCAGAGACCAGAAGATCAACATTTAGGCTGGGATTACAGAAATTGATGCAGTGGCAGCATAGGGAGACAGCCCTAACTGGAAATTACAGTCCAAAAAGTGACTGAACAAGTGGTTGCCTTTAAGCCAGGGCTAAGAGTCCTTCCAGTGCAGAAAAAGATATGGTTTCTGTTTTTTGGGTGGAACTGACCATTGAGTATGGGGTATGGCTCTCTCTTAGTTTGTGAAAACAGCGGCCTGAGTCTGGTTGTATTAAATGGGAGCTAAAGAATTTAGAAGATATCCCTGGACCTACACAGCTGGCTTCTAAGCCTGTTGTCTGGCTGAAGACTGGCAGATATTTCTCCTGCCTTGAGGCAAAGAGCTTAGAGGCTGCAATAGATGGTAAGTGAGGGAAAAATTACAATGCGCTGGTGGAATAGCTACAAAATTATCAGTTATGCTTCTGATGATACTTTCTTACGTTATCATAGGCAGAGAAGTTCTGTTCAAGTTTCTACAGTTGTGTGCCAGGAAATTTCCTTTGTACACCTGGAAAGAACGCAAAATGTGTGGAAAGCCCAGTTCAGGGGTTGGCAGCATTTTTCTTTAAAGGCCCGGGTAGTGAATATTTTAGGTTCTGCCAGTCACATTGTCTCTGTCACACTACTCTCTTCTGTTGTAGTATAAAAGCAGGCGTAGACAGCATGTGTAGGAAGGAGCGTGGCTGTGTTCCAATAAGACTTCACCTTTATAAAAAGACAGGTGTCAACCTCTGGCCTGGAAGGTGTTTTGGTATTGCACAAAATTCTAGAAGCTGGAAGCATAAAACCTCTCCCATCAACATACACACATAGCAGATACACAATTTTGAAAACCGCAGTTTGATTTGGAAATAGCAAAAACTTGTTGGGCTTTACGAATGTCTGCACACTTTTGCTGCTTCAATCAGTCTTGCATGAACACACCTAGGGAATTAGATATATCTAGCTTAAACCTTAAGAATTAAAAAAAAGACTCCAAATCCTATCCCACTGCCTCTCAGAGCCAACTTGGAGTTCTCACTATAGAAAGATGCAGACCTCGGCTACAAAAACCCAAGATCAAAGCTTTGGAAGTAAATTCCCTTCTAAAAGGGCTCACAGCTGTGTTAAAGATTCTGTACTTTGTCCCATCGCCCTCCCAGAAGAGCTCACTGGCCCAATGCCGCTTTACCCCAGAGGCCAGTCCGACCTTGGGCCATTCATCTCTGCTTGATAAAGCCAGGTTCCACAAATCACATGGCTTTCCATTGACTTTCTGTCAGGGCAGGGTAACCAGAGCTCTTCTTTAGGTTGAGAGGCATGACATGCAGCTCATTTCTGTCCAGGTGCTAGAAAGGGAACTTCCAGGTCAAGAGAGGCCAAATCTGGGACAGAGGGCACGTGCCTGGAGAGAATAAGCAATTACCGCATTCCTTCTGTGCTCCAGACACCGTCTTAGGCTCTTGGGATGCCCAGGTGGATAAGACACATTTGGAATCCCCTGGCCTTGAGATGTGCACAGAATTATACATACATCGTAAATTCTGAGAAAGAGTGGGAGGCACATCGGGGCTTGGTGTCAGCTGGTTGTAGGAAGCATCAGCGCATTAGGCTAACTCCTGAATGTCGTAGCTCTGTGTCTGTTGGTCCATGCTACATTAGCGGAAGCCCATAAAGACTTGTATAGAGAGTATGTTTAATTCAATAAAATATGTCATTGGCTTCTTTCCTGCCAGGCTCATTCTTCCTCAGTGATTTCCATGACTCCCATTCTCTTCTTTATAGCTAACAAGAGGCTCCCCTCTCAGGAGGAAATAGGAGTCAGAACTCTTAGAAGCATGATCTCCCATCCTTCTTCTTGGAGAAATACCATTCTTTCCTTGCTAAGAGATACTTCCTCTATAGTCTTACATAAGTCAGGAGCAGCAGTGTGGCACTTCTCTTGAGGAGTCAATTCTTCCATTGCCAACTTACACTTCTTTACTCTTCAAGATGTTTTCTTATGCCTTTTTTTTTACCTAATATTTTATTGGTTGCATCTAATGTAATCTTTTTTTAGAGTCATGATTAATTCATCCATTCAAGTGGATGTATTTGTCAGGTATTATTTGAGCATCCACCATGGCACAGTACTGTTGGTTATCTTGATAAGGAGGTACAGGAATCTGCCACCATCTTCTCCCCAGTCATCCCAATCCCAGCAATATATTTATGAACACATTTATAAGGTCTGTCATACACTGATCCTTGGCCCTTAGGGACCATTTCTTTCCATTTCAGGCCAAACAATCACAGATGACCAAGTGTCATTCTCCAATGACCCTGATCACTGGACCACATGAAGCCCACATATTGTGGTCCTCCAAAGCATCTTGTACTCTTCCAATCTCAATACACATCATGTTTTGTTGTCAGTCCTTGTTCACTTTTGTTTCCCCATTGGACTGTAAACTCTGTGAGCTCAGGGTCATGTCCCTCATATTTAATTACTAGTTATATGCTTCTTGGTGGCTCAACTTAACTCTTGAATTGTTAGTTCATGAACAAGCTCAGTGTCTGGCACATAGTGGCACTTGATAATTCCTGGTCTCAGAAACAGCTTTCTTTAGTCCTAGCTCTAGGTTCAAAATGCAGATCCCACGAACACTTATTGATTGTCCATCTGTCTTACCCTGAGCTAGGTACAGGGGATTCAACAATGATGAGATACAATCCCTGCTGTCATGGCTGACTGTCACATTACTTTATTTTGGTAAGGCAGAATGGCCCATTAGTTAAGGATGGGTGAGGGTTCTGTCACTGGCTTGAGTTGAAAACCCTGCTGTACCACTTACTAGCTGTTTGACCTTGGGCAAGTCACTTAAACTCATCTGTGCCTCACCTTCCTAATCTGTAAAAATGGGATAATTATAGTCACTATCTTATAGGGTTGTGGTTGGGTCACATGAATGAATATTTATATATAAAATATAACACAATGTCTACCAAAAAGTAGGTAAACTTAATAAATGTCTAAAAAATTATTCAAACTTGGAAAAAAAAATGACTTCTTATCTCTTCAGTGTTGCATTGGAACATGGTCTAACTTGCCCACCCAAGGATTATTTAATTCTAGCTCATGTAGTTTTGTCTTGTTGTTTATTGTTTATTAGGAACCAGACCATGTGTAGTTGCACGTTAATTATGGATCTTTGTCCAGTAGAGATTCAAACAATTTCTGTTCATTGCAGGAGATTACCTCAAAGCTTATATTTTCATTGCCTTTAGGACTCAAACCCAATACACTTAGCAAAATTATTTTGGCATCTTTCCTTTCTATATAAATCTCTTTTTCATAAATGCTCTTTGAATCGGTCTTACCATCCTGCTGGTTTTTTCATTAATGAGTTAAATAAATCTTTGGCATATGTTCATTCTATATTTGTATGGGGAGATCATATTTTTAACTTTTAGAAATTATACTTTGAGAACTAACATCATTATTGTTATACGGGTAGGTTATGGTCACTATTACTCTCATTTTTTCACAGGCAGCTGATGTAGTGGAAAGAGTATTGGGTTAATTGTCCAGAAAACTTGGGTCCAAAGTCCAGCTTTACTACTTTTTAGTTTTCCTGGTCAAGTTGTTGAACCTCAGTTCTTGCATCTATAAAATGGGGGAAACAATACCCAGATTACTGGGCAGCTGTATAATCTTCCAAGGTAGCCTGGTAGGGGCTGCCCTTCGACACTGCTTTTTAGCAAAGGGGCATAGCTGCTCAAACCATTCTTCTCACACCTGCGGCTGGTCAGAGCCTCTCAAAGCTGGGCTGCCTTCAGGTGACCTTGCCTACAACTTTTTGGTTCCCATCAGAATGCATGTCATCATTCTGCACGTCTCCTCTCTCTACTCCCATGGGAAATAGTAATAGCAACATGAGCTGTGTTCGTGCCTCACAGCTCCAGTGTGCAGAGGGTTTTCTGTTTCATTCTAAGTGATAAGTGCTACTGTTTACTGACACTAGGTGCTAGGTTTTGCATACTTTGAATGTATCATCTCAGTTCATCTTTGCCCAGACTCCATGAGATAAGCGTTAGCATACCCATTTTACTGATAAGAAACTGAGACTCATAGGCGAGGTAACTTGCCCAGGAGCACTCAGTTATACAATCAGCTAAAGCCTGGGCCCAACCTATGTCCGATAGTATGCGAAGTGTACAGTTGCTCTCATTTGTTGAACATTCAGTAAGCATCAGGTACCACGGTGAACAAGTGGAGGAAGCAAGGTAAGAGAATACCTACTCTGGAGGGGCTCACCTTTCAGACTTGGAAGATAAAGGAAAAGATAGTAACGGTTACCACTTATTTAGTGGCTGCCACGTGCAAGGCATGCTGCACACGTAAGCTCATTTACTCCTCACCTCAATCTGGCAAGGGAGGTGATATCATCTCTGTTTCATGGATACAAATCAGGTTCCAGGAGATGCAGTAACTTGCTGCTGGTTACACAGCTTTAATGATTCAAACTTCTGCCTGTGCATTCTATCAGTTACAGCTCTCTGTGTCAGACACAAAAAGATACACAGCCGTAAAAGGTAGCAATGTTCAATATTGTACAGAGGTTACAGGCACCTGGAGTGAACTTGATGAGAACTTCATGTGTTGCTGGGAAACTGCTGCAGTCAATTTAGTAAATGTTTATTAAGCACCTTCTGTTTGCCACATACTGAGTGAGTGGCTGGGGAAACAATGAGGACGTGGCCCTTGAACTTGCACAGCTCGTGGTCTAGTGCGGGAGACAGTTGTGTAGACAGGCATTATAGCACAGCGTGGTAGGTGGTGTCTGGAGGGCACCATGGGAGCACAGAAGTGGAGCCCCAATCAGGTTGGCTGGGGGTCCCAGGGAAGGTTTCCTACCCAAAGCTGCACCCCAAACTACAAGTCTGTTTTACCAGCCAACTATGAAGTGTGTTCACATGGTTTGCCTTCCCTCTGATTTTCAAAGTACACCATCAGCTCCAATAAGCCCCTTGCATTTGACTTGAACAGGTTGTCCCTAGGTGAGTGGATTTACCTTTCTAAATTGTACTTTCTTAGGCTAATTTAAAGTTAGTTTTCACTGCAAACAAATGGTGTGCTGAAGTGGCTCAAAAGGGTGATGAGGTGTCCGGGTTAATAAACTTAGAATGGAAAAAAATTACAGTGGATAATGTGCAAAACTGTATCCTACATACATAGATGATGCAAGTTAATAATGTTTATTTGCAGGGCTTCCTTGATCCCTGTAATACCTCCAGGCAGAGTTGGAGGTTGTTAGACGTATAGATTTGAAGGTCTTGGCAGGCAACCATGCTTATGAAACCTACAAGATAATCTACGTTAAGATTTTTTTCTCTTATCTATCACAATATCTGCGAAGAGTAAAATATTCAAACAACCGAAAGGAAATTTCTCCTTCCATTCTTGGAAGGCAGCTATTGTTACCGTGTGTATCCTTGTATGCCGTTCTGCATCTTTCTAGGGAAATTATATGCATATACATGGATATGAGTGTGTGTATGTATACATATGTGTGTGTGTTTGTACATATATGTATATATGAACATGCATATATCCCATTTTTGGTTGTTTTTACATAAGTAAAGCATGCTATGATACTGTCTTGGACTTTGATCTTTTTATTATTTAACGTTCCATTTTGGAGATCATCTGTCTCATCACAGCACCTGTAGACTTGCCTCATTCTTTTTAATGGCTATTTCATATTCCACTGGCGTTTTTAACCAGATTCCTTTTTGATGTACATTTCAAATGTTCTTGGTCTTTGGCTATTACAAAAAACACTGCAATAAATAAACTTGTGAGCATAAATTTGCCCATGTATGAGTGTGTCTTTTGGATAAATCCCTAAAAGTGAAATTTCCAAATGAAATATTATGTTCATTTTGCTAAATATTGCTCAGTTGCCCTCCAAAAAGATGGGACCAATTTGTGCTCCTGTCAACAAGGTGAGTAGATGTCTGTTTCCTCATGTATTCTTTGAGAGGTTTTGATCAGCTTCCAGGATATATGTAATGATGGAAACATGGGTGTTTTGTGTGAAAAGTTGGGTGCAGTTAGATTCAGAAGGCTGTGAACTAACATGCAAGAATCACCTGGTCAGATTTGAGCAGTTGAACATCAATGTTTTAGGGCTGCAAACCTGCTTCTTTGGGGGTTCCAGACCTAAGAATGCCCCTACTTATGTCCCTACAATACCAGGATGCGTTGTGACCTGTTAACTTTTTGCATTTCTTAATGACAGCTGGACACGTCAAGCCTGTGTTTCCTCGAAGGCTCTGGCTTGCTTCTCCTCAGTTATTCTTTGTTGCTTCAAAGGGTATCTGCACCCTCTGTACTAGGTCTGGCTGCTTCATGTGTGGCTCTCTGCACTTCCACCCTCCTTTCCTAGGGGGTCTTGAATGGGTGACCTTATCACTCCAGGAGGCAAACATACACTGTGCTGATCTGCCAAGCTCAATATCCTTTTGCTTAAATGTTAGATGGATTTATGTTATTGCTCTGGGAAGCAGTGATCCAGAGAGGAATTAGTGTTCTGAGAGGTCCATGGTCTTGCTAAAATGGCAACAGGAGGATGTGTGCATTTGCCCAAAGATGTTGGCCATGGTCTAATCCAGTCTTTCTCCTTTATTCCTCTTCTCAGTTCATTTGGTTTTCTGAATCTCGTTTGCATCTGAGCTTCTGAGATGCAAGGATCTGGTAAGGAAAGCCTGGGTATAGGGTGCCACTAGCTCTGCCTCAGTGACATTTAGTGGGACAAGGAAAGGCCACATATAAGATGTTCTTTGATCTGGGCTTCCATGCTGTTCACGGTGCTGGAGAGAGGTGGTCAGGCTGGAGCTCATTTGATGGAAGCTTTTTCTCCTGAAGTTTGCTGGAAAGGCATGCCAAAGTATATCAATCAATGTCATGTGAGTTTAATCAATTTCCAAGAACAACTGTCATAACCCAAATGTTTTCCTGTACTACTACACTTTTTGCTCTGTGTGGCATGCATGTTCTTAAATGGTTGCAAGTAAGTTAAAATGAGGGAGGTGGTGCAGTCAGTGAGAAGGCATATAGAATCAGGACTCCGAGGCCTCCAGGTTGGTTGGTTTGTTTTAACTCTGCCATTTACTAATAGTGTCACTGTGTACATACTGTTTCATCTATCAGGGTCTAGGTTTGTCTTATAAAATGGAACAATACTAATTGCTTATCTTCATCAGAAGATCACCAGGAGGAAAAAGTGATCTACTAGTTGATAATTTGGAGCTCGAAAGGCTTATTAATTCTTTGTTGGTAAAGTGTAATAGGTGATTTGTCTACATCATTTATTTAATTCTTATAACCAATCTTCAAGAAAAGCACTGTTATCCCTATTTTACAGGTAGGGAAAGATGTTCCAAGAGATTGAGAAACTGAATCAAAGTCATACAGCTGGTTGACGGTAAAGCCAGGTTGCAAACCTCTGTGAGCAGGAGACTAGCTGTAAGGGTCTGCACTGACCTCGAGTACTTACTTTGAAGACCAGACTCCTTACTGTCTCTAACCCAGTAGTTCTCAACTGGAAGTGATTGTGCCCTCTAGGGGACATTTGGTATTGTCTGGAGACATTTTTGGTTGTCATAACTGGGGGAAGGCGTGTATTAATGGCCTCTAGTGGGTAGAGGTCAGAGATGCTGCTAAACATCCTACAATACACAGGAGAGCCCCCACGACAAAGATTTATCCAGTCCAAAATGTCAGTATTACCAAGGTGAAGAAACTCTGGGCTAACACACATACTTCTAGCATTTTCCTACAGAGAAGATAGGAGAAAAATAGCCTTTCCCTGACCAATTTTCTTTTTCTTCATGGCACTTGTCATCCTCTAATATTCCATATAATTGACTTATGTTTATTTTTTATTATCTGTCTCCATTCACCAGAATAAAAGCTTATCAAGGGTAGAGATCTTTGTGTTTTTACTAATGTTTCCCAAGTGCTTAGAACAGAACCTATTCATCGTAGGTGCACAATAAATATTAGTTGAATAAACAAATGAATACAAGATTTAGTTCATGTAACAACTTGGAAATCACCTAACATAGCGAAAGATGGCAATAAACTTGGATTCTAGGATGTGATAGTGGTGGTCAGGCTGGACTCCTGCCAGAGGTTCTGCCCAGAGGGCTGGACCGGCGACCTAGTCCTGTAGCCCAGTGTCTTTATGAGGCTTTCTGCATTGAGACATGGTGAGTTTCAGTGTAGCCTATCATCATCCTACCATTAGTGGCCATGCCACCCTTAGGTCTCTTTTCTTGGGCTTTTGATGCATGTGGTGCTTATACGATGATGCTGGCTTTTCTGTGGAGGTGTCAAGGGACTAACATCTCACTCCAAAGCAGTGCACTTTACTAAAGTTAGAGAGTTTTATTCAGATCAGTTCAGAGAGATGATTTATCCTTACAAAAGGGGAAAATGTCTTCAAGGGGAATTGTAGAGGTACAAAGACTCTTATGGAACTCCCTAATATTTGAACGTGTCTGCCATATTGGCACCCTCCTACCTCATCCACTATTGTGCTTATAATAAAGAAGAATGAGTCTTTCTTCCTGTAACATGTTCCACAGGCTCAGGACTGACTAGGGTAGGTGTCGGGAATGTGGTTAACATCAAGGAAAACAATTCGAACCTATAATATTCAATTCAGGTTCTCACTTGTAAAATAAGAATGATAAAATCTACCTCAAAAGGTTATTGTCAGTGTAATGGAGTGAGGATTTTTATTTTAACAATTGTACCCAGAGCTCCTCTTAGGGAGGGAACTTTATTTGTTTAGAAAAAGATCAGAAGATGGCTCTGGGAGTGTGGAACGTAGACTCTGTTTTCCTAGTTTGCTACATGCCTATTAATGGTTGGCATCAGCTTTGTTCCATTTTGTTTGGAGACCCATGTAGACAGAGCAACCTCTGAATGAGACAGCAAAACAAAGGGATAGTTAAACCATTCTGTAGAAGAAATGCATAGATCTAGGGGTGGAGAGGGAAAAAGAGAGGAGTGGGAGTAGGGGTAAATCGGACTGGACAGCACGGCTGGGGGTTGGAGATAGGAGGTCGTTGAACATGTGGTTAGATGGCATTTAGGAAGGGGAGAGTTTTATAGGTTGTCTGTGTTGCTGTGATACAGTCCTCCCTTTCCATCCCTCTGAACCTTCCATCAAATGCTGTGTGAGCAGTTGTGGGGAAAGTCAAGGAAAGGAGGCTGAATTCCATGTCTGTGACAGCCTTGGCAGAGAGAAAAGATGAAATGTGATGCTAATGAGATTGAGAGTTCCATGCAAGTAACTCAGAAGCAGAAGTGAAAATGAGAACATAAACCTTAAGCGTTCATAGAAATCTTGAGGAGGTCAATGACTTTCTTAGAGGATATGGAATAGAGGTCTTGGGTCAATTTTATTTAAATGTCAAAGAGCAGACAACTCTGCATTGTGTGGAGGTTCGAGTTAGTATTTGTGAAGTGGTTGTCCTAGTACCTAAAATATAATAGACATGCAACAAATTATTCATCAAGTAATATATAATTCTTGTCTGTCATCAAAATACAATTATTCTTCCCTCAGAAGAACCATTCTCTATTTAAATCAGGAGTCATAAACTGGTCTGCAAATAATATGGTTTGTTTGGGCTATTTAAAAAGAAATTGTGTTTGAATGCTCCTGAGTCAAGGAGTGCTCTTTCTTGTTTGTCTCAGGCCTCACTACTCCCTATTGTCCCCCTACCCCACTTCATCCCATTCACCTATTTATATGCCCTTCCTAACCCTTACAGGTATTAATGTTTGTGGCTACTGATTTAAACAGATACACTTAAACTATGCAGAAATAAGAGGGCAAACACTGGCATTATATGATGTTTGCCCTTGCAGGTACATTGTATTATTGATCACGATGTTTCTTGCCCGTCCTGTAGAAGGATTATATATCCCTGTCACACTGATATGTGATTTGCTTTTGCCCAATGAAAGGTGAACAGAAGTGAACTATGTCATTTGTAAGCACAAGCGACGTGTTATTTCTGCACAGAAGTTTTAAGAGCCCTTATTTGATTTACACTTTTTCCCCCTGTGCGATGAAACCAACATCTCAGCAAGAAGTTGCTTTGTTACCCTCAGTCTCCAAATAAAATGACTAAGAACAGGGCTGATGCTGACCGTTGATAGACATGTAGCATGAGTGAGAAATGCTTTTGAGCACCACTGAGCTTTTGGGGTTGTCAATAACCTTGTCTATTACGGCTGATGCCACCTCTTTATGTGTGCTAACGATGAAAAACTAAAGGAAACTTTCCTAGCTTGGATAAGCGTTCATGAGAGCCGTTTTGTTCTTTACTTATTTCCATTGAGGGGATAGCAATTTGAGGAGGTGGAAAAGTTCAAAGTTAAGAATACTGTTTACAGTGTCGGTGCAATTATCTGCAAGTAGGACATGATGAGGGAGAAGGTTGTGTGTTCTGGGGAGCAGATGCAAAGCAAAATGAAATTTACTGCTGTATGTACGGCTGTGTATGACACCCTCGTGGGTGCCCCAAAAGGAGGCGTCCGTCTTGGACTATGAAGGTTAGCATAATTCATGAAATGTCTCATCAGTGTGGCTGCTCATCTATCACCCTTTCTTCATCAATAAGTGATTAATTTTCAGGTTCTCCTGAGGTCACAATTAGGCCAATGAAATTTTGAGAAGAGAAATATGTGAAACAAGTGCCTTGCCTATAAAAAAGAATCTCAGAGCTGGGAGAGAAATGAGCCATCTCAAAATCACCTACTACCTTAGCAAACATAATAAAATTCATGGTTTTACTCCTTATTGTCTTCTGGACAACGACTCCTAAATCTGTACCACTGGCTCTGACTCTCCTTCTGGGGTCTGTTAAATATTTCCCCAGTGCCTTGAACATTTTTTGGAAGCCCCAATATCACCTCAAATTCAACATTATGTGAATCTGAACTTGTTACTTTCCTTTCCAAATGTCCTGTTTATGTCCATGGTGTCACTATTCTTTGAGTCTCCTGGGGCTTGAGATTTAGAATCCTTTAGGCAGGAAAAGGCACTCCTGGGAGAACAAATCACAAGAGCAAAGGCAGAGAGGGAGGGACTCTCCAGGAGGGCTTAGGGAATCATGAGCTGTAGAGTGTAGATGGATGGCATGAGCATAAAGGAAGATTTAAAGATGGATCAGTGGCTTGGAGTCAGATTGTGGCAAGCAGGGCTGAGAGATTAGGACTTAATTCTGTGGCTGAAAGGAAAGGCATAGAAGTTTCTGGACATTGGCCCGATAGGATCTGTTTCATTTTAGATGTTTAAGGCACCAGCATGGACGACTGATGGGAGGAGGGAGAAATTGATGGGAGGTGGAGAGACCAGCTAGGCGGCCACCAGAATAATCCTGCTGAAAGAAGCTCAGACCCTGAACTAGGGAAGGAGGAATGGACAGAAGTGGAATGTCAGCTCATGACCTCCCCAGAAAGGGGGAGCCAGATATGTCTTTTCCTCACTGCCTGTACTCCATGGAGTGCCTTTGCCATGCCAGCTGTAGGGAACTGAGGCTGAGAGGGCACTCTGAAATCCTCTAAGACTCAGAAATGAGGGCGGCCAAGTGGGAATTCGTGGCCTGAGTCAGAAATCCCCTTCAGAACTGCAGAACAAGGGTCAGCTCAGCAGAGCTCTCAGCCCGAAGTTAGCCAGAGACCCCTGCCTGCTCTCCCTCACCCTGGCTTCTCTCTTAATTCTCTCCAGTTCTGTTCCACCAGGCTAGCCCATAGAAACACAGCTGCCCTCTCACACCTCCTCCTCGTTTGTTAAAGGGAAGAAAATTGTTTTAATGCTGTTTGCAACCTATGCAGAAAAAATATTTCCCAGCAGGTGTTTCTGAGCATTAAGCAGGTTTTGCTGCTGTCCCCTCCGTACATCACTTTAACAGCCACTCCAGCAAATTGCTTAGTCCACGAATTCTCATCTCCCTCGTTGCCTGCATTAAACTAAGAGGAGAAAGTGAAGATCATTAAAGGCCCCTTTCCTTGATTATTTTTTTAAAAAGGGCATGATGCATTCTGGGGAAAAGGGAATAAGTTGAAGCTCTGGTATAACTGTTATGCAAATCAGTACCTCCCCTCTTAGAAGTGTTCATGTCTAAGCTCCTTAGACAAGTCCCACCTGCAGCCTGGGAGGACACTGAAAGGGTAAGGGTCAGTAAGATTTTCTCTTGCCTGAAGTTGTGAAGACTTACAGCAAAATGGCCAGGATCTGAAGTTATTACTGAGGATAGACCCCTCTTAGTGCCTGTCACATTACTATCTGACCAGAATGTCACATACGTAGTTGTTTAATGTCACATGAGTTAAGTTCTCCTGGCTACAAGAGACAGAGACACATGGAAACCTAGCTTAGGAAAGGAGACACGTGGTAATACAGGAAATGGGGGTTTCACAGGAATGCAGGAGAAGAAACCATGGTGTCATCTGGCTTCTTGGAGACAGGAACCAGATTAAAGATACTTTGGAGACGTTGGCAGTGGGTGTTGGTGGATCTGCACTTGGACGGTTCATTGTTAACTCGAATGAGATCTTCTCTCCACCTCTGCTTCTCTGAGTGTCTTTCCTGCCATTACTATTTGTGTTCCAAACCTGCCACCATTTTTCTCTACCACGGTTCTTCCGTTCATGCTTTCTGCTTCCTGATGCTTTTTTTTCCCTAATGGCTCGATTGTCCTCCCTTTGTTCCCTATTTCAAACTCCTGAGACTGGCAAGAAGGTTCTATTTACATGAGAATGCAGGGCCATCAACCAACTCATGAATTGGCTGCTTTGGGACATATGTGTCACTCTGGTCCAGCCAGAGTCATTGGAAGATAGTGATGTGGGTAGTAGATATGGAATGTGGCTGCCCCGTCATTAAAGGTGTTGAGCAGGGAAGTTTTCTTTAGATGGGGTTGTGGGCATGGATGACACCAAGACCAATAAGGAAAGTCTCCTCCTGTGATGGCTAATTATATGTGTCAACTTGTCTGAACCCAGATAGCTCAGGGACACCCAGATAGCTAGTAAAACATTATTTCTGGGTGTGTCTGTGAGAGTGTCTCTGGAAGAGATTAGCATTTGAATCATAGACTGAGTAAAGCAGTTGCCCTCGTCCCTGTGGGTGTGTATCATCCAACCCTTTGAGGGCCCAAATAGAACAAGAAGGAGGAACGGCAAATTTGTTCTCTCTCTGCTTGAATTGTGACATCCATCTTCTCCTGCCCTTTGGACATCGGTGCTCCTGGTTCTTGGGCTTTCAGACTCACAGTGGGACTTATGCCATCAACCCTTGGTTCTCAGGCCTTCAGACCCAGACTGAATTACACCACCGGCTTGCCTTGTTTTCCAGTTTGCAGATGGCAGATTGCGGGACTTCTCGGCCTCCATAACTGTGTGAGCAAAATTCCTATAATAAATCTCCATGTATATATCTCCTATTGGTTCTGTTTCTCTGGATAATAAGACTACACCCCTTTAGGGCTTAATTAAGAAACACATGATATCAAAATCTAAGTGGCATTCACTGTTTATGCTCAAGTGGTTTACGTTACGTTTCCCTCTGGGTACAAGAAGCTTTGAGACTAATGGGACAGGGGTTAGCATCCCTTCTATGGAAACTTGGAAGCTGTGGATTAGGGAAATTAATGACTTGTCCAAAGTCATACAGGTAGGTCTTGAATACGAAGTCATCTTTGCAGTATGCCAACACTAACTAATTCTTCAATGTGGTCTGGGAAGTACCTGCCCTTAGCTGAGCTAAGGTGAGATGTTATAAAATTGCTTTCCAGGGTTAAGTCTTAAACTGCCCATGGATTCACCCTTGTTCCTAGCTGTACTGCTCAGTAGCCATTTGAAATCTGCTTTGAGTTCACAGAGAAATCTTTGCATTTAGTGGACATTTTCCCCTCCCATACGAAATATACTAATGTTTGCTACTTGGAAGAAAAAATTGTATGCTTTCATGTATTCTGAGTGGCTTCTATGTAAAATATTTCTGATCTATAGCTCCTAGGGCTTCCCAGAAAAAAGGAATTCTTGGAAGGTCTGAGAGCTCCACTTGTAGCCAACAAGACTCTAACTCCTCCAGGGGCAGTGATTGCTGGAATTGTAGCTAACTTTCTGTGAGTCTGGGCTCTGACCACCCTGAGTAAGCTGAATAGGTCGTTAACCATTAACCACTGCTGGAAGGTACCTGAATCGCTATAGACGAAAGCTGAGGGATGCTCTGCTCAGCATGGCCTTGACTTCTTGGCGTGGAGCTGAAGGGAAACTCTTCTGCCAAATGTCTCTGTACGCCACTCTCACTTGGGCCAGGTGAGCTGTTGGGGAGGATTCTGCCCCTGAACTCCTGTTGCTGACTCTTGTTACCCAGGCTGCCCTCTCTGGTGCCAAATAAGTGTACCTGCTGTGGATGAGCCCCTCCTGGAAGGCCAAGGATTCTTCAGCTTGGCAAGCAGGAAATACACCCTTGGGGCAGGCTGCTCGGGCTGGGACTGTGGTTTAGGAAGGATGAGGGTGTCAGACAAGATCCAGTCAAAGTCTCAGGATCTCCAACCACTGGCTTTTCACTTATCCCTGCTGTGGGGCCCCAAATGTCCACAGGATGTAGACCCCCACCCTGGCCCATGACACAGGCACTCACATACAACCTGGGGTAGCTTGTTTGCTTTTTGTCTTGTGCATGTGTGTTTGAAATACCCTGTATGTCTAAGCTTTGAGCTCTTGCTGTAGCCACAGCAGTGAATTCTGTTCCATGACTGGTGGAAAGGGGCTGGAGAAAGACAAAACAAGGTGATGCGGAAGAGAGGAGCAAGAAGGCCTTGAAAGGAAAGAAGAGTAGAGGGAAGAAAAGAATAGGCTATGCGGTCAGGAGCTTTAGGATCAGGGATGAATGCTGTCAGTCACTAGCTGTGTGACCCTGAGCAGGTTGGCATTTCTCTTATTCGTGAAATAAGGACAACTCCTAGGTGATCGTGGAGACTAAGTGAGACGGAGTATGTAACGTTCTTAGTGCCAGCTATTGATATAGAGGCTCCACAAACAGTAGCTCTTGTCATTATTAGAGGATAAAGAGAAGAGGGACAGGAACTGAGGAGGAAAAAAAAGGTGAAACCATTGGAAAAAGGTGGGAGAAAATGAATACAATTTTCATCAGCCACCAAAGCCATTGGCCTGTTGGATCTTAGCCAGCCAGTGAAGCAGGAGGGGGCCTGACCTTCCCTAGTGGTGGGAGACCTTGTGTGTGTATAGACCTCAGCAGTCATCCTCATACCCAGCCCACCTGGAAACAGCAGGGCCCTTGTTGGCAGAATTGTACCTAGAGATTTTATCAGACTATTCAGCATTTAGATGGGGAGGCCTTAGGATGCTATATCTTTGTGTAAAAAATGATGGGAAGGATTCATTCTGAAAAGAATGCCTCATTGGATACTGAACTTGAGAGTAAGATCCTAGGGTAGGAGGTCCCAGTATGTGGCCTAGAGCATCAGAAGTGCTCTTGTACTTATCAATCTGCAGATACCTGTGCCCCACACCAGACTATTGAATCAGAGGCTCTGGGGGTGGGAGCCCAAATGTCTGCATTCTTAGCAGGTTCCCATGTGTGTGTTATGTACGCTAAAGTTTGAGCTCCACAGTCCTAATGGGTCCAGAATATTAGGAAACTCACAAAACAAACATCATCATCTTACGGAAATAATTAACTGCAGCTTGGTAGCAGTTATGGTTTAATCCCTTCAAAGGGGAGAAAAATGAAGTCAGAAAAAGCAAAAGGCCTTAATAAGGATTAACAACTGAAAGGTTATAGGGAGCTAGATTTTGGTTCACTATGTAGGAAGTTCTTAATAATTAGAGTTGTCCCCAAATAGGATATTTTGGAATGTAGTGATTTCCCCATCATTAGAGGGGTTTGAGGGAGTCCGTCAGATTCTGTCTGATTTCCTAGCTGTGAAGTCTTTCTTCTCTCCCTGGATAGAACTACTTGGCTTCCAATGGCAGGCTTCACCCCTTGTCAAACCCTGGACCGGTGGTTCTCAAAGAGTGGTGGCTAGACCAGCAGCTTCAGCATCACCCAGAAGCTTGTTAGAAATGCAGATTCTCAGGCCACACCCAGCCTGAATCAGTGATTGATTTGTGCTCTAGATGGCGCCTAGGCATCAGGATTTTTTAGGTCTCTCAAGTGATTGTAGTATTCAGTCAGGGTTGAGAATCACTGTTTTAGGACAGTTGTTCTTAAAATTGAGTGCACATCCGAATATTACCTGGAGAGCATGTTAAAACGTAGATCTCCGGGATAGTTTTCTCATGTATAGCTGCTGATCAGTACTCTGCTGATGCTGGAAGGGGACTTTGTGCATAAATCCAGGTTTTCTGCCTGTCCAGCTCTCGCCTCTCTATCTTCCGGCTGCCTTGGTCTCCCCAGACTCAGCTCTGTCTCAACTCGGGGAGTCCATCGGGCTCTGCGTGGGTTCCCCTTCCTGAGCCACTGCCTGGAAACTGTCTCAAGACAGCTGGGGAATCACGGGGCTGGCGTCATTTGTTTTCCCATCTCTCAGGGATCACTGTCTTTTGTTGCCTGCTGTTTGGTGTCTTCAAAACCTTTGTTTCATGTATTTTATCTTTTATGTGTTTCAAGCAGGAGGGTAAACCTATTCTCTGTTACCCCACCTTGGATAGAAGCAGAATTCTAATTTACACTAAAAAAAAAAGACTGCTTCTACCTGTTGAGGGAAAGTGAACTGGAAGCAGGGAAGAAAAAGAAGCTTGGCAACAGTTAAGGGGCTGTTTGTGCAGTCCAGGTGAAAGAGTTGATGGTGATGTGACATGGGCAGCAGTAATGGGCGACTTGGTAGATGGGAGTGGAGACATTGCTGAGGGACTCGATGTGGGCGTTCCATGTGGAGTGGAATGTTTGAATTCCTGTTGTAAACCTGCCTATCTCACCTGTTGTCTACCAGTGGATTGAAATTATAGTCTCGCATTGGATTACAAGGTTTGTGGGGCAGAAGCAATTCAGTTTTGTTCATTGCTTTATGTTTAGAGAATATAGCTTACAACATATATGCTTCACAAAGTAGGAATCTACAAGCGTTTGTTACATGTATAAGTAGATGCTTCCTCATGATCGTTTGCCTTGAATTAGGCTGAAACACAATCTATCTGCCTCTTTTCATATTGCTTATTCACAGATTTCCCATTTTATTAGCCACTTGGGTCTACAGCATGCTTAGAACTCGGCAACACTGGCTTGACCTGGGAATTTCAGGACCCAAGACCTACTGAATTAGACTTTGTGTCTTAAAAAGACACTGGTTTAGTTATTGTTCCTCCATAGCTTGTAATATATTTGTCCTCTGTTGCTCTATCCAGCAGGGAGTAAAAGGCATAAAGAGAAAGACTATCCAAGTAATTTTTATACACATTTAGGTTTAACCTAGGTCATTTCTAGTGTTTCCAGATAGCAAATTCTACCTGTAGGATAGGACTCCATCCTAGTACCTGCCCTTCCTCCTTATCTGGATATTTTCTTAGTGCTTTCCCTGTTCAGTGAGTGTTTCCAACTTCAGGTCAATATCTTTGCACATGAGTCCGTCAGTCTGTCTGTGTGTCTCTTTATCTCTCTCCAGCTGACATTTTAAGGTTTCTTTTAGTGTCTGAAGTCCACAAGGATTCCCTAAACCCCATAATTAATAAAAATGGGAACAAGTATGGAAATCTGGGACAGTGAGAGCAAGAGGGAATATTCCATGGCATACAGAAAAGGTGGACGTCACAACCAATTAGAAGCAACAAGTTTCAAAAACAAGAGGGCGCCAACCCGAGAGGGCTCTGTGCTCAGGGATTCCAGGATAAATGCCTTCTTCACAGTGGGTAATTAACTCCCTGAGTGGGTCCCAGAGGCAGCTTGGAGAGCTGATCGACAGTGACACAGCCAGGGAATTGCTTTCACAGCTCTTTCTCTGTTTGGCCCAGGAATATAGAGGGAGGTTGCAGTGGAATTGGTCTGTCGAGGAGAACACCATGTGGCAAGTAGCTGAAGGGACTTGAGAATGGGGGAACTGTGGACCAGGAAGGCTGAAGTGCTCACATGAGGGATCCTCCTTGAACACTGACATTTGTATGCATGTTCTGTGCCTAATAAAAAAACAAGCTTTCGCAGGCACAGTTGTATTTGATACAGTGACTGTGATGTATGCAAAAGGTAATCTTAATCTCATTGAAGAATTGTCCCTCCATTTTACTTTTTTAGTTTAAAAGATGAGGAAATGGTGTCTCAGGGAATTAAATGACTTGCCCCAGGGGTCTCTGTAGTGTCACAACTAGAACCTAGGAATTTTGATCTTTAGTCATATTTTCTCTGTACCTCGTTGTGTATTTATCTGCTGCTCTGTGTAGCAGGGAGTAAAAGTCACGAAGAGAAAGAAGTCATTTTGTATTGGGGGAGATACTGTTACCTCTGAGTTTCTCTCTAGCTCTAACATTCTACTATATGAAGAGGGAATGTTAAGGACCCAAATCATAAGGTTGAGTGACAGTCCCCTATTGTTGATCATATGCCAGGCTCTCTGTTAAATGTTTCAGACATTCTCATTTAGTCCTGACAATGACCCAATGAAGTGGGTGGTATTATTATCTTCATTTTACAAATGAGTAGACTGAGGCGGGAGAATTATTTGCCTAATATTCAGCAGTAATGAGGTTGTGATTCAAACCCAGGGCTCCCCGACTCCAGAGTCTGAGGTCTTAATCCTCAAACCAGCTCCACTCAAAGTGTGGTCTTCGGGCTGGCTGAGGTCTCTAAGCTGTTACCCTCCTTGAGGACATAAGTTGCTTGTACTAGCATGCAAAGAAAACTATGTCATTAGATCAGATGACATTTTGGGGTAGGAGGAGCAAAATTCTCTTGATGAAGGAAGCAATTCCTTGATCTGCATCCTGACCCAAACTCCTCATATCCTTGCAGTCAGGAAACCAACATCTTGCAGACTGGCCCTTTGAATAGGATTTCCCTCAATTTTACTGCCCGTAGAGTGCCAGAGGCAATTATGTTGGAGATTCTACCTTCATTACCCCTGTTTTGCACTTTGATCTGGAAGGAGAATGCTAAGCTATGGGGTTCAAACTAACTAAAGCTTGATTGGAGTGATTTATGTTTTTCATTCAATAAGTCTTTTTTTGAGCGCCTTTATGTGCCAGCTGTGCAACCCCACCTGAATCTATTTAACTCACGTGAACTGTTTTCTACATATTAAGGACCTTCGAATTGTATCTGAGAATCTAGAGACCATGAAGGAATAAAGGAACCACAATTCTATTCATTTGGAACGTTTTTCGCAGTGTGATTGGTGGGTGCTCAGTAAATTTCATGGCTTCACTGACTGACTGGAGGATATAGGAATATGGTTGCACCATACTAGGATGAATACCTGGTGGGCATGAATTAGCATCTCTATTGAATTGGCTATTTTATAGGTCCTTTCGTGAATGATGATGAGTATGTGTCTGTGGTCCTGTCTACAAAGTGGCTTTAGATATTCCACAGGGGTTCGATGGGATCTCTAAGTTAAAAAAAATCATTTCCACAGAAGACCGTTCATTGGTTTTATTGTGGAATCAATAATTTTCAATTCAGATATCAATGAAGTTAATAAACCAAAGTTACTGCTTGGAAAACCAAGGCAGAGTGAAAACCAGGTCACATGGTGACATTATAATCTATATTAAATCTAAGGCTTATTCTCTCTCTCTCTGTCTCTCTTTTTTTTTAGTTGAACAACATTCTCTGTTAGATTAAATATGCTGCAGTTGGAACTAGGACTCTATTTCTTGTGATCTTCTTCCTTTCTGGTTTATTTCAAGTTCTATGCTTTAGGCATGTCCTAAAACAATATCCAAGTCCTAGAGAAACCCCAAGGCTCTATTGAAAGGAAAGGCTAGTCCCCATACCTTGAGAGTAGTGGAAGATCATAACAGTTTGTGAAGTAGCTCGACTGGAAAACAAAGGAACTGAGCCAGTGGAAGTGACCGGTCAATTAAATTCATGGAGACATAAATAACACCCCATGTCGATATAGGGCATATATCAGCAGTGTGACTTGGATGTTGGGGTGAGTTTTCAGCCTCTTTCTCTCTGGCTAAGGAGAGTCAGGCTGTGTTGAGTATACCCTAATGTTCTTCTTCCTTTCTTCCTCCTCAGCATGTTATCAGTGTCATTAAATAACTATTTGACAACTTTTCGTGTTCCCAACCAGCCTTCACGAAGGCAGAGGGCACGTATGTCCAGTCACTGCAGATTCTCCAGCACTTGACTCTGTGGCTGCTGGCGCAGTGTGGGTGCTCACTCACTGTCTGGTATTACTATCTTCTGAGCATGAAAGAAGGGACAAGATAGCTCCGGTCAGGATGAGTACAGGAAACGGACTAGGATGAGTGTTGCAGTTTGTGAAAACATCATTTCCCTTCTTCTTGCTGGCTTTAAAGGAAAAGCTGAATAAAGTAGATTCCCAGTGTCATCCTCTTCACACCTGCCATGAAATTTTCCTGGGTGGACTTTTTGAGTATCATCTTCCTGGTTCAATGGCCAGCAATTGGCTCTGAAAATGACTATGTCCTTTTATTCAGAGGCTTACCCACGTCCTCAATTTGTGCTGCATGTTATCTTCGAGATTTTTGTCAGTACTTGCTTTTCTCATTATCGTCTACCTCCAGTGTGGTGGATGTGTCACTTAGTATCTTGCAATATGAATTTTCCTACACTTTCAGTGGCACCTGATAAGGAAGCCACAGAAAGGTCTCCATTTGCTCCGTTGAGCTATTTGCCAGCCAGGAGATCATTATCCTTTTGGGGGTGGGGGAAGAATGAGATGCACAGTTCTGTGATGGAGAAAGACTTTCAGGCTCCATTGCCACTGGAAGCTTGGACATTTGGTGACCGTGAGGTTAGCTTTGCTGTAGTGAAATGTCATGATTTTGAGTGGGGGCCTTCTCTCTTTCTCGTCTCTTATTCTCCTTTTGCCCCTTTTTTTCTTGCTTGCTTGTTGTCAGCACACTCTTTGTTCTTGGTGGGCTCTGGGACCCTGCCTATGGCCTCCTTTGAACTCTATTTCTTATTTCTTCTTTTACAATTGGACTGAGACTCTTCCATACATTGGCCTCTTCCATACACTGGCCTCTTCCATAACAAGCCTTAGAGAACACAGTTGGCCAGATGGGATGAACTAGAGCCTGTGACTCTGAGAGGAGGGGGCCATGGAATCAGGAGAGGTCTATGCCATAGGTAGTTGGCATCGGTGGCATCGAAGTAGCTGCCTTCCAGCGAGGAGAGGGTCAGCATTTGCTGTCTTGGTATCAAACATATCTTGGTTTCTCTTGATTGGACTGTATTTGTTTTTCTCCAAAACTCAGAGTCCCTAATCTTTTAAATGGAGTGACTGAGGTATGATGTAGCCATAAGCAACATTCTTGAAGCATGAATCCACGTAAACACCTTGCCAAGGCCTTGCCAATCCAGAGTTAGAGTGGAGGAGTGGATGGGGGTTTGTGTAGGGCAACCTGCTAGCAGCAATCTCTCTGGCTGCATGATGTGCACAAAATTCATAACCTCTTGAGTTTAGACTTCTGACAAGTTCTGGGTTTCAGCTTTGGCATATCCATTGTTTCAGATGATTCCATGTAGATGTAGCCAACCTTTTGCATTAAAGAAAGCATTGAAAAATAACAGTGCTTTGGGGGCCAGCCTGGTGGCATAGTGGTTAATTTCTCATGTTCCACTTCAGTGGCTTGGGGTTTGCCGGTTCAGATCCTGGATGCAGACATACACACCACTTATTGAACCATGCTGTGGCAGGAGTCCCACATATAAAATAGAGGAAGATGGGCACAGATGTTGGTTCAGGGCCACTCTTCCTCAGCAAAAAAAAAAAAAAAAAAAAAGGAGGATTGGTGGCAGCTGTTAGCTCAGGGCTAATCTTCCTCAAAAAAAAAAAAACAACAACAAAACAGTACTTAACATTTATTTCACGTATTCTAGAAGCCAGTCAATATCATATGCATTTTACATAAGTTACCTCATTCAATCTTCACAAAAATTCCTATTAAATACCACTAACCCCATTTTACAAATGAAGAAAAGAGATTTAAGAGCATAAAGGTGGTGCTCTCAACCATTATGCTTGAACTATTCAATTTAGCAATGTGCCAGCCACCATTATGTCCTGTAGAAAAACAAAAGTAGATTAAAGCATGGATTTTGTGGCACTCATGGGATCACTGGGAACGCAGACCTTGGATTTGTGAATTGATTATAAACATGATGTAAGATATGTTGTGAAGTTCTAAACTGAATGCAATTGAGTGCTAAAATGAATCGTATAGACCCAGCGGTTCTCAAAGTATGGTCCCCATGCGAGCAACCTCAGCATCACCTGAGAACTTGTTAGACATGCAGAGTCTCGGACCCCATCTCAGACCTACTGAATCAGAAACTCAGGCTGGGGTCCACTACTCTGTTTTAATAAACTTTCCCAGTGATTCTGATGCACACTAAAATGTGGGAGCTACTGGTAGACCACAGGGGTTAAGGATAGGGTATTAGTTTCCCTGTGCTGCCATAGAAAACAGCTGCAAATTGGGGAGCTTCAAACAACAGAAATTTATTTCCTCACAGGTTAGGAGGCCAGAAATCCAAAATCAAGGTGTTGGCAGAGTTGGCGCCTTCTGAAGGTTCTGAGGGAGAAATTGGTCTCATGCGTCTTTCCTAGCTTCCGGTGGTTCCTGGCAATCCTTGGCATTCCGTGACTGGTAGCTGCATAGCTCCAATCTCTGCCTCTCTTTCCACATGGCTGCTTCTCTGTGTCTCTCTGTATGTCCCTTCCTTTTCTTTTAAGGACACCAGTCACTGGATTTAGGGCCCACTTTACTCCAGTATGACCTTACCTTAACTAAGTTCTTCTTCACAGATCCTATTTCCAAATATGGTTGCATTCTAAGTTTCCAGGCAGACAGGAATTTTTGGGGACGCTATTCAACCCACTGCAGATAGTTAAGATGAAGAGAGTCAGATTAAGTGGAACTCAAGAGAAAAGCTTTAGGAATGATCTGAGTGGATGAAATAAATGACATAATGGGACAGGTGGGGGTCATTGTGGGAGTGAAGGCTAGTGAACAAGCATAGACTTGTTTGACTGGCAAGGACCATGATGTTGGGGCATGGACTAGGTTGAAATGAAAACATATATTGATGTGATTTTATATTAACATAAATAAAAATTAGTAACCTATCCCCTTTATTCTCTAATATAACCAAACTATATTTGTTTAAAACTGCTTGCCAATGAATAGTTTGTAATAAAAATCATTCATGATATTGTTCTAATAATTTCCATGCTACTTTTTAATATTAGAACTGTTGGGATCGTTTACTTTGGTCTGTCACTAGCTACATAATGCCCCTGTCTAAGTCAGGATTTGACATGGGAACTGTATCAAATCCTTTCAGTGACTTTCCCATTGACGTTCATGGTGTTAAATTACCTCAGCTTCGGTTGAATTCAAGATTTCCCAGCTCTTATAATACTGTCTGAAGTTTTAAAATATCCAGTATCTCTACTGTCAAATGTGTCACAAAAAGTTTATTGGAATGCCATAGTTGATTAGGTCAAACTTAATCCTTCAGGCCAGAGGAGAGGAAACATAGCTCTGTTGCCAAAACGCCTGGTTCAAATTTTGGCTCTGTCTCTTAAATAATTTTCTGTGCCTCAGCTTATATCTCTGTAAAATGGGGATAATGATAGTGATGTTTACAGCATTCAAGTAAGTTAATGTGCAGTTAGCATGGTTCATGCTATGCACGTGATAGTTCTCATTTTTATGAATAAAATTAATGTCAATGCTCATGATGGGTGAGAATTCAGAAGGTTTTAACAACCATCCCATGAAATGCAACAGGGACAGTGTAGAGGGGGTCTATACCAAGCGTGTCACCTGACTAAACCACTTCCTTGGGTCCTGTCTGTTCTCTGTAGCCTGTCTCCCATTGTTGGAGTGCCTAATAGGACCCACTATACTGATAGAACCCACTGTGATTGGCCAGTATCTGGGGTGGACCCTAGTACTGCCGGCCTTCCTGCTCTTCCATTTTCCCTTTGTGAATCCAGACTATCTTACAGTTGAAGTCCCCAAGAGGCTGCATTTCTCATCAGTAGCTACATGATCTTAACCCCAGGGAGAGCAGGCCAGTGGTGGATGGTCACAGCCCCAGGGGTCTACATGGGTGTCGCACATTTGTCTACCAGGATGTCAGTATCAGGTGCCAGTGTCAGGGATGCCCTTTCTTCTATTGAGATCCTCAACTGCTCTGGCAAAGGCCACAGAAGAGGCAGGAGTTTTGGGGGGCTGATGGACAGGAACACTGATGAACCAGCATTTAAGCTGACAGAGGCATGGAACAGATCCTAGTGGACTCGTGGTTGTCCCAAGCATTTAACTTCTTCGCTGGTGAATTGTGGGGAGTGTCGAGGGTGAGATCTTGAGGAAAGGGTTGTTTACTTTGCACAGAACTGTCGCAGTATTTTAACAACTGGAGGAGCTATTCCAGTGAGTCCTGGCTGAATCTCAGCCCTGAACATGGAGAAGATGCCGCTATGCCAATAAGGCAAAGCCGGTCTCTAAAGGCCTTGAGTTCTAGGTGGGGCGGGGGGGCGCTGGACTTCTTCCAGCAGGCACCAGGGAGTCATTGTTGGCAGCCCACCTCAGACTTTGATTCAAGTGAAACAGAATTCTAAGCCAGGACTTAACTGAAAAAAGATGTAGCCATTTTTGCAAGGAAGGATTTTACTTCACATTCTTGTTTGTTTGGTGTTTCCTCTGTTTATCTGTTGGCACCACTCTTTTGGAGGTTAGCGTGAGATCTGGAAAGAGGAGAATGGATCACAATGTTTAAGTCTTTGCAGATGCAAGTCTTTTCTTGATAGTGACTTGGGATTCAACAAGTCATTAAATATTCCCCAACAAATACTTTGCAGGTGGCTATTTTTTTTTTTTTTAAAGAAGGAAGCTAGGGGAAAAAAAGTAAGGATGATCCTTAATCTCAAGTAAATATCTTCCCAGCTTTGGAAAGATATAGTCAGTCTTGACGCTACGTGTTGTCCCCCTTATGGAAAATGCTGGTTCCTCATTTGGACATTGGGTGTCAACATCAGCACAGAAGTTGCTTGATTGACACCAGCTCTCCTTCCTCAGTCCCTGGTCTCTGCCTGTGCCGGTTTCCCTGCAGCAGGCTGCAAAGCTGGACATGGGAAAGATGTTATGAAGAGCTTATTTCCCAGAAGTCCAGGGCAAGCCTAAAGTTTCTATTGGAAGTTATTTTTACCCCTATGTGCTCCGCCAAATAGCAAATGAAATGTTGAAGAGTGGAGGTTGTGCATATATTATAGCAACCAAGAGGCTAGCTTTCTGAATCAGCCTGGGCTTGAACCCTGCTTTTTATGAGAGAAACTAAGAAAAAAGAATAATTCTTAATCTTAGGTAAATAACTTTTCCAGTTTGGGAGAGATAATAGCTGTTAGTCTTGCTGCTACTAACTGTAGCATCCCATATGACTTGGGACCTTGGGTAAGTCATTTCACCACTGTACTTGTCAGTTCCCCATCTGTAAAATGGGGATAAAATGCTTGTTTTACAGGGCTATTATGGGCGTCAAAAAACTTAATGTAATCATCTCTAGCTTAGCAAAAGGTTTTTTTTTTTTCCTTGGCTAGAGAGCCTTAAAACAGTTTATACCCATTTTACAACTTAGGAACCATTGTCTGTATGAGCACATGCATATGCAATGGTGTATCAGTCAGGGACCAATCAGGAGACAGCAGTCATACAGTGATTTGAACAAGGAAAGTTTAATATAAAGAGTTACTAACTGTTGCAGGAGGGTTGGAGTAATGAGGGTTTGGCTAATAAGAGTGAAGAGAGCTGTAAAGAGGACAGGAATATTAGATATAAGGAACAGCAGTACCCCTAGGGCCGAGATAGAGGGTTTGAAGAAGAGCACCCCTCTACCTCTAGGCTGAGACCCAGACCTTGTTGGAGAGGACACGGCTGTGACTCAGTGGCAGAGAAGTAGCTGTGCTGGCAGAACTTGGTAGTTATCTACCCTCTGGAACTGCAGGCAACGTACCCTCTCTGGTGTTGGGGCAAGCTGTCACAGAGAGGCGTCTCCCTGGAGGCATTCTGCTATAAAACCTCCCAAGTGCTACTGACTACTGTGTACTACAGGAGGCTGGTGTTCAGGAAGCTGCCTGCATTGCAGGAGCTGGGAACTGGGGAAGCTGGTGCACTGTGGGAGCTGGACACTAGGAAATCTGTGCATGCCATAGAAGCCAGAGGCTGGAGAAGCAGCCGGCACAGCAGGAGCTGGATATGGGAAAGCCACCTGAACTGCAGAAGCCTGCCCAGCGAGCATTGGAACCAGGAAGATAATGCCTTTCTGGCTCAAGTGTCTCTTCAGCACCCTCTACCGACAAAATGTAACATCATGCCAGTTGGCAAATGAGAAATATTTAAAAGACCCAAATTAAGTTTCCCAGAGCAGATAATGAAGGGTGACTTTTGGAGCTGAAAGGCAATAAATTGATGACTGGTATAAATGGTGAAGAAACAAATCCTTAATTCTGAGTATCTGCCATCATGCTCAAGTTTTCTGTCCCTCTGGCATGACATCTCTGAGTAATCCACAATAGTAACTAATGCTCAGCATCCCCTACTAAATACTTCCTTTTCCTTTTTGTGCTTAAGCTTACAATTTTAAGTAATATCTTCTCTTTGTAAGGTAACATGTATTGGAGACTATTTGTGTAATCCCTCACTAGAATATGACCCAACAGTAACAAAATATGGTCAGTGCCACAATTAATAAATTGATTAAGCCAGGAAAAGAGAGAATAGTTTTACTGTCCTATTTAATTAGAGAGGACATTCTTCTGGAGCGACCTGGTTCAAGGTACAAATGGTAGGGTGCTTTTAGCTCACATGTATTTTTACAATCTGATAATAGCCTTTTAACCTAATGCATTCTTTTGGTTTTTGTCTTTGTTTTGCATTGTTTTGAATGAATTAAAGGCATTAAATAAGAAATAGAGGCAAATTACATTTATTCTTTGAACAATGTGGAGCCAGTGAGGATTTTGAATGGAGCTGTAATATGACTGAAGAAGTTCTGTCTGAAGGTCAGCATGGTACCTGGCTCGTAGGAAGTGCTTACTAAATGATGGCTGCTTGGACTGTTGCTGATGTGGCTCTGTGTCTTCTGAGTGATAAGTGGTCACCCTCTCTGAGAGAGGTCACAAAAGAGCCTGTGCAGAAATAATCAGAAGCAAAACCAGCCTAATTTTTTTGCAGCATCAACTAAATACGACTAGATGGAAGAGGGGGAGGGTGCAGTTGGTTGGTCCAGGCTCTGCCTTAAGCCTCTGGAGCTCATTTAGGAGTCGAATTAGACCAGAAGGACCTCGTCTATTGACCCAGGAGTAGGGGTGGGAAGAAAGGGCATGATTAATTTAATGCCTGAAAGTGAGGGAGAGATGGACAAATGCCACACAAGGTCAGTGAGCGGCTGTGAGCATTTTTCCTCTCAAGTGACTAACATGCTTCCGAATGAAGTTTTTAAAGGAAGGGACATCGATGTCCAATTATTTTCTACAAGTTTTCATTGAATGTCTCCTGTGTGTGAGGTGCTGTATAAAGTGCACAGGTGGAGATCCTGTAGCTCTTTGGTCAGAATTTGGGGTCTTGAAGGAGTGCCAGGAGACACACAGGCTGACTTGTGTCAAGGTGTATGTGATAACCATCATTGCAGTGCAACTGGCATCTGATCCCACCAATCCGTGGAAAAAACCTTCATACCCCTTCACGATCTCTTTGTGCCTAAATCCAAAGGATAATTGCCTGCCCTTGATTTACTTGTCAACAGTCTCTCCTTGAAATTCTCTTTGCTTGCATGGCATCACCCTCTCTGGGTGTTCCTTCTACATCTCAGGCTTCCTCTCTCCTGTCGTCTTTCTGAAACTTTCCTTTGTACTCTTTAACTATTGGTATTCACCGTGACCCTCATCTATCCTCATGCTGTACACTTTATCTGGGTTGATTTAATCTATTTACGGTGCCTTGATTACTGTTTACCTATAGATGATGATATCCAAATTGAAAACTTAAGCCCACGTCATTTTCTTCAACTCTAGAACTATTTGTCTAACTATTGGTGAATTGGGCATCATGCCTTGAAAATCTCACAGGCATTTCATATTCATCTCATTCCAAACTGCTTCCACCCCAGTGTCTCTCATCTCAGTACGTGGTGCTCCTATCTAAATAGTTGTCTAAGCCAGAAACCTGAGCATCATCTTTGACTCTCATCCCTTACCTTCACCTAATCAGTGGCTGATCATCCTGATTTTACCTCCTTAATAACTCTCAAATCCATCTACTTCTTTGTGTCGTCATGGAACTGTATTAGTGGAGGCCATCTTCATCTTTGGTCTACTTTACTACAACAGCTCGATTTCTCAATTGATACTTTTTGCAGAAAGGTTTCACCATATGCAGATAGGATTGTGTATGCCTCTACAGTTCTTCAGTAGCTCCTGAGTATACTCAGGATCAAGTCCTAGCTCTTTCACGTGGTCCACAAGCCTCTTTATGAGCTGATTTGTTTCCCTTTCCAGAGTTTTCTCTCACCACACCAGCCCTCTTTGAACTCTCTGCTCCATCTATGTTGGACCATATGCAGTTCCTTGAATATAGTATTCTCTGTTCTGAGAAGTGGTCCTCTATTTCTCTGCTTATTCATTTGGATAATTCTCCTAAAGGACCCAATTTAGATGTATGTATGTCATTTCATCCAGGCAATCTTGGCTCCCACCAAGACTCAATGGGATCATATATGTGGATCCCACAACACCCTTTGCTTACCGCTGTCATATTCCTTACTACCTATTTACTGTCCACCTTACTCTGACTCTTTCTTGGTTATTGCTGTGATCCCAGTGGTTAACATAGTGTCTGGCATGTGGATGCTTCTCAGTAATTATCTGCTTACATGTGGATCAACAATGCCACAAAGAACTCCAGGTGTGCACAGCTTAGAGCTGTAATCAGGCAGGATTTCATGTAGTCAGTGGTACATCATTTGGCCCTGAGATTGTGGGGAGTATTGAAATAGCCAGCAATGAGGAGAGAGCATTCAATGTGGCAGAAATGGCTTGAGCAATGGTGCAGAGGCAAGAAAATCCAAGGGGTGACTAGAGCATGCCTATCTAGAGGGGAAGAGAGGGATGCGATTCTGGAAAGATAGGGTTTGGTTGAGAGCTTGAGAACTAGGCTAAGAAGCTGTTTAGGTAATAAGAACCCAATGAAAATGATGGAGTATGTTCGTGAAATGGTCGAAGAGGTGAGGTAATAATATTAACCTGGCGGGCAGTGTTCAGGATGGATTGGAGGGAGGAGAGTCTAAAGAGAGAGAGTGAGAAGTAAGAGGCTGTTATGTTGACAGTCTCATGGAGGTGAGTAGGAGGTGGGTAGGATGGTGGCAAAAGGAAGAGAAAAGTGGGGACAGATGTGAGATAAGGAAGCTCAGAGTAGATATCCTACATTTTAAGAGTGTAGAAAGGGGACTTGTGCTCAGAATAAAGTGATGAAGTTGTGCTTGAGGCTTGAATCAATGTGAATGGTTTAGAAGAGTTGCAGTTGGAACTAAAATTTGGAGTCAAGGTAAAGATGTCCATGTGGTCTGCTGGTGAATAAGGAGGTCCATGCGTTGCCAAGAGCAGTGAGGACCCAGCTGAGCTGGCCCAGCGCATACTAGCGGTAGATCCAGCCAGGCAGGTTTTGTCTCTTTCCTGCAGTGTTCTGCTCAGAGAGCAGGGAAAGCAGCCAAAGTTCAAAGGAAAGGGAGCAGGTCCTTTCTTCATGAGCCTTGTATGCTTGGACAACCTGTAAGGAACGATACTTTTCAGATTTGCTCAATCAAAATATTTTTATACTTGGATAACTATGAAAATTGGGACATTTCATCATTTCCTTTTGTGACCAGCAAGACACCTGTGTGGTAATCAAGATAATGGCTTTGTGATGACAAATAGCAAAGCTACTATTGGAACTGGGGACAACATGGGTTTCATGTCCAACAACGGTACCAAATCTCTTGGTTCCTATAATTGCATTGTTTGACAGTGTCCTATATAGTCCACATTTCCCAGATGAGATCTGGGTTCTATATTTGGTGTTCCTTTTGTAGCAGATGACGTTATCCAATGTAACCAGCCAGGAGTGACCTTTTCCCATCCAGAAGATTCTGCCAGCTCCTGGTAGGCGAGCACTGTGGAGCGGTGGGATGGAAAGTGGGTGTAACCATCTTCCCTGAGAGGCCTGCAGAGTCTGTTTCTCTTAGCTGCACCTGTACCCAGAGCTGCCAGGTTATTTATATCTGAGGCTCAGTGTGGCGCAATCCTGCCTATCTTTGTACCTATTCTCCTAGATGTTGGATTGGTCTTGTGTACCATGCTTGGTGGTGAGAAGGAAGGCAGCCAACTGTTAAGGCTCTATTTCCCTCCCCACTTAGAGAGCTTAAAGCCATCTTAATCATTCTGCACCTGCCTTATAGATCAAATACTCCAAAGGGGAAAATGATTGCCAATTGCTATCTTTAAATGAAAGAAGAGTAGTTGAGCAGTAGTTTTGTCATTGAACTCCCATGTCAGTGTCCTATCATGGCTTGTTATCTTGAATCTTGGCTCTAATAATTCTGGAATTAATAGCTTCTTGGGATCATAAATGTTGATCATGGGCTTTCTTAATAACTGTGACCTCCCTCAGGACCAGTCTGGTTTGCAGAATCTTTAAGAAATTTAATTGTTCTCATTATGTCCACTGGTACCAAGGGACTAGGGGATATTTGATCTCTAGTTCATCTCAATGGAATAAGGACTGACCGAGTTTTAGATAGTTTATGTCGTTCTCCAGGTTGCTGTGTCTTTCACACTCCCAACGGGCTTCAGTCCCCTCTGTTCACCATGTCAACACACATCCTATTTTAAGCAGGGGGCAATTATCACAAGATACAGGAAATACCTTCTATAAATGTAACGCTTTGCCTTAATTCAAGGGCATTTGTCCCAGGGACACTCTTTCTTTTGGGTTTTAGAAAAGAGGGTGCACTGGCTTCAGAATGGACTGGACCAAGAGTTTGAAGTGTTATTAGGACAGACTGATCCTTTCTTTTTGTCTCTATTTTTTTTTCCCTGTGATCTCAACTTCTCTGTGTTCATTTCTCTCCTACATATGGTTTTTCACAATGTGGTAAATGAAAGTTCAGGTTCAAATAATTCAAGGTTAGTTACCTTGGAGGAAAGAGAGAAGGCCTTGGTCCCTGTCCTTGATCCCACCCTCTCCTCTTCAGTATATAAACATATCAGGGAAGGACTCTCATTGGTCTGCTTGAGTCATATGACTGTGCCTGGGGTCAATCAAGGACCATGTGTCTCACCCCTTTGGCCAGAGAGACAGGTAAAGGGAGAGAGTAAGGGGCATCATAATGGGAAGGAAGCAGCAGCCTTTACTTGGTGCAAAGTGTAGCAATAGAACAATAAAACCCACCTTTGTTGTTTATTTTACTGCTCCCTTACTCTCATTGTTCTCCTAAGGAATAGATAAAAGGTGAAGGATTCTGCCTAATTAAATGACCAGGGAAAGATAGTTTCAAAAGTAGAAATGCTGTCTTAACCTACCTTTCTCTGTCTACCTTTCTCTTCAGTCATCCACGCTGACTTTTAAACAAAATTGAATAAGTTCTCCTTAGGAGAAGACAGAGAAATGATTTTTTTCCCATTATATTTGATTGTCATACTCTTCTGTCTTAAGGGAATACTGCAGTGAAACACGTATTGTCTTCAGGGCAAAGGAATCACCCCAGGTTTCTAAATGGGAAGTTGCAGGGTTGTAATCTTGCTGCCATGAACAGCAAGATGGCATTACCTGCTTTGAAACTGTTTCCTGGTTCACTTTTGATGAGGGAAAGTCCACACGGACTTCTCTCTCCTGGTTGTTTGGACTGTAGGTGGTAAAGTGGATTAGGCAGATGAGAGATGAGTAATGTGACAATATCCAAGCCAGTGGTGGCCTGTGCTATCCTTATAAAGTGATTGAAGGCTGCAGGATTTGAAGGCACTGCCTAAATTCCATTCACAACTCTTGACTTGCGTGTTATTTTTGAGTCACAAATTATTGTCCTCCTGCACCTATAAGAAATACAGAGGTTTAACAATTCTAATGTTTACAAGGCAGTTTAAGATGTCTAGTGGGTATCACAATCAGTAAGATATTACAACTTGCACAAAATATTAGAAATGATTTAATTAGAGTTGGTTATATGTTACTTTAAACGAAACTTTACTTAGATAGAGATCATGGTGATGATTAATGACAATGATGACAATGATGATTTTGATAGCTGCTATGGAAATTATCATCACTTTTACTCTCTACCATCTTTCCAGAGTGATAAGGACCCTAACATGTATGATCCCAGTGGCAGCCGGGAGAATATGCCTCTTAGATCTCTAGATGCAGAAAGTGCGATTGATGGATGGCTCCAGCTGCTGTGCTCTGAAATCCATCAATGTCTTCTTGCCAATAACATGCTTCCTGTGGGCTGCTCCTAGCCAGTGACTGAGAATGGCAGGGGTGTGAAGGATTCCATTCCTAGAAGACTGTGGACCCTTGATGGCCTTGCCGAACTTTCCTTAGAGCTTCAGTCTAAGACTCTACCACTTAACTTTCCCTCCTTTCCTCTCTTCTTCACTTGAGGTCATACCCGGCATCACAGTCTGATGGCTCCCCCAGATTCTCCTGGGTATGTCCCCATTTTGTTTCACAGGTGTTCCCCCTAACAAATTCATTTCTTATAAATTGTGGTAAAATATATATGACATAAAATTTGCCATTTAAACATTTTTAAGTGCACAGTTTCGTAACATTATATTCACAATGTTGTGCAACCATCATTGCTATCTATTTTCAACCTTTTTCATTACTCCAAACAGAAACTCTTTTCACATTAAGCAATATTCCCCATCTGAATAAATTTCTTACACATGTAATTCTGAGTTGGTATTTACTTCTAAGAAGACCTTGAGTAATGATCTCATTTAATCTTCATAACAGTTTTTCAAAGCAGATATTATCCTCTTATTCCAGATGAGGACATTGAGGCTCAGATGTTAACTAACTTGCACCAAATTGTATAGCTAGTAAACGTTTGAGTCAGGTCTCAAACCCCCATCTGTGTGACTCTAAAGGTCATGCTCTACCTTTTGATAACAAGTGATTGGTGTCAACATAAGCCTCAGAAAACCAAAGATGATCACCCAACCCAAGGGTCACAATGTGGGGGAGGCAAATGGGGTTGTCTGGGAATATGCTTCTATGACCTGAGAGGTTTTGTCCAGAATTAAGCCTCCAGAAACAATGGTCCTCCTACTCCACGTGGTACCAGTTTACACCGTGCCTTCCTCACAGCTGTGGTTTATGTTCTAGTGGCATGGTGCTAAGTCCTTCACACACATTACTTCATGTAGCCCATATAAGAACCATAATAAGTACAATTATCTTGCCCATTTTCCGGATCAAGAAACTGAGGTAAAGTGAACAATGTCTGTTTATCAGGAATAAAATGATTTATGGGTATGTTTCTTGGAGCTTGGAAGGGCAAAGTGGAATAGAGATAATTGTTTCCCTATTTTTATCACTATAAATTAAATAGTGATGGCTAGACCAAACTATGGTTAAAAAAATCCAATAGCACATAATGACTTATAGTGAAAAGCAATAATCTCCCATTCCACCCTTAGTCTCAGTCTTCAGAGGTAACTGTCCCACTGTCATACTTCTCAAAGACACCCATAATATTATCAATAGTGTCCCTCTCCTTCCTCTCACATTATTTGGTGATTACACCTGCATTGTCACAGCTAACTCATTGAGAACTGCCTTGGGGACCTCTGTAAAGACCTCTTTTCTGGCATGGTCACAAGAGACACTGTTGATTTTCATTATTGTGATAATTTTGTTCTATAAAGTTGCTGTGAACACAGAATTAGCAAATACTGAACCATTGCTCCTAGGGGAAACACAGAGTTAGGTTCCTGTGGGCTTCTAGACACAACGCTCTCATGAATTCATCAATGCATAATCTTATGTTATGTATGTTCTTGTTTAAAGATGCCTTATTTAATAATATTGTTGATTTGTTAACATTGCTCATGGCCAGGAGCACTGTAACTGATGCTTTAACAAAACTTACTGAGCACACTTTTTCTCAGTAAGGCACAAAGCCTTCTTCTTGTGCTTTGGAACCAGCACTTCAGCACTAGGCTTGGGAGCTATTTTAAACAATGAAATCACAAACAAAAGGCACAAAAATGTGGCACTAAATAGACTGTAAAAAGAACGCTTGTCTCTAGGATGAGAGCTGAGTCAAGAAACGAGAGTGTTTCCTTGTTTAATCTCATGTCAGACTCGTATCTTGGGCCACTCTGAACATGTCTGTGAATGACTCCAAAAGGTCATTGTACAATATGTCTCACTAAAAATGAATGAAATGCACAACAGTAGCAAGTTCTCTGGGCGATCCAGGAGATTTTTAGGCTATGGTTATGCTGATGGTTAAGGTCACAGGATCTGGAGTCAGGTAGTACTGGACTCCTGCCTGGTGGTGTGACTTTGAGCAAGACACTTTTCTGTACCTCAGTGTTCCTCATCTGTAACGTGGGGATAATAGTAGGTGCTATCACATGCATTGGTTTTCAGGACTAAAGATGATAGTGTTTATAAAGGGTTTAGTTTAATGCCTCAAAATGTAGAGCTGGCCCTGATGGTCTAGTGGTTAAAGTTTGGGTTCTCTCTGCTTTGGCGGCCTGGGTTCACTTCCTGGTTGGGAAACCATACCGCTTGTCTGTCAGTAGTCACGCTGTGGCAGCATCTCACATAGGAGAATTCGAAGAACTTACAGCTAGATTATACGACTAAGTCCTGGGGCTTTGGGGAGAAAAACAAAAGAGGAAGATTGGCAACAGATGTTAGCTCAGGGTGAATCTTTCCCAGCCAAAAAAAAAAAAAAAAAATCACATTATTTAAAAAAAAAAGTATTAAGTGCTCAATAAATGTCAGTTATTGAATTTATTATTTCATTGGATTCATCAAATATGTGGACATAGGGAACCATTGATTCACGGGAGAGCCCACCATAAGATTCAGGGCCTAAAGAATAACTCAAAGAGGAAAGAGATTATATAGGCTGAGACATTTGGGAAAATCTTCTTGGAGGAAGCACTTGATACGGTTTTGAGGGATAGCTGAAATTTTCCTGGAGTGGAGAGGAGTCCAGAGGATGCTAACGGTATGAGTAGAGGCATGAGGGCAAGCTCATACCTGGCACTTTTGGGAGACGTGCAAGAGGATGGCTTGCCCATTATTTAGGACAGTGAGGGGCACATGCCAGGCAAGTGGGTTTGGAACACTCTTAGGCAGAGATTTAAAGGCCATTCTTTGGGTGGAGGCCTGAGACCTGCTCCTGAAGAAATGAGAAGCAGGTGAGCTGCTTGAAACACCACTAGGAAAGCTCACAAGTCGTTTCCTTTGACCCAAAAGTACAGTGTGATTTTCATCTCTTTAGAACTGGAGGAGGGTTTTCTCTTCTCAAAATGCCCTTATTTTTGAAGTTTCTGTCTGGATAAGGAGTGACCAGCATGTTTCAAAGGCGTGATTCAGCTATCTTAAGGATGTTTTTCTTCCCTCCCTAGAAACACTGTGGTTTCACTTTGCAGGCTTAGAAGTAGGTACAGAAATACTTAGGCTCATGATAAGAATCATATATTCAAGGCCAACCAGTTGCTGTTTGCTGTGAAGACACTCTGATGCTTAAGGCTGTGTTTGAGCCCTGGGCACATTCCTGCTTCTCCTGAGTTTGTCAACACTCAACCTCTGGTTCCTGGGATTCACATACCTGTCACTCAAAGTATTGGATACGCATTCACCAGCCCCCTTTATAAAACTCTTCAATGGTGGCTGCTTGCAGTACACTGAGGGATGGGATCATTGAAATGGGAGCATCTATCAATGTTGCCGGAATGAACTTCTCCTATTCCTTTGTGTACTTTATGTGTGGATCCTTTCTTGTGGTCCTGATGCTACCCATCAAGTCTCTGCCAGCGTCATCAGTCACTGCAAAAGGCCAGTGTGCACACAGCTTTTGCCTTTTTCTTTTTTTCAGAGGTTTGTTTGTTTCTTTCTGGTCAGTAAGAGGGAGTACAAGTCTGAGGAGTGAATGCCTCCTACACATCGCTTATATCCATTTCTCCCAGGACTACAGAATCGTAAACCTTAGGAGGAAGTGAAGAGATCTTTAGTCTCTCCCTCTGCCTCCACTAGGATTAGCTAGAGGGATCCCATGAAACGATGCTAGGCTGAGCAACTGCTCACCACCACACCAGGCGCTCTGCTCCCTGCACCGGTGTGGAGGAGCACAAGACGTGAATTATAAACTGAGCCCTCACTCACAGAAGAGTGGTGGAAAATTGTAAACTATCTAAATAAATAGTCACAGTAGTGGACGGTAAGTGCTTTAATAGAATGGAGTATGGTGGAGGTTACACTCCAATCCCCATTCCATCCACGTATTAAATTATTTTCTTTTGTGCCGTTGTGGTGTTACAAAACATTTTTCCTTTTCATTAGCACATATTTTCACTCATAATGATTATAGCATATTTTTGCATTAACTAAAAACTTTCTAACTTCTCAGCTAATTTACCTGGGTTTTTGTTTTGTTTTATTTTTTTGGCTAATTTCCCCCCCGGCTTTATTGAGGTATATAATTGACAAATAAAAACTGTATACACTTAAGGTGTACAACATATTTTGATATAGTACATACACATTGTGAAAATTCTTTTTTGTAAATTTAGCTGAGCGTGCCTCCATTTTTCATATTCTAACAATCATAAGTTAGAACGTAGGTGATTCTAGAATTTTCCTCACTAACAATTCTGTGAATTGGGACAGAATTTTATCTCCTGCCACCTCAGGTTACTTTTCTTCATGGTGGCTCAGTATAGGCAACTTGACAAATATTATCCCCGCTTCTTGGAGGGGAAAAGCAAAGTACAGATTGGTCACTCTCTAGCCCTCTGGTCTGCATACAGGGTGAGGGCGAGGGTAGGTGAGGATTTGTATGCATCTCTCATACGCATGTCACAGGAGTGAGCAGTCATAACAAGCCAAACTTGGAGATGAGAACAACCTGGCTTGGAATTTCTCTTCTGACTCCTACCACCTCTAAGGCATATGGATGATTGCTCAACTCTTCTAAGTTTCCATTTTCTCGTGTATAAAATAGAATAATGATACCTCCTTTGTACATCTCAATTAAAAGTAGTTCTCGGTCTTGTTGGGAAACAGGTCTGATTCCCGGTTCTGCATCTCATCCTCTAGACCTTGCTGCCTCCCGTTCTGTTCTCGTGGTTGTCACTGTGACATGGAGGATGTTTTTATGACTGCAGGGAAAGGAGATGGAGGAGTTTTGGTTTTGGGTTACAATTTTGCGACAGGTGGTAGAACCTGGCAATTAGGAGAATGATCCCTGGAGTTCAGCTGGTCTATTTTTCTTGTGGTATGACGTTGGCCAAGTCACAACACCCATGAGCCTCTGTTTATTTGGTAGGGGCATAGTGCTTATCTCACAGAGTTTTGTAAGGATTAAATGAGATGAAGACTAAAGTGCTGGGTACCTCCCTAGGCACGTTCTGTGTGCTGGGGAAAAGTAGTCGTGGTTAGTGTTTCTGCCTATATCATCTTTTCTTAACCTCTATTTACCTTTCCTTGACTGCCATGGGAAGACAATACTAATTTCCTTTCAGGCTTATGTAAAACAGGGAGCAAGCTTGGGGCCTATTCTCATGGGTAGCAATAAGAAGACGTCCAGCAGAGTTTCAAATTCAGACATGCCGGGGCTGTCCTGTCGTGTATCCTGCCTGTTCCTCCCCAGAGAGCCTGTTACTGCCTCCTCTGTACCTTCTCCGGCCCTGGACCCAGTAAGGCCCTCCCTCCAGGGGAGGAACATTTTATACAAAAAGAACACAACAGCAACTTCTTCTGTCCTGTGGCATTTTCACCCACTGCCAGGTGCTACCTAGCATGTGGCTTTGATTGACAAGATTACTAATCCATTGTAATCATATTTTCATAATTAGTCCCTGTGAGGCCTGGCTGGCTGCTCTTGCCCAGGTAAACTCCTGCCTGCTGCGGAATGTTCTCACCAACTGTCACCTCCCCAGGAGGGAGCTGTCGGTCTAGCACCCACAGCTGTTGCTAAAATTGCTTTTGTATTCTCCCCCATTTTCCCGTTTTGGTGCTTGGCTGCTAGGAATCCTTGCTTGATTAAAAGTTACAATTATTGACTCCAGACCCGAACAGATACCAAAAATGGCTTTAGTTTTTCCACCTTCCTGATCACACACTGCCCATTCCTCTGCTGCGGTTCCTTCCCTTACAGCCTCCCTGCACGCCTCCCCCAAAATCCCTGCGGCAAGGGCGAGGGGGAACTTTAAAGGCGTTTCTGAATAAGAGAACACACGGCGGGACATCAATTATTTACCAGGCAAAGTTTTGGCAGTCACAGGAGCCTTTCCCTGTTTGTCTTGCTGAAGACGGCAAGAAGAGCGTTTTTGAAGGTTGCGCTTGGTCCGGTCACACCGACCGGTTTGGCCACTAACGGTTGGTGAACCTTGGACCCTTCCCCTGCACTCTGACCCTGCCCTGATTCAGCAAATGGTAACCAGGGTGACTGTTGCTCATTGAGCCCTTGCTGCAGGCCAGGTACCATACTAGGGCTTTTATTCTTCATCTTGTTCATCCTTGCAGCACCTTAGGAAGTAAATACTGGCTTGTTCTCTCCCTGTCACAGATAGATGAGGAGCCAAGGTGCAGACAAGTTAGGTGACTTGCCCAGGGCCCCTCAGCTAGAAGGCAGCACACTTGGGACTTGAGCTGGGTGTGCTATCTCCAGGGCTGGTGGTCGTAAACATGCTCCGCTCTGTATTAAGTGTGAGCTAGAGGTACCAGGGACCAGCATGACCTGGAGGAGGTGGCAGTCTTAGAGGAAAGGGGAATGAGAAGGCTTCATGGAGGTGGCCTTGGGGACAGGGCAGGTTCTTAGTCCCTTTTTGGTAACTGGAGAAATGCAGATGTGTTTCCTCGAGCCCTGGGCAGGGCCAGAGGAGGAAACTGCCGTGGGACTAGCACAACGACTCGTGGTTTCCGTCACTGGGCTCAGGTAACATTGAATCTGCCGTTGGGCTTGTGTCCCCAGACTCAGCCTGTGGCTCTCATGAAGTCATCTCCATAGTGATAACCAGAGTGTCACCGGCTCCTGCTCTCACCCACAAAACCCACTCAACTATTTCTTGGAGTCTGCCGGTGTTGATCCTGGCAAACCAAGTCATCTTTACTTAGGGGATGGGAAGAAATTTAGGGGGTTCTGTTTATTTGCTAACATTTATGGAGTGCTTGCTGAATGCCTGACACTCTGGTACGGGTTTTACATACATGATCTCATTTAATCCTCCTTTCATCCATTCTGGTAGGCAGGCATTGTTATGCCCATTTTCTAGTGAAGAAACTGAGGCTTGGCAAAGTGAGGAAACTTGGCCAATTAGATGGTAAGTGGTGGAGCCAGAATTTGAACATGGATAGAAGATCATACTCTTAAGCACCATTTTGTTATAATAAATTGTGTATATGTGCATGTGACAGAGAAAGCACAAGTGTGTACTGGCTTCGTTGATTGATTAAGAGATCTCATCACCAATGGAAGTATTGAATATTTGACTCTTCCTTTCTCAGTGAAGCCCTCTGTCCTCTTTATGCCTAAAGCTTGCCTTATTAATATAACAATGGCTTCTAAGAGTTAATACCTTTGAAGTCCTGGGTGAACACTGCCAGTTGAAGTTTGCATCCATTTGGGTTTCCAACAAATGCGAGTTGGTACACTAACCTCAGGGGGGCTTATCTTCATCTGGTTAAGCACTCAGGGGTTGAAAGTATATTACGAAGAAAATTGTACTGTGGATCGAAGGAAAATTGTTGGTTCCTCGCAGTGACCAATGTTCTCCCCGGAAGATGTCCTAACTACATCCTACCGGTCTGCCTATGCAAAACCGTATGCAATGGTGAATTTGCTTTGTCCAAAAAAAAGAAGGGGAAAAACAAAGTGTTGTCTTCTCAGTACGGACTGCAGAGCTACAGCTCAGGGCATAGGAGTTGTTGAGAAAACATGGATGTTAGTATCACCTGAATTTCCTAGTAAGGTGGGGAGTCCAGCAGGAAGTACTTCGGAAATTAGGGTGGACAGGTGGAGCCAGGTTCTTAGCCCTGGTTTGGTTTTGAATACAGCATCTACTTGGGACCATGTTCAGAGTACATAGTCAAAACAGAACTATTCCCTTATGGTCTTAAATGACCTCATAATTTGACAGTGGAAATTTAGATAGCCTTCCCAAGCACCTAAAATGTCACATTAACTTGAATTGTTTGCATCTATAAGCTTCTTCATCTGTGGTACAAGGGGAGCCAGTTAATGGTAATTATCTACCTTTTGTTTCCTCTTGTCACCCTCCTAACTTGCATAATTTGCCCTTAAGTATTTATGGGTATACGAAGAAGTGCCTGACATGCCTGTAAATAATTCCCTCATGCTTTTGATCTTGTCTTCACATTCCTCAGTGATGTCCATCTTTTACCATTATCACCGGTGACCTTGGTAAGAATTAAGCAAGTTCAAATAAGCTCATCATGAGTCTATTATGTTTGAGACAATGTACTAACATCCAGAGTCCCTAGTCTTGTGGCCATTCCACTGAGAGGAGGCACAAACAGATGGATCCCTGAAGAAGAGGCTTTCAATTGAGATGCCGAGAGGTGCAAATCCTCACCATACATTAATAGGACTTTGTTCCCTGCCCAAAAGGTCCTGCTGCCTTGCTAAGCTGCATAGTGTTGCCTGACCACTAAATCAACTACATGCACCTCTTAAAGCCAGTCTTCCACCTTCTACCTGCTCCGTATTGCTCAAACACAAATCCATGTTCCAGCCCTTGTTAGGTGTGAGGTGGGTGGGGGTAAAGGGCATCAAACTCCCCTATTACCCTGAGTTTTTTCGTCTAGGTTCCCTAACACATAATTTTTAAATGCCACCCCAAACTCTTACAGACATGCCTAGAAGTTGTATTTATATATGTATATACACACGTGTGTGCATGTATAAAACACATACATATGCACCTATGTATACATATGCATAAATACTGTACTCTCTCTCTCATTCTTTTAAGATGCTTTTGGGGGACTTTCTGTGAAAAGAGACTCTGGAAGATTAACTCTGCAAGTTGGGGCTCCAGATCATTTGTGGCTGTACCTCAGAAGTGCTCCTGGGCTCCAGAGAGCCAGGGGAAGGAGCTCCTTCGGTACCATGATTCCTGCAGTAGTAATGAGCTGTGTATGGAGACTCCATCACGGAAGCACTATGAGTAAAGCATGCACTTCCAGTAGAGGTTGTGGGGTTTCTCACAGAGGCGTGTCCCACATTTTGTCCGGAATGCTCTTCCCCCAGAACTTTGCACAACTGGATCCTTCTAATTACTTCTTAGCTCAGATGTCACCTTTTAGTGAGGCTTTCCTTTACCCTCCAACTAAAACCATGCCCTCATCCAGTCTGCAATCTCTATCATTTTACTCTGTATCATTTTTAGTGACCCTTATCATTGTCTGAAAGGACCTCATTTTATTTGTTCACTGATGCATCTTTCTGGGCATATTCCCCACCCTGTACCACATACTAGAAAGAAAGCTCTGCGGAGTCATTGCCAGTTTTGTTTCCACCACCAGAAACAATACCATACCTAGCACGTAGTAAGGGCTTAATAAATATTTGTTGAGTGAATGAATGAATGATCCCCTCCTCTACTTATGTTTGCCAGGTGACTGGAGGGTTTTAGGTATGCAGCATCTGTTGTCTTAGACCAATCTCAACCCTCTTTGGGAGAAAATAACTGCCTCTTTTAGGACGGCACCTACATTGTCGTTATATTCTGCACCATGGAGCTAGGTCATTCAGCCTGAAATATTAATGGCCTGGGGAACTGGCCATCCCTGTTTCGTAGCTGCTTTGGCTGCACTGACTCTTGAGTTTGGAAATGATTGCCATTTTCACTCCTCATCTGCTCCTTTGCGGGGAGGAGCCCTGCTATTGACGGAAATGTCTTGGTAGTTCTTTGACTGCTTTCCAGGAGGCAGGGGCTGAATTCCTGGAGAGCAGAAACTTATGGAAGGTGGCTGTGAAATTCGGGGTGATTCTGCCCCCAGCTGGAGCCTCAGCATCCCGGTGCACATGACAGGCAAACTAGTGATGGGGGCAGCAGGACACAGACTGTGGGACCCGGAAATGTGTCCTTCTAGAATCGAAGGCTGTCGTTTTTCGGTGTTTGAGAAACGTCAAGAATGTTTGAGAAACATCAAGAAATTTCGTTTTTTTCCTTTCCTTTTCTTTTTCCTCTGCTCCCTGATCATGTTCATGGTCCAGATGCTTAGCCACACTGCCTTACAGAAGGTTGGGAAGTCACATTACAAACTAGAACTTGACGTATTTTGCACTGGTGTGAAAATCAGATGAAATCCCTGGGTTTAGGTTAAGTTCTCTTAAGTAAGTTTATAGAGCAGAAACAATTCCTGAGTACCTTATAACTTAATAGCTATTCCATATTCCTTATAGAATTGAATTCTTAAAAAAAACCTGTGAAGTGCAGAGTGATTTGTTTTTTTTTTATCTCCATCTTAAGGATGAGAACACTGAGATTCAGACAGGATGAATTTTCCAATGGCAGGCAGCTAGAAAGAGGCAGGACTGGAACTGAAATGCTGGTTACAAGATTCCATGGCCAATATTCTTTTTATTATGCCCCAGTTGCCTTCTAGAACTCAAATTGGAATTTACTGTTTTAGATGTTAGCCCATTAGGAAAGTGTAATTTTTGTGGTTTAATTTTATAAGACATTTTAAAGGCACAAGCAAATAGCAAGAAAAGCAATGTTTAGGGAGCTCTCTAAAGGGGCCATGCAGCAACATGCGTATTCATGAACATGCATGTGAGTGTGCGTGTGAGTGTGCGTGGTGGAGGGAAGCGTGGCAGAGGGATTGTTTCTGGGTACATGCAGAGGGTCAATTGTGGAGAGAAAGGTTCAGATTTAGGAAAATGTAGTAAAAGTTTTCTTGGTACTGGAATTCTCCACAGTCCTCAGGCTTGGACATCTTTGCCATTTCCTTCCTAAAGTGTTTCATCTTGTCTACTGCTAATTTTATAATGGAATTATATGTGTGATAACTACCTTTGGGGACTGAACAGGTCTCCAGTTCCATTTATATTAGCAAAAGTATCTCAACTCTAGGAAACTATTCCATTAACTCCAAGAAAAACTCATTGTAGATTATATCTTGGTGGCTAGTGCTTTGTATGTGTGTGTGTGTGAAAATGTGGAGTGCTCACTATGTGTAAGGCATTGTGCTAGGTGCTTGTAGATGCAAATATAAGTTAGGCACAGTACCAGCCTTCAAAGAGATTGCATTCTAGTAGAGGCATTAATATAAGGAGATAAATAATCGTAATGCATGATAGGGTGAGTTGTTTCATAGGAGATTTGCAAGGACCACCTGGGGTTCAAGAGATATTAGCATCAGATCTGATGGAATGGGGTGGTTTTGAAATGGCCCAGAGGGAGATATATTTACAGTCAGATATGGGAAGGGTACCCTAAGCAGAGAGAGCTGAGTTAACAAAGACAGCAGGAAAGCAAATAGACTTATTCCGAGAATAGTATATTAATTTGGTTGAAATTTAGACTATTCCTAGAGCAGTGTTTCTTACCCTTTTTTGACTAGGGATCATCTAGGCAACATACCTCATAGTCCACCCATCCCACCAATGCCTATTCATGGGAATTCCATTTATCCACATGTGCACATCTGTGGTAGCTTTTCAGTGTTGTATAGCAGCCAAATAGTTTAGTGGAATACTGAATTGGAGTCCTTGTGAAACTCTCCAAAGGACTTAATTACAGCTTACTACTACCTAATTTGATCTGCTCACCTTACTATTGGATTCCAGTAAAAATGTTCAGTCGTAGGCATAAACAGTCATCTATGGAATTGATCATAATTAGCTCTTGAGATTTGAGGAAAGGATTTGCATTTTTGGATCAGTTCATGGTCCACTGGGAGATCCTTGAGACTTATCAATAGGCCATGGATCATACTTTGAGAAACAGTGGCTGAAACAGATGATAGAAGATAAAATAATCAAGACCGTGTTGTAGAAACTCTTTCATGCCAGAATGAAGAGTTGTACTTAATTTATACTTAATTTCCAATGAAGGTATTTGAATGGAGCAGTAGAATATTTTGAGGTTTCGTTTTAAGGAGGAAGTGGTGTTTTGGAAGGATTGGAGAAGGGAAAGGGTGGAATCTGGGAAACCCGGTAAGAAAGGAGTGTGCCCTGGGGAGTAGAAATGAGGAGACAAGTGATAGTAAACTTAGAGAGATAGAATCAACAGACTTGGCAAGTTGGGTGTATATTAAATTGTGGGAAAGAGGGAGCGGAAGGCTTGGCTAGGATGGCTGGAGACTTAGGAAAACAGTGCCATGAACACAAACTGGCAAGTGAAGAGGAAAAGCTCATTTGCTAGGGAAAACAATGAATTCTTTTAAAGAACAATTGCTGGGAAATTCGGAATTTATAAAAGAATTTCAGAAACTTTTAGAGAATATGTGGTGAATCGCATGAAAGAGTTTCAAATTTTCCAACAAAAATTTTGTCACAGCATATTGGTTAACCTTAAGGGACGAACGTCATAGAGCCAATCAGCACCTTTACTAAGATGGATATGGCTCAACATAGGTACCAAGGGTATTAGAAGTCAGGATGCGTCAGGGAGTATTCCCCTCTTCCTTGACTAGATCATATGTAAAAGCATCATGACCACTTGCTACTCTCTTGGTTAGTTTCTCATGCAGAGCAATCTATAGAAGCTTCTGAAGTTCAAAAGGATCTCCACTAATTTCCCAGAAAAGGTTGACCTGTCCAATAGAACTGGTTGATAAGCTATGCGAAAGCCTATAGTTAACTGCACTGTATCCTTCTGACAGCATTGTTCTGTTCCACAACTCTGGGGGGCACCATTCCCTTGGGTAATCATGAATGATATCCTTTGGATTTGTGCAATATGGCAGCCTGGATTCCTATTGAACGTCTTCTTTTTTGAATGATGATAATTTGCTTTGGACTTTTTTGCATTTAAAGTAAACACAAGAGATCTGAGAGGACAGTGTCATTAGGGCAGAGTGAGTGCTCACGGGTCTGCTCCCCACTGCTTCATTCTCATCACATTTATTACCCTTACCACGTGGTACTGCAAGCTCTCTGTTAACAGGCCCACTCCACCCTTCACGGGTAGGGCAGAGCAGATGATGATGTAGGAGGATGTCCCACTGTTTTTTAGCCTGAGGACACAGGTTGAATGGAAGAGTGGGGGAAAAGGTCAGGTTCTTTCAAGTGGTAATTGTCTAAAAACACAAAGCTGTATCCAGCATCTGCGTTGGAAGGATAAGTTTGGGCCTAGTAAACTATGGAGTATCCAGGGCTTTGTGGATAGCAACAGAGGAATCACTCAGATGGAAATGAAAAGCACATCACAATTTCATGAGCTTAGTTTGATGAAGACTGATATTTAAAAGAACCCTCTTTTAACTTCAAATGCCTTCGAGAAAGTTTACAATCAAGCTCTTATTGGTAATTAATACCATGAATTAACTGAACGAATTGATCAAACTGTAATTTTCTTTGCCAGCCACCTGGGAGAAGGGCACTAAGGTGATGAGCAGGTGGGCTGGAAGACAAGGAGTGGGTTACATAGGTGGGGTTTTCGAACTGTCTGCAGACAGCAGCAGAAGTGAGGGAGATGGTATCTGCAAAGAAGGGAGGAGTTCAGGAAGTTTAGGCACTGAGCGAGCAAAGGTGATGTTGCCTACTTTATAATCTGTTAGAAGTTGTCCCTGCTAGGTAGGAAGTGCTGACAACTCCCATACCACCAGCCTACCTGACCCAAGCCTCATACCAGTTTACTTTTACAAATAACTTGAGGCGGTTTCCTGGACAAAGCCACAGAAGTGCTGAAAATTTGCTTTTGCTAGATTAGGAAAACGGATAGCCAAAGGTGAGGCACTTGCTCATGAGGAGCTCTGAAGAAACACATCTGCCAATGACTCATAGCTTAAAGGAAACTGTGTCAAGTAGGATCAGAGTAACCGGCTCCTGGGAATTGGCACAAATCCACCTGGCCACTGCCTTCAATTTTGTGATAGGCCATTTAGTACTGGTATCTGGCCAATGGGAAATATAAGCATCTGCATCTATGGAAGACAAGAAAGTGTTGAAGAAGACCAGGAGTTTTTCTAGAAGACGTGGCTTGAGAGAGGCACAGAGACTCTAACCAGGATAGGACAAATAGAAACCGATGCCTCAGTTACCAAGTGGACCAACACTGAAAGTGAGATGGATAATCCTTTTCTCTAGACTAGAGGAAATCATGGGGATGACTTGAGAGAGGAGAGACAATCCTCTTACTTTTTTAAGGTTCATTTCATGAGTTCAATTGTAATTTCCCTCAGAAGTGAAATTCTGAGCAAGTACCCGTGAAGGGCCTTCTCTGTGCTTGCTCACTCCAACATGGTGGGCTGGATCCTGTGATGGTTAATTTTATGTATCAACTTGGCTGAGCCATGGTGCTGAGCTATTGGGTCAAACATTATTCTAGATGTTTCTGTGAAGGTGTTTCATATTAAGGTTAATATTCAAATCAGTGGACTTTGAGTAAGGCAGATTGTCTTCCCTCATGTGGGTGGGCCTCATTCAATCATCTGAAGGGCCTCAATAGGACAACCTTGACCTCTCCTGAGCTAGAAGGAATTCTACCAGCAGACAACCGTTGGACTTGAAGGTCCATCAGCTCTCCTGGGTCTCCAGCCCACCCCGGAGATATTCAACTTGCTGGTCTCCAAAATTGTGTGAACTGATTGCTTAAAATAAATTTCCTCCTCTCTCTCTCTCTATATGCATCCTATTGGTTCTGTTTCTCTGGAGAAAACTAATACAGATCCCATTAGACATTCTCTATCTGTTAGGGTAGACTATGTTCTGCTGTGGTAACAAACAACTCCCAAAAGTGACTTAATACAACAAAAAGAATGCTGCTCACTCCTGCATGCTCAAAGAAGGTCAGCTTGGGAGTCCTGCTTCTCTGTGACCCAGGTTGACAGAGTCCCATCTTCACATGAGAGGACCTTAATCATCATGGCAAGAGAAGGGAATATGGCTGTGTCTTAAAGTTTCTGCCAGGAGGCAGAAAATGTCACTTCCACCTTTTTTTTTTTTTTTTTGAGGAAGATTAGCCTTGAGTTAACATCTGCCGCCAATCTTCCTCTTTTTGCTGAGGAAGAATGGCCTTGAGCCAACATCCATGCCCAACTTCCTCTGCTTTATATGTGGGATGCCTGCCACAGCATGGCTTGACAAACGGTGCTGTGTCCGCACCTGGGATCCAAACCAGTGAACCCTGGGCCGCTGAAGCAGAACGTGCGAACTTAACAGTTGTGCCGCCAGACTGGGCCCCACTTACACTTTTTTGGCTAATGCCTGTCACATGGCCACCTTTCACTTCAAGGGGAGCTAGAGAAGTACAATGCTACCTTATGCCAGAAGGAGAACAGAAATATGCTCCCAGATATTCTAAAACTTCCTCACTTACCTCCTAAGAGATTGTTATATAGGCATTTCTGAGTTTGGGTAGATCAAAAACCTGGAAGTGCTGGGTGGTTTTCCTGCTTGAGAAGGAATTCAACATGGAGGATAGTAAAGCTGAGAGGAGAGAAACTGAATGCTGATAATGGCGGAGGTCTTGGATCTGGTTGTGTCTGTAGCTACCCCAGAGCTTGTGAGTTACATGAGATGAGACAGTCCGCCATTTTTGTTTTCTTGTGCTGGTTTGCACTGGGTTTCTGTCGCTTGCAATCACAAGTTCCCTCACTAATACAGTGGTGATAAAAAAAACCTTCATTTCTGGATTCTTGAATACTTACTGTTTCTTGAGCACCCACTGTACTTTTCTATTTTAACACTTGTACCGTTCCTTCTGCTTAAAATATCTTCCTTTCTCTTCCATTTAGTAGCCGAAATCCATCTTCTCCTTCATTTGGTTACTACTGCCTCCACAGAATGATCCCTAATCTACGTCCCTTCTATGTCCTCAGCCAAAATCAATCTTTTCCTTCTATGTTCTCATAGTGATGAACTTGAACTTCTGTTATAACATCTGTCATATTCTGTCTTGTACCAGCCAGTGCTGACGGAGCGCTTACTGTGTTCCGGGTGCTTGACATTCCTACAGACATAAATTCTTTTATTCCTCAAATAACCCAATACAGTAGGTACTGTTATTCCCATTTCACACATAAAGAAACTACAATTTGGGAAAATGGAGTGATTTCCCTTAAATCACAAAACGGGGAGCTGGCATTTGGAACCCAGGTCATCTGGCCCCAGAGCTCACACCATTCATCTTCATGGTTATTTGGAGACGTGGCTTGCCTCCTCTGCTAGACAGTATCGTGTCTGCTAGAAATCCTACAGTCAGATCAGGGCACACATCTAGCAAGAGTACAGGATCTTACAGCATGCAATTTGGGTGCTAAATTCATTCCTAGTTTCACCTTATGCTTCTTGCCCTCACTCTATTTCTTTCCTGATTTCTTCACGAACTTATTTTAAGTTTTTTTTTACTTCACTGCAGCATTTGTGTTTTTATAAGCCACCTCAATCCTAAAAACGTTGGAAATAAATAAATGAATAAATGAAAATAAAATGGTAGATTGTAAGTTCTTTAAGGACCAGCTTTGTTTATCTTGACATTTTCTGCAAGTCTTAGCTCTAGAACTCAGAAAATAGACTTTGAATTTATTTGAGGTGAAGTCTCCAGATTTTGGGAGGATTATGAAGTGTCAGACGTAAGGAAGGGGTCTGTGGTATGATTATGCCTAAAATTTCTGTGGGGGCGCTGGCAGGGTGTGATGAGGGTGGCGCTTGCCCTTTGCTGTACCAGAAAGAATAAAATAAGATGTTTCGCTTCTGCAGAGGAGAATTCTCTTTGCCACCCTGCTTTCTGGAGAGGTGAATATTTTACCTCCAGCGACATTCTGAATTCCTTGTGGAGACTGGAAACAGTGACTGGAAACTATTTTTGAGTCTTTTTTGTCACCCAGGAAAAACTAAGGTGCTGACTGACAAGAAGGGCTGTAGGTGTCTTTTGTTACAGCCCTTCAAGTTTGTGACTTGTTGGTGTGAAGGAACAGAATGCAGCTGGAGCCACCCTCTCGGCTTGTTCCACGCTGTGCCCTCCTCTGAGAATAATTTGGGACTTTTCTTCCATTGTTAGGCATTTCTTGGTAAGGACAGACAGAACTCAAGTTGAAATGTGTTAATGCGCACTTGCAGCTAGAATTAGGAAAGTGGCCATTTTTGGCCAGCGCTGGGAGAAATTAGCAGCTTCAGAGAAAGCAGCTCTTCCCAGACTGTCTCCAGAGCAGGAAAGAAGGACGAGATACAGGAAACAGTCTGATGTATTGTCTCTTTCTCTCACAGTCTCCTCCATCTTTTTCTTTTCTCTCTCTGACATGATTCCACTGTTCTAGCACTTTCCCAAATCCTGCAGTCACTGGATTTTAACTAAAAACATTTCCTGAATGCCCACATGTGCCAGGCACTGTGCTAGATCCTGGGGCAGTCACGAGACATAGAAAAGCTGCTCTGATTGAGTCAGTTTGTCATCTGGGGCATGATCGTTGCTAGCGCTTTGAGCACAGTTGGCAGACAGGGATCAGTAAACACCAAAATAGCAATGTAGAGTAATTTGCATGGAGAACGTTGCCTCATGTGTGTATATCTAGGTGAACACAGAGGAATATGGTGACCCACTTAAAAGTTCTTCTCTATGTTGGTATTTTAAAATATTCAACTTTTAAATAAACCACTCTCTGTATTTAGCCTTCTGCAGAATAAAATACATCAGAAAATGAACAACTGACTACAGTTCAGGTACAATTCCTGCCTATCCACAGGCAGCATGGACTGGACTGTCTCTTGTGGTTGTGCAGTTTTGTAGTTCTATATACAATGTATCAAGCTCTCTTCCTTTCTGTCCTTCTCTATTTCTTCATTATGTTTCTCTCTCTCAATCCCAGTCTTTTCCCACACGTCCCCCAAGATAGGCAAGTCCTTTCAATATTTTCTCTTCTTTTGAGCTTCCTGTGTGAAGGAATAGAGATAATCTGAAACGTGAAAGGCGAGAACCATGGCAATGCGTTTCAGCCATCCAGACTGCCTACTCAAGACTCGACCAGCGAAGGACGTTTCCTCTGGTGTGGCTGGAGAGCAGCTAGAATACAGTGTGGAAGGACACTTGTACGCTTCGAGGAAAACTGAAAGAGTATTTGTGGGTGGGGAGTTGCAAGTAGAAGATAGTAAAGTCTATCTTTCTCAAAGGATGTTATTTAGACTATTTAAAAATATCTATATAAGCCTCAATTACACAATAATCAGAGGTTTAAGGCAGACTGTTGGTTTGTTGATCAATCATAGTTCTGTCAGGACAAGGATGTGACACTCAAACAGGGTAATTCCGGTGAGTTTAATAGAGGGAAAGGCTAGGGGAAACCAACAAGGGATGGCACAGCACCTTAGAATTAGCAACAATCGGGAGATATAACCACCCTTAGCCCTGAAAGGTCTAGGGGAAGAAGGATTTACTGGAATCTGAGAAAGTATGGACTGTCCGAAAGGTGCTGTGGCCTTTGATGGAGAGATTATACAGAAAGGCGTCCAGAAAATACACACTGTGATCTCACTCTCTGATTTCTTGCTGGTGCCTCCCATTGTCTCAACTCACTAGAAGCTGGAGCCCAAGGGATTCTGTTAATTCAATCAAAAGTCATCCTCCCAGGGCACAGAGCAGGATGGAGAAGGGTGGAGGATAGCTCAGGAGGGACAAAGGGAAAAATAACAAGTAGTTTGCCTATAGGGAAGCAAAGCAATATAGCAAAAAGGCAATTTGGTTATAAATGAGAAGATGTTATCAGCTCTGCCATTTACTGGTCAGTTGACTTTGGAAAACCACTTCATCCTCTGAGCCTCAGTTTTGCCAGCTGTAGCATGGGAAGAAATAACCCTTGTCTTGTGAGGCCAAATGAGTTATGAGATAATACTTTTAGAACAATGTGCTTTGAAGGAAAGAAAAAAAAAATCCCGAAATTATGAAAATCCATCAGCAACACAGTTGGCATTTAATCCACTTATTTTGAATTGTGTGGATATAACTTAAGTCATGGTAAGATCCTCTAGATTCTATCATTGGCTTTGGAACAAAGCAGAAATAACAAGCCTACATTGACCTCAAATGAGTGTTTCCAGCTCTGCTCTAATATGCACTCTGCAAAGTGCTTGTCTTTTTCAGAGGAGAATTTCAGAGGTCAACACCACCCATGCCTGCTTGTCTCCTCTGAGCACACATGGGAGATAGTCTTTGCCTTGGGAGCAACACATACTCCTTGGCTCCATTAAAGGTTGAGGAGAGAAGGAGCCATGGGTAAGTGTTCTCTGTACTGGTTAACATTTTTAGTCAATGCTTGATCCTCATCTCTAGGAATTAAACACTTGATTTCTTCCAAAACTTAGTGCAGTAGATACCTATTAGGATATCTGCTCAGTCTATGACCTTTCTCTGAAAACTGCCTCAGAAGGCCTTGGCAGCCATGTTGTTACTATGTGCCCTGATAGACAAAGATGATGGATACCTGGCCCAATAGTCTCTCACCTTGGAGGCCAATTCTCTGCTAGTTGTTTAAACTTAAGTCAAACTTGGAAGCCAGGATGCAATCATGGCCCGCTATGTTCATGAAGGAGCAGAGGAGCCAGTCTACTGAGAGAGAATGCAGCAGCTGGATGAGGAGATGAAGTAGAAGAGAGACTAGGAAACTGTTGGAGAGAGTGACGGAGCGCGAGTGTGAAGCATGTGCATGAGACGGAGGAGGCCACTGCCTTGGTTCTTGAAGGTGTTCCATGTTTCAGTTCCTGTCAGCTCATGAGGCCTCACCACAGTAACATCACCTGCCCCCAGCATGGCGGGTTAGAGGGGTTTTCTAATGCTGGGAGCTGAAGGAACCCTAGGAATTCATGATGGGTAATGAATACCCCTGGGAATTCAGGAACAAGCCTGAGAAACCAACCAATGGGCTCTGTTTCCTTCTGAAGAACTTTGTTTCCATCTCTTGGCCCCTTCAGAGAAAAGCCTTCACCCAGAAAATGGAAAGTCATGGCCAGTGGCTCCCAGGGGCCCCCCTCAAGGTCGGGGAGCAGAAAACATTCCCTGCCAGATACCTGGAAAACCTGTGGCCCAGTGATTCTTGCAATTTCACAATTACATGAAATTACCAATAAAAAAACCCTCCTGCCATAAAACAGTGTGAACTTATCTACCTCCTGAGCATATTTACCATCAACAGCTTTAGAGTATCAATTAAGTTCTCCGCACATTACCTCAGCCTCTCTCTCTTAAACATCCACACTTTATGACTCTGTACACTCAGAGCAACAACAGAAATTATCCTTTAATTAAGCCAAGCCTATACCTTTCTCGAGCATTTGTGCACATATACACATGTCAACTGGAGAAAGGCCTTGTGGGTTTATGCTAGTTCCAATAAAAGTCATTTATTCAGTCCATGATTATTCCCAATAATAATAGTAATAAAAAAATCCCTTATGTGTTTATGTACTTCTGGTTATAAAGCATTTTCTCAATCAAACTTTCCGCTTGTTCTGTGAGGTCGATGCAACTGAGACCATTCACTCTTCTTTACGTTTATTAATCTCAGCAATGACACTTTCCATGTACAAAGGGCTTATTCTGTGTTGGGCACTATGTCAGGTCTTTTCCAGGCATTTTCTTGTTTAAGCCTGATGAAATAAGTATTATTTGTTTGCAGACTAGGAAACTGGGGGTTAAGCAATTTTTCAAAGGCAGTGCAGCTTGTTAGTGGTGGGGTTAGGGTTTGAAGCCGGATCTGAAGGAACCGTGCTCTTAACCACTATTCAACACGGGCAACTTATTTTTTTTTTCACCTTCCTATTTCTAGTCATCTTGGCTAAGCAAATTTTTCGTTAAAAATGATTTCACTGACAATAATCATTTATTGACCATTCACTCATCCATGATTCATTTAACAAACATTTAACTTCCTATTGTGTTTGTATTATATGGGATATTTTTCCAGGTTTAACTTGTTAACTCTTACAATAATCCTGATTTGGGTATTACCATCCTCAATACATAAAAGAAGAAACTGACTCTCAGATTTTCTTGCCCCAAATTGATAAGTATTAAGAAATGTTGGATTTGAACCCAGGGCTATCTGATTTCAAAGTCTGTGTTCTTTCCATCACACTGAGAAAACTGGAGCCAGAAGTGGTTCACCAACCAGACTGGATCTTACAGGACTTGGCCCAGCTTCTCTCTGGTCTTCTTCCCACTAACTACAGTGCCTGTCCATTCTTATTCGCTAAATGAGTAATGAGACAGAGCCTGGGAAGAGCTATTGGACCTTTTTTATAGTTACTACTTCTTCAGAATGGACCAGTGATGAGATGAGTGTAGGGCTGTGTGTCCAGTGAGAGGGCCCAAGAGTGGGCTGTTCTTTGGTTGGAAAGGTGAGGTGATGGGGTGAGGTGGGGAAGTGGGGGGGGAGGGGGGGAGAAGGCCAGACAAAGAGGGGAGAGAAATGTGGAAAAGTGACAAGAGGACAAGAATGGGAATACAGTGTCTTGAAACACGGAGGCTGGTTACTGACAGTGAGTCAGCATGAATCCAGGAATAAGACTCAGGGTGAGAGAGACTAGGTCAAACAGGCAATTTCTTTCATGGTTTCACTGGGGGCTAGAAATGAAAACCTCATCATTATCCAAACACAACACTAACATGAAGGGGTGAAATAATTTATCCTTAAATAACAGGCTGACCTATTCAGAACTGTAATTTTAATGTAAGACTAACCTTTGAAAATAGATCAAGTGATATAAATTATTAAGGAGAAGTCGTTCATCAGATAGATGGTGTCTATTAGTAATTTTATGCGTAAAGAGTGATCTCCTGAAGTACAGTTGGGGCTGCCTCTGCACAGAAAAAAATGAAGAACCCAGTTACCCTTTCGTGACATGTACGGCTGATTTTAATCAGTATTTCTCCTGTCAAATGAAATGAAAAGACTGAAATATGATCTCTTCTGTGTATGTACACTCCCTGCCTCCTGCTTCCACCCAGGCAGCTGCATCAGGAGTTCTGTTGGAATGGGGAAAATGCAGACACACATTTCTAGCAGTTTTTTTTCCTCCTCTAATGGGAAAATATCTAAATCGGTTGGTCAAAACACAAATATTTATTGAGAATCTTCTGGCTGTCTAGCACTAGGTTGAGTGCTCTGTGAGAGGGAGGAGGCAGGAGAGTCTAAGGCATTTCTTGTCCTCAAGGAGAACAATGTCATGGATTGGAAGGGACCTAAATTAAGTGTAATCCTGCTATTCCTCTTGTAGCTAAGTGAGTTTAAGCAAGTTGCCGAGCCTCAGGTACCTTGTCTGTGAAATGGGGATGGCCTTGTTATCTAACTCATGGGATTGTCACGTGTCATGGGGCTACCTCTGGAAAGAACAGCTCACGGAATCTGGCATGTATTCAGGTATGTAAAGAATGACATAAAATAGTTAATTATTACTTTTTCTGTCTTGCCACTGTCTTGGGTGGGAGTTGCTTTTCTTCCCACACCACCATCCAGTGCCATTCCTCAAGGTGTTGGGGGTTTACACTTTCTCTCCGGAAGCTGTAGGTTCATGATGAGCACCCCACCCCAAACTGTTGAAAGAGAAGTTGTCCGTGTGGGGGAAGTTGGATGGGGATCAAGCAGAGTCTGAGGGCCCAGAGAGATGACACTTGCTGGCTGTGATCAGTGAGAGGTCCCCCAGGGCAAGGACAACTTATGGAAGTCCCACAGCATTGGCCATGTAGGGGGTCGCCCAGATGGAGACTGGGCAGACATGGGAGGAGGTGGATGCTTTCTGGAAGGGAAGGTGCGTGATCCATCTTGGTGACAATGATCACCCTCAGGTGGCTCTTCCAGGTTCAGTTCCTTCACTTCCAAGTTCCACTGAGCTCCCCCTCACCATGCCCTCCTCCCCTTTCTTCTTATCTCAGTCTACTCAATCCTTATTTAGAAGATCACTATGGACAGCAATTTCTCTTTCAAATCTTTCTTTTTTAGGGTACAAACTTTGTCCCCAGTGCTTCAAGGCTTAGATATGTGAACATCAAAATGCCTGGCTCTTAAAACTCAAAAGGCATGCCTTAGAAACTCAGAAACAGATTCTCTAATTTTCTGCTCTGTCAACTATTCCGTGATGCAAAGAATCCTTCTGAGTAGATACTGGTGTGGGGGGTGCTCAGAGGGTGTGGAGACCTTGGGGGAGGGGTTCTCTCTGTGTATACCTCAAGACACTATCCTGCAAAACTGTTGTCTCCTGCTCCTTCTTCCCCTTCCTTCCCTCCTCTTCATTATTATTATTATTATTATTATTATTATTATTATGCCTGCTTGAAAAGAAAAGTCAACAGAAGTTTAGAAAAGTTAATCCTGGTCAGTTGGGTGTTCCAGGACAGAGATGCTGAGACTGAATTCAGAGCTCAAGCAATTGGTAACTCCCAGGAAAGGCACAAGGGGAGGAAGCGGATTGATCGGGCAAAGCTTCAGATAGTGGTGTTCATCTGACACCTGTGAAAGGAGAAGGGGAGGAAACCGGATTTTGAGGAGTGAAAGGCTCGGACCACAGTGCATATCTGACAGAGCTGGGGAGCTCCAGAGCATAGATCGCACTCTCCTCCAGTAGAGGAGTCCATGTTGAGCAGAAATGGCAAGGCGCTTGTGCCTGCACCGTGTTCAGTCATTGGCTGGAGCCTGCTTGGGAAAAGCAGGCATAGCTCAAAAGCTGAGGTGGATCCTGAAGGTGCCGTAGCTCTTGGCTATCAGGTAAATCCACTCCTTGCAGCTGAGTGGCAAGTCCCTTCTTGAAGAGAGATCTGTGTGGCACACACCACCTTGGCTCTTTGTGGCCAGGTGAGCATCCATGACAGAAGTGAGGTTGGAACCTGTTGTCCTGATTCCTGGTCTAGTGTTGTAGACTCTCTACCTTGAAACTGTTGAGACAATCAGACTCCTACCAGATGGTATTAATTATGCATTCAGCTGCATGGTGTAGACACAGAGCTGCTATTTCAGAGATGTGAGAGATCTATGCGGATTATTATAACCAGGTACAGGCTCCTTTGGAGGAGCTACCTTGAGGCCAACAAACCAAGTCAAAAAGGAGCCACTGTACCTACAGCTACAATTATTCAAGTTGCCTGACTTCTCTGAGAGGGCCACATCCATACCTTGGGAGTTTCACACTATCTGGTCAAAAACAAAGATTTCTGGCCAAGCAGATGCTGTTAAGTCCTGAGGTTGGCTGGAATTACTCTTAGGCTGCTGACCTACGGATGACAAAGCATGTTTTCTTCTAATCGTGTGGACAGAATCCAAATGATAGTGGATGGTCCTTGAGAGAGAATGGCCATGACTTAATAGGTGACCAAAGGATAAGTTTTTTGCAAGATCAGTGCAAAGGCCCTGACGAAGGGTTATGCTGGAAAGTGCCTGGACTTGGCAGCGTGGCTGGACTTCCAGTCTAAGCTGCCCATGGCCGGCACCCAAACCTTCACATTCGTCACGCTGAAGGCACGTCTTCATACTGTCAGCATATTCTAGGGATTATTTAGATGTACTCACATCTCTGCATTTTGGTAAGAATAGGGATAATACCAAAAAAAAAACCCCACAAATAAAAAGCAATGCTGTTCACGGCCAAATCTTTATATAGCCAACATTTGCCAGGAAGCATTCAGAAATAGCTTTTGGTGGGAAGGGCATTGCTGTTGTTGCAGAATTTCAAACTTTGTTAATAATCATAATAACCTCTTTTTTTCTTTGTAAAAGAAAAAAAAAACACCTCTCTTTTTTCTTTGCTGGGTAAGGAACTGTGTAAAGTATGTTTTCTTATTTAACCCTTACGACAGCCTGAAGGAGTAGGCAATGTTCCTTTCATTTTTCAGATGAAGAACCGAGGCTTATGAGATTAAGTAACTTGCTCGAGGTCACATAGATCTCAGAGTTTAGGTGTAAATCTCACTTTTCTGACCCCAATGCCCATGCTTTCATTCCCTATGCTAGATAACCTCTCTACTATTTAACAGAATCCAAAAAAAAACCCATAGAGTCTTATTTTGTCAATTTATAATCGACAACCTGATGCTCAGAGTTAGTGGTTGTCTGAACTAGAATTCTGCTCTCCTGCTCACGGCTCTGAGCCCTTTGCCTCCATTACACTGATCAAGGCTAGCAAACGCATGGCTGGAGTGTGCCTTCAATGCTCCTTGAGAATGTCGATAGATCTTTTTAGTTTGTTGAGGCCACGACTAGCCTGGCACAGTCTCTTTGCTTTCATTCCAGTTCAAGATGGCTATTTCTTATTCCTTCATCAGGGAGTTCCCAATCCTCTGGGAAATTGCTAAGGAAATGAACAAAGAGAGAAAATTGCCAAGATGAAGGAGGCACATCAAATTGTCCTCCTAGCCAATATTTATTTAATTTTATTTTATGATTTCCAAATCGCTCCAGAAGTAGCAGCAGAGGCTCCCCACGACACCCGTCCAAGACTTTGTGTGATGGACAAAAGCACACTTTAATTGAGAAACAGACTTCTAAGATTACTGTCAAGTGTTGATCAAACTTCTTGTATGCCAGCACTTAAAACATTTGGTCAGGATCTCCTCTTTCCTCCCCTCCTATCCGTTTCAGCAGCCGTGTAGTCTCTGCTTCTGTGCACTGTTATTTTTATCTGTAATTTTTGGGAAAGTGAAGTTTCAGCAGTTGAAGGATGATTTGGGGAGAGACATTTTTATTGCTTAAATGATTCTTTTCAGGGAGACAACTGAAGCCAAAAAGGGATCATTGCAAACCTAAAGGAGCTTGAGAAAATTTACACGCTCTTAGGTATTTTAAGCCTTCGGAACTATTTTGAGCGAAAAGACTTATTTTAGGCTTGTGGAGAGTCCTGTTTCATAAGAGCGGAGCTAGACTCCAGCCAGCTGGTATGGGGGTTGGGAGTGCTGGCTCTAGAACCATGCCGTCTGGGTTCAAATCCTACCTCTACCAGCTAGCAGGTGACTTGACATCCCTGTGCCTCAATTCCCTATCTCAAAAAGAGGGAAACAATACCTGTTAAAAATACTGCCTCATGGTATTATTGTGAGGGTTAAACGAGGTACATTCACATGCTTATAACGATCAGGACTACTTCAGTTGAAAGTGACCGAAGACATGGCCCAAACCGCTGTAAGCCAAAAGGGAATTTATTGCTCACCAAAACGGAAGTCCAGGAGTGGGGCTGCATTCAGGGCTCCAACAGTGTTACCAGAGCTTTGCATCTCTTCAGCAAGATGGCAACAGTAGCTCCAACCCCTGTGTCCTTTGAGGGAAAAAGTCATAGCTTTGGCTCTGCCTGGTCATGGTGTCCATCTCTGAACCAGTATTGAGGGAGGATCAGTTCATACGTGATCCTCCAATTGGTACAGGCCAGGGTCATATGGCTCACCTGAGGACCCGGATGTGCATTCAGATTTGAGAGAACCATAAGGCCTGAAAACGTGTGCATGCAACCCTCCAGAGGGGAATTGCGGTTGGTTACCAGAGGAGGTAACCAAAGCAGACAGTCACCAGCAGTGCTCAGCACATGACAGGCTCATCTGTAAATTGCATAATGAATGGTAGCTGTTGCCATTATTGTTATTATTGGCTGTCCGTGAGGAAGGGACCCCAAAGCCAAGTATCTTTGTGATATTTAGTGATTATATTCCATACAGGGAATTAAGAGACTCATATCTCACCCCAGCCAGCTATTTATTACCCCCTCTTACTTTTGCCTTTACTGTTTTCCTAATGTCATATTGGCCCTCCTCACTTTCTTGTTAATTATTAAAATACAACCTATCCTTCAAACTCCCCCACCCCGATGGAATCGTACCCAATGCCTTCAACCTTTTATCATCTCCCTCATCTCAGAAATGCTACAGCTCTCAAAGTCTGTACTGTAAGGCATTGTGAGTGTGAAGTCTCTGAAAATTATCCAGCACTGTATCTTTCACTCAATATGTGACTCTAAAATACTCATAACTATGTAAGCATTCTACTATATCATGGTGGCTTAGATTGTGGGGCTTTCAGATCAGACCTGTCTTCTTCATTAACTTAATTTTGGAACTTGATGCAGATCATGGAACCTTCAAGCCTCAGTTTCTTCATCTGTAGAGGGAGGACAGTAGTTCCCACTACATGAGACGATGCATGTAAAGTGTGAACCTGGTACGTGTCGCACACATAACTTATCTTCTTGTGAGCAACTTGAAAGTAGGGAATATATACCCACCCACCATCTTTGCTTCCCTAAACTTTAGCTATTTATATTATTTAAGCTGTGACAACAAGAATCACAGGCTATAAATAAATATAACATTCAAACTTTAGGTCAAAGGTTTGAGTTTTTCCTTTTTAATACAAAGTTCTGTGACTTTTTAAGGTTTCAAGGTCTTTTCTAGATCCAGGATTCTGTGAAGCAGCAGATCGGGAAGTTTCTGCCACATTGGCTTGGGTTTTGTCCTGGCGCCTCACTCCCTCTCCTGCTTCTGTGAATGCTGTACCTCACCCTGCACCTGGGAGGTGGGTGAGGGGAGATGTGGTGACAAATGGCTGAGCAATTTGTCCAGGCTGTGCCATGGAGCAAAACGAAGAGTGATGCATTATAAGAGCCTCAAATGTTCTTTGCCTGGAAATCACATACATATTAGATTTTGCTGAAAAATGACATACGCACATAGGAGCCATTGAGAATTCTCACGAAAGCAGGGAAGCAAAAAGGCCTGCCAACATCTTCTTAATAAAGTCCGGTTTCTGTTGGCTGTGCTCGAAACCAACACACCTGGATGGATGCTCACCTCCTATTCGCAAGTTTTGGGAAGCAGCCAGCTGTTTGCTAAGGGATGCAAAGGCCTCTCCTCCCTCGTGTTAAGTGAGTGCATGGTGTGGGGGAAAAGGAACTTGATTGGCAGTCAACAGGACACAGATCGAACCCAGGTACTGGCCTGTAAGATTGTATGCCCTGGATAAGACATGATAATCACTTACGTTTTAGTCAGTAATTTTTAATTGTGATGGGGACACACCTGCTGAAACCAGCTTTTTTCAAAAGAGCATCATAGACTTGAATTTTTTTTCCAAGGTAAAATTCACATCACGTATAATTTGCCTTTATAACCATGTTAAAGTGTACAATTCAGTAGTTTCTAGTACATTCACAGAGTTGTGCAACCATCATCACTTTCTAGTTTTAGAAGTTTTTTATCATCCCCCAAAGAAGCCCTGTACCCATTAAGCAGTCATTTTCCATTCCTCCCTCTTCCCAGCCTCTGGCAACAACTAATCTGCTTTCTGTTTCTATAGATTTGACTATTCTGGACATTTTGTATAAGTGAAATCATATAATATGTGCCTATTGCATCTGGCTTATTTCACTTGGCATAATATTTTTGAGGTTCATCCATGTTGCACCAGGTATCAATACTTCACTCCTTTTTCATGGCTGACTAGTATTCCATTATATGACTGTACCACATTTTGTTTATCCAGTCATCAGCTGATGATCATTGGATTGTTTTCATGTTTTGGCTTTTAGGAATAGACTATCGAATTTCCCTTCCTCATGAATGTAGGAGAAAATATCTGTCTAGGTGGCTCTACGTAATCTCTTAGCCCAGGTAGCCCATGGAGAGTAAAAAATATATCTGGTCTTAGTTCCAAGTTCCTAGGGGAGGGTCTCTGATAGGTGCGGTCATGTGGCAGCTGTCCTCCTGGGCAGAGGCTGTGAGACGGACTCTGTGATGTGGGGGCGGGGCAGCTTCTCGAACAAAGAGCAGGAGGGCAGAGCAAGCGCGCCAGGCATCTCTATTAGAAAATACATATGCTTGGCTGGCACTTATCTAATGCCTTCTCTGTGCCTCACGAGGAGGTGGGTAGCTTTATCCCCATTGTATAAACAGGTCCTTGATGCCTGGACCTCAGTTTCGTCAGTGATGAAACGCGTACCCTACTGGACATAATATTATGAGAGTTGAGTAGAATACTCATGAGGAGCTCTTGTAAGTTGTAAAGAGCTATAGGCATCCTGTGTGCACCAGTTAGCCATCCCTGACTCTGCCCAGGCACATAAATTTCCCTTTCTCCAGGCCCCCACCACACTTTGTTTATACCTCTATTATAGCCCCTGCAATGCTGTATTCTCTGCTGTCTATTTTGTTGGCTGGTGCGCAAGCTCCCAGATGTAATGAGGGTAGGCAGTGCCTCTCTGAGTGCCAAGACCCAGCTGGGGTGCCTGGCACATAGTACTTGCTCAATTAATAAGAAGCCAGAGAATGATGGAAGAGCTCTTGATCCCTTCCACTGCCATGAACAAACACCCCACGGACTTAAAATTTCATTTCTCAATCTGAGGAGTGATGCCATACCATCCAGGCAAAAGGACCCGATGGTTTTCTTCCAGCTCCTGCTTCGTTTTCACATTTCCCCTACCATGAGTCTTCCACCTGATTCAGCACACTCTCAGTGCGAGGATTTGCCACCTCTTTAGAAACCAAATAGATGGACTGAAAAGCACTCTTCTTCAGTAGACAGGCAGTGGGGTCCAGGAGAATGTGTGAAGAGCCAGAAGCGGGAGGCTATCTGCTCTGGCTTCCCAGCTGCTGCTGGTCACTGAGCCTAGCCTTCCTATGCGTCGCTGTGGAAATCTCTCTCTCAAAGCACAGGAGCTGTGAGCATGCCTAGGTAATGGCTACCTGGGGCTTCAAGCCTACCAACCATGCTTATATCGTATGTACATGTGATATTTATCAGATTATTTCATGGGTGGCTCTGAAGTCACTGGATAGCTATCGCCTCTTCTAATGACTCTCCAGATATTGGTCTTTTTGCAATTCCACAGTCTGCTTATTTTGGCAAAGAAATGGAAATGGGGTGAGCTAATTTCTGTCAGGGCTGAGCGTGAAGGATCAAGTGTGTCTCTGCAAAACTGAATAGGAGGATGTGTTTCTAAAAGCTGGTGTTCAGCTGCCGGTGACGCTGCGGCTTTGCAGACAGTGTGCTTGGGCCGCTGCCCCAAGCGTGTTCCTGTTGTTCAGGGCCTTTCTCTTCACTCTGGTCCAGCATGTCTGGGCCGCAGGCTCCTTTCCCATTGGGTCTTCTCCCCCAAAGTCTAGCAAGGATGTGAAATCTAAAAGGAGCCAAGGCGAGCAGAAACAAATAGCCACAGCCACTGGGTTTGGGTTTAGATGTTGTGGTAACTGTGTGAAGGGGGCCACTGGAAGGTAAAAGGGGTGGATGAAACATGACAGGAAATTTTCCCTTGCACAGAATTCTGAGGATGAAGGCCTTGTGTCCAAAGGGATATTGGAGGTAGTGTAATGTAGGGCTGTGCTGTCCAGTATGGTAGCCACCAGCCGCATGTGGCTACTGAGCACTTGAAGGGGGGCTAGTCTGAACTAAGATGCTGAAAGTGCAAAACACCAGATTTCCTGGACTTAGTACAAAAAAAGTGAAAAACCCCAGAAAACTCAACTTGTAATGATTTAATTTTAAAATTAATTTTTACAGGTCAGAATGATTTTTAAATAGCATCTTTGCATATCGAATATTTTATTTTCTGTATATTTTTATTGCAGTAACATCATTGGTTTATAACATTATATAAATTTCAGGTGTACATTATTATATTTCGATTTCTGTGTAGATTACATCATGTTCACCACCCAAAGACCAATTACAATCCATCATCACACACACGTGCCTGGTCACCCCTCCCTCCCACCTCCCTCCCCGCTTCCCCTCTGGTAACCACCAATCCAATCTCTGTCTCTATGTGATTGTTGCTGTTTTTATCTTCTACTTATGAGTGAGATCATACGGTATTTGACTTTCTCCCTCTGACTTATTTCACTTAGCATAACACCCTCAAGGTCCATCCATATTGTCACAAATGGCCAGATTTCATCATTTCTTATGGCTGAGTAGTATTCCATTGTGTATATATACCATATGAAATGATTATTTTTTGCTATATTGGGTTTTCTAAAATGTGTTATTAAAATTAATTTTAGGAATTTTAAATGTGGTTTTTCACTTTTTAAATGTGGCAATAGAACATTTTAAATGACATATGTGGTTTACTTTACATATTTCTATTGGACAGCCCTGGAAAGAGGTAAAGGGTGTGGGCTCTGGAGACAGACTATGTGGATCTGAACCTTGGCTCCACAAATCACTAGCTGCGTGACCTCAGGCAAGTCACTTAACCCAGCGGCTTTCAAACCTTCCACAGAGACCAGCGGCCATCATGTCATTTTACAGTACTACTCATTGTACGCCCGCAAACGCATACACGTACTGAAATAAAATTGGAGATAAGGCTTACCACATGGTTTGCTTTCTGACATGTTGTGTTCTCTGTCATTCCCCCCGGCCCCCACTCCTGTCTATTCATTTAAAACAATGCTTGTCATGCCCTGCTAAACTGATCTCACAACCCACTAATGGGCCTCAAACTTCAGTTTGAAAACCCAGGCTTAACCTCTCTGTGCTTCAGCACTCTCATCTGTAAAACAGAACAAATACTACCATGATCTCTGAAAGTCATTTTCAGAATATACATAAAATAGTTTAGGAAAAGTCCTTCGTACAAAGCCTGGTACGTAACAGAGCACTTGATAAATGGAAGAAAATACTATTATTCCAAATAGGTCTTCAATTTTCCATATAAAGACTTAGCAGTGTCTGGTATACAGGAAAAACTCTACTATACGTTAGCCGCTCTTACCATTGATGTCATTGTAAATGGGCCTTTAAGTTTCATATTAATGTTGTTTTCTCCGAGGAGAAGTCATGTGATGTGAGGATGTGCAGCTTTTCCGTCGTGCAAAAGGTGACTTCCAGCCACCATTGATGCTATCAGGCCAGTCCTCCTTATATGACGCTTTGTGAGAGTTGTTCAGTTATCTTTTCCTGTGTGTATTCTCTCTTCCCCAAGTAGGCTGTAAATTCTCAGAGGACAGATACTGTGCCATCTGTCATCTTTCTTCCTTCTCCATCATATCCAGGACATGGAGGGGACATTGGCAGCACAGACTTTGGAGCCACATAATCTGGGTTTCAGCCCCTAGCTCTGCCACACAGTGTGCTCTGTGACCTTTTGGCTTCAATGTCCTCATCTGTGACATGGAAATAAAAGTCACCTGCTCTCAGCTCTCCCATGAGTATTAAATGGCATGTGGTACATAATGAGCCCACCACAGAGCTGGACACAAGATGTGCAGGTCATGGATGTCTCTGAATTATTTTTATGACATGAGCTTGGTAAGAGCTGAGCGGACTCCTAATTCCTCATATCACCCCTGATACACAACCAGGGCACCTCTGATTCAAAACATCCCCATTCCTGATGCTTTTGCACATTGACTGGCCCTCTTAGGACACACTGTGTACTATTGCTGGCGTGACTGGAGCACACACAAAGGCCATGTGCCCTGAACAGAGCTGAGAGTGGATCTTTCCACTGCATCAGGCCAACTTCTCATTTTTGCTCAGGCAGAGAGGGAAGGTGATTTGAAACCACCCAGGGTTTCCTGCAGCCGCTGAGTACCAGAGCTGTGGTGGAGTTGATTCAGCATGGTGACCCACATCCCCAGTCATCTGCTCACCCAGCCAGGACAGATCCATATTCTCCAAGGACATTGTCCTTCTGCTGTGGGCTGGCAGTGAGCAGGCCTGGCAAGTCATGTCAACTCTCAAGCCTTAGTTTGTTTATTTGTCCAATTAAAAAAGGATTGTTGTGAGACTTTGAAGCAATTCAATCCATGTGTGTTTGGTTGCTCTTACCACGCCCTGGGCCTGTGCCAGGCTGTGGAGAGGACGATAAGAGGGGCAGAAAGTCTCCTCTCATGGAGCTTGTCATCTAGGCTGTTTTCATCCCCTCCTCTTGGCCCAGTTGATGAGGGAAGGACTCCCACCCCAGGGCCATGGGGATGGCTGAGCACATGATGCCTGACAATGCACAGATGCAGTTGACAACAGTTTATCAGTCATGTATACCCACAGAATGGGGAAGGAGGACACTGCACACCACGCAGGGCCACATGGGGGTTGCAATTTGGGACAGAGTGAACAACCAGGGGCTGTGGGAAGCAGGCTTTGTAGTATCAAGAGGATGAGGTGACCCTGGTTCCCATGGGAGGATGTGATTGCCTGTTTGAACAATTCCATGGGCTGGCAATTAACTGAAACCTGTTCCTCAGGGATAAGCAGCAACTGTTTCTGGTCTACCTTAATAAGGAGGCCCTTATCCGTGGGAGCAGAGTTGGGAGGGGAACTTGTGGTTAGGCCATCTGAAGCCCTCCCTGTTTCAGATTTAGAGGCAGCACATGATACTGGATCTTAATTTTAGGACTTACATCTTATAGTGGGGGAGACACACATGATGCGTACCTTTATAATGCAGTGTGACGCTGGTCCTGCAGGGGATGCATACCTTTCAGAATATATCTCACTCAAAATCCAGGAGGAGTTTGGGAAGAAGATTCCTAGAACTCATGACATCCAACCTGGGATCCCTCAGGACAGAAGGTCACTCAGAGGATGGGGGTGGAGGCACAAAGTGCTTGACCCCTGCAAAGGGCAATGGTCATAGCCTCAGTCTGCCTCATACAGTGTCTTAGAGAGTATGTGCCACACGGCGGCTGCTCTCTCAGGATCCCATCCCATCCCATCCCTTTCTCTCCAATGCATTCACTCTTCCACCTGCCCCACATTCATCCTTCAGGCCACTCTCCCTCGGTCAGCTGTTCTCACAGTGTGATCCAAGACCACTAACATCTGCAGCCTCTGGGACCTTGTCACAAATGCAAGTTCAAGGGCCCCTTTCCAGAGCTGTTGGATTCAGAACCTCTGGGGATGGGCCCAGCAATCTGAATTTTAGCTAGCCCTCCAGGTGATTGTGATAAGGCTGAAGCATGAAAACCACCACCCTGGGTGACTCCCTGTTCCCTTAGTGAACTTGACCCTCTCCACCCATTACATTCCCTTCTCTGCTTGGAATGTTTGCTGCCAACAGACTTGCTACCCTTGGCATAATCCAAGGCCCAGATCAAAGGCGATTTCTCATTGCAGCCTTTCATAATGACCCCCAGTTAAATTCATCTCACTGGCCCTCTAGGCTTCTACAGCACAGGGTGTTCCAGTTGTAACACCCCGTATCCTCTTTGTACTCAGCTCTTTAGTTGGTGTGGTGTATAGATCACAGCCTTTGACAAGATGCGTTTGGATTCTGGGTTCAGATCCTGTTTCCAATACTTACTACCTGTATAACTTTGAGTGAGACACCTAACTTTCTGAACCTCAGTTTACTCATCTGTAAAATGGATGCATGACCATAGCCACCTCTGAGGTTGTCATGAGGATTAAATGAAATGATGGGGTAAAGGGTTTAGTATGTGTCTGGCATTTAGTTATAAATGTTAGTGATTATTAATGAGCTTCTAGGGTTCGAATCCCATCTTTACTAACTGTTAGCTATGAGGCCTGAGAGAGTTACCCCTTTGGTACCTTAGGTTTGTCATCTATGAAATGGGGATAATAATAGTATCAAATTAGAAGAGATGTTGTAAGGAGCCTATGAGATGTTGAACGCAGAGGGCTAGCATGGAGGCAATGCACAGTAAAGGTCAACTGTTACTGTTACAGTCCTTTTATGGAGACTTCTCCATGGCTCCCTACCATGCCATTGCTTGGACAGTGCCAGCTGAGACAGAAAGAAATCGGGCGCCACCAGCCTCCTTGGGGAAGGACCTCTGGGCCATCCATTCTTGTCTTTCTTCTTCCTTCCTATTTTGATGTCTCTGTGTCTCCATAGAGACCCCTCCTGCCAGGTCAATCACCATCTTTGTTCACATTTTTAGGCAATAACCTTTTTTTTGTGGGATTTTAAGCAGGGAAGAAAATTCTTTGTAGCTCTCTGCTCTCCTCCTCGCAGCACGCTCCTCTTCCTCTGGGCACCTGGAGCTTACAGGAGTTCATGCATTTTAACTAGAAAAGAAATCCACTGATAAGGTTGGAAGGTTTGTCTACCTCAGGCAAACCTGAGATGCTTCAGACCCACGGAGACCTTGACGTAGTGTTGGGGAGGCCTCACCTGCCCGTGTCTGAGCTGCTTCTCTTCTCCAGAGAAATGGTTTCAGAACTGTTGTCCTGCAACCTTGGGCTGAACGTATAAAGTTAATCTTTGTTAGTGAGGGTTCAGGTTTCTTTCTGAATGCTTACTCTGCCACAGTATCGTTACCAAATGCTACTTCCCTTAATATTTTACCCAACCTTAAGAGGTAGGTGGTATTAGGCCATTTTGCAGGTGGAAAGACTCAGTCCCAAACAGGGTGTGGAGAGCAGGGCATGCTCTTGGCAGAACTACGAGGAAGGTGATAGTTTTCTGATTTGTGCCTCCCTCTCTGAGCCCATATCTCCAGGTGCCCAGTGCCTCCTATGACTGCTCAGGCCGGGCCAGTAAGACCCCCGTGTCCCTAGGTCAGCTCTCCCCAGCAGTAGGCCATATTTGAGTCCTTTTCTAACTTCTGTTTTCATTAAAACTTGCCCATTCTTGGTTCCATTCACTCAACATCATGTCTTTTTCAAAGCTAACCCAACAAACAATATTCTAGGTAGAGTGCTGGTGGCTTAATGTGAATTATCTTGTGTAAAACTCTCTCTCCTGAATGCTCTGTACTTCGGCTTTTAAGGTCCAGAGTGGAAGTGATGGACCTGGGCCGCTTGGCCACCATGTGCCAAGAGTTTGGTACCCCAACTAACGAAGACTAACTTGATACATTCAGCCCAAGAGTTGTAGGACAACTGCTGTAAAATCATTTCTCTGGAGAAGAGAAGCAGCTCACACACGGGCAGGTGAGGTCTCCCGAACACTGCGTCAAGGTCTCCCTGGGTCTAAAGCATCTCAGCTTTGCCTGAAGTAGACAAATGTTCCCACCTTATCAGTGGATTTCTTTTCTAATTAAAATGCAAGAATGGGCACATAATCCTGTTCTCTGACTTAGAGTACGGTAGTTTTAATCTGCAGGTGAGAGTTCTGTCAGAGTCTGGGGTGTTGTGGTTCAGACTGTAGGAATGGTGTTTTCAGGTAGGTGAGGAGGAGAGGTGTGGTGGAGGGTATGATAGGACCTGTGGGGTTAACTCTGCCCTATCTGAGCTGCTTGTCCTCCCTCTGCCTGCTTTCCTTTCCTAATACAAGGATGTGGTGATGACTTATGCTGTCTCGTTTTTCAATAAAACAGGAGACACGTGGATATACTTCCCCTCCCAGTCCACCCCATGAGGAGTGTAAAGCAGCCCTCCCCGCAGATGCTCCACGGCCCTTACTGGTTTGGAAGCTAACTTTGCTAAGCAGCTCATGGTCAAATCCCTGTCTCCCACCTGCGTCCCTAACATGCCACAGCCCTTAGAGTTCTACTCCGTGTCCCACCTGCATTTGGCACAGGGGATGGTGGATTTCTTCCAAGGGTACGGGTGCCCTGGCTTCCCAGTCTCCCTTTATTCAGGCCGCTACTTACAGATTTCGTTCTACTAAGTGCAGATTACCTGACACCTGCACCGTATGCTAACAACTAATTAGAGCATAACCAAAATATTGCAGAGCCGCATGGCTCCTCGAGCTGAAAGCCCAGTCTTAAATCCTCTTTCTGTTGTAATTTCAGTGGTGCGTGCAGTGGATTTTATGAAGGCGTTTTGGTTAAGTATCACGTCCCAGGCAGGGCCCTAGTGCTGTTCCGGCTCTCAGCATCTTCAGCATGCTGAGTCCTCGGAGGGGTCTGACAGGGGAGAATTGCTTCTGATTGCTGAGTCCTGATTCAGCTGCAGCTTGAAAAGTGTAGTGACAGGCCTAAGGTCACATGGGGCAAAGGGCAGAGTCCTCCCCTGTCTGTGCATGCATGGGTGGCTCATCTGTCCCCGGATTAATCACCACTTCCTCGGGGAGGAGCTCCATCACTGTCTGGCTGTCCATCCACCAAGAGTCTTCCTGCCCAGGACTCCCTAGCCAACCCCGGTGGATTTCCCTCCTAGTACTTCACGATTCACAGTCACTTCTTTACTTCCTCTCCCTGCCTGCCCCCCACCCAAGATTTTTCCCTCTATTTATTCAGTCAACAAATATTTGTTGAGCATGTCCTGTGGGCCAGGCACTATTCTTGGTGCTGGGATGTAAAAGCTAGCAAACTAGAGAAGGTCATTGCCTCCCCTGAGCTTACGTTATAGCAGGGGATGGGGGAAGAAAAGAAATACAAAAACGGTGTGTGAAGGAATAGAGAAAAATTAAACAGCTAAGGGACAGAGAGTGACAAGGATGGAGGCTGCTCTGCTGGATAGAGGGTCAGTCGAGGAAGCTTGTTTGGGGCAGTGACATTTCAGCAGAGACCTAAAAAGGGACAAAAGACACCTGATTTACTTTACTCATCAGTTCCCTGGGTGCTAGCTCAGGGCCTGGCACAGAACAGGGGTTCAATAAATATTTGTGAAACGAGCAAGTGGAGGAATAATTGAACACATGGAAGAGAAGAGAATCTAGATGCGTAGCTTTTCTTCTTGTGTTGTTCTAGCTCCCCCAGGATGGGCGTCAGGCCAGTTTGCTCTGAGAAGCTGCTCTGGCTCTATTGATACCAGGCATCATTCTGAGAGGGAGACTGATGGGAATGGAGCTTTGGTCTTGTGGCTGAATGGCTGGAATTTTATTTCCAATGGCGATTTACAAAATCTTCACCTTAGTGTCTTCATCTATGAAATGGTGAAATGGAGGTAGTAGTTTGACAATTGAATTCATGCAGCATGGATATGGAATAAATAATAAGTGAATAAATACAAAGATACATGCACAGATAGAGAAATAAATAATACCTAATGAATTGGGACCTTGCATTGCGTTATTTAATTTTTGTAAGAACTCCATGACATTGGAACCATTACAAGTTCCATTAATGGATGAGAAAATAGTAGGTCTGAGCAGTTAAATCACTTGCTCAAGGTAATAAATAAGTAAATGGAAGGGCCAGGATTCAAACTCAGGGCTGTCTGATTCTGGAGTCTGAGCTCCCAGCATTCTTTAAGTTTCACCTCCCTTCCTGGAAATATCTTCAAGCTGCCTTACTCTCTGTAGCTCACTCTCTATAGCTTAAAGAGAAAGATTCTCTTTAAGTAGGATTCATCAACAGTGGCAATTAATGATTTACTAATAACATTAACGAAGTGAAACAACGCTGGTGTGATTTTTCTCTAGGCATCATGCCTAAGTGCTTCTTCAGCTGATTTGATTTACTAATATGAGCATTTATGGAATGGAAAAGCCTTCCCATGACACATTTAGAAAATACAGAGAGCAGATCACTTATCTTTGTGCTGCTTAAAAGACTGCCACTCGGAAGGATGAAGAGCATGAAATCTGCTCTCTCAGCCCCTTGACCAACCTTTCTAACTCAGTCTCTGATGAAGGGATGCCATCTGCCAGCTCTTCTTTGCTCAAATGTGAAGGCTTAGTGAATGCCCAATTCCCATTCCATCATCATTAATGTGCTTTCAATATTTAGGCAGTATTTTATAACCAATATAGGAGTTAGGTCTCAACTCACCTTCTGATCTAAGAGGAAGGCAGATTTAACCCCCATTTGTGGAAGAGAATGCCAAGGTTGGTGGCATCTTAGATGAGTGTTTCTTGAAGAGTGGTCTGTGGACCTCCCATAGCTGAATTGATTGGACAGCTTATTAAAATAAAGATTTCTTGGGCCTACTGTACACACATGAAATTGGACTCTCTGCGGGTAGGGTCCCCCAAAGTGCATTTTCAACCAATTCCCCAGGTGAATTTAATGTTCAATAAAGTTTAAGGGGCTGGCCCGGTGGCGTGTAGCGGTTAAGTTGTGTGCTCCACTTTGGTGGCCCAGGGTTTGCCGGTTCTGATCCTGGGTGCAGATGTACACAGTGCTCGTTAAGCCATGCTGAGGTGATGTCCTACATAGCAGAACTGGAAGGACTCACAACTAGGATATACACCTATGTACTGGAGCTTTGGGGAGAGAAAGAAAAAAAAGAGGAAGATTGGGAGGAGATGTTAGCTCAGGGCCACTCTTTTCAGCAAAAAAATAAAAATAAATAAAGTTTAAGAATTTCATTTTAGAATTTATACCAAAGTTTTTAACAGAGGATCCTGAGGGCTGATTCTAGAGCATGTCCAGGAAGGATGACCAGGGCTGTGAGGGGAACTCAGGACTCAAGTGTTTGGATGTCAGTTTAAGGAATTTGTGTTGAGCATCCTGGAGAAGAGAAGACTTGGGTTCTTTATTTGGAGGGCTGCCACGTGGGAAGGATTAGGCTGTCCTGTGTAGCTCTAGGGAACAGAGCTAGGACCAGTGAGTTGGTGGAAGTATCGTCAAGCAAATTTCAGCTCATCATAGGCAGGAACCTGCTAACACTCAGAGTAGCCCAAGAATAGAAAAGGTTGCTTCTGGACGTGGCAAGTTCCCTGTCAGTCATTGGAGATGAGCAGGTTGGATATGACTTACTAGGTTGGATACAGAAAGTGTTCACGCATAGAAGTGGGTTAGCCTTTAACAATTTGCTTTCTAATGCTGACATCTTATTGTTTTATAACTCCTTTCCTCTTTTTTTAGAAGTTGTAATAAGGGGAGCCATGTGTGCATGTGTGTATGCATATGCAAGGATATGTGCGTGATTGTGGGTATATTTTAAGCGGAATTATGATTTACTTTGGGAAAAACTAGAAGTTAATTTATTCATTATTTAATAAATAGTTTTTGAGTGCCTCCTATATGCCAATTTCTTTGCCAGTTGTTGGTGATCCAGAATTGCTTAAGACACAGTTCTCACCCAGAAGTAGGTCTTAGTCTAGTGGAGAAGACGACTAATAAGTGGAGAATTATAATGATCTGTGGTAAATGCAATGAGAGTAGAAGGTACAGAGCATTTGGAAACACCAAGAAGGGGCCCTTACCCAGCCTGAGGATGTATAGGGTGGAGAAAAGGGGTTATGGAAGATTCCTGAAGGAGATGGATAGGATTTTGGTCACATCATTGAAAGATGGGTGGACATGCTGAGGAAGTCTGTGCTTTTGGAGGGAACAGCATGAGTCTATCAGGTGTGAGATGAGGCTGAGTGTAGAGGTCCCGGATCACCAATGGCTCTGTGTTTCATGCTAAGAAAGGTGGCCTCTATCCTGCAGGAGATGGAGATTCCTTGAAGATTTTAAAGCAGTGGATTGATAAGGACTAATCTCCTTACAGGTAAGATCGCCCTGGTGACATTTTGGAGTTGTCTTATCAGTGTTACTTAATGTTGAGCACACGTTGGGATGGCATCTGTGATCTCCTTGGCTGGTAAACATGGACACCATGGAGCAACATCACAAAAGGCCTGTGATACTCAGAAGGCACAAATGCTGTTGTCTCCCAGACTCTTCTTCTCAGGGGTACCTGTTTCACCCTGTTAGCCATGACTTTCTGCCATGCTTCCCCATCACTACCACTGATGACCCAGTGTCTCATTAAAGGAGCCCATTTAGTAACCTTGGATGCAGATCTAAAAAGCAGGGAACAGGAGTGATATCCTCAGCATGTTTTTCCTAATTCCAAGTACTTTATTGGTATTCACCGGATGCACTGGTGCCAGAACACGTGTGAACATTCTTGCTTTGGTATTCCATATCTCCCTGCCAAGGCACAGGAAAAGGACTGTACTTTTAAACTTATTCCAAATATTTTCTCTGTTTAAATCTCCAGTATTTTATATGGAAGTAGTGGGGCTGAAAAATTAACTGAGGGATTTAGAAACATTGCAGATTTGCTAGACTCCATTTGTGTACACGGGCTCTGTTGGTTTCATGTTTGTACACAGACATCTCTGTCAACCCCAACAGAGGAAAGATACACGTGGTGGCAATTTTGTTTATTTTCCTTATCAGTAAGTGACACACATGTGGCAAGAAAAATCAGTATGACAAAAGACCAATTCTTTCCTGCTTCTTTTTGCTTGTGGAGGTGTTTTGTCATGTTGCTAAGTTACCACTGCTGAAGGATTCTACTTTGGGGCATGAAAGTTATTGTAAAATGTCTAAGGAGCATCCTACCAGAGACCTTCTTGGCAGTTGGGTAAGGGTCTGCAGTGGGCTGAAGAATGTGGATGGATGAAGAAAGAACCCAAAAGGTCTGAGGGACCAACTCCACAGAAACCTCAAAAGCATTCTAATCACTATATGAAATTAAAAACTGGAGGACATCACCAAGGAAAAGAGGCAAGTTAGGACGTTGGAGTATATAACCAATAAATTGTCATGACGATGTCATAGGGTAGACAAGAATAAAGAGAAGGAAGATTATTCTTCTTCAAAGAGTAAATGGTGATGATGCAGAAGCCTGCTGGGCCTCTTGCCTCTTCTCTGCTGGACCAGTTCCTGAAGAGGCATTTATGCTTCCTAAGAGATTTATTTATTCATTTACTAAATTATCAAGCTGGACGCTAAGGATACAGCAATAACAAGACAGAGAAGGACAGTATCCTTATGGAGTATACTTTGTTTTCCTGCTGGATCTTCTGTCTTGTATTTTTCAGGATTCTGTCTGTGCAAGTGACAGGAAACCACATTATACTGGCATACATAAGTGAAAAGAGAACGAATTTGCTCTAGAAACTGGGAAGTCTGGCGTGGAAAGAGAGTGAGGCGTGACTAGACTCAGAGGCTTCAATGATGTTAGGAAGGCTGTCTTTCTCCCTCCGCCTCTTGTGTTTTCTTTCCTCTGTTTGTGAGTTCATTCTGTCATACCACATGTGGGATTCTTTCACAAAGCCACAGAAGATGGTTACTAACAGATGCAGGCTTGAATGGTCCCAACTTAGCACCCCCATGGTAGAAGGAGAACTAACCCTTTTTAATGCCTATATATTAAACTTAGAGAACGACTCTGATGGGCTTTGCTCAGGCCAAGGGCTCATCACTGAACCAATCAAAGCAAGCTATGATTGGCCAGGCCTAGTGCTTGGGATGGGAGATAATGGGTGGCAGGAGCAGCTAGGTCTGTGTAAGACGCAGAACCTGGAGAGAAAATGTACTGAGTAACCAATAACAATAAAACTTTACACCCTGGTTAGCTGAAATAGTCAGTGCATAAACCTCAAGAATCCTTTAAACCCTATTCTCAAAAGGCCCAAATGAGCATCTGCCTGATGTAGCCCCCCTATTTCCTCTTCCCTTGGTCCCACTCAAGCAACAGTGACTTCCTAGGAGAAGGGCCTCCTGGCTTAACAGGGGAAAGAAAATTAGCATCTTCCCACTCTTCTCACCGGAAGTCTCAGCCTAGACATGATGGCTCCATTATGTTTCTTTGACTCATAACAGGACTAAAAAAAGCTGATAAAACCACCACAAGTTTGGCAAGACACAAACACAAATGGCGTCACCTTCAAGTGACCCGAGCTCCCTAAACCGCAGTTTTGTATCTTGAGTCACAGTAGGTAACAGGAAGTACAAATAAGAAGCTTGATCCCTTTTCCTCAGTGAGATGACAATCAATTTAAAGAGAAAAGATACAAACAAAAGTCAAACAATGAACTCTAGAACACGACAAATGTATTTGTGAGCACTGAATGATGATACAGCATTGAATTATTATCATTATAGAATAGTACAGTAAAGAATAAGCGACCAACTGAGACTATTTCTAAGAGTTTTCATGGCCTTTTTTGGCTGGAGTTATGCCTGTGGCAGACTTTCTGGAAAAGATGAAACTTAAAGTGGGCCTTAAAAGATGAAATGAAGAGATAATGTGCAGAGGATAGAATTCTTCCCCTGTATCAGCCATGATTTGCTTAGCTTCCTCCCATATAAGCTTTATGATATGATGCTACTGTCTCTTACTATTGAGAAAGGCCACTGGAGAGATTGAAAGAGCCGAGCCTCTTCTGCATGTGAGAAAAGAGTTTACAAATGTTGGAGACTAGAGGGGTATGTGGAACACTTAGCATAAATGTATTATCTCCACACATAAAGGTGATTAAAAGGAAACTGGGATCTTTTGGGGGCCATTCCTGACCTTTGAGATTGATTATTAACTAGATGATTTCCTTCCAAACTTTTGGAGTCAGAGTTGGCATAGTTACTTCCTACAAGAATGACAACAGATATGTGAACATTGCCATCGACCATTTATGAAGCACCAGGATGCCCTCCCTATTACCCCAAATGGTCCTAAGAGTAAATATCCCAATAGAAAAACTGGGCTTAAATAGAAATCATCTGAAGGATAATAGCTGTCTTTCAGACTTTTAATTTTTTCTCAAAGATCCTACCTTCTCCAAATCAGATTTTCATAATCTTTGGATTTTTCCACATCCTTCTCAAATTGGGGTCCAAGCTGTGCTGAGAAAAGCTACTTCCTGGAACTGTTCAGAGTGGCACATGTGACTGTCTGAGCCAATGCTAGGGGTGGATGTTGGTGGCTGGGGTGAATGAGAGCTGCCTATTGCCAGACGGGGACCCAGCTCTTGGGTGATGCTACAGCACCCCAGGCTCGCTCCTCCAGACTTGTGGGAGATCTCCTATGCTGTTGGATTCTGACTCAATGCTGAACCTCTTGGAGAGATGTTCTTTCCCTTTGGAAGGTGTCAGAAGGGAGTCTTGAAATAAAGCCTCTCTTTCTCTGTTCTGAAAGATGACTTGCAAATAAATCTGAGAGAAATACCAGAGAAAGACCAGAGAAGAGACATCCCAGTCTTGACTCCATCTTGAAGTAGGTGTGAAACCTGGCTCTGCCAGTAATGAGAATGGCTTCACCTCTTTGAGTTTTGGTTTCTTTGTTGTCAAGTGGGATTAATAATACACAGTTTACCAGGTTAAATGAAGTAATTTGAATAATAATAATAATCAAAATCGTTGATATCTATTGAGCTTGTTAAAATCTACTGATCTATTTTGCACCATATGTTGTCCTAGGGGCTTTCATCCTTGTAACCCTTCTGTGCATGGGGTTATTTTCATTGTAACCATTTTATAGATAAGGAAACTGAGATTCAGAAGAATTAAGCAACTTGTTCAAGATCACAGGGCTGGTGAAAGGCAGTGCCAGCTTTCCACTCAGGACACTCAGGACAGTTTCACCCCAAAGTAGTGCTTCTAACCACCACTCAGTACCCCACAGCCCCTGGCACAGAGTGCACACTCTGTGAATGACAGCAACGAGCAGTGGTTGGAATAAAGGCAGTGGAGAGACTGATTGGTCATGGAAATGAGTGAGGTGTTGGGTGGGTTTTGGTATTGGGGTGTATGGGAGGCAGGAAGACCCCCACTTGCCTTCGTACTCCAGGCAGTCCCCTAGTTGCTGTGTCTGGTTCACACCCGCAGTGCCCAGTCGGAGTCAAAGGCTGCCTTCTCTAAAGGCTTTGAGTCATAGCACAGCTTTGGTTGGCTGAGATAAATGCAGGGGCTTTCTGCAGAGGAACCCGTCAAAGGAGAGTTCATTTCTGAGGAATTAATTGGAATTCCCTTAGCATTCTACTGGCATCAGCCCGAACATTGTTCATCCCCAGTAGATTATCATTAATCGAGTGAGCAGGGAGACAGAAACAGCCTCTGATAGCTAATTTATTAACTTCTCCGGGATGAAAGGGTGGGAGTAGACAGAGGTGCTTGGATTTCCTTTGAGGGATTTGAGGCAGACAACCCAGCGGTGGATGGCACCGCGACCCCAATCTAAATAGAGAGATTAACAACTTCTGGTCTCAACAAGGGTTAGGATGGGAGTTTTTGAGACCTGTAATTTTTATGAGATTTTTCTTCTTTTTCAGCTCTGAGGTTTCCCTCAGCTCCTCTCGCAAATCCTCTCCCATAACAAAATCTCCAAAGTGTGTGTGTGTGTATGCTCTTCCATTTGGTGTGTTTTGAGGACGCTGGTTTTGCAATAGCCAGGAGCCTTTTTTTCCTTTTTTTCAGATGTGATTTCTGTCACTTTATACTCTTCAATATTCTCTTCCATACCTACTGTACCACCCATTCTTGTTGTTTAACATGGCCTCCAGCTTTAGGCTGCTAGGAGATGGCATGGATACCTAACAGGATGATTATGGGGCTTTGGTGCTGGCAGACTTAGGTGTGAATGCAGTCTAGTCACTTTCTAGCTGTGTGGCCATAAGCAAGTTACTTAGATTGTCTGAGCATCAGTGTCTTCACTGATAAGTTGAGATAATCTTAACTGCCGCACAGGGCTGCAGGGCAGATGAGATGTGATCCTGTGTGTTGTGTCCAGACCATAGCAATTGCCTCATGTCCACTTGAGTCTTCTCCATTTTTTCTCCTTGGAAAAGAGAAGGGGAGATTCTCATGCTCATGATGCTCATGTGTGAGTGGGAATCCTGACTGCAACCCAGTGTTAACATGGCCTTAAGGAGTGGACACAAGCTAACACCTTCTGGATGCCTGCCCTTTGAAGGCACACTTCTCTCATTAGGCTGGGCCAGGACAGCCTGCTGGCTTCAGCTCTGGTTAATGGGTTCCAAGCAGTAAGACATCTTCTCATAGTAGAATCAGCAAAACCCCTTGAAGTGAACCTATGAGGCATAATTTGTAGAGATGTGGGTTACTGCTGTCTCTGCTCTCAGACTCCTTACCCACATTGCATCACTCCATGGAGACCTCTGGAGTGTCCTGTCACGAGGTCCAGGTGATTCGTGGATGAATCCTCACCTATAGCCACTTTTGTATCTTTTCGTTCTTCTCCCTGAAGATTGTAGGCTTGTGTTTATAAGAGATGGGCTCTAAAGTCAGACTGCCAGGTTTGACATAGGATTTAATTTTGCATTTATTAAAACTTTATATAAATCAAATCGTGCTATACAAATTTTTTTACAATTTGCTTTTTTTGTTTAACATTATGCTCCTGAGTCTCATTTACGTTGTACCTTGTAACCTTAGTTCCTTTTTCTCACTATCTAGTACTCCACAGTATGAATATGGCACAACTTATCAACTCTATAGCTGATAGACATTTAGCTTGTTTCCAGATTTTTTATTACTATAAATCATGCTGCTATAAATACATATTGAATGCTGGTGGACATTTGTGAGAGCTTCTTAAAACAGGTACCTGAAGTAGAAACTTGAAAATTGCTGGGTCACGGAACACTCCCATCTTCAAATTTATTACCCATCGCCAAATAGTTTCTCAAAGTGATTATTAAAAAAATCTACTTCCACTAGCAGTGTATAAATATTCTATTGCTCCACATTCTTGTTACCACTTGATATTACTAGACTTTTTCCCCCTCACATTCTGGTGTGCGTTTGAAATAGCATCTTGGGATTTCATTTGGTTTGCATTTCTCTGATTTCTAATGAGATTGAGAATCTTTTCATATATTTATTAGCCATTTGGACCCTCTCTTTGTAAAGTGTTCACTCCTTTTGCCCATTTTTCTATTTGGTGGCTTATCTTTTTCTTGTTTGTTTTCAGGAGATCTTTATATATTCTGTATACTAGATTTTTTGGTTGTTATATTCATTGCAAATAGCTTCTCCATGTTTATGGCTTGTCTTTTCACTCTCTTGATGGTGCCTGTTAATGAAGAGAAGTTCTTAATTTTAATATAATCCAGTTTACAAGAGATGAAATTGAGGCTTAGAGTCTTGAAGCGTCTTATGTGGGTCTTTTTGTAGGTAGTGGCTGAGACAGATTTAAATCCAGATCTGAGTAGAAAAATTAAACTGTTTCTATCAGATTGGACCATCTCCACACAACAGTGTCGAGAGAGGGTCAGATATAGAGTAGGAATTCATCAGAGTTTTGTTGGCTTGTTCAAGGGTACCTTGTTGCCTGCCAGAATGATTATCCAAACAAAATAGGGAGCTTTTATGATAGTAGCATTTAGACATATCTCTTTTCACCCCCTCCCAAGTCTAACCTTTTCTTTCTCCCCATGGCAGTGGGATTTTTGTTAAAGCTCTGTTTATACAGCTCATAAAGAAACAATTTCAACCAAATCCAGTTAGAATCACTTGTGCGTCCCTGGGCCTGTGTGTAATCCTGACTGATAACACCCCAGATAAAGAAAAATCAGGTTGTCTCTCTAAATGAGCACGAGGAGATTTGGGCATCTGTTCCTTTTAAACTAAGCATCTTTTCAGTGTCATAAAACATTTGATACTGAGTTGGTGAATGGAAATACAAAGTAGTTAGGAGTGCAGTGTTTCAGTGAGTATCCACTTAATCACAGAGAGTGGGACTTAATTTAAATTCCTGAGTAGGCACGTTGGGTGCGGACAGCGCTACTCTGATCTCATTAGCCCAAGCAATAATGTGCACTAATTACACCTCTTCCAAAGTCAGGGGTTCATTTATTACTATGTGAATGAACCTTTTCCTCATCCGCAGCATCAGAGTGAAAAATGAGTTTGGGAAAATGATGGAGATGCTGGGAAAGGAGTAAGAGACATGACAAGTGGAATGATTTCAGGTTTCGTGGAAGGAGCAGAGGACCCAGGCAATTTGTGCTAATGCCTAGGAAGTTACATCATGATTACTATGTTTTACCTATGACCTGAAATGATGTGCAACTTCTGCCTTGTTCTTTCTCTCTAGTGACTTAGTTTCTCCTTGGCTAGTTGACATAAAAATATGGTAGCCAACTGCTAAAATCTGTGATGCAATTTAACACTGGGGATTTTGGATGATAGTGATATGAACATCACTCAGCTTGGGGTATCCTGGCCTGCTTTGTGCCTGACCTCAGCTTCTAGCCCCTGGAGGCCTCTGAGGTTGGAGCCCCAGGGTTTGATAAGCCCCTGTTAGCAAGGCTGTGTGTGGGATTGGGGAGTGGGAGAAGTGGGGATAGGGAGTATTTTCTGTCTTTTACACACGGGGGACCATTGAGGCACCTTTGGGATTCACCTGAATTCTTCCAGATCACTAGGAATCTAGTTATGATCTCAAAGGGGTGATCTCCAAGTTGGTTTTCTGACACTTCCCACTCTTTCTACATAAATTTGGAATCTTAGAGCTGTTCTAATTTTGTAATGAGGGAAACCAAAGCTCTTAGGAAAGCAGTTTTTTGCCTGGATCACACTCCCAAAAGTCGTCTTTTCATCGTGTGTAGTACATGATGGGAGAACATATTAGTATAACTTTTTCAAGGGCAGTTTGTCATATCTATTAAAATCAGATATGCATGCCCTTTGACCCAGAAATCTCACCCTAGAAATCTGTCCTACAGAATATTTGCATAAGATTCAAAGATATCTATCCGTATTATGTATATATGTAAATATAGATATGTGTACTTCTATCTATGTTTACATCTGTTTACATCTGTTTCGTCTACGTCACCATCTACATCTCTATAGAGATCTTTATGCAGCACTGTTTTTAGTAGAAAAGAAAATAGAACCAGCTCTGATATCTATCAGTAGGAGATTGGTTAAACAAATAATGGTACATTCCTACAGTGGAGATTGATGCAGATACTAAAAAGAATGAAAAAGATTTCTGTATTGCCATGGGAAGATATCTAAAATTGGCTAAGTGAGAAAAGTTGGCTGTAGGACCATATATAGCACGGTATCCCATCTGTGTAAAGAGTATACTTTTATTAGTGTGTATGCCAGGGATTCCTTGTGGTTATCTCCAAGAAAACGGTAGAATGGAAGCTGGCAGAGTGAGAGAGGCAGAGGAACTTCCACTTTATAAGTTACACATTTCAGCATCATTTGAAATCTTGGAACGAGCTGACTTTACATTGGTAATCGGCAAAAGCAATAATGATAAAATGCTTGCCATACAGTGCTGTTAAAGATGGGTGTCCGCTATCCTGAGGCCAAGTACTGATAGGCTGTCAGAATTGCAAAGCAATTGGAAATCATTGCCCTAAGCACACTGAATGGGTCTGGCTCAGTGACTGTTAAAAAAATAGCAGTCCTCTTAGAGCAAGATTGTCCCAACTACTAGATAATATCCTTAAAAGAGTTGTGTTCGTAGCAGATAGAAGGTATAATCTGTACCAGACACTGTTTAAGGTTAATGCGATCCTGCCACTGTGTTTGCAGTTTAGAGCCTATGTCTGCCTGTGTCACTCTTTGCAGAGCTGGTGACAAAGCCCAAGGACCTACGCATGCATTCATTGGAATAACTTTGCTTTCACACACTGGATTGTAGCCCTCCCCTCTTGCCACCTCCTTGTTCATCAAAGCATTCTTTTATTTCTTGCTTCTTTCCTCTTTTCCTCCTTTCTCTCCTCCCTCCTCCCTTCAGCAAACCTTCCCCTAGTCTGTGTCACACACTGAGCTGGGCACAGTGGGAAATGAAATAATAAATTTGGCAGAATTCTTGCTCCAAGGACTTAGCTTGTAGAGTACCAGGGAAGATGACCATGAAGACAATGGGTGATAGATTTTGATTAGGAAGAGGTCTTAGAGCCAGATTGGCTTAGATGGCCAACAGGATGCAGTCTTGGCTCTGCTAAAGATATGTGACTTTGGCAAGTTATTTAACATCTTTAGAGCCATTTCTTCATAGGTAATTTGAAAATAATAGTACTTACCTCACAACAGCAGGACATGACATAAAGCATGTGGTGCCTTTCTCCTCCTCTCTCTTCTTTTCCTCTTTTAAATTAATATGAACAATGATGATAAAAGGATGTATAAAGTGCTCTGGGAGCAAGAATGGAGCAGCCATGTGGAAGGGTGAGGGGATATGGGCAGAGAGACATTTGAGCAGGGTCTTGGAGGATGAGTAGGAGGAATCTGCATAATAAACTCAGGGGAGAGTCCCCAGGAGGGAAATTATATTAGGGGTGAGTTGTGAAGTCTTGAAGGTGAGGTGGAGAGGGTGCCTTGGGCTTCATCTGTGCAGTGGGTGGCGTCCTCCCCTCCTTTTCTACAGGAGCGCAATTCCTCCCTGTTGACTCTTCTGTTCACATGGACTCTCAGGAAATGCTTTGATGTTAGCTCTATCCTCTTTAATGTGAATTGAAATCACTGTATTTCCTCTCTCAGGAGTTTTTGCATATAAGCCCCATCTGTCATTGTGGAATAAAAGTTATTTTCCCCCTTTTCCAGGAGTTTCAGGCTTCACAGAGTGGAAAGAGTTGGCTTCCCTCCTCCTCTTTTTCCTGGGGAAGAGCCTTTCCCACCCACTGAAACCCCATCTCCTAGGCAACGGCCTACAGTGCTGCAGGGATGAGCCTGACTCTGCCTTTGAACTTTCAAGGTCAGGAGAAGAGATGTCTTGAAGACACGTCTCTGAAAGACACATGTTTAAGAAACCCACTAAATCATGGCCCAAATCAGCCTTTTCATTAAAATGTAGTAGGGTGAGTACTTTACAAGGAGAGGAGGCAGGTAAAAGATTACCAAGGCAGCTGCTGTCACTCACACACTGCTCCTCTCACATTCAATATCCCACCCATTCATCACTCACCATTGGCTCCACTTCCTTCCTCCTACTGGAATCTAGTTTTATGGCCGGGGTCAGCAAAGTTTCCCTCCAAAAGTCACTGCTTGGGTACTCACCATCAAGATTTATTCTAAGAGGAGAGAAGACACACTGTTTGTTACTTCTTCAGTCAAGGACTGAAAGTCAATTTGATTGATGCCCACGATGAAATTGTGAAAGAAGTATAAAGTGTGCTGAGGCAGTTATCAGTGCGGACTCTGGCATCAAGTCAAACTGCCAGGGTTTGAATCCTGGCTCTGTCACTTTTCTTAATCACTCTGTGCCTCAATTTTCTGTCTTGAAAATGGAAATAAAAATAGTAAATTAGTGAAGGGGTTGATATGAGGATTAAAGGAATTAATATGCAGAGTACTTGGCACAGTACCTGGGACTTGGTAAGTACTCAGTAAGTGTTTCCTTTTTAAAAAAATTAATAGTGAATGCTGACTTTTGACAAACTTTAGTGTCTATAGATTGCCAAGTGAGGCTTGGAAGTGATTCCTGAGACCCATGACTATTTGTTATTAACAAGAAAGGCAGTGAGTGTAGTAGGGCAGACAAGCAGTTCTGAGTTCGAATGCTGGGTTTTTCAGCTCACTCAATAAACACACATTGGTACAGTACCCACTATGTGCTCATCAATCTTCTAGGCACTAGAATGGTGAACCATCAGACGAGGTCCTCTTGGTCATACGACTGGTTATATGACCTTCATTATTTGCCTTCTCTGTGCTTTACTTACCACATCTGTAAAATGGGACTATTCTTAATAGCTCCTTTATAAGATGATAGCTATTTTAGTAGTTACCTATTACTTGGAAAATTGGATAGGAACAGATCTGATATCACTCTGGCTGAACTGAGTTGTATATAGGTACAAACATAGCAACTAGAGTATGGGGCTGGAAGTCATTTTTCATCCTAACTTTTAGGCTTCCATGGACCAATTTATTCTGTGACTACAGCCTGACATATCTTAATTAATTACTTGGCATAGGTAGCCTCCTGATCCTGACAAGCACCTGGGTCAGCCTCAGTGTCCTGTGATCACCACATCACCCAAACTCTTTTGCCAGTTATGACTTTTAAAATGTTTCTGTCGCTAAAGAGGTTTTATTTTGCAAACGTTGAAATAACTTGAGGTTTGATCTTGGGTCCCAGGAAAAGAACCAAGTGAGAACTTTATTCTTCCCTACTTTCTTCACCTGTTGCAGGTTATTTTGCGCGTGCTTATCTGAAATTATTTCCCCTCCCTCTGTCCTCTCCTGCCAGTTTCCTTGTACCATTACTATAACACTTATTCTGTCTTGCCTTTGATTATATTACTTGTTGACATTTTTTTTTTGCCTCACTCACTATTTACAACATATAAATTCATATTTACTGAGAATTCATTGTGCCTGAGACCCTGTGCTAAGTGCTTTAGTTGCATTAGTCTCTATTATTAACAGCACAATTTTATGGATAAGGAAGTGGAGGCTCAGAAAAGTAACTTGGCTAAACTCACAAAACTAGTAGGAGGTGTAGTCAGGAAGGAATGCAAAACCCATGTTCTTAAGGACTAAACTCTGGTACACTCTGAACCCAGGGAAGGGGACCAAGTGTCCTCCATAGCTTTGAGCACAGCATTTTGCACAATCTGGACAGTCAATAAAATTTGCTGAATAAATTCGATTCCCAGCCCAGGTCCTATTCAAAATTTGAGGCATAGTTCTCCTTTCGTAAACTTGATCATGTATCTAGAAATATTGTTCTGGGGCTGATTTCTTCATAAGATTTTCCATACGTTTCTAAATGTCTCTTCTAGGTGCCAACTTTCACATTGTTTTGGATTATGATATTTTCAGTTTCTGGCTAGACCAACTTAGTCTCTTTTTCCATGAGGAAGGCCAAATGCTCATAGTTTGAGCTTTATTGGCCAAGATATCTCATTTCCAGCTGTTCTAATTTTGGATATGAGTGCGTATTTGCAAAAGCTAGCAGTCATGCTTACAGGAATAAGAGGATAAACATAAAAATTGAGGACTAAGGATGATGCAGAATATTAGAAATGGGAGGAACGAGGAAAGAAACTCTTAGGGTCATCTGAATTATCCAATCCCTTTGATTTTCGCTGGTAAAAACCAAGGACAAGAGAAGAAAATGGAGTTTTGTGAAGTCTGTGGAAGAGCTGCAGTCCATGCTAGGCCAGTCTTAATAGTCAAGCTTCCTTCTGACACACCAGGTGGATGCTCTGTGGATTGTGATTGAGAATCATTTGTTATTCGTGTCTTTGACTCATTACAAGTCAAAAAAGAAACAAAAAAAGCAGAAGTATTTCCAGCCTTTCTCTTTTCTGTATACATATGTATATATTTTATGACAAATTGCGTTCATCTCTACTCAAATGTATGAAAGTCTGTGACTCTCATCTATTCAAGCAACAGTGGCTTCATGGCCGTGAACAACATACTAAGAGCACTTACATATTTTTATTTTTCAAGTCAAGAAAACATTTCTTTGGTTCGATGGATCTGGTGGCAGTTTGTGGGAGGGACCATAAATTCAACATCAGATCTTTCCTTAAGCTTTGATTTATGTGTGTTTGGAATTGTGTGCATTGGAGAATTGGGTTGGGGGGGGGGCAAGATTTTAGCTGTGCTTCTGGATTCTCTGTGAAACCCTCACCTAACTGCCCTGCTTACGTGAGTGCTGAACTGGGAGTCAGGAAACCCAGCTCTGCCACTGTCCAACGGTGTGGTTTTCCATGTCATTTCACCTTCCCAGCCTCGGGGAGGGTGGACTGTAGTAGGTTTGAGAACTCTTCTGACTCTAAATTTGTTAATGTTCACTGATACTTCTTAAAGATAATGGTGAAAAACAAAAACGGAAGAGGAACTTGATGAGCAGTCCCTCAGGTGGGGTAATCAGTTGCCTATTTGGAGGAAATATCAAAGGTGTTGGAAATGATCCTTGTCTGAGGCAGCAATTCTCCTTATGTTTAAAAATCCCACTCCGGGTACTTCATTCTTTGCAATCATGTCATGAGCTTTTCTTGCTGCTCGGGGAGGTGGGGGACTTTGTCCTCTGCCCTCTTAGATTGAGTGCATTGTACCCTGCAAATGAAACTGACAAAAGACAGATATACAGGAGAAAGGGCATACAAATTTTATTTGATATTAATATTTTTACAAGGCATGGGAGGGGCTTCATAGTAAAGAAGTGAAAACCTGGGGGCTGGCCCTGTGGCCCAGTGGTTAAGTTTGCGCACTCTGCTACAGCGGCCCAGGGTTTTGCTGGTTCGGATCCTAGGTGCGGCCATGCCACCGCTCATCAGGCCACGTTTAGGTGGTGTCCCACATACTACAATTAGAAGGACCCACAACTAAAATATACAACTATATACTGGGGGGATTTGGGGAGAAAAAACAGAAAGAAAAAAAAAAAGATTGGCAACGGTTGTTAGCTCAGGTGCCAATCTTTAAAAAAAAAAAAAAAGTGAAAACCCCAAAGGAATGGATAGATCAGCGAGTTTATATACCATTTTAACAAAGAGTGAAAAACTGTGGAGATGTGACAACACAACTGGAAAAGGTATCTGGACTTCTTGGGGGGAACTGTGGGAAGGTAAATCTAAGGGAGAAAGTAATGGAAGGTAAAGGTTACATCAGTAAGCTTTGTTTACATAGAGTCAAGTCAGTATGTTTCGAGTGATAAGAGCTGTCTCTTCTTCCTGGTATGGGAGAGGGGGTAAGGGACACTTTTGCAAGAGGAAATTTATGTTACCTGCACAAATAGAAATTTATGCCGTGCTTTTTGGCAGAGAGAGGGTGGAGAGCGTTTTCTGCATCTGCTGTTTCTCAATTGCCTTTAACTCAAAATAATGCTTATGTCAAAGTGGCATATTTTGGAGTGGCATATTCTGATCCTCTTCGCTTCCTCTTTCGAAACCTGGACCTTCTTGCTAACTAGTCTTGTTGTCCTCAGATGTTTTTTTCAATTTCTCCAGAGTGCTTTTGGAGGTTTTGGAGCAGGAGGTGGGTGGTTACATTCCTGGCAGTGGGTGGGTGGGGTCTGGCTGTCAATCCCCTTGTTTTTGCTCTAATCTGCGCCGCTCCCCCCATCTCCTTCCTCTGCTGTACCTAGTTCCCCTCAGCTTCAGCCATCTCTGAACTTTTTCTGGGCTGCAGCTTCCTCCTTTCTGCTCATCACCCAGCGCTTGTCCATCTCTGTCTGTGTTCGAGCAGTTTGTAAACATATCGTTCTTCTATTGTTCCTTCTCTTTTTTCACTATTGTAGGTTGTGACTTAAAAAGAAAATTGTTACTGTTGTTTTAATAGCATCTCAGGATGGGAAAGTGATAACTATTAATAGATTTGTTAATGCCCAAAAAAATTCTGGGCATGGAAGAAAGATTCACTACAACTTGTATTGGGTGTTAAGTATGATTTTAAAATCTTACTAATTTAATAATAAAAACATTCCTCTAAATACTTTTCTAAATATTTGTATACCGCTTATACAATTGATAAATCAATACTTATGAATTTAATAAATTGTTTCCCTAAATATTTAAACATTGTTGCAAACTTATTTAATAAACTCTTTAGGCATTTATTATAACTACAATTTTGATATATCAGAATTTCTTAAATGCTAAGTATTTAAGATGTAGAATGTAATATATACAAACAATTTTTAATGATTACTAAACTGATTATTATGCTATGATTAAAAATCCAATCTAAAGTGTGAATACTGTAGATTTAAATTTGGTTTTTCATTATCTCTATTCTTCTTCTTATTTCTTCCAAATGTTACCTTCTTAAGGTTACAGTAGTTTTGCTAGATATTTTTTCCATCTTCCTAGGGTTGTGGTCATATTAGCCAGCCTCAAAAGAAAAAAAAAATACCATTTAAGATCAGTAGATATTTTAGAATTTGGGTTGGTATCCAACTGGTTAGGTAATTGGCCTTGGTGATGAGGTCCAATGTGATTCCACCTCAAGCCTCTCATCATTAGTCCAAATCTCTCTTTATGATCAGGATTTATTTTTTATGTCATGATTTCTGCCTTTCATATGGATTTAAAATATTTTTTGAATCTGATGTCTTTCGTAGAAATGGTATACTCTTTAAGTTTTGCCTGGCTGCCGTGATCCATCCCATTGTCTTGCCAACAGGATATATTGTCCTGGTAGGTTAAAATTATTGGAGACTTATGCATGCCTTATCAGGACCTCGTTATAATTAATAGGGTCAGCTTGAGGTTTAAGCTTCTAGGAGATAAGGAGTCAAGTCCACCTCATTCCCCTTACTGTTTGGAATGCAGCTAATTTATCATCTTAGAGCACTCCACTGGACCTTCTTTTTAATTAGTTATTGTGTACTAATGAAGAGCATGAGTTTCCTTCCACTTGGTTATTAGGAATGACATTTGACACTGATTGCCCTTCCTGAAATTATCTCTTTAGGGACCATTTTCCTTACATTTTTTGGGACTTCACGAATTTTTAAAATGTGTGTGTGTGTGTGTGTATGTATTGACAAGAGATTTTCACACACTGAGGTATATAGCACAACTATTCAGGTTCGAAGCTGATTCAGCTTGAACTAAAAAGACTGATTTATGGCCTATCAAAACACATTGTACACCTGCTTTAACCATTAAAGTGAAGAATGCACTATCTTAAGATAAGAATGCATACTTCTCCTCCTATGCCCTATTGGTAATGCCTTATTGCTAATGCCCATATTAGTCCCTTTCCTGACATCAGGGTCAGGTTGACCTAATTTGCAACTGAACATCTCTTTGAAACTTTGAGGAATGTGTGTCCTGGGCATGTTTAATGTATGATTCTTTGTTCGGAAAAGATATGAATGTACTGAAAACCATGCTTCTCTGGAATGCTTTCCTCCTTTCTGGAAAAGGCCTTCCTGGGTTATGATCCTCAGTTTGGCTTAAGTAAAACTCACCTTCTCTCTCTTATCTATAGAATGGTTATTGGTTATTTTGCATTGACAGTATATATATGTACCCAATTCAGATTCTGCACCCAATTCTGACATAGCTGGGGGTTCCCCACATCACCAAGAAATTCTTGGACACCAGCTAGATGTCCTAATACTCAACTCAATTCTGACACTATCTACTCGGAGCAATCAGAGCCCACAGGTTAAGGGCTCAGTCCCACAAGACTATCTCCCCCCACTTCAGATGCCAGTTGCAAGTCCTGGTTATCGCTTGTGCTTCTGACCCACTGACTATAGATTGGAGGTTCTGATGACCCCCTCCTTGGGTTCAATTAATTTGCTGGAGTGGTTCGCAGAACTCAGGCAAACATTTTACTTACTAGATTACTGGTTTATTAGGAAAGAATATATCTCAGAACAGCAAGATGGAAGAGATACATCAGGCAAGGTAGGTGGGAAAGGGCGCAGAGCTTCTAGGTTCCTTCCAAGTGTGCCACTATCCCCAAATCTCCACGTGTTCACCAACCTAGAAGCTCTCTGAACCCCCTCCTTTGGGCTTTTTATGGAGGCTTCATTACATAGGCACAATTGATTAAATCATTGGCAACTGGTGATTTTTTTTAATTACAGTAACATTGGGTTATAACATTACTTAGCTTTTGGATGTACATCATATTTCGAATTCTGTGTAGATTACATCACGTTCACCACCCAAAAACTAATTATAGTCCATCCCCTCACATGTGAGCCTAAGGCAATTGGTGATTGATTCAACGTCCAGCCCCTCTCCCCACCCTGGAAGTCAGGAGCCTGGGACTGAAAGTTCCAACCCTCTAATCACATGCTTGGCTCCACTGGCAACCATCCCCCATCCTTAGGTGTGGTCCAAAAAGTCACCTCATTAACATAACAAAAGATGCCTTTATTGCTCTCATCACTTAGGAAATTCCAAGGGTTTTAGGAGCTCTGTGCCAGGAACAGTGGACAAGGACCAAATATATATTTCTTATAATACATCACAATATGTAAATATGCTCTTTAAATTAAAATGCACTTAAAAAAAGAAAATGCATATGTATTAATACACTGCTGCTTATTAAAATCAATAAAAAATAAGTATGCCCTATTTATTCCTGTTTTGTGTTACAATTCCCTTTCTGTGTACTTTATAATCTCTTTTGTGTGTCCTTATGCAGTCATGGCCTTATGGAGACTCACAATTTTTCAATTAACTGTGATTATTATTCCCATTTTGATGCTCAAATTGGGCAGTGGGATGTGGTGATTCAGCCCATTCCGATGCTTTTCCTATCCCACAATGTAAGAACTGCCCTGTAAGGAGTAGTGTTAAGGAGTCCTGGCTCCTTTCAGGGAGTGACAGCATTGGAGATCTGGGCTTTAGGAATTCATGTGCGTAAATGATCTTGAGCAAAAGCTATACACCTTGGGCCATGTTGGGGACCGGGCTTAAAAAGGTATTTGTTTATAAGCTTTGAAGTTCGTATTAAATGTTCCCAATTTAACATATGTTGTTCTACTTTGTTTTTTATAATCTGGATTTCAAACACCATCAAGACTTTCTCCTACAGTGAAAATAATGTTGCATATTCAGTCTGCCATCTTGAGCCAGAAAACCCCATGTGCGTAGTTTTCAGTTTGCAGTGTTGTGATCATTCTGAACAGAAAATCTTGTATCTTTTTATGTCATTTAAACTTGTAAGAGTTTTTCATTTTTATTGTAAATCCTCATAAACGTGATTTTAATGGCTATATAAAATTCCATCGTTTAGAGGTACTGTAAAGTAAACGTTCCCCTTTCGTTGGACATTTAGATGTTACCTTTTTTTGCTATGATAAATATCACATTGATGAGCTTCTTTGTGGGTAAAGGTCTTTTGTATTAAGCATTGTTTCTTAAGGGAGGAATTTTTACAATCTGAATTACCAGGTCAAAGATATGAACATTTTAAAAGCTCTTCATATGAAGACAAGGATGATAATAATAACCCTAGTTCACAGAGTTGTCATGAGGATGAAGTGAGTCAATGTGTAAAGCACTTAGGATAGTTTCTGGCAGAGAAAGCATTCGATCCATGTTGGCTATATTTATTGTTGCTGAACTGTTTTCCACAATGGTCCTACCCATTTACACTCCTGCAAGCAATGTTAGAGAGAGCCAGTCAGGCAGCTTCTGAGCACAGAAGCTTTCCAGGAAGTCTGGGATTTTTCTGTGAACAAATATCTTCCCAGCTGGCCAGTAAAGATGGCTGCTACTGTGTTGGCTGCTCACCGAGGGGGACTGAGATTTCCCATTCAAAACTGCTGGAGTCTGACACGCTCCCTGTTTCCTATAGTGATGAGTGTTGCTAGAAGGCAGCCTGGGGGCCACAGACATGGGTTGGTGCAGCACACTGAAGGACTTAGTTTCCTGAATTTCCAGTAGGCAGCTAAAATTGTGAGAGGCTGTGTACTCCTATGGGAAGATCTCTACCCTCATATCAAAGATTCCTCCCAGACGGCCTGAAGAAAGAGGAAGAGTGGATCTCAGCTCTCCTCACCCTGTGCCGAGGGATGTAAGAAGTTAAAAGCAACCAGATTAGTGCCTGCTCTCAAGGACTTTATGATTCTTATAGACCTCATTGTACAAAGAGGATGGTCATAGACTGTTTTGGCTCTTCCCATATGCTCTTTACCTTCTGGCGCACCCACCTTCTAGTGTCGTGCAAGTGTTGTGGCTCATGGAACCTTCTCTGGAGCCTCTCTTTTGGCTGAGTCCATCCTGAGAGGTTACAGTCCCCATCCTGCCCCCTCCCAGGAGCGGCCAATGACTGACTGGTATGGCTTCAAGAGAAAGAACACTCTCTGGTGTGATTTATGTTTCAGAGCCTACCTCTTCCCCTTCCCACCTCCCCACCCCCTCCCCAACCCAACCCAAGGCTAGACTTTACTAGATACGGCGTTCCTGCTTAGCAACTTCCCTGCCTGCCCTGTCCTACTTTCCCCCCTCACATCCATCCCACTTCACTGCATCGCCTCCTCCCCTCCTCTACCTGCCACCTCCCCTGCACGCCCTGGATAAATTAGGTACACCTGAACCTGTTTCTAAGGCCCATGACCTAAGACTAGGAGATAAGATTGGTTAGCAAGGTAGACGGTTCCTAGAAGTTAAACAGATATAATGGGGAGGAAGAGTGTGTGTGTGGAGTACTTGTTGGAGGTGCTAACCTCTGAGCTAGGTGTGTTTGTATAAATACGCAATATATGTACTTTTAACATAAATGAGTATTCATATTTGTTAGAAATAAAGTGAGACTTTCATAAGATAAGCGTTATGAAAAAAATCATAATGTACTGTTTTAGGGGGATGCAATATGATGATTTAGAATAATTACTTTAACCTTGTGGTTCTGCTCAGCATGACCTACACAGTACTCTGGTATCTGGCTGGTATCTAGGTACTGATTCTATAATCTCAGCTGCCATTCATTTAACAAATAGGTACTGAGCATTACTGTGTGCCGGCATTGTATTGGGCACTGGGATAAAAAGGGATTAATTTGGTTTGACTCATAGATAAAACAGAGGTAATAAAATCTAGCTGTCTCAGAGAAGTCTGGCTCATCCCTCCTCCTCCTTCCCTCCCATCCTTCCCAAAGCTTTTTCAGCTCTTGGAGCACAAAGAGGAAACTTGTTTAATGGTTTTATTATCTGCTCTCATATTATTAGGGAGGAGAAAAGCCCCTAGCGTGAGGATTTCTATAAAGAATTAACAATTTTATTATGACATGAGTCATCATGTTTTATCAAAGTCATCATGCCTCTCTTACCTGTACGTTAGAAGACAGAATTGAAAACTCCAGAACTTCATGCTGTTTTCCCTCACAGGACTGGAAAATCTACAGAAAAGCTATGAGAAATATTTCAAAACAAGTTACACAGTGTTTGGATAATAAGCACAGAGCCCTGAGATGTATGAAGTATACAATTCAATAGAGTTTGTTTTTTCAAAAGCAGCTGCAAGGAAAATAACGCCAGACAACAGTGGTCTCACATACAGCTGGAAATCCCCTTCATGTTATAGAGGAGGAAATCAATACACACTTCCTAAGAATTGAAGGTCTTCCCTCCCAGTGGATAGAAAAGAACTGTTATAGTGAGCTCACGATGGCAGCTATAAAACATATTTGCTCAAAAATTAATTTTAAGAAAAAATATTAAACCACATGTAATTCATACATTACATGGATGGGACTCATAGAGCATGATCAAAAAACAACTTTATTCTGTGCACTCTCTTCTATCCCCATCCTCCTTTGCTTCTGTGTACATAGCACTCATGTCCATGTGCACAAACATGTTCTCAGTGCCAATAGATCATGCCAGCTCCTGGGTGTGATCAGGCAGGTCCTGTAGCTTATCTTTATGCTCTTGGATTATAAAAACTTCACTAGAATTTTCAGTTCCCCAGGAAGTCTCAGTCCAGCAATTAATGTCTTATCCATGGACCAGAAAGGGCTTGGAATCTCAAAGTTACCTTTTCCCCCACACCCAGCATGGGCTGGCCACTTCCAAAAGGAAAGCTGAGGATGGGGGCCTGGTTAGCCTGTCTGTTTCTGTACCGTCTTACTTATCCTCACTCTCCCCACTTGATCCCTAGCAAGTTAGTCTGGGGAAGATGGGGAGAGGGGAGTAAAGGGCAAGAAAGGATTTAGGAGACTGGTGTTGTCTCTCCCCTGTAGCTCATGTCTAGCACCCAAGAGACCTTTCTTTATGCATACTTGCTTCCTGCCCTTTGTGGATGGGTGGCTAGATCCCAATGCAGATGAGTCTCTCTCGGTCTTGCTGCCTCAGGTTCTTAGCCAAAGTCTCTAGATTCCTTAGTTAAGGGTCTGACAATGGTCCATGATTTCTCCAGATGTCTGAGAGACTCATATCAATGACTCTTGAGGCAGCCAGGTGATAAAGGAGAATAGAGAGGATAAAAAAAATGCCATAGAATTCTATTGACCTTTTCACAAAAAATTATTTTCTCTAGCCTCCTGCTTTTCCAGCTGAATTCTTAGACCCAGCGTAAGTAGCTTAGGGTTAAGATAGGGATGAAGATGGCTCTCCTCTAAAGCCAGGTGTGATGGTAGGAGATGCCTTTGCAGAAGTAGGCTCACTGATAGCCCTGGGAATGATAGGGCCCCCAAAACAATAGAAGCCAGGTGGATGCAATTATCATAATGAATGGCAGGGTCAGAGTGGCAGCAAAGAGGGCCTGACCCACAGGGAATTGTGATATGCTTACTGGGCTGCCAAGAAGTGTACTATTCAGTCAACAAGGGTACCATGGAAAGAAAACTCAAGAGGCTGAGGACAGGTGCCCCAATAAAAAGTCTTGATCCTTTTGACCAATTTTAAGACCTGATCCAGTTTTCACTCTGAACCCATTGACTGAAAAGGAGGCTGAGTGCGTATGAGGAAGGACCCCAACACCATGGAAAATATATGTAGGAATGATTTCCCCAGTCCTTCCCCAGAGAGACCTTTGACCACCTACTCTGTTAACTATGCATTGGCGAAGGGGAGTGTCAAACTTTTAAGGACCACTGGACCCAGGGCTTGACTTGACATTGAGATCTGGAGACCTGGTACCTAGATTTATGCCAGGACACTGTTAGAGAGGAGTTTTGTGGGATTCAGGTAATAAATAGAGTCCTGGACAAGGTCCAGTTTACATTAAGTTTGTTTGGCCAATGGACCCCCTGGTGGTCAATTCTCCTTTCTCTCAATGCAAAGTTAGGTTACTGAGTAATTGTCACAACCCCCACACTGGTTCCTTAGCTTATGGGGTAAGGGCTATTATGGGGGGGAAGGCCAAGCGGACTCCCCAAAACTGCAACCCAACACCCACCCCAGCTAAAACTAGAGTAAATCAAAAATAATATTGCTTTCCAGGATGGCGGGGGGCTAGATGACATTTTTAAACATCTAAATGATGTTGGGCTGCTGGTCCTCATAAAATCTCCAATTAATTTACCAGTCTGACCCCTGAAGAAACCCAGTGTGCCCTGGAGGATAAAAAGAAAATCTTCACAAAATCGACCGTGTAGAAGCCCTGATTGTGGCTGGGGTCCCAGTACTCTTCTAGAGTACTTTAACATGACCTCAGCATGTGGCCACTCTTTTGGCAAAAGAATCCTTTTCTATTCCGATCAGAAAAAAAGAATCAGAAACAGTTTATATTCATCTGTAGTGATCAGTATACATTTATAGTTTTTCCTGAGAGCTATGTTAACTCTTCTTGTGGAAGAGATCTGGACCATCTGGACGCTGGGCAGAACATCACCTTAATCTATTGCATTGATTTTGTTATGCCATCAGGCCCAATGAACAAGTGGCTAGCATGCTAGAGGCTTTGGAAGGCACACGCTCTCCACAAGATGGGTGATGAGCCTTATAAAGATTCAGGACCTGTACATCAGTGAAATATTTAGGAGTCCAGTGGTAAGGGCAACCTCAAAGAAAAGGACAAATTATTGTATCTTGCACTTCTCGCCAGTAAGAAGGAAACGGAGTGTTTGGTAGGCCTATTTGGGTTCTGAAAACAACCTGCCCCACAGTTGGAAATATTGCTCCAGCCCATTTACCAAATGATGCAGAAGGCTGCTAGCTTTGAGTGGGCCCAGGGCAGGAAAGGGGTCTGTGGCAGGACCAGGCGACAGTGCAAGCAACCTGCTCTTTGGCCCATACAACCAGGAAGACTTTAGGGTATTAGAGGCGTCAGTGATGGGGAAAGATGCCATGTGGAGCTTATGTCAAGGCACAGTGGGAGAAGTACAACACAGCATCCTGGGGATCTTGTGCAAAAATGATATGCCTCTACATGCCTTTTGAAAAACAACTCCTGCCACATTACTGGATCCTGGTAAAGATGGAGCACCATGGGATACTAGGATACCACGTATCTGAAACCACCCAACATACTCACCAGGTAATAAGGTTGAGAGGGCCTAGCAATACAATATAAGATAGAAGCGGTATATCTGGGATTCAGCACAGTTAAGACTACAAGCGAAATTCATCAGCAGGTATCCCAGAAATCTGTGTCGTCCACCACTGTCTCACTAGAGCCCCTCCCTCGGTGCGTACCTCTGGCTGTATGGGGTATCCTTCATGACCTGCTGTTAGAGGAGGAAAGAAGCCCAACCTGGTTTATGGATGGGTGCCATGGTATGTGAGGGCAAGTTGAAAATGACAAAAGCTGCATTGCAGTCTTGAGATTGGGTTTGAAAGACAATGACAAGGAATCATCCTCTCAATGGGCACAGCTTTGGGCAGTGTACTTAATAGGCCACTTTGTGTGTAAGAAGAAATAGCCAGAGGTTAAAATATATATGTACTTATGGGCAGTAACAAATGGCCTGACCCCCAAAGATAGGGACCATATATTTTTCTTGATGTCTATCTTTATCCCTCCTTTCTTTCTTTCTTACTCTTTTTTCCTTCTCTTTAGCATAGTACTTGGTGCATGTAAGCACTTATTATTCATTCAAACACCTATTTATGCCTACTCTGTGCCAGGCTTTGTTCTAGGTGCTGTGAGGATTACTAAAGTGAAACTTAAACCATGATTTCCCTCTTTTTTTCCTCCTCCTCCTCACTCACATTTACCACCTGTTTCCAACGTAACTGGCACTGTACTAAGTGCTTTATATGTGCTTGATCTCCTTTAATCCTCAGAAAACCCTATCAAGATTGGTGATGCTATGAGATGAAACTGACATAGATGCTTACATAACTTAAGTAAGGTTTTACAGCCAATATGTGGCTTGCTGGTATTTGAACCCAAGCAGATCCATTGTTCTGGCAAAAGAATCAAGGTCAATATCCCATGAGGTTTAACATGTGAAATAAGATCAGCCATTAACACCATCAACATAAACGAGTTTTATTTTCTTACTTGCATTCTTTTTATCTATTTTAATGTTCATATGGGTCAATTGTTTTAAATTGCCTTTGAGTTCTGTGTTGTGCTGAGGGCTCATCATGCAATGGTATCCTCCGCCAGTCATTTATTCCATCTTCCCTGCAAGGTGGGTCCACATGGGTCCTCTTTGAGACTGCAATCTGACACTTTCCAGTTGTTTATAAGAAAGTGTTTTTTTGCTTATAGAATCCTCTTTCCAACAAGTTTCTGGGAAGGTAGCAGTGTAGCAGCCAGATAGCTGTGTGATTGACACATGGAGAGGTCAAATTGCTTGCCCAAAGTAATTCTGCAGGCTAGTGGTGATGCCAGCACAAGATGTGTAAGTCTGGCTCTGTGCCCTTAGCTCTCCCCACTGGATCAAAGCGTCACCTTAGCATCAGTGGGTACCTGTAAGCAGCTTCAGCATGGTAAGTGCATTGTATGCTGTTGGGACTTAAGCCGCTAACTATATAATCTGTGGACTCACTGTGTTTTCAGTGGCCTTTGGTAATGGCCTACTCATGGTGGTAACTTGGCATTTTTGCTTAGTTTCATTTTCTTCTATACTTTTTATTTATTTTAATATTGTCATCATCATCACCATTGGTAATAATACATAGTGAACAACTTCAAAGAAATAGCCTTGATAGTAATATATGAATGAAAGTTCTATTTTGTTTGATAAAAGTACCTTAAATCAACCCATGGTGTCTTCCTTGTGACACAAATCTCGGGATATGTGTTGATAATTTAGGCCACCAGCAGTTATGAAAATTTACTTAAAATGAAATTATTTTGCATAATTAGTTGAGGACCACAAAAATTATCCAATAAATTGGCACATTTTAGGAGGTGACTTTAGAATCTGGAAAAAGTATGTAGTCTCAGCAATGACACAATGAATTAACAAATCCATGTTCCAAAATACAAAATCTCTTCTCATTGAGAAATATACCGACAATTGTAGAAAATCATAAAGGTTCTCTGAAGATGCATGTCACAGAGGCTTGGCCATTTGCTTTCTTCTTCTTTTAAATTCTCATTTCCTTACAGAGCCAGGACCAGGGTGAGGTGAGCGAGGTTCTTGCCTCAGGAACAAAATGTAAAGAGATACCAAAAAACTCGGAGATCAAGATAAATAACATTTTAATGCAACATTAAAAAAAAAAGAAATCAAAACTGAGACCAAAAATCCTTGGTGAACAAAATGTCAACACTTTATAGAAATTCAGAATTGGACCGTGCCTTATATGACTCATCTCAGTTGCCTCCCTCTGATGCTGGCCTGGCTGCTTATCTGAATACTGAGCTCTCTTCCCCCAAGGCTGTAAGTTCCATGAGGAAGAAACCATCTCTGTGCTTTTCACCACAGTATCTGCAGGGCATGGCACACTGCATGGTCTCAGTACGTCTTTCTTCTATGAATGAATGAAAAAAACACTGTTCAGTGGAAGGAGGACTGGGCTATGAGTCCAGCCACAGGTAGGCCATGCCATCCACTCACTGTGTGGCCTTAATTAGGTTACTTCTTTGTAGGCTTCGTCTTTGAAAAGAGAGGATGGAACAAGATGGGTCTAGTGGTTCTTTCTAGCTTTCATATTCTAAGATTCTTAACCTGCCATAAGGCAAGCTGTCATCACAGGGATTCATCCATCCAATCATCCAACAAAATTTGTCACTTACCATCCAACTGCCTAAGAATGGGCTAAATGCTGGAGAAAGTAAGATCAGAAGCAAGGGTCCCTGGCCTCAGGGAGTTCATGGTGCATCAGGAAGGCAGACATGTGGCCCTTGTGGGGAACATGAAGAGATCTGCTCTAATGGAGTGTGGAAGGAATGTTAGGGAGGAATGCCTAAGTCTCCCAGTGGCAGTCCACATTTTCACAGAGGATTTAAGCAGAGAGCAAAGGATAAGGAGGTGTTTGTCAGCCAGAGAAGAAGGGTGGGGGTTTCTAGCTTAGGGAAGAGCATGTGTGTGCCTGGATGTGTTTTTCTTCCCCTTTTCCGGAGACTAGCAGATGGAAGGCAATGGAGGCTAAGAATAGAGAGGGGACTTTTAAAATTAAACTCAAGGTTGAAGGAGGAGACAGTGATTCTTTAGTATGTAGAGGAGTTATACTACTAGGTATAAATCATTGCAGTGCAAAGTTTGATTGTCTTTAAAATAGTGCACCCTGAGGGCAGACTCCTTCTCACCTTGAGAGTCTCTGTGGCCTCTCTTTATCTGCCCTCACCATCTGAAACCTCTCCCCAACCGAATGGAGAAAAGGATGGTCCCATCTTGGCTGGAGGTGGGACATAAGAAGAAGTGGGATCCAGACAAGGTAGAGAGCAGGGCTGTGTGTGTATATACTCATACATGGTGAAGTGTCATATGAGAGTGTAGCTTGCACTGTTATTGATATATATGCTAGAATAAAGAAATTTACTCATAATGGATAGGAATATTGCCATTGTTCAGCAAAAGCAGGCTATCAGAAGTGATGTGATTGGCTCAAAGAGCCAGGAAGTATAGGTTAGACTAATCATATAAATGCTTAGTTTGGATGGAGGAGAATTATAAATCTACTTCTTTATTTTGGAAAAGTTCCCTTGGTGGTGGTTAACTTTTATGATACACAAGTCATTTTATTTACTGTCTTAATACTACATCAGCAGACAACCCGAGTAGCACCCTAGCGTAAGATGCCAAGTGGAAAAACAAACGAGGGTGAGAGGGACTTGAATGCTGTCAGATTGGCTTGTTAACAACCGTGATCGAGGTTGGCTCCTTGAGCAGCGATTAACTAGTTTACACATCAGCATCTCAGTCAAAAAAGCCCTGAGCCCCAGACCAAAAAGAAACCCTTGTCCATGGCTCCTGGATTGACATCTCCATTTCAGGGTTCCACTCTAGGGAGCTCCTCTCCATGGAGAGCTGTTGATGAGGTGAAAAATAAGGTCTCGGTGCATTCAGAGTCTTCACTGTCTGGTAATCACTTGGAACTCCTTCATTTTTTTCTGAGAGCATTTGAGTTCTGGTGACTGTGAGCTGAAGTTTCAGAGGCCAAAGAGGAAGACAACAGAAGCAGATGTTCACTCCCGGTCTCTGTCATCTTAGTTTCACAAGTGAAAAAAAACCTTTGCTAAAGGTCAGGTGAGGTTTAGAGATGGTCTGATTGCATTCTCCTTCCCCTGGGAAGTCCACTCTCTAGCTGGGAAACTCAGGTACCATTGTTGAGATTATCTCCTAGAGTCCAGGTATGATCTCTTCCCTTTTCTCCTGCCCTGAGAGAGGAGAATTTTCCAGCAATGATAATGAGACTGGCTCTATGTTGGGTAAACAAATCTTATCAAAGAATAGCATTTGTGTCCAGCTGCAAATTGTATTGGCTCAAATATAAAGCAACATTAAATATTGTATACCTCTTTCTTCTGTCATGACCTGAAAATTATAATCTACTAAATGAAGGAGGGTAAACAGCCTTTATCTTGGGGGTCAACTGTAATCAGTTGTCACTTGGAGTGCTGTATTGGGAAGGGTACTGAGGTTGCTTCCAGGCTCTATGGGAGGAGTTCTGTGATGAATTAGGCATGTCTGACGATGTGGGAAAGGGGAGTATAGGCACATGTACTAGGAATTCGCATCACCTTGACTTTCTAAACTTTCTCTCCCTTCTGCAACCTTAAGAGCTCTTTTTGTTGTTGCAATTCTAATTGTTTTGGGGTGCCATAAACCGCTCTCATATAAGACAGTGAACTTAATTGATAAATGTTGTATGGGTTCCAACTGCTCCACTGACTGGCCATTCCTCTGTCTTCTTCCCTCTCCTCCAGCCTCCCTGTGTCCCAAGACAGAATAATACTGAAATTAGGCCAATTAATAATCCTACAATGGCTTCTAAGTGTTCAAGTGAAAGGAAAAGTCACACATCTCTCACTTTCAATCAAAAGCTGGAAATGATTAAGTTTGGTGAGGAAGACATGTTGAAAGCTGAGATACACTGAAAGCTAGGCCTCTTGTACCAAACAGTTAGCCAAGTCGTGAATGCAAAGGGAAAGTTCTTGAAGGAAATTAAAAGTGCTACTACAGTGAACTCGTGATTGACAAGAAAGCAAAACAGCCTTATTGCTGATGGGTAGAAAGTTTTAGTGGTCTAGATTGAATATCAAACCGGCCACAACATTCCCTTAAGCCAAAGGCTAATCCAGAGCAAGGCCCTAACTCTCTTCATTCTATGAAGGCTGAGGGAAGTGAGGAAGCTGAAGAAGAAAAGTTTGAAGCTGGTAGAGGTTGGTTCCTGAGGTTTAAGGAAAGAAGCTTTCTCCATAACATAAAAGTTCAAGGTGAAGCAGCAAGTGCTGATGTAGAAGCTGCATCAGGTTAACTGGAAGACCTAGCTAAGATGTTAAGTGTAGCCGCCTTCATTAATCAACAGATTTTCAATGTAGATAAAACAGCCTTCTATTGGAAGAAGATACCATCTAGGACCTTCATAGCTAGAGAGGAGAAGTCAATGCCTGGCTTCAAAGCTTCAAAGGACAGGCTGACCCTCCTCTTCGGGGCTAATGCAGCTGGTGAGTTGAAGTGGAAGCCAATGCTCAATTACCATTCTGAAAATCCTAGGGCTCTTGAGAATTATGCTAAATCTACTCTGTCTATTCTCTATAAATGGAACAATAAAGCCTAGATGACAGCACATCTGTTTACAGCATGGTTTACTGAATATTTTAAGCCCACTCTTGAGAACTACTGCTCAGAAAAAAAGATTCCTTTCAAAATATCACTGCTCATTGACAATGCACCTGGTTACCCAAGAGCTGTGATGGAGATGAACAGTGAATTAATCTTGCTTTCATGCCTGCTGACACAACATCCATTCTGCAGCCCATGGGTCAAGGAATCATTTCAACTTTAAAGTCTCACTATTTAAGGAATACTTTTCATAAGGCTATAGCTGCCATAGATAGTGATTCCTCTGATGGCTCTGGGCAGAGTAAATTGAAAACCTTCTGGAAAGGATTCACCATTCTCAAAGCTTTTAAGAAGATTTGTGATTCAAGGGAAGAGGTCAAAATATCAACATTAACGGGAGTTTGGAAGAAGTTGATTCCAACCCTCATGGATGACGTTGAGGGGTTCAAGACTCCAGTGCAGGAAGGAACTGCAGATGTGGTTGAAGTAGCAAGAGAATTAGAGTTAGAAGTAGAGCCTAAGGTGTGACTGAATTGCTGCCATCTCATGATATAACTTCAACAAACGAGGAGTTGCTTCTTATGGATGAGAAAAGAAAGTTTTCTTGAGATACAATCTACTCCTGGTGAAGATGCTGAGTAGATTGTTGAAATAACAACAAAGAATTTAGACTATTACCTAAACTTACTTGGTAAAGTACTGGCAGGTTTTGAGAGGACTGACTCCAATTTTGAAAGTTCTATCGTGGGTAAAATGCTATCAAACAGCATTGCGTGCTACAGAGAAATCATTCATGAAAGGAAGAGTCAATTGATGCATCAAACTTTATTGTCGTCTTACTTTAAGAAATTGCTACAACCACCACAACCTTTAGCAATCACCACCCTGATCAGTCAGCAGCCATCAACATCAAGGCGAGAGCCTCCACCAGCAAAAAAGATTATGACTTGCTGAAGGCTCAGTTGTTGATTAGCATTTTTTAGCAAACTGTTTTTAAATTAAGATATGTACATAGATTTTTCTCTAGACATAATGCTGTTGCACACTTAGTATAGTGTAAATATAACTTTTATATGCACTGGGAAACCAAAATATTAGTGTGGCTTGCTTGATGGCAATATTCACTTTATTGCGATTGTCTGGAACCAAACCTGCAGTATCTCTGAGATATGCCTGTAAAGTGTTATCTATAATAGATAGAAGTAGTCAACAAATATAGCGAGCAATAGGTTAAATAATTATGACATAATAACAAAAATAGTAGTTGCCTTTTATTGATCATCTATATGCCAGATATTTTACATATTTGATCTTATTAATTCGTTTGTCAGATGAGGAAGCTGAGGCTGAGAAAGGTAACAAGACTTCCAATCCTAGTAATATGTGCACATTAGTTTTTCTGAAAACCACCTGTTACAAAACACCTGGAACTGCTGGAGAAAATGTAACAATCCTTAAACAATGCATTTAAATGGTTGCTGCACTTGCAAGAATGTAAGGGAAATCCCTAGGGGCCAGAAATGGAAAGGCTATTGAAACAGAATGTCAAGCAGAAGCACTGACTGTCCTGGGGTGGGGCTGGAGGTAGGGATTTCTGGCCTTTGTAACTGTGGGGCTTAGATTATAGTATCTATGTGTGGTAGAAGAGGTGTTATATCCTAGGTGGGATGTAGCATCTCACACTTTGAATAAAGTTGGATTCCAGTGAACGGGTGGACTAGGAGAAATGTCCATACATTGTAGGGTGTATCAACAAGGTAGTCTGTCTCACTCTAAGCATTGGCTGAAAAATAAAGTGTTTATAATAAGATAGTGTAATCACTGGTCTGCTCAATTTGGAGTGGGTATTTGAAGGTCAACTACCTGAATGATGTAGGAATTTGTAACCCTTAAAGTCATCCTGAGCTGGTAATACTTTGGAGGCACCTGGCAGAAGCAATTGCAAAGCTTCTTTGAGGAGATATACCTAAAATCTAGGTTATACAACACTTCCATAGACAAAGCTCATCTTATAAAGCATCATATAAATATATATATATTTATATGTGCTGTAAACAACAAAATGTATGAGGAGAAACAAAATCCATCTTGAGAAAGAGCAGAACACAAATGGGAGAATCAGATCTTGAAATGCTTTAAATAATAATATTATCAAATGGAGACTATAAAATACACTTGGCAACACCAAAAGACATGATCCATGAAAGAAATAATTGATGACCTAGACTTCATTAAAAGGAAGATTTGCCTGAGCTTATATCTGTTACCAATCTTCCTGTTTTGTGTGTGAGTTGCTGCCGCAGCATGGCTACTGACAGATGAGTGGTGTACGTCCATGCCTGGGAACTGAACCAGGGCGGCAAAAGCAGAGTGTGCCAAACTTAACCACTAGGCCACCAGGGCTGGCCCCAAATGTACAAAGAACTCTTAAGACTCAACAGTAAGAAAGCAAACAACCTGATTAAAAAATGGACCAAAAATCTTAACAGACAACAAAGAAGACATACACGTGGCAAATAAGCATGTGAAAAGATGCTCCATATCATATGTCACCAGGGAAATACAAAATTAAAACAATGACAAGATGGTGTTACACAACTATAGAATAGCCAAAATCCAGAACACTGATGACACCAAATGCTGACAAGGATGGGGATCAACAGGAGCTCTCATACATTGTTGGTGGGAATGCAAAATGGCACAGCCAGTTGGGAAAACATCTTGGTGGTTTTTAAAAATCTAAAAATACTCTTACCATATGATCCAGCAATCACACTCCTTGGTATTTACACAAAGGAGGTGAAAACTTATGTCCATGAAAAAACCTGCATGTGGATGTTTATAGCAGCTTTATTTATAATTGCCAAAACTTGGAAGCAACCAAGACATCTTTCAGTAGGTAAATAAACAAACAGTGATACATGCAGACAATGGAATATTATTCAGTGCTTAAAAGAAATGAGCTATCAAACTGTGAACAAACGTTGTGGAACCTTTTTTTTTTTGAGGAAGATTAGCCCTGAGCTAACATCTGTCACCAATCCTCCTCCTTTTGCTGAGGAATACTGGCCCTGAGCTAACATTTGTGCCATCTTCCTCTATTTTATATGTGGGATGCCTGCCCCAGCATGGCTTGCCAAGCGGTGCATAGGTCCGCACCCGGGATCTGAACTGGCACACCCTGGGTTGCTGAAGCGGAATGTGCGGACTTAACTGCTGTGCCACCAGGCCAGCGCCAATGTTGTGGAGCCCTAAGTGCATATTGTTAAATGAAAGAAGCCAATCTGAGAAGACTACATACAGTATAGTTCCAACTACATGACACACTGGA